>NC_134357.1:136321370-137014855 GCF_048569485.1 Anomaloglossus baeobatrachus | reverse complement strand
CGCGGCGTGTGTCATCTGCAGGATTGGACGCTGCAGCACGGGGCAGTGAGCTAACTGTCGCGCCCGCGCGCCTCTGACCCCGGAAGTGCAGGCCATGGAACTTCCGGGGTTAGTCAGCTCACTGTGCCTGGCGCACGCCATGTATTTAAATAGACATGTATTTTTTTTTATTTTTTTTTTGCTGCCAGAAAGTGCCGCCCCCCGCAACGTGCCGCCCTAGGCACGGGACCACGGGTGCCTAGTGGCAAATACGGCCCTGGTCCTGGCCACACCTAGTCCAGTGCCCCAGATGTCCCTTTTAACACAACATTACCTATTACAACATTTCTTACGACAATTTAACTTTTCTTCTTGGCATATTTAATTGTGACCACCAGGTCTGCGGCTTCCCAGCTCAGGGCAGTCCATATAGCCCTGCACACTGTAGCTCAGACCCAGTGTCTGTGTTCCCTGGTCGCAGGACACTGTGTTTTTTGCACTGACTAGGGCATATTCCCGGTCCAATGCGTACTCCGGTGCAGCTTCAGGGGAGCCTGTTGCTTCCACCCTGTGCCACAGATTACTCTGATAGCTGCTCACCATGGCTCGTTCTGAGCCCTTTTGCGTAGTTCTCCCATGCTCCATGCTTTCGGTTTCCCTCTGTAGCTGAGGAGGGTGGGCCTGGATTTTCACGCCATCTGGCAACCCAGCCCACAAAGGGCGGACGTACCCAGCCCTTTTGATGGCATATGGCGCCGGTTCTTTTTTAATGGCCGCCAATGCATAGTCTCTGTTTGTTCAGTTTGTCAAGGCGCACAGTACCCGTTGTTGTGGGCACGAAATCCTGTTTGTGATACCAAGATGATACGCCCCCGGGGTTTGGGATTACCCACCACTGGGCCGCGGTGCTTCTCCTGGGTTGCCGCAGTGGCCTTGCCCGGTTCCGTGACCCTGGCGGTGTCAATAAAGCTTGGGATGGGGACAATGGGAGTAGTTGTTTGTGATGTCACCTGTTGTGTGCGGCCAATTATTAGCCGCCGCTGTGAAGAGTATCTCTCTTCTGGGGTGGATGGTACACATGCCAAAGCTAAGAGCTTGAATTTCACCATGCTCTATCTGTTGGCCACGGAAACACTGCCTTTCCACCTGTTGGATACAGGGGGTTTCTGAAAGCTGATAGCCGTGGCAGTCCTCCAGTTCCAGTTGCTCAGTCGCCATTACCTCTCTAATAGAGCTGTGCCTGCGCTACACCATCCTGTAGCAGACAACATTACCTTTTCCTTGAAAAATTCTGTGTCTCCCAGGGTGCAGTTCACCACTGACACTTGGACGAGCAAGCATAGCCAGTGGCGTTACATCTCGCTGACTGGGCACTGGGTTACTCTGGTGGCTGCGGGGGTAGGCAGGGAAAGAGCTGCTTCCCAAGTTTTGAAATCGCCAAAGGTTTGCGGGACAAACCTCTGGGTCTACCGTTTTCTACACTGCTTCTGCCTTCTCCACCTCCTCTAGGGCCTCCATATGCGCCCTCAAACTCTCCCTAAACATAAAACACATTCCAACAATGCAGAGACAATCCCCCCACCTCCGTACAGTGCAGTCACTGCTCAATGCAATCAGGCTGTGCGAAATTAAAATGCATTGGAGAGCGCAGTCAAAGAGCGGCAGAGTTGTGAACCACTTTCCAAGCAAACTTTAATCAATCGTTGTCTCCACTGAATCTGTGGCTAGGGAAGGCCATGTGCGATTACTGTGCAAATCTGGTGGCGGCCCTACGCCTGAGTGACATCACACATGTGCCTCAAGTCCTCAAAGGGAAAGGGATGCGCGGATGCTGGAGTATCGAAACAAGCTTGCAGACCATATTAACAGTAGTTTTCCCAAAACATGGCAGTGAGGCACACAGTGTGCATCGCACTTCTAGAATTCCAACCACGTGAACGTTGCGTCGTCATCGCAGAAACATTAGCAGCAGCAGTTCAAGTGGCAGAAGCAATTTCTGTGAGGTTTGGCACACATTTTTAGACCATTAAATGCACCAGCAGACAAGAATATAAGTCTGACACATAAAAGACAACTGGAGAGAATGGTGCAGGAGTATCTAGGGTTTAAGATCGATGCCATGGGGTGGGGGTGGGGCTGTTGGACCCTTTTGCATTTTAGTCTGGTTATACATACATAAATATATATATATATATATATATATATATATACAAATATCACTATAAAACTGATTACTAGTTGCATCTAGGTACTGTATATACATACTATTATAATATAAAAAATACATTCATATAAACGTTAAAATTTTGTATTTATATATCCCCCAATTGTGTTTTATTATGACCTTACATGAAATTGAGTATGACCTGCTCTGCATGCCTTGTGTTTTTATTATTTTAATTATTGTCTGTGTGATATTTTTTTTTTTACACATTGTTGTTATCAATAAAGCTTCTTATTGTGATAATATTGATGATTATCAATTTTGATTTTTGTAAATATTAGTATTGTGATATTGTTTTTGGATACATTGAAGGTGTATACCCTGGCAGTTTAAAATTTAATAAAGAATTGTTGGAATTTTCTTCTAATATTTGGTTAATTATACAATACTAGTAGAGATTCTTTAGTGAAAACAAATAACAAATATTGTGTGTGTGAATATGTCCTGATTGTGATGAAATGTCAAAATATTCAATAACCACAAAAGCAACTTTGTAGAGTCGTATCATCCACGGTGTATACGTGATAAATATTGGATCCGTGAATGTCTGATAGATATGGTATGAAACTGGGCACATGGACCACTACTTTTAAATCTTCTATTGCCCAAGGATGTGCAGCTTAGGACACTGTTATCCCATATTCTAAAACTAATTTGCGGACGGACCTCACAAATTTTACAAACTAAGTGGATTAGACTTCAAATACTTTTTTACATTTATAAATTGTGTAGTGAGTGCACGTGTCATAGTTAAAGGTCTGGATATAAATTGATCATTAGACAGCTTTTAATTTATTGACACATTTATTAGGTCATCTCTAAAGCATGAATTATACAAATTAACAATCGAAGTGCTGACTGTCTTCTGATGTCATTTTTTAATCTGTTTTGGGCATCTACTATAGTCACAACACATTTCTATGGCGTTTTACATGACCTCTTGTTTTTTTGCTCTTGACACCAGGTAACCTGTTTCTAGATAGTATACACAGCAGGGTATTTTTTATTATGTTTTTTTTTCCATCCATAGATGCTACGATTAATGGTGTCTCAGTGTACTGTGCTAAAGAAAACTATAAAAACAGATTAAATAAAAAATATGGACCAATGTGGATTCACAGTAGTAATGGTGACCCAGCCTCTGTTTTCTGTCCTGTAAACAATGTATAAACAGATTATTTTAAAAATGAAATGAAAATCATTATCTATACATTACCAACTATTTATTTTTCTACAGAGCTGTGAAAGTGTTTGCCCCTTTCTGATTTCTTATTCTTTTTCATGTTTGTCACATGTAAATGTTTCAGATCAGCAAACAGATTTAAAAATTAGATAAAGATAACACAAGTAAACACAAAATGCAGTGTATAAATGAAGGTCTTTATTATTATTATGGGAAAAAGAAATCCAAGCCAACAGGGCCCTGTGTGAAAAGTGATTGCCCCCCCCCCCCCTTAAGCCTAATAACTGGTTGGGCCACCCTTAGCAGCAACAACTGCAATCAAGTGTTTGCAATAATTGGCAATGAATCTTTTGCAACGCTCTTGAGGAATTTCGTCCCACTCATCTTTGCAGAATTGTTGTAATTCAGACAGACGGAGGTTTTCTGAGAATGAACTGCCTTTCTAAGGTCCGACAACACATGTCCATTGACTTAAGGTCAGGACCTTGACTAGGCCACACAAGTCTTAAATTTGTTTTTCTTAAGCCATTCAGATGTAGACTTGCTGGTGTGTTTCAGATCATTGTCCTGCTGCATAACCAAATGCGATTCAGCTTGAGGTCATGAACAGATGGCCAGACATTCTCCTTCAGGATTTTTTGATAGACAGCAGAATTCTTGGTTCCATTTACCACAGCAAGTCTTCCAGGTCCTGAAGCAGCAAAACAGCCCAGACCATTACCATATTTTACTGTTGGTATGATGTTCCTTTTCTGAAATGCTGTGTTACTTCTACGCAAGATGTAATGGGACATATTAAAAAGTAGAAAAGTTTATCAGCTCACCTGATCCATGAGAAAATGTCCATACTTAAAGTGTGGTGCACGGACAGATCAATGGGCCAGTTCCCAAGCAGCAACTTTACTATGAGTACGAGTATTTTTTTTCTCTTGAAACACATAACATCATCTGCTGCTCTCTGTTTTTAATAATTGTTCTTTTGATAAGATACACAAAAAACATTTTTCTACAATTTTTATTACAAGGATATTACCATGATTATGTTATGCGGAAGCTGGATGGTTTTTTTTTGTTTTTTGTTTTCATTTTAATGGGGCATACACCTTCCAAAAAATTCAACTTTTGTCTCGTCAGTCCACAGTGTTCGCCCATAAGTCTCGGGGATTATCAAGTTTTTTTTCTGGCAAAACTGAGATGAACCTTTACGTTTTTTTTTTTTCCGCTGTGGTTTTTGTCTTGGAACTCTGACATGGAGGCCATTTTTGCCCAGTCTCTCTCTTATGGTGGAGTCATGAAAAGTGATTGGAGAACCCACAGATATCCAAAATTGAGTCCAAGAGCTTATCTGACTGCTTGGAATCACATACGCTTTGTGAGTCCCTTAAAGTGGTGTAAAAAAAATACATTTTAAAAACATTGGCGCAGGGTCCCCCCATATTTTGATACCCAGCATAGATAATGCATACAACTACAGGTTATAGCCCCCAGCTGCATGCTTATTTTGGCTGTGTATCAAAATAAGAGGGACCCCATGCGGCTTTTATAAAAAAAAAATATTTCAATAAATAATTTTAAAAACCAGTGTGTGGTCCTCCAATTTTTGATACCCAGCCATGATAAAGCCGACAGCTGGGGCTGTTATTCTAAGGCAGGGGAGGCTCATTGCTATTGGGCCCATCCAGCCTAAAAATAGCAGCCTGCAGCTGCTGAGAGTTGCCATATTCATGTAACAATTCCAACACTTTACCTAGCTGATCCCGATTGCCCAGATGCAGTGGCAATCGGGGTAATATCAGAGGTTATTGACAGCTCACAGCTGCCACTAAGCCCTAGATTAAAAATGGGAGGCATCTATGAGACCCCCCCATTACTATTTTGTAAGTGGAAAAAAATAAACACTAACACCGAAAAAATCCTTTATTTGAAATAAAGTACAATAAAGTCTTTCACCCCCTTGTTAACCCCAAACTCCCAGGTCTGATATAATCCACACAAGGTCTCACGACATACATATGTACATACTAAAGTCACAGCTATCTGCTGTCATAGCTGAAGGTTCCCATGGTGCAGGAATATGGTGTATAAATTTCAGCACCAAATCTGCATTTCTGCACCAAATCAGGTGATGTCTGTGAACTCTGTGACCTCGCCTGTGGTGAGGTCACCGAATTTAATGAGGTCACCTGAGGTTAGTTTACCTGCGGTCACAGATGGGGTACCTTGGGAGCCTTCAGCTATGACCACAGATAAATGAGTGAAATCACCACTAATAGTTTTTACTCAGTCTCTGCCTGAAGCCCACAGCGTGCGGACATACTGCATGTGGGCACAGCATAACTTCAGTTTGTATGTAGGAGAACCGGGATCGTTGTGGGACCTCATGTGGATTACATCGGAACTGGGTGTTTGGGGTTAATAAAAGGGGTGAAAGAGGATGTTTTTCTTTTCATTTTATTTCAAATAAAGAATTTTTTGCTGTGTTTGTATTTATTATTTTCACTTACAGATTAGTAATGGGAGGGTCTCATAGAAGCCTCCCTTTACTAATGTAGGGCTTAGAGGCAGCTGTGAGCTGTGAGTAACCCCTGACATTACCCCAATTGCAACTGCACCAGGGAAATTGTGATGAGCCTGTTAAAGTGCTGAGATTGTTGCATCTAATAGATGCAACAACTCTGGGTGGCTGCAGGCTGCTATTTTTAGGCACTGGGGGGGGGCAATAACCATAAGTCTCCCCAGCCTGAGAATACCAGCCCCCCAGCTGTTGGCTTTATCATGGCTAAGTATCAAAATTGGGAGGGACACATGCCATTTTTTAAAGCTACTTATTTAAATAATTAAGAAAAGCCATACAGGGATGGGGTCCCTCTTATAGTGACACACAGTCAAGATAAGAACACAGCTGGGGTCTACAGCCTGTAGCCATATGCTTTATCTGTGCTGGGTATCATAATATGGGGGACCCTACACCAATTTTTTTTATTTATTCTTACACCACTAAAAGGGATGCACACAGCATGTGGGATTCCAAGCGGTCACACAGGGTGGGTGCATGGTCTGAGTGCAACCAATCAAAGATGTTAGGACTGCTGGTGGTTGGGTGAAGCAGTGCATATTCATGAGGGTAATGAGTGGCCCCAGAAGTAGTGTAAGGCTATATGCCCACGGGGAAAGTGTCCTGCGGATATATCTGCAGAACATTTCACAGAAGCTCCCAGAAAATCGCAGCACAACTTTGTCTGTTTTAATGCTGCGGTTGTATTGCGGAATGTCCTGCGGATATTCTGCGGTCATTCTGCATTGAGGATACAGTACCATGGCTTCGGCACTGCATCCTCAATACAGAACAAGTGCTGGAGTGATTGGTGAGTTCAAACTTAACTACATCACGCAGCACTTCACTTTCCGGCTGTGTCTGTCTGCACTCTGCAGAAGGTGGGTGGGCCTGAACTAGCTCCGGCTGTCATATGACCGGAGCTTGTGCAGGCTACGCCCACCTCCTGCTGCCCGCACCTGGCTCCAGCGCGCTCCGCTGCACCAGATGAAGTGACTCCGGCGTCTTCTATCAAGGCAGGTAAGTATAGGATTGTGCGGAAAAATCCACAGAATTTCCATGCTGCAGATTTTTCCGCAGGGTAATCCGCATTACTTCCGCTGCGGTAAAAAATGCAGCATGGGCACAGCACTTCCAAAATGCCATAGAAATGGCTGGGGACTCTCTGTACTGCGGATTTTTGAGAAATCCGTGGAATTTCCGCAAAAAAATTATGGCAAATTCCACAAATTTACCGCAGTGTGAGCACATAGCCTTACAGCTGTGCGGTGACTCGGTAAGAATTACACGCCTGCTTTATTCCTATCTTCTTTCTTTTTCCTTTAATTTTTTGTTTAATTATTCGGATTGCCGGACCAAGATAGTTACCCAGAGTGCCTTGGGAACTCTGGGCCCGGGATTGGTGCATGTGTAATAGGTATCTCGTGTGGATCCGGACTTTTACAGTCCGGGTTCTCCCATCACTAGTCATTAATATTGACTTTAACTGAGGCAAGTGAGGACTGCAGTTCTTTGGATGTTGTTGTGGGGGTCTTTTGTGACCTCTTTGATAAGTCATCAACACTGCTCTCTTGAGGTAATTATGGTCAGCCGGCAACTTCTCGGAAGGTTCAGCACTGTTCGATGTTTTCACCTTTTGTGGATAATGGTTCTCACTGTGGTTCGCTACAGTCCTAAAGCTTTGGAAATGGCTTTATAATCTTTTCCAGACTGATAGTTCTCAAGTACTTTGTTTCTCATTTGTTCCTGAATTTCTTTGGAACGCGGCATGATGTCAAGCTTTAGAGGATCCTTTGGTCTACTTCACTTTGTCAGGCAGGGCATTTTGAAGTGATTTATTGATTGAGAACAGGTGTGGCAATAATAAGGCCTGGGTGTGGCTAGGGAAATTGAACTCAGCTTCCCAAAGACAAAATATAAATGAACTGTGGTTTATTACAAGGGGGGAAGGGAGAGCAATTACTTTTTTAACCCTTTAGTGACGGAGCTAATTTTCACCTTAATGACCAGACCAAATTTTGCAATTCTGACCAGTGTCACTTCATGAGGTTATAACTCTAGAACGCTTCAACGGATCCCGGTGATTCTGAGAATGTTTTTTCGTCACATATTGGACTTCATGTTAGTACCAAATTTAGGACAATATTTTTTGCGTTTATTTATGAAAAAAATTGAATATTGGCAAAAATTTTGAAAATTTTCCAATTTTCAACTTTTGAATTTTTATACCGTTAAATCAGAGATATCTGTGACACAAAATAGTTAATAAATAACATTTCCCACTTATCTACTTTACATCAGCCCAATTTTGGAAACAAAATTTTTTTTCGTTAGGAAGTTAGAGGGGTTCAAAGTTTATCAGCGATTTCTCATTTTTACATCAAAATTTACAAAACCATTTTTTTAGGGACCACATCACATTTGAAGTGACTTTGAGAGGCCTAGATGACAGAAAATACCCAAAAGTGACACCATTATAAAAACTGCACCCCCCAAAGTACTCAAAACCACATTCAAGAAGTTTATTGACCCTTCAGGTGCTTCACATGAACAAAAGCAATGTGGAATGAAAAAAAGCAAAAATTAAATTTTACCTAAAAATGTTGCTCTAACCCAAATTTATTCACTTTTAGAAGAAATAACACAACAAAATGGACCCCAAAACTTGTTCCCCACTTTCTTATGAGCGCGCCGATACTCCACATGTGGTCAGAAACCTCTGTTTGGACAAATTGGAGGGCTCGGAACAGAAGGAGCAATATTTGAATTTTGGAAAGCAAATTTGGCTGAAATAGATTGCGGGCACCATGTTGCATTTACAGGTCCGCTAAGGTACCTAAACAGAAGAAATCCCTCACAAGTGACACCATTTTGGAAACTACACCCCTCAAGGCTTCTATCTAGGGGTATAGTGAGCATTTTAGATCCACAGGTACTTCACAGATTTTGTTAACGTTACGTTGTCATATTGAAAATTTTAATAATTTTCTCAAAAATGTTGCTTTAGCATCAATTTTCTCACTTTTTCAAGAGGTAATTCCAAAACTTTGACCTCAAGGTTTGTTAACCACTTTTTTATGAGTGCGGTGATACCTCACATGTGGTCTGAAACCTTTGTTTGGACAAATGGGAGGGCTTGGAACGAAAGGAGCAATATTTGAATTTTGGAAAGGAAATTTGGCTGAAAAAGATTGCGGGCACCATGTCACATTTGGAGGACCCCTAAGGTACCTAAACAGCAGAAACCCCGCACAAGTGACCCCATTTTGGAAACTAGGCCCCTCAAGGAATTTATCTAGATGTTTGGTGAGTACCCTGAACCCCCAGGTGCTTCACAGAATTTTATAACGTTGAGCCATGAAAAAAAAAAAAAAATTTTACCACAAAATTGTTATTTCAACCAGGTAGCTTTTTTTTTTACAAGAGTAAAAGGAAAAAATTCAGCATAACATTTATTGTGCAATTTCTCCTGAGTTTGGCAATACCTTATATGTGGTGGAAATCAACTGTTTGGGCGCATGGCAGGGCTCGGAAGTCAAGGAGTGCCATTTGACTGCAAAATTGGCTGGAATCAATAGCGGACGCCAGGTTGCATTTGGAGAGCCCCTGAGGTGCCTAAACAGTGGCGGTCCCCCACAAGTGACTCCATTCTGGAAACAAGACACCTCAAGGCTTTTATCTAGGTGTATAGTGAGCAGTTTGAATCCACGAATACTTCACAGAATTTGATAAGCTTAGGTTGCCATATTGAAAATTTTCATTTTTTTCACAAAAATGTTGCTTCAGCATCAAATTTCTCACTTTTTAAAGAGACAACAACAAACCGTGGACCCAACAGGTTGTTATCCAATGTCTTATGAGCACAGGGATACCTCACATGTGGCCAAAAACCTCTGTTTGGATAAATGGGAGGGCTTGGAATGGAAGGAGTACCATTTGAATTCTGGAAAAGTTGAGATAAATTGCGGGCACCATGTCACATTTGCAGGGCCCCTTGGGTACCTATACAGCAGAAACCCCCCACAAGTGACCCCATTTTGGAAACTGGATTTTATTCAGGAGTATAGTAAGCATTTTGAATCCACAGGTACTTCACAAAAATGTTGCTGTAGCAACAAATGTCTCACTTTTAGGCTATGTGGCCATGATCCAGCGACACGGCGTCTAGTATACAGTGTCAGACTTCCTGCAGAGATGTGAGTGTTGTCCACGGGAGAACGCAGCTGCCCATGCCCACGATTTGGGTTCAGGCCGCTGTGGAGCTCTATGCTACCTGTAGAGAACACTCATCTCCGCAGCATAAATTGACATGCTGAGGCTCGGGAAGCTGCGCCACACGTCAGTGTATGCTGCGGAGAAAAGAAGCACAGTGGGCACGGGATTTCTAAAAATCCTTCCACTGTGCTTCTACTGCACAACGCAGCGCTATGGACGCAGGGAAAACACTCTGCGCCCAAAACGCTGCAAATCCCGATAGTGGGCGCACAGCCTAAAATGCTACAATGGATGAATGGATAGATGTCAAACAAATATAACGTCCCACCCCCTGCATATTCTAAGCTGGCGCCCTTTAGTGCCTTTCATGTGGCACTAAAGGGTGCCTAGCCTTGTATTTAGCCCCCCAAAAAATTAATAATTAAAATAAATGACGTGGGGTCCCCCTATTTTTGATAGCCAGCTAGGGTAAAGCAGACAGCTGTAGCCTGCAAACCACAGCTGACAGCTTCACCTTGGCTGGTGATCAATTTGGAGGGCTCCCCAGGCGTTTTTTAAAAAAAAAAAAAAAAAAAACGTGGGGTCCCCCCCAAATTAGATCACCAGCCAAGGTGAAGCGGACAGCTGGGGTCTGGTATTCTCAGGGTGGGAAGAGCCATGGTTATTGGACTCTTCCCAGCCTAAAAATAGCAGGCCGCAGCCACCCCAGAAGTGGCGCATCCATTAGATGCGCCAATCCTGGCGCTTCGCTCCAGCTCATCCCGCGCCCTGGTGCGGTGGCAGACGGGGTAATATATGGGGTTGATACCAGCTGTAATGTCACCTGGCATCAAGCCCTGGGGTTAGTGATGTCACAGCATCTGAACAGATACCCGACATTACTAACCCAGTCAAGTAATAGAAAAAAATAAAGACAAAAAAAAAATTTATTTGAAAAAAAAACTCCCCGAAACATTCCTCTTTCCCCAATTTATTGAACATAAAGAAATTCCGGTCGCTGTAATCCATTTTGGAGGTCCCACGCCGACTCTGGATCTTCTAGAATATGGGGGGCACGTTCAGGGAACGTATCCCCCATTTTCTGGAAGAGCAAGCTCTCCATGAGCAGTGTGGGTGCAGTAATCTGAGAATACTGCACTCACACTGCCCCGGTCCAACCTAGGGCAGAGTGACCTGCAGTAACCTTATTCTAGAAT
Source organism: Anomaloglossus baeobatrachus (assembly GCF_048569485.1). Classification (NCBI taxonomy): domain Eukaryota; kingdom Metazoa; phylum Chordata; class Amphibia; order Anura; family Aromobatidae; genus Anomaloglossus; species Anomaloglossus baeobatrachus. Next base: position 137,003,504 of record NC_134357.1, on the reverse strand, counting down.
ATGAGGGGCACGCTCACAGAACGTACCCCCCATTTTCTAGAACAGCAGTCTCTCCATGTGACGAGTGTGGCTGCAGATCACCATACTCACCCTCCCCCGGTCCACAGTGCAGCAGCCTGTGCAGCAGCGACTTCAGAGTCCCTGCTTGCAGGGATCCAGCTGACAGCCGCTGTCTGCGCATGCGCCGCCAGCTTTCAAGAAGCAGGCGGCGTGATCGCAGGGACGGATCACCAGCAGACAGGTAACGTAAGACCGGGGGCTGGGGGGGGTGACGGGGGGTGACGGGGGGTGACGGCGGGACAACTTTCTACCGCATGTGACGTGTCACATGCGGCAGAAAGAGCAGGATGGATGCGGCCGCCATCTTCCACGCTTCAGAGGGGGGAGGGGGGAGGCGGCTCTGGAGACCGGAGGGGGCTCCGGGGACCAGAGATCTCCGGTGGCCCGGAGGAGGGGTCAGGGGGGGGACATTTCCCTCCGATCTGAAATGGTTGATCATTTCAGATCGGAGGGAAATGAATGCAGAGCCGGCGGCGGCTGCAGTTTTCAGCGCGCGTCAGCGCCATCTTGGATTTTCCGGAGGGGGGGTAGGGGTGGTGGGGGGACTCTCCGGTACCGGGGGCTTTGGGGGCACTAAGGGCTCATATTTATTTCTCATCTGACATGTTTGATCACGTCAGATGAGAAATAAATCAATTTTACCGGCCATTTTTTTTTTTTAATGTTGTCGCCGGTATACGGTGTATACCGGCAATCGCATTAACGGGGTCCAAAAAAAACACCCCGATTCATAATCTTGGGGGTCTCAGCTACCTCCGGTAGCTGAAACCCCCGAGATTTTTCGTCACTGGGGGGCGCTACAAGCTTTTTCCGGCCTGACGTCTCAAGACGTCGGAACAGAATAAGTACCCTGTTTTTCCGACGTCTTGAGACGTTAGGCCGTCGCTATGGGGTTAAACAGGGCCCTGTGGTTTGGATTTCATTTTCCCTTAATAATAAAGACTGTAGTGCTGACTTCCCTGCAGGGACGCGTGCTCACTCACCACCGCAGCCAGCTCCCTCCACATTGCCCAGCATCCCTGCACTCCTCCATGTGGTTGCCTCCTACTTTCCCCTCCCGGGGCCTGTGCGTTCCCTTAAAGTGCCAGTGCGTCACTCCCAGGAAGTGCCTGTCAGCCTATCACTGAGAGGCATTTAGTACTTAAAGCACTCTCCCACTAGGGGAGGTGCCTGATCATCACCCAAGATTAATTAGTGTTCTGTACTCTAGCCAGCTAGTTCTCAGGTTCCCTTGTCTGTCTTGTGTGTACCTGGTTCTAGGCTGTCCTGCACTACCTGTACCTGACTCCAGTCCTGTCCTGCCCTGTTGGCACCTGGTCCAGCCCTGTCCTGCCTGTACCTGGTTTCTGCCCGTCCTGCCCTGCTAGCACCTGGTTCCATTCCTGTCTTGACTGTACACGGCTCCAGCCCTGTCCTGCCTTGCTGGCACCAGGTTCCAGTCCTGTCTTGCCTGTACCCGGTTTCAGTCCTGTCCTATTGGCACCTGGTTCCAGTCTTGTCCTGCCTGTACCTGCTACCTTTTCATCCTGCCCTGTTGGTACTAGTGTCTGTGTCCGTTCTGGCTGCGCCATCAGCCTCAGCCACTCTGGTATTCCCAGCCTTGCTAGTGACTCTACCTGGCCGTCCTCGCCGTGCCATCTGCCTCAGCCACTCCGATGGTCCCAGCCTTGGTCGTGGCTCCGCCTGTCTGTCCTGGCCGTGCCATCTGCCTCAGCCACTCCGGTGGTCCCAGCCTTGCTAGTGACTCTGCCTGTCAATCCTGCCTGTGCTGTCTGCCTCAGCTACCCTGGTGGTCACTGTCTACACTAGAGACTCAGCCTGTCTGCACCTGTGTCCGTCCCTGCCCTTGGGGTCAACTGCCACAGTCCTAGACTCTGCCCTACTAAAGGGTTAGCCTGGGGTTCCCTTGTGGTTTAGTGGGTCCACTTAAGCTCGCTAATTTACAATCTTTGGCGGCAAAGAGTTACAGTTTGATTAGGCTATGGACTCCGCTGTCTCCAGTTTTTTACCTCAGTCTAAACCATGGGTCTTAAACACGCGGCCCGCGGGCCGCATGCGGCCCCTCAGGGTAGTTCGTGCGGCCCCCAGGCCCGTGCCCCTGGTCACTATCGCGGCAGGTGCAGGGGCCGCAGCCACTGTCTGCATTTTATGTCAGATGAATGTGTTGCTGGAGCTGCGCTCTCGCGCCGGCAATACAATCATCTCACATAAACCACTGACAGTGACACTGCAGCTGCCGCGATAGTGACCAGTGGCACGAGTCTGGGGGCCACACCAAGCAGAGATGAGGCAGCAGAGGGGGCGCGGGACAGGTGAGAATGGTGTGTGTGTGCGTGTGCGTGTGTGTGTCGGACATTAACCCCTTAGCTACCTATGACGTACTGGGTACGTTATGGCTCCCTGGTACTTTAAGACCCATGACGTACCCAGTACGTCATGGCGAAATCGCAGCCCCGGTGGCTACGATCGCTGCAAATACCTTAGATTCGGGAAGGAGGGGACCTCAGGAGGGGTGGTGTCTCCTCCCCAGACCTACGGAGGCTGTGATTGGCTGAGCGGCGTTCGTCAGCTAATCACAGCCACTAATGTTTCAGCCATTGAAAATCGCTGAAACATTGAAATCCAGCCAAGATCAGGGCAGCTGTAGCACCGATCATTGGCTGGAGCTGGGTGACCTGTGTTTCACCGGCCCCCAGCTCTGATTGGAGAGACCGGCCTTGTGACCGATCTCTCCACCCACTGTGGATCTGGGGCCGGAGACCGCCCCCTCAGCTTCACTCCGGAGTCTGTGGAAGGTGAGGGGAGCTGCTGACCCATTACTACAGGATGGGGACAAAGTGCGCACATTATTATGAGATGGGGATAAGGCTGGGGACATTACTATAGGATGGGGACATTACAAGGATGGGCACAATACTATTGGATGGGGACATTATTACTATAGTATGGGGACATTACTATAGGGTAGGGACTAGGATGGGCACATGACTATAGAATGGGGACATTACTATAGGATGGGGACAAGGTGGGCACAGTACTATAGGATGGGGACTAGGATAGGCACAGTACTATAGGATGGGGACATTACTACAGGATGGGGACAAAGTGCGCACATTACTATGAGATGGGGATAAGGCTGGGGACATTACTATAGGATTGGGACATTACAAGGATGGGGACATTATTACTATAGTATGGGGACATTACTATAGGATAGGGACTAGGATGGGCACATTACTATAGGATAGGGACTAGGATGGGCACATTACTATAGGATAGGGACTAGGATGGGCACATTACTATAGGGTAGGGACTAGGATGGGCACATGACTATAGGGTAGGGACTAGGATGGGCACATGACTATAGGATAGGGACTAGGATGGGCACATGACTATAGAATGGGGACAAGGCTGGGGACATTACTATAGGATGGGGACAAGGTGGGCACAGTACTATAGGATGAGGACTAGGATAGGCACAGTACTATAGGATGGGGACATTACTACAGGATGGGGACATTACTACAAGGGGACAAGGATGGGAAACATTACTATAGAATAGGGATAATGCTGGGGACATTACTATAGGGTGGGGACAAGGTTGGCACATTACTAAAGGATGGGCACATTACTATAGAATGGGGACAGTACTATAGGATGGGGACATTGCATTGCTACAAGGGGACAAGGATGGGGAACATTACTATAACATGGCAGACAAGGATGGACACATTACTATAGATTGGGGACATTACTATAGGATGGGGACAAGGATGAACACATTACTATAACATGGGGACAAGGATGAACACATTACTACAAAATGGGGACAAGGATGGGGAACATTACTTTAGGATGGGGACAAGGATGAGCACATTACTGTGGGATGGGGAGTAGGATGGGGCACAATACTACAAGGGGACAAGGATGAGCACATTACTGTGGGATGGGGACTAGGATGGGGTACAATACTACAAGGGGACAAGGATAAGCACATTACTGTGGGATGGGGCACAATACTACAAGGGGACAAAGATGGGCATGTTACAACAATATGGGAAACATTACTAAAAGATGTTGGTCAAAATTTCTATATAATGCTAATTGTAAGACTATTACTTACAAGAAAGGAATAAAATGTAAAAAAAAAAAAAATGTTTATATTTAAACAAAGAATGTGCACGTTTGCTATAATGAACAAGTGAAAAGTTCAAAATCAGTGATCCCAGGGTGTGTAAAAAAAAAAGATATATATATATATATATATATATATATATATATATATATATATATATATATATATATATATATATAATATATGGTACCTATAAAAATGTCACTTTGTCCTGCAAAGAATGCGGCCCCCCAAATTATTTTTTTTTCCTCTGTGCGGCCCATACACCCAGCCGAGTTTGAGACCCCTGGTCTAAACAATGCCATATGATGGAAGTCTCCCGAGTGAAGAAACCTGTCCACCTGGCTCCAACTTTTCAGAGGCCTTTTGTTTTCCGGGATCCTGTCTCCGTTCCTGTTCCTGAGCCTATAGAAGTGACCAGTGTCCAAACCGCCGATCTACAATGTGACAATCTCTATCTCAAGATCCTGTGAGGAGTTCACTCCTCTGAGACGACTCATCTGGACTCTGGTTCTGGGAGGAGTTTCTTTCAACGAGCTGTGGGGGAGCGTTTCCAGACCCCCATCCGACGCCCTCTGAAGCTCTGGTCGGTGTCGAGGGTGGGTAGAATGCTCCTATCCAAACCCATGTAATTTTTTTTCTGAGCTTGTGGAGCAATACGTGGGAGAGACACATTTAGAGGCTCATATGAACTCCGTTCCTGTGGCAAATTTCGTTCTACGAGCTGTGGTGGTGCAGTACCAGACTTCCATCCGACGCCTTCTGATGCCGGCGTCGCGCGTGGGTGGAATGCTCCAATCTGATTCCTTATGCTTCGTTTCTGTGCCTGAGGAATTACATGTTGGAGATACGCATTTGGAAATTTATCTGAAGAAGCTTCGTTCCTGAGCCTGTGGTGCATTTCCTGACTTCCAGCAGGACTAAATTAGTGTCTAGATCATACAGGTTAATTCTGAAGCATATACATTTGGGGTTTATCTTTGTTGATAAAACAACAATATAATCACTGCAAATATACTATACATATCTGAATATATACTATATACTATACAGATATGGTCATCAATAGTTAGACTTTTCTGCTACTCCAATTAACCCCAAAGAAGCTATTATCCACAAATGGAAAAAACCTGGAACATTAACAAGAGTTAAACTTTCAATGTAAACAATTACAAAATGTAAAAAAGGCACATGGCAAAAATGCCATCCATGGTAGAGCTGCATGGGATAAACTACTGCAGTTCTGAGTAAATAGAACTGCTTTCTCAGCAATTTTCCCAATGATTCAAAGCACACAAGCAAGTTCAATTTATTGGTCAGTTAATGCAAAAAAACATCAAATGTATGTAAATCAAAAATAAAATTTGCACAGAGAAATTCCTAGAAGACAGTAAATAAAAGACATGCGCAAATATGGACTTATCTGCAAAGTAAGCAGTATTGCTAAAATACTGAGTGCTCATCTTGTGAGAGATATGAACCCACAACCTAGTAATACACTCAATGGTATGGCGGCTGCAGCCCCTTGATAGCAGAAATGGATGTCAGGAAAAGAAGGGTTGATTATTATCCGCGTTGCCGATGGACAAGATGCACAGGATGGTATCATCCAAGTAGTTTGAGTTTACGCGTTTCGAAGTATAAAACGTCTTCAGGAATGAAACTACTATAACTCATAGCAGTTTCTGTCCTGAAGAAGTTTTATACTTTGGAAGGCGTAGACTCAATAAAATACTTAGGTTATAACTACCTGGCTTGTCTTTCTCACATCCTGTGCATCTTGTCCATCGGCATAATGGATAATTAATCAACCCTTCTTTTCCTGACATCCACTTCAAAAACATTCCTTCATAGATGTAAAAGACTTCAAGTTATCTCAAATCATAGATTCATAGAATGGTAGAGTTGGAATGGACCTCCTGGGTCATCTAGTCAAACCCCCTGCTCAAAGCAGGATTCACTAAATCATCCCAGACAGATGTCCGTCCAACCTCTCTTTTAAAACTTCCATTGAAGGAGAACTCACCACCTCTTGTGGCAGCCTGTTCCACTCGTTGATCACCCTCATTGTCAAAAAGTTTCTTCTAATATCTAATCTGTTTCTCCTCCCCATCAGTTTCATCCCATTGCTTCAAGTCTTTCCTTGTGAAAATGAGAATAAAACTGATCCCTCTACAGTGTGACAGCCTATAAGATATTTGTAGACAGATATTAGGTCTCAGTCTTCTCTTTTGCAAGCTAAACAATCCTAAATCCTATAACCGTTCCTCATAGGACATGGTTTGCAGACCAGTCACCATTCTGTTCACTCTTCTCTGAACTTGCTCCAGGTTGTTGATGTCTTTTTTAAAATGTGGTGCCCAGAACTGGACACAATATTCCAAATGAGGTCTGACCAAAGAGGAGTAAAGGGGGATTCACGTGTTCTAGAATGTATGCGTCTGTTAATACATCCTAGAATGGTGTTTGCCTTCTTTGCTGCTGCATCACACTATTAACTCTTGTTCAGTCTGTGATCTATTAGTATACCTAAGTATTTTTCACACATGCTGTTGGATAGCTTTATTCCTCCCATGCTGTATATGCTCTTTTCATTATTCTTGCCAAGATGTATGACTTTGCATTTATCCCTGTTAAAAACCATTCTATTAGTTGCTGCCCATTGTTCGGACGCCCATATATCACAGGATCCAATTCAAACTGCTTGTTCTCACCCACAAAGCTCTCCACAGTGCGGCACCCCCCTACATCTCCACCCTCCTCTCTATCAATCCTCTGCAAAGCTCTACCCCAAGAAGTTAGGACGAATCACAACTTACTCAGCTTCAGACGCACCCTAAAAACGCATCTTTTTAGGGCGGCCTATCACACTCCCTAGCAGAGCTAAATTCACATAGTCCCTCCACAACGTTTCAGAACATAACCCCACTTCAAACTCCATGGCACCCAAATGCATCTCAAAGTTCTGGCAAACTGGTCCAGGAAGCCATTATCTATCCCCCATTTCCTTGAGATGGCTGGATTGTCATTGTAAATAAGCACTTGTACCTTGTCCCACCCCCCCATCTCATTGCAGATTGTAGACTCTCACGAGCAGGGTTGTCTTTTTTCTCTAAATATTGTATTTTCTATAACTGTTATTTGTTTGTATATGATCCTCCTGAATTGTACAGCGCTGCGGAATATGTTGGCGCTATAGAAATAAAGATTATTATCATTATTGTTCCAGTTTGTTAGATCTTGTTGATTACCCTCTCTCTCTTCTCTTGTATTAGCTATTCCTCCTAGCTTTGTGTCATCTACAAATTTAATCAGTTTACCCTTAATTCCTTCATCTAAATCATTGATAAAGATGTTGAACAACATGGGGCCCAGGACAGAGCCCTGTGGTACCCCACTTGAGACAGTCTTCCATCTGGATGTGCAGCCATTTACAGTACAAACCAAAAGTTTGGACACGCCTTCTCATCTCTAGAACAACTGTTAAGAGGAGACTTTGTTCAGCGGGCCTTCATGGTAAAATAGCTGCTAGGAAACCACTGCTAAGGACAGGCAACAAGCAGAAGAGACTTGTTTGGGCTAAAGAACACTAGGAATGGACATTAGACCAGTGGAAATTTGTGCTTTGGTCTGATGAGTCAAAATTTGAGATCTTTGGATCCAACCACCGTGTCATTGTAGAAAAGGTGAACGGATGGATTCTACATGGCTGGTTCCCACCGTGAAGCATGGAGGAGGAGGTGTGATGGAGTGGGGGTGCTTTGCTGGTGACACTGTTGGGGATTTATTCAAAACTAGCTGTACTACCCGGCTTCGTAAGTGCTGTTAACAAAATGGAATGTATTAACAAAAATGTATTCTGCACACAAAAACCACAAAACAAATAGATAGAAATGTAATTATTAAATTGTTGCCTATATTAACCAATCAGAACTCAGATTAATTAACTGTAGCAAAATAGAAGCTAAGCTGTGATTGGTTGCTATTGGCAGCCTGATAAATCTCCAGGCAACAGAAAGCCCTTCCCCCTGACAGTATATATTAGCTCACACATACACAAAATAGACAGGTCATGTGACTCACAGCTGCCGTATTTCCTATGTGGTACATTTGTTGTTCTTGTAGCTTGGCTGCTAATTAATCAGATTTTTATTTTTGAAGGATAATACCAGACTTGTGTGTGTTTTAGGGCGATTATGTGGCGAGGTTGGTGTATGTGTGGCGAGATGTGTGCTGAGGGTGGTATATGTGTTCAAGTACGTGGTAGTGTGTGGCGCATTTTGTGTGCGTGTTCATATCCCCGAGTGTGGTGAGTATCCCATATTGGGGCCCCACCTTAGCAACTGTACGGTATATACTCTTTGGCGCCATCGCTCTCATTCTTTAAGTCCTTCTCGTTCACATCTGGCAGCTGTCAATTTGCCCCCAACACTTTTCGTTTCACTTTTTCCCCATTATGTAGATAGGGGCAAACTTGATTGGTAAATTGGAACGCGCGGGGTTAAAATTTCGCCTCACAACATAGCACCCAGCGCTGCCCGGGTTAGTAACTGTCTCTCTGTTTCTCTCCCATTCTCTGTCTGTCTCCCCCTCTGTATCTCTCTATCTCTTTGTCTGTCTGTTTCTTTCTCCGTCTGTCTCAATCTCTTTCCCTGTCTGTCTATCTCTTTCCCTGTCTGTCTATCTATCTCCGTCACTTTCCCTGTCTGTCTCTTTCCTGTCTGTCTCTTTCCCTCTCTTTCCCTGTCTGTCTCTTTCCCTCTCTTTCCCTGTCTGTCTCTTTCCCTTTCAGTGTGTTTCTTTGTCTGTGTCTGTCTCTTTGTGTCTGTCTCTTACTCTGTCTATGTCTGTTTCTTACCCTGTCTGTCTGCCTCTTTCCCTGTCTGTGTCTGTCTCTTTCCCTGGCTGCACTGTGACACGCCAACATTCCATATAAGGGCGTGGCTGTGCATTCTTCTGAAGTTCTGGCTGCACTGTGGCTCCCAGCTCCATTCGCTTTAATGGAGGCAGGTTTTTTGGTGAATAACTGTAAAGAGCGGGGTTAAAATTTCCACTCAAAACAGCCTATGATACTCTCGGGGTCCAGAACTGTGAGTGTGAAAAATTGTGTGGCTGTAGCTGCGACGGTGCAGATGCCAATCCCGGACATACACACACACATACACACATACATACACACACATATACATATACATACACACATTCAGCTTTATATATTAGATTGAAGGCATACAGAACTAGCATGCCTACCACAGCATCTTGCAGCGGCGTGCTATTCCATCCAGTTTGCGTTTAGTTGGACCATCATTTATTTTTCAACAGGACAATGACCCCAAACACACCTAGAGGCTGTGTAAGGGCTATTTGACCAAGAAGGAGAGTGATGGGGTGCTACGCCAAATGACCTGGTCTCCACAGTCACCAGACCTGAACTCAATCGAGATGGTTTGGGGTGAGCTGGACCGCAGAGTGAAGGCAAAAGGGCCAACAAGTGCTAAGCATCTCTGGGAACTCCTTCAAGACTGTTGGAAAACCATTTCCAGTGACTACCTCTTGAAGCTCATCAAGAGAATGCCAAGTGTGGGCAAAGCAGTAATCAAAGCAAAAGGTGGCTACTTTGAAGAACCTAGAATATAAGACATATTTTCAGTTGTTTCACACTTTTTTAAGTATTTCATTCCACATGTTTTAATTCATAGTTTTGATGCCTTCAATGTGAATCTACAATTTTCAGAGTCCTGAAAATAAAGAAAACTCATTGAATGAGAAGGTGTGTCCAAACGTTTGGTCTGTACCGTATGACCACTCTTTGACTCCGATCACTAAGCCAGTTACAAATCCATCTAACAATTGCCTTGTCCATTCCACACTTTTTTCAATAAGGATTGTATGAGATACTTTGTCAAATGCTTTGCTGAAGTAAACATATACTATATCTACTGCATTTCTCAGATCCACCCAGTCAGTGATTCTGTCATAGAAGGAAATTAAGTTAGTCTGACATGACTTATTAGTTACAAACCCATGCTGACTCCGGTTAATCACTTCATTCTCAACCAGGTACTTGCATAAATGTTGTTTAATAATTTGTTCAAAGATCTTTCCGGGTATGGAAGTCAGGCTCACAGGCCTGTAGTTCGCTGTGTCCAACTTCTTCCCCTTTTTGAAGATAGGGACAAATTTACGCTTCTCCAGTCGTCTGGAACTTCTCCTGTTCTCCAAGAATTTTCAAAAATTATTAAGAGTGGTTCTAATATTTCCTCTGCTATCTCCTTCAGTACTCTGGGGTGTAATTCATCTGGACCTGGGGACTTGAATTCATTTATGTTAGCTAAGTATTCCCTCTCTATCTTTTTGTTTATAGATGGCCTGGATTCTTTTAATCCTTCATTGCATTTGTTACTGACAAGTATCGCACAACAAGTTATTAGGTTTAAAGCTGTTATTACTTCTTTCACGAGTGATCAATCTTAATCTTGGAACTTAATAATTATTTAAAAGTTGCATTTTGTTTTACTCATATTGTCTTCATCATATATTAACGTTAGTTGGATAATCTGAAATTTCTATTTGGAACACATTAGGGTGAGGGTCGGGTGAGGAAGAAATATGTTTCACAGCCATGTATGTGGAGCATAACTGATTTACTCCCCCTTGTAAACCAATGCTGATTTTGAGTGTTAAGTTTATTTTCATTGAGTTATTTATAACAACTTTAAACATTTGAAGGTTGAACTCTTGTGTCTACAGTTTCATGCTACTCTCTATAAAGGAAGGAATCTGTTCTCCTGGTCTCCCTAAGGAGGATTTTATCTACAGTATTAACTAAAAAGAAGAGAGCATCGAACAACTGATTTTAAAATGCTTTAGTTAAAGCAGCTATTTAATCAAACAACCCATATATCCAAACAGCAATCTTGCAGAGAAAGCACACCCATAATTTAAAATGATTGATCCAATAATATCACATAGATTTTCTGTTATCAGAAGAAGACATTCTGGCAGAGCTGCAGATTGGAAGGCATGAATCCAGGGTGAGGCCAATATCCCATCTTCTGCACTTTACAGAAGCACTTCAAATTTAACGTCGGAAAGGTTTAAGGCAACTTTATTCATGGGGTTAAGCTTGAGGTTCACACTTGAGAGTTTTGGCATGCACTTCAAAGTCTCAATAGGAATATCTAGAAAACAGAAATGATAATATAGGGAAATGTAATTATTTGGATTTAAATTCCTATACAACATATTTATTTGCACTTTTCTACAACTATTATACTCTAAATGTATCTTTCTTAGGGTTTTGGTTAAAAGGAATATCCAGCCATTTTTAACTATTACTGCTGAGAGATATAAAAATTAGTGTTGCACCTTATGAGACAGTTCGAAGTCCCAAATCAAACATAATTAAAATCTTTTGAGAATATAGTATGTAAGAGGACATAGACAACTGATAAATACCTTGCGCATAAACAGCATGTGGCCCCCTTTCATCAGCATAGTTCAAAATTACTTTTTCGCTTATTTATGTTAAAACAAATCTCTATAAAACATTGACAAAACACCAGTAGTCAAGGTTAGTAAAAGGGCTAATGTGACCATCCCCGGTGATGGCAGGTAAGGCATTAATGATGTGATGATTTATGATTTGTCTATGATTAAAAACATCTGAAAAAGTGCTTTTCTGTATCCTGTCTTGTCGCACTGTGAGGCTTTTAAGATGGAACAATAAACTGAAGTTTTATCTACATTTGGAACCCTGGATTGTGCTATTTCTGTTACCATTTCCTGCAGCCTAATCCTTCCGCTCAGGGCTGTCCAATCTTAATGTCGTGTGAGCTGTAATTTGCATTGTTATCTATTTTAAAGTATTTATGGTTACATCTAGGGGTGATCCAATAATTTGAAATCCAAATTCACACATTTTTCTAAAAATCTTAATTCACAGGCACGCCATTTGCTCTGAAAAACGTGTTCTAATACCCTGAGGTTTTCTAGGACTGTCTCCAACTTTTTTCAATCTCTTTAATGGAAAAAAAGCCTTAGCAATGTCAAATTGACCTCACTACAGAAGATTTCTAGGTAGTAACCAATAGAGCATTTAATAAAACAGTAGATTAAAGACACTCTATTGTTTTTCAAAGTAAAAAAAATGATCGAAAAAATATTCTTCTCAGTCATTTGTTTTCCAACAGATGCTTCAATTCAGAACACCGATTCAAACTTGCAGTGTCACTGTCAGAGGTAACATCTTCCTGCTGTCATTGAGATGCGTGATATGTCATATAATCCATAGTGACTTCCACTTCATCCTCATGAATGCACTTGCTGGAGACAAAGGAGAGCAATTCTTTGGTTGTCCTACTGTCTAGATAGCTAGTGGAGGTGGTGCTGCTGCTAGCTCCAACATTTTTACACATGGCATGAGGTTATTTTCTTTTATACTACTAAGAGACAATTGACACTTTTTCTTTTAGGATACATTTTTTAAAACACTATATTTAACTTTTGACAATATTTTCATTCACAGTTATTCAATCCTTGCCAAAAACTGCATAAGAAATGCTCTGTAAGTACACAACCAAAAAGCCAGCATCTGCAGCAAAGTGCTCTAGTGGTGTGGCATGTAGAGGTGTACAATTTGACTAGCAAAATAGACCTGCAAAAAAAAACTTGCTTGCAACACACACACCTTGTGAGATAGACAGCCACAGTTAAGGGAAACCTGACAGGTCCCCCATGCCCTCCTCCACCAGCATTTATATATTTATTACTAAATAACCTGTCTAAAGAGCCCTTTATAGTGCCTGACAGTTAAACTCATATTGAAAGTTTTCATAAAGTCCTTTTTACATATGTAAATTATCTAGTTGATGAGGCAATGGTTCCCCAAACTAATAGGCCTTCTTCCGCATGTTATCACACCCCAGTGGGCATAACATGATTTTCAGAAAGCCAGTGTCTTTGCTAAATGCTAAATCTGGGAGCTAAATCAGGCCTTATTTTTGTGTCTACATCAATTCTAAATAATATCCTTTTGTTTTTTTGATAACCTTTGTAGAGTTGAGCGCGGTTCGTGGTTCGTGGTTCTCCAGTTCTAGGTTCGAGTGATTTTTCGGCTGTTCGAGATCGAACTAGAACTCGAGCTTTTTGCTAAAAGCTCGATAGTTCTAGATATGTTCGAGAACGGTTCTAGCAGCAAAAAGCAGGGCTTTTTACAGCTACAGTGTGCAGGAGCCATCGCTGGCAGCCTGCCACAAGCTGGTAACCAAGATAAACATCGGGTATCCAAGCAAAGCGCTTTGGTTAGTAACCCGATGTTTATCTTAGTTACGTGCAGGAAGCCCACACTTTCCCGCTCAGCTCGCTCCACCCCCTCCTGCCCGCGGCATGTACACATACATACACATACACAAACACACACACACACATCCACCCCCTCCCCCCCCCCCCCGCCCGCCCGCCCGCCCGCTCGCTCGCTCGGCTTACCTGCGGTGATGAAGTCCCGCCATCCCGACCTCAGCGCTGTCACTGTCCTCCATGGCCGCCGCTTGTCACATCACCTATCGCTTCCGACCCGAGACTGACACTGGCGGTGACGTCACGGACCTCTCGCGATACTTGATGTGAAGGCGCCGGTCATTGACCTCAGTGACAGGGGCTGTCAGTGTGCTGGAGATCAGCGCAGGTAATGTACCTCACTGACAGCAGCACTTGTCACCCCCCTGCAGTGACCTGGGCTGACCCATTGATGTTAGCTCAGGTCACTGCACTGCTCTCCCAGCCAATGGGGAACATCCTGCTCTTCATTGACTGGGACAGTGTGCATCGTCATGGCAACCCCTTGGATTACACCAGACCTGGATTTGTTTTTCAATCTAATAAATTGGTTAAAGAGGGAATGTTTTGGGGAGTGTTTTTTCAAATAAAAATGTGTTTGTCGTGTATTTTTTTTTTATTACTGACTGGGTTGGTGATGTCGGGTATCTGATAGACGCCTGACCTCACCAACCCCAGGGCTTGATGCCAGGTGACATTACACATCTGGTATTAACCCCAAATATTACCCCGTTTGCCACCGCACCAGGGCGCGGGATGAGCTGGGGCGAAGCACCAGGATTGGCGCATCTAATGGATGCGCCACTTCTGGGGCGGCTGCGGCCTGCTATTTTTAGGCTGGGGAGATTCCAATAACCATGGACCTCCCTAGTCTGAGAATATCAGGCCCCAGCTGTCTGCTTTACCTTGGCTGGTGATCCAATTTTGGGGGACCCCTACGTGTTTTTTTTTTTAATTATTTATTTAATTTAAAATAACAGCGTGGGGTGCCCTCAGTTTTGGATTACCAGCCAAGGTGAGGTTGCCAGCTGTGGTCTGCAGGCTGCAGCCGTCTGCTTTACCCTAGCTGGCTACAAAACTAGGGGGAACCCTATGTCATTTTTTTTTCATTTTTTTGGCTAAATACAAAGCTAAGCACCCCTTAGTGCCACATGAAAGGTACCAAAGGGTGTTCCACTTTTTCTCCATTTTTTTCTCCACTTTCTCTCCACTTTTTCTCCACTTTTTCTCCATTTTTTTCTCCACTTATTCTCCACTTTTTCTCCTCTTATTCTCCACTTTTTCTCCACTTTTTCTCCACTTTTTCTCCTCTTATTCTCCACTTTTTCTCCACTTTTTCTCCACTTTTTCTCCATTTTTTTCTCCACTTTCTCCACTTTTTCTCCACTTTTTTCTCCACTTTTTCTCCTCTTATGCTCCACTTTTTCTCCTCTTAATCTCCACTTTTTCTCCACTTTTTCTCCACTTTTTCTCCACTTTTTTCTCCACTTTTTCTCCTCTTATGCTCCACTTTTTCTCCACTTTTTCTCCACTTTTTCTCCACTTTTTCTCCACTTTTTCTCCTCTTAATCTCCACTTTTTCTCCTCTTATGCTCCACTTTTTCTCCACTTTTTCTCCTCTTAATCTCTACTTTTTCTCCTCTTATGCTCCACTTTTTCTCCACTTTTTCTCCTCTTATGCTCCACTTTTTCTCCACTTTTTCTCCACTTTTTCTCCTCTTATGCTCCACTTTTTCTCCACTTTTTCTCCACCTTTTTCTCCACTTTTTCTCCTCTTATGCTCCACTTTTTCTCCACTTTTTCTCCACTTTTTCTCCACTTATGCTCCACTTTTTCTCCACTTTTTCTCCACTTTTTTCTCCACTTTTTCTCCTCTTAATCTCCACTTTTTCTCCACTTTTTCTCCACTTTTTCTCCACTTTTTCTCCACTTTTTCTCCACTTTTTACTCCACTTTTTCTCCACTTTTTCTCCTCTTATGTTCCACTTATTCTCCACTTTTTCTCCACTTTTTCTCTACTTTTTCTATGGTCGGTCTACCCATTAGCTCTGCCATGCATAGTGTAGCTCTACACCTACTGCACATGTTACTTTATGATTGACATCTCTTTCGTACCAGAGCTGTCTAAGTCTACTCTGACCCCATATTTGTCATTACTATATTGTCCTTGTACTGTATTATGACATTTGTATCATGTGTTTCATTTCTTGCTGTGTTGCAATTTTTTTGCTGCATCCCAATTGTACCTCTACATTGTTCGAGTTTATGTTATTGTTCTCTCACTCTTATGTGATACTGATTATTGTCATTTTTCATGATTACATGCAGATAAGTCCAATCTGACGAAGGCTCAGGCCGAAACGTCATTTGTAACTTGTTTTGGACAAAAACATATATGCTTATGAAAAAAAAATTTTCTTAATACGGACCAATAAAGAGTGATTTTGCATTACTATCCGTTGTGACTTACTGACTTAGTCTGGGAGATATAGAGTGCCGAGGTTACTCACTAATTTTATCTATTATTACCTCTGAGCACCTATATACCAGTGAGCAGAGCTTCCTCTACAGTAGTTCTCCTGATTAGGCATGCCCTTACCTCATGAGCAGGGCATTGCAGCTTTGGTAGCAACCATTACGACATGGACTCTGCTGCTGTGGACCCGGGGAGAGTGAGTGCAGATTCATTGCACCCACACTCCTCACATGAAGGGTCCGCACTCCTAGAAAATGGGGGATACGTTCCCTGAGTGTCTCCCCCCCATATTCTAGACGGTCCAGAGTCGTCGTGGGACCCCTTTATTTTTTTTCTTACAATAAATTGGTGAAAGAGGAAATGTTTTGGGGACTGTTTTTTCAAATAAATTTCTTTTGTCGATTTTTTGTTTTTGTTAGTACTGACAGTTTATGATGTTGGGTATCTAATAGACGCCATGACATCACAAACTGCTGGGCTTGATCTCAGGTGACTTTACAGCTAGTATCAACCCGATTTATTACCCCGTTTGCCACTGCACCAGGGCACGGGATGAGCTGGGGTGAAGCGCCAGGATTGGCGCATCTAGTGGATGCGCCACGTCTGGGGTGCCTGCGGCCTGCTATTTTTAGGCTGTGAAGGCCCAATAACTATGGACCTTCCCACCCTGAGAATACCAGACCACAGCTGTCCGCTTTACCTTGGCTGGTGATCCAATTTGGGGGGTCCCCTACTTTTATTGTGTAATTATTAATATTTATAAAATAATTATAAAAAAGAGCCTGAGGGGACCTCCACATTGGATCCCCAACCACGGTAAAGCTGCCAGCTGTGGTTTTCAGGCTACAGCCGTCTGCTTTACCCTAGCTGGCTATCAAAAATGGGGGGACCCAACGTAATTTTTTTTTTTTAACTATTTTTTAAATAGAAAAAATTAATGGGCTTCCCTGTATTTTGATTGCCAACCAAGGTAACGGCAGGCAGATGGGGGTGGCAACCCATAGCTGTCTGCTTTATCTGCGCTGAGAATCAAAAATACCGCGGAGCGCTACGTCATTTTTTTAAAGATTTATTTTTACAGCACTGTGATGTCCAGCAATCAAAATACAGGGAAGCCCATTTTATTTTTAGTTATTTAAATAAATAATTAAAAAAAATATATGTTAGCTCCCACTGCATTTTTTGTATTGCTAGCTAAGGGTAATCCAAGCAGCTACTGGCTGCTAACCCCCACTGCTTGGTGTTACCTTCACTGGCAATGGAAAATCCAGGGAAGCATTTTTTTTTTTTTTTGCCAAAAAGCTACAAAAAAAGGACGTGAGCTTCGCCATATTTTTGTATGCTAGCCAGGTATAGCAGGCAGGTGCTGGAAGAGTTGGATACAGCGCCAGAAGATGGCGCTTCTATGAAAATGCCATTTTCTGAGGTGGCTGCAGACTGCAATTCGCAGCAGTGGGGCCCAGAAAGCTCAGGCCAACCGGTGGTGCGGATTCCAATCCCAGCTGCCTAGTTGTACCTGGCTGGACACAAAAATGGGGCAAAGCCTACGTCATTTGTTTTCTAATTATTTCATGAAATTCATGAAATAATAAAAAAAGGGCTTCCCTTTATTTTTGGTTCCCAGCCGGGTACAAATAGGCAACTGGGGGTTGGGGGCAGCCGTACCTGCCTGCTGTACCTGGCTAGCATACAAAAATATGGCGAAGCCACATAATTTTTTCAGGGGGCAAAAAACTTCTGCATACAGTCCTGGATGGAGTATGCTGAGCCTTGTAGTTCTGCAGCTGCTGTCTGTCTGTATGGAGAAGAGCAGACAGCAGCTGCAGAACTACAAGGCTCAGCATACTCCATCCAGGACTGTATGCAGAAGTTTTTTGCCCACCAAAAAAATGACGTGGGCTTCGCCATATTTTTGTATGCTAGCCAGGTACAGCTGGCAGCCACGGGCTGCCTCCAACCCCCAGTTGCCTATTTGTACCCGGCTGGGAACCAAAAATATAGGGAAGCCCGTTTTTTTTAATTATTTCACTTATTTCATGAAATAATTAAAAAACAAATGACGTGGGCTTCGCCCTATTTTTGTGTCCAGCCGGGTACAACTAGGCAGCTGGGGATTGGAATCCGCAGCACAGGTTAGCCCGAGGTTTGTGGGCGCCTCTGCTGCGGATTTCAGTCCACAGCCGTCCCAGAAAATGGCGCTCTCATAGAAGCGCCATCATCTGGCGCTGTATCCAACTCTTCCAACAGCCCTGGAGCCGGGTGGCTTGTTGGGTAATCATGAGTTAATACTGGCTTTGTTTTACCAGCCAGTATTAAGCCAGAGATTCTTAATGTCAGGCACGTTTGACCCGGCCATTAAGAATCTCCAATAAAGGGTTAAAAAAAGACACCACACAGAGAAAAAAATACTTTAATAGAAATAAATACACAGACACATTAGAGACTCCATCTTTATTACCCCTGTCAGCCCTCCACGATCCTGCTCTTCTGTCTTCTTTCTTTCTAGTGTAGTAGTAGTGACGATTGTAGTGAGGGGCATCACTTGGGGCTGGGGAACCTCCATCCTAACTACAATGCTCACTACAATCGGGAAGCAGCGTGCAGCCTTCACTCCGTGAGTGATCACTGCTGGCTGCTAGCGGTAACGCTGACAGACGCGTTACCATAGCAACGGTGCTCCCGGAGCCGCGGTTAGCGGTGACGTCACCGCTAACTGCGTTGCTATGGCAACGGTGATCTCCGTTAATGACCGGCTGTGTCAGCCGGTCCCTAACGGAACGGGGAGTCGACTGTGTGCTAGAGTATGTCGCCGGTACACG
This sequence comes from Anomaloglossus baeobatrachus, assembly GCF_048569485.1. Lineage (NCBI taxonomy): Eukaryota > Metazoa > Chordata > Amphibia > Anura > Aromobatidae > Anomaloglossus > Anomaloglossus baeobatrachus. The sequence goes on along the minus strand of NC_134357.1, from coordinate 136,984,678 downwards.
GCGATACACATATGTGCACCGTGTACCGGAGAGATGCACTCGCAGGTCCTACATGACGTGTCATAGTCATGTGACCAGTCTGTAGCCAATGAGATAATAGCCACGTGACTGGTCACATGGCTATTTTGACGTCACGATAGGTCCTGCTTCTCTGCTGGCAGTGCAGGTCATCGGGAGGATTCAGCGATCATCGGATGGAATAGCGGCAGGAGACAGAGTGCAGAAGGGATCGCGAGGACCGGTAAGTGTTATGGCAATGTTTATTAACTGTTTGTGTACATTTATCATGCATTTTTATGTGTTTGTGATTGCCTCCCATTCTAGCCTATACGTTCGAGTTCGGTTCGTCGAACGTTCGACGAACCGAACTCGAACGGGACCCCCGTTCGGCGAACCGACCTCGAGCCGAACCGCGACCGGTTCGCTCATCTCTAAACCTTTGTGCTTTATGAAGTCTTGAAACATTGAAACAGGTATTTCTAGACAGATGATCAGAATTTAAAGCAGAGCAGCTTAATCACCAATAGCAGTTATCACCCTGAGTATCTTCTAAGTGTCTTGCAGTTCTATAAAATGCTTCGATTTATAGTGGATCTTCATTAAAGTATGATCTTTTCCATAATTATAAAAAGGGTTTTTGGTATTTCATTTCTATGTCTTAAATCTCGAGTGGCAATTATTTGAAAGTTTTCTTGTGAAACGTGAAATAAGCTTTTATTTCACAAAGTCTGAAATATAGGGCTCAGTCACACGGCCATATGACTCGCCCAAGGATCACATTACAATGCTCGGCGGCTCTCCTGACCAGAGTGTGATAGGTGCATAGAATACATGCTGTGACGCTTGAATCAGGAGAGCCGCCAGCTGAGGTGAACATTACGATGTGATCCTCGAGTCATACGGTTGTGTGACTGCACCCTTAGGGGTACGTTGCACGCTGCGACATCGCAAGCCGATGCTGCGATGCCGAGCGCGATAGTCCCCGCCTCCGTCGCAGCTGCGATATCCTTGTGATAGCTGCCGTAGCGAACATTATCGCTACGGCAGCTTCACATGGACTCACCTGTCCTGGGATGTCGCTCTGGCCGGCGAACCGCCTCCTTATTAAGGGGGCGGGTCGTACGGCGTCACTGCGACGTCACACGGCAGGCGGCTAATAGGAGCGGAGGGGCGGAGATGAGCGGGATGTAAATATCCCGCCCACCTTCTCCCTTCCGCATATCCTACAGGAGCCGCGGTGACACCGGTAGGAGATGTTCCTCGCTCCTGCGGCTTCACACACAGCGATGTGTGCTGCTGCTGGAGCGAGGAACAACATCGGACCATCGCGTCAGCGTAATTATGGATTACACCGATGATACGATTACGACGCTTTTGCGCTCGTTAATCGTATCATCTAGGCTTTACACACTACGATGTCACCTGCGATGCCGGATGTGCGTCACTTTCAATTTGATCCCACCGACATCGCACCTGCGATGACGTAGTGTGCAAAGTACCCCTTAGACTGTGAAGAGCATTGTACAATAGTACAAAACATACTTCGCCCAAGACAAATCCTATTATCAAAACAGGGATAGGATTTCCTTTACATGGAGTTTTTTCGCAGAGTATTTTCGGGCATGTATTCTTTCTCTGCTTTTTAGTGGCTTTTTATTTTTGCATATGCGTTTTTAGTCTTTTTTTTCTAAATGCATGCATACAAATACATCACACTTAAAGAATGTTTAGTTTGCAGTAAAAGCAAGAGATACCCAAAAGTAAATACATACCGCTAAACAGTCACCTGTTAGTCATTAGGACATGGAAATATTTTTAGTGGTATATATTTTTAGTGGTAGATATTTCAAGCAAATTCTGCTGCAGAAAAATTTGCTTGAAAAAGTGCCAAAAAAAGCAACAATCTAGTGGAACTACCCATATACTATATGTTAACTTTATGGTCATACCATAATCAGGCAGAGTGTGTGAAAGATTATTTTCAGCCCACAGAATGCACCTACTGCATGCGCATGTACAGCAAGGGCTACACGGTGAAAGTTATTGTGCGCCATGAAGACTGCATTGTTTTATCGCAACATCACATCAAATGATTGTTCAGCAGCCTGCATTACCATGACTGCAATATGGCTGTGGGGAATGTGTGGAAAAATAATCCCACACTGTTGAATTTTTGGAGACAGGTCAACAATGTTTTTACCAACTCAGTTTATATGTATTCATTTCTATGCAATATGCCTTTTTAACAGCCACGTTATGGCTGTAAAAAGCAAAACCACTGGTAATGTGACACTAGTAATTAAAGTGCTTATCTACTACTTTGATATTGGTAATCTATCCTTAGGATAGGTCATCAATGTCTGATTGGTCGGGGTCCGACACCCCACGCCCCTGCCAATCAGCTGTCCCTGGTGCCGGGAGCAGTTGGCCAGAAATGCTCTGTTCTGAAGTTGCTCCGTTTTCTGATAGCGGCTGGGTATTGCACATTCACCTCATACTGATTTGAAAGGGAGGTGGATGTGCAGTTGGCAATGCAGCTCCGGAACAGAGAATTTTCGGCCACCTCCTGCTGGCACCAAGAACAGCTGATCAGTGGGGTGTCGGGTGTCAGACCCCGGCCGATTAGAAATTGATGATCTATCCTAAGGATAGGTCATCAATATAAAAGTAGTGAACAACCTCTTTATGGCCAAATGACCAATGTTTCACTGTTTAACACTAGTCTTACACTAAACACAGAAGATGGACACTTTGTTTCTTCATGGTACAGCTATGGATGATAATGGCACATTCTACACTTGTCAAATACTGATTAAAAAAATGGTCACCTATACAAAGAACCCTTAGTTATGAAAACCTCCATGCACAAATACAACATCAAAAATGTATGCCAAAAAAACAGCCTGTTTTTAGTGTTTTTGCAGCATTTTTTAGCAGTTTTTAGAAGTGTTTTTATGTTGGCTTTACCTACAATACATGTTAAATAAAATTAAAAAAATGCTTTGAAAACACAGTAAAAAATACTGTTGCATTTTTTGTAGATTTTTTCACTTTCTCATTGCTTTCTATGGGTGAAAAAATGCTGCAAAAACACAGAACAAATTGACATGTACTATATCCTTTTTAAAGATCAAATTAACTGTATTGCATGGAATATTACCGTAAGTGATGAAAAAACACCCTAAGCACATCCCGTTTTGCTCTAACTTTAGAATGTAAGCCAGGAAAGCTCCTGACTATGTATGCTCGATGTGCTCTGTGTCTTACAAGAAACCATGATACCTTTGTCAACAATCAAATAGGCTTTTCTGGGAATATATAGTTTTAAAGAATGATTGACATGTGACAGAGGCTTAGATGTGTGACAAGAAATCTCCAAACAATATGGAACCGATATGTATATCTCTCATATCCTTGAGGTTATACTTTCTATGCTGAGAGTTGTTGGAGAATCTCATCATTTCAACAAGGTGGATTTTCTCTTTAAACATATGTTAATTTAGTTTAATGGATTTTGAAGAAGGAAACAAATTATTCTCAGTTTCATAAAATAAAATGTATTCATATTCTTTGTACAATCATATACTGTACTTACCTGCCCTAGCCTTTCTCCCTAATTAATGGTTTACACCTTGCAGTGAACCATCTGTATTTGCTCTCATGAAGTCTTGTCTTTATGATAGACTTAAGGGTGCTTTACACACTGCGACATCGCTAGCTATTGCTAGCGATGTCGAGCACGATAGCACCCGCCCCCGTCGTATGTGCGACATTTGGTGCTCGCTGCCTTAGCGAACATTATCACTACGACAGCGTCACACGCACATACTTTGTCAGCGACGTTGCTGTGACCGCCGAACAATTCCTCCCTCAAGGGGGAGGTGCGTTCGGTGTCATAGCAACGTCACTGTGGCGTCACTAAGCGGCCAGCCAATAGAAGCGGAAAGGCGGAGATGAGCGGGACGTAACATCCCGCCCACCTCCTTCCTTCCTCATTGCCGGTGGACGCAGGTAAGGAGATGTTCGTCGTTCCTGCGGTGTCACACATAGCGATGTGTGCTGCCGGAGGAACAACAAACAACATCGTACCTGTGGCAGCAACGATATTAAGGAAAGGAGCGATGTGTCAATGATCACCGTTTTGGAACGATTTTGCGATCGTTGATCGTCGCTCCTTGATGTCAGACGCTGCGATGTCGCTACCAGTGCCGGATGTGCATCACTAATGACGTGACCCTGACGATACATCGGTAGAGATGTCGCAGCGTGTAAAGCACCCTTTAGATACTGAGACACCTAATTCCTGGAGAGTATTCATCACTTGTGTGGATGTTGTGAAGGGGTTTTTCTTTATCATAGAAAGGATTCAGCAATCAACCGCCCCTGTGGTTTTCTGTGGATGTGCAGGACTTTTTAAGTTCCCAAGCTCACTAGTGTGTTCTTAATTTGCAGTGTACCAAACTGTTGATTTGGCCACCCCTAACAATTCTGCTATCTCTCTGATGGATTTCTTCTTTTGTTTTAGCCTAATGTTGATCTGTTTCTCTTCCATTTAGAGCTTCTTTGACCACATGTTGTGGCTTCAAAGCAACAGCTTCCAAATAAAAATGCCACACCAGGAATCAACTCCAAACCTTTTACCTGCTTAATGGATAATGGATTAACAAGGTAATAACTCATGCAGCCCACTCAAGAGCTTTTGGTCTTTTGCAAAAAGGCAGCTACATATTACAGAGCTGTAATTCCTAAACACTTACTCCAATTAGGATGTGAATTCCCTCAAATTAAAGTTGAGAGTCTGCACTTTAAGCTCATATTGATCAGATTGATTATATAACTGTATCTTGAATATGTTTTAGTAAATAGCTAAATTTTGTGTTACAGTCCAAATATTTCTAAACCTAACTGTATATATAGTTTAATCTGAGCAGTTTTGTATCTCTATCAAGTGAATGCAGTTAGTCTGTTTCCTGGTCAACCTCAGCTACCACAGGGCAGGTTTCTGGTCCAATATACTTTTGTAAGAAATAAGCACATATTAAACAAAGGAACTGGTGGCAGTATACCTAGTAACCAGAATCGGATCACCCATATTAATTGATCAATTCTGGCTCCTGTTTAGGGTCTTGGGAAAGAGAGGTGGCACACCAGAAGGTAGCATGGACCGGACTCAATCAATTCCATGGCTCCTCTAACTGTTACGGGTCACTCAGCTGCCTTCCGGACTGGCGCCCCTCTACCTTGCTCAGGTGGTGAGGGGGTGTGGTTATTGAGGGAATTCATCCTGGAAAGAGGTGTTTGTGGAACCCCATGGATAGATGTATGTCACAAATTCCCTTTATAGTTAGATACAATTGCTCACTTCTTTGCATCCATTTATCGTTTTGACCACTCAGATCATAATCTCACCAATTTCATTCAATTATATTGTTTTTTTTGGTAATAATATTTTTCCCTATCTGAACAAACATGTTTTTAATTTAGATATTCACTTTTGGCTGGTTCTCTTTCGTAATTTAGTAATGCTACTTATATATGTCTTCATTGTTGTTTGCGATGTTCCTAGATGTGCTTGGAATTGGGCTGTATCGATCTGTATATTCATGTTGTTTTCAGAAACTAGTGCCATTCACAGCCCTTCCATGTGTTATATTATGTGCATGTATAAGTGATACTGTCGTCACTGTTGAATCTACATGGAAGCGAGTTACAAAAAATCAGCATTTACTCGAATGCAGATTTTTGTAATATTTGAGTAGAAGTCAATTCCTCTCATTTTCACTGATCTGTTTTCATCTTTTACTTTATGTCCCGATTATCTCTCGCTGTGTAGTGATTTGTGATGGTTCTACTAATTGAGCGTTCTCCCAGCTCTGGAGGCTAATATTAGGCTATGTGCCCACGTTGCGTTCTGTCCCTGCAGAAATTTCTGCAGCGATTTGAACAGCACACGTGCACTTCAAATCGCTGCAGAAACAGTCCGTAATGAAAAGCCGATTTCATGCGCTCTGGATGCAGCCTCTCCCATAGACAGAGCGGGGGCTACATCCAAAGCGCATGAAAGAAGTGACATGTTGCTTTCTAGAACGCAGTGCTTCGGCAGCAGCCGAAGCGCTGCGTTCTAATACGCAACGTGGGCATGGATTAGGCACAATCTGCATAGATTGTGCTTGGGACGCATGACGCATGCAGTTACGCTGCGGTGCAGAACGCAGCGTAACTGCATGAAAATACACTACGTGGGCACATAGCCATAAATGTACTTTGCAGCAGCAGTTAATGTCAGTTTTCCCTTGCTGCAAGTTGCTTAATTGGAGCTCAGCTGCAGCCTTTTCTGACCATTCCCCTCCTTCTTAAAAAGGCCCATCAGCCACCTCTTCTTTGTAGTTGATAAAATTACATTCTACCAAGTCCTATCGTGGAGAGAGGGAGTTGTTTGCAGCTGCTGGTGCAAGTGTTGCTTTATGTTTGCTGTTGTTGTGGATCTCCCCCTTGTCTTGTAGTTTCTTCCCTTCTTGATTTTTCCCCTTTATGATTTCTTGTCTTATACTTCTGTGCTTAGGTGCAGTGCGATTGAGTTCTGTTTTCCACCCCCCTGTTTGTCTATTTTCTGAGGGGCAACCACTTTGATCCCGGTCCTCCCTGGGGGTGGGGGGAGAAGGGGTACTAGATCAGGGCTGCTTAGGATGGGTGGCGGCCCATACATCCTTACATTCAGAGGTAATTCTGGAATTAGGGATAGCTACAGTCTCCCTAGCCTGAAGGTCAGACCAGGTGCCCTTATTCTCATTACATCCATTCAATCACATGACATTTTAGCTATGAATGATCTCTTAATTTTGGCGTACACTTTATTCACGGACTCTCTAATTTTGGGAACCTGCCCTCACTCAGCTAACGCTAAATCCATCCATGTCAAGTGAAAATATCCATAGTTGTGTTATCTATATATATAATTGCCTTATTCTGTCTGTCTGTCTGTCTTGCTCCAAAATTGTGTCGTTACAGTGACAACTGTCGGATTGGCCGCTGGGCTCGGCCTGGCCCCGCCCCTCTACACGGATTGGCCGCTCGGCTCGGCCTTGCCCCGTCCCCCACATGGATTAACCGTTTGGCCAGGCCCACCCCCCGCTAGGCCACGCCCCGCAGGCGATGCCCGCTAGGCCACGCCCCCCGCACGCGCTGCCCGCTAGGCCACGTCCCCCGCACGCGATGCCTGCTAGGCCACGCTTACCGCACGCGATGCCCGCTAGGCCACGCTTCCCGCACGCGATGCCCGCTAGGCCACACCCCTCACACTATGTCTGCTAGGCCACGCCTCTCACACTATGCCTGCTAGGCCACGCCCCCTCACACTATGCCCGCTAGGCCACGCCCCCTCACACTATGCCCGCTCGGCCACGCCCCCTCACACTATGCCCGCTAGGCCACGCCCCCTCACACTATGGCCGCTAGGTTACGCCCCCTCACACTATGCCCGCTAGGCCATGCCCCCTCACACTATGCCCGCTCGGCCACGCCTCCCGCACACATTGGGCACCTGTACACCTCCCCCCCAGGGCAACTCCTCCCATTATACTCCTCTTTCCCCAGGATTACTCTTCCCATTATACTCCTCCTATTATAATCCTCCTATTATACTCCTCTCTGAGGGTTTCGCAGCATGGGGGATGGAGCACGATGGGGAGTGCAGCATGGGGGATGGAGCACGATGGGGGGTGCAGCATGGGGGGTGGACCACGATGGGGGGTGCCCAGAATGGGGGGATGAAACACGATGGAGGGTGCGCAGCATGGGGGATGGAGCACGATGGGGGGTGCAGCATGGGGGATGGAGCACGATGGGGGTGCCCAGAATGGGGGGATGAAACACGATGGGGGGTGCGCAGCATGGGGGATGGAGCATGATGGGGGGTGCACAGCATGGGGGATGGAGCACGATGGGGAGTGCAGCATGGGGGATGGAGCACGATGGGGGGTGCAGCATGGGGGATGGAGCACGATGGGGGGTGCAGCATGGGGGTGGACCACGATGGGGGGGTGCCCAGAATGGGGGGATGAAACACGATGGGGGGTGCGCAGCATGGGGGATGGAGCATGATGGGGGTGCGCAGCATGGGGGATGGAGCACGATGGGGGGTGCGCAGCATGGGGGATGGAGCATGATGGGGGGTGCGCAGCATGGGGGATGGAGCACGATGGGGGGTGTGCAGCATGGGGGATGGAGCACGATGGGGGGTGCACACCTCCCCCCAAAACACACACACACCGCCACACACGCACCGCACAACACAGCACACACACACACACTGGGAACCACAAACACCGCCCTACACAGACACCCACATACACACAGACAATGCTGCACACACACAACACACAAACACCGCGGCACACACAAATATATGCACATACCGCGCAACACACACATTGCACAAAAGATACCTCCCCCCAAAACACACACACGCACCCCACACAAAAACACCCACACAAACCGCACAACACACACAGCACCACACACACAACGCTACAGACACACAGCGCTCCACAAACAATGCAACACACAACGCAACACACAAACACCACTCTCTCACCCCCCCACCCAGACAACACCCAGAACATTTACAGCGCCCTACACAAACACTTGGCAACTACACACAACATCTATATATATAACAAAAATCATACATTAACTACACAATATGTAAATTCTAGAATACCCAATGCGTTAGTATGGGGCCACCTTCTAGTATTTAATAATGATTTTATGGTTATTTAAACCTTCAGCTTCAGAATCAACAATACCTTGAGGAAGACACCCATTGCGTTGGAGTCTCTTGGCCCTCCGCTCTCTTAAGTATGAAATTTTGCCCTTCTGCACTAGTCTTATTTATTCTGATATCTGGGTATTTGCATATCTAAAATTGGTCTTGGGTCCTCTGAGCTATTACTTTACTGCGCCTTGTGTATTTACCTTGAAATATGTTGTTTGATGCACAATTTTGCATTGCTACTTCTATATACTAGATTAGGAAGGGTCAAATGCAAATAGGGTCTTATCTGTGAAGCCAGTGGAGAAAAAGAACAGGACAAATAGCCTGCTCATCTGAAGGGGTTGTGTGACACACAACCACTATTGAGGTGACTGATGACAGCAGCAGCAGGCCTCACAGCATGAAGTTTAGAAATTGGATATGTAGGGTTAAAAGCCACGCTGCTGTCCACAAAGGAAAATGCTGATGCTTGAAAGAGTGATTTTATTCACTGCGTTTCAGAGTTAAATACTTTTTCATAAGGATCATCACAATTGTAATATCCTGATGAAGGAGTATTTAATTAAAAAACGCGTTGAATAAACCCACTCTCTCAAGCACCACCATACTTCTATATACTTAGAGGCTGGTGGGTGTGGGGCAGGAGCTTTGTGGAAGCTATTTTGTCCCACCTGATTGTTATGTTGCACAGTGGTCCATGTTAATTGCTTTTAAAGGCAGCCTGTCAGGTCCCATATGCATTCTGACCTACAAGCAGGGTGATGTGTGGCCTAGTAACCCTTTTCTACCCATCCCTGTGTTGTAATATGAATATATAAAAAAAAGTATTATATATTACATGTTCCCTATGTAAATGATCAGAGGGGCTAGTCCCTTGGGTGTTGCATTGCCCTGTGGGCGTTTGCATGGTTTCCGTGGTATCACACCCCTGTGGGCGTGATACCATGGATTTACATTAGTGATGTCACAGTGAGCTCCTTGAGATCCCGCGCATGCGCACTTACTATTCCCGCAGCCTTGCTATCCGGGTGCTTGTATGTCGGCTTCAGACGTGCACTGCGCATGATCAAAAGACTCCTGCGGTTCCGGTCATGCGCAGAGCGCGTCTGAGGCCGGAGAGCAAGCGCCCAGATAACAATGCGTGGGAATGATAAGCGTACATGCGCGGGATCTCAAGTAGCTGACAGTGACGTTGTTTATGTAAATCCATGGTATCACGCCCACATGGGCGTCATACCAAGAAAACCATGCAAACTCCCACGGGGCGATGCGATGCCCAGGGGACTAGAGCCTCTGATCATTTACATAGGGAACATGTAAGTAATGAAACTTTTTTTATATAGTCATATTACACAATATTACAACACAGGGATGGGTAGGAAGGGGTTTCTAGGCCACACATCACCCTGCTTGTAGGTCAGAACGTGTAAAGGCCACTTCACACATAACGAGATCGTACAACGAGATCGTTACTACGTCACAGTTTCTGTGACGCAAGAACGACTTCAATTGCGATCTCGTCATGTTTGACACGTACCAACGATTCACCCCCTGCTGCGAAATCGCTGATCGATGCCGAACAGCTTGGGCCATTTTTGGCTCGTTGGAGTCCTGCTGGGCTGCATGAATCTGTATGTTTGACACCCTATTTACGATTTCGTTGACGACCTAGATGAGATGCACGAAGGCGTGTTGTTGCGTCCCCGTTTCCACGCCCCTTCTGCGCCCATTGGTTGGCTCTGAGAACAATAGTGTGTAGTTACGTCGCCATTTCCGCACCCCCTCTCTGCAACGATTGGTTAGCAATGAGAACACTATTGCGCTCTGATTGGGTATCGCTTCATGCTTTGTTCCCTTTTGAGTCTTCTAGGAGCAAACCTGTGACTACACCCAGATTCATTCGTGCTTTGTTCCCGCTTGCTTGGTTTTCGGATCAAAGCTGCATCTTCCCTCATTCGTTCCCGAGCGTGTCGCTGTATTACAGATTCATTCGTGCTTTGTTCCCGCTTGCTTGGTTTTCGAATCAAAGCCGCATCTGCACTTGTATATCCCTCATTCGTTCCCGAGCGTGTCGCTGTGAGGATCGAAACTGCGATTATTAATAGATAGCATAGACGGCTGCATTTTCTGGACGTGGTAAGTCATTTTCGTAAAGTCTATGTTACTTGTTCCATGTTTTTGTTATAGTATGGAAAGTATTTGTGTTTATAGATAGTAATTATTTTTGCGGATCATGAAAGTGGTTGGTTGTTATCTGTATACATATTGCCTTTTGTGCGTCCATCGTCCTTTTATGTGTCCTTATCTAGTATTGCTGGTTATTTTGTCTCTCTGCTATAGCCGCCATTTTGTTTCTCTGACACAGTTACAGCCGCCATTTTGTTTCTCTGACACAGTTACAGCCGCCATTTTGTTTCTCTGACACAGTTACAGCCGCCATTTTGTTTCTCTGACACAGTTACAGCCGCCATTTTGTTTCTCTGACACAGTTACAGCCGCCATTTTGTTTCTCTGACACAGTTACAGCCGCCATTTTGTTTCTCTGACACAGTTAGAAGTGGTGCACTTCTATGGGGGCGGCCATTTTAGTGTCTCTTTTACACCCCCCCAAAAAATGTGATTGGTTTATAGCAACTTTTCTCATCTTTACATGTTTTTTTGCAGTGTGGACAACATGAACGACATGCATCGTGTTGTGCTGGGTGCTGCATTGATGTTTGAGGCCGGTCGGCTACGTGAAGTGGAACAGAGGCGTTCCAAACGAAAGCGCCGCATGTGGACCAGAGAGTGGCTGCAGAAGAGGTACAAATACTCCCACATGCAACTGCTAAGAGAGCTGCAGGAAAATAATCCTCAGGATTTCCGCAATTTTCTGCGGATGTCAGAAGAATCATTTAGCCTTTTACTCGAAAGAGTTACGCCAATTATTCAGCGCAAGAATACAGCGATGCGTGCTGCCATCCCGGCAGATGAAAGATTGGCAGTCACGCTGCGTTTCCTGGCCACCGGACGCTCCCTGCAAGACTTACATTTTTCTTCTGCAATTTCAAGGTCCCTGCTCAGCGTTCTTATTCCGGAGACATGTAGAGCAATTTTCCACAGTCTGCGTAACTACATTGAGTTCCCCAAAACTGTGGAGGAATGGCAGAAGATTGCCACCAATTTTGAACACCTTTGGCAGTTCCCAAACTGTGGTGGTGCTTTGGACGGGAAACATGTGCGGATCACTCAACCACTGAACAGCGGCTCCTATTTTTATAACTATAAGGGCTATTTCAGCATCATCCTAATGGCCCTTGTGAATGCCAATTACGAATTTATTGCTGTTGATGTTGGCATGAATGGCCGGGTTTCTGACGGTGGGGTTTTAGAACACACAGGCTTTGGTGAACGTTTGCAAAATGGTGAACTGCATTTGCCCCCCAACTCTGACACTACCGCAAACCTTAACTTTGTATTTGTGGGCGATGAAGCATTCCCACTTCATCCCAATCTCATGAAACCATTCCCCCAGAAAAGTCTAACGGCGGAAAGACAAAGGTTCAATTACAGATTATCAAGGGCACGCAGGGTTGTGGAAAATGCCTTTGGGATAATGGCAAATCGCTTCCGCGTTTTCCACACACCAATTAACCTGAGTCTACCATCAATAGACGCAGTTGTTTTGGCCTGTTGCGCCCTTCACAACTTTCTTCGACGGCGAGATGCTATTACGTACTGTCCAACAGGCTTTGTAGACTCTGATGACTTAAATGGCGAAGTGGTGCTTGGCGAATGGCATTCTGAAGATCCCGCAATCGCAGGACTTCACCCATTGGCGCCCGGCAGAAATACCGATGATGCGAAGGCCTGTCGAGAAAAGTACTGCCAATATTTTAATGGTCCTGGTGCAATTACGTGGCAGCATTAGATAAACTTGTTTTGAGCACATTTATTATGCTGAGTTTTATTTTCTTGTATTGATTTGTTTTAGAAACTTCCCTTCTTAATTTTAAAATATATGGTTACTTGTATTATGTTCATCACATTTATACTAATTTTAAAATATATGGTTACTTGTATTGTTATGTTCATCACATTTATACTAAAATGTCATTTTTGCAAAATGATTACTTTAATAAACAGTTGTTTTAACTTTCCACAAGATTTGTTTGTCATTCATTCACTATTAAGGGCTACTGTGGGGAGCAGTACCACCATTGCTGCCGTTACATCACCCCCGGAGGCCCCATACAGCAGCGGCGGATTAAGGTGGCGTCACGAATATAAAGTACAATCACCCCCACTGAAGCCATGACTCCGGCAACCACTTACGACCCCCAGACTAGTCCGGCCCGGCACCGGGTGTCATCACCGCTATCATTGGGCCTCCTGCTCCGGATCGCACATTGAGAGTGAGCGTAGCGAACAACAGCGTGCCAAAATATGTGCCAAACCAGTTGATTTCAACCACATATTACATATGGGTGCACTAAGAAGAAATTGCACAATATATTTTATGGTGAATTTTATCTTGATACCATAGTAGAAATGCTCAATGGTATGACTAAAATTTGTTTTTGGGTTTAAAAGTAAAATGTTCACTTTTAACTTCAACATTGCTTTTCTTTAGGTAAAACCCTGCAAAGGTTTATTTACTTCCTCAATTTGGCGTCCAGCTGTATGATGAATACATCATTTAGGGCTCTTGTACAATTTTGATTTCCATGTACCAATGCAAAAAAAAAAACACACAAATTATGAATATGAAGCCTTATATATTTTCATTTGGGGTTTTTAAACGGGGACGTTTGTGCGTCCCCGAAACCTTCAAACGACATCTCTTTTTCGATTTTTTATAATTGTATGTGCGCTCGCAGTGTGTGCTACCACGACCCCTTGACACAGCATTTGCGTCATGGCGCGATCTCATTTCTGCAGCAAAGATCATTCTGATTTGTTAAAAGTGCGTCGCACTTTCACCTTCAAACATAGCATTTGTAATATTTCACAAATCAACAATCCAGCCATGGCCGAAGATGTAATATCGGCGGCCATTGGCTGGAGCAGGATCAACAACGTCCACCCCAATCTGATTGGAGCTAGCGTTCACGTGACGCTATCCGTCGAATCAGATGTGAAGAGGCGTTACCGCGGGTGACGCAACTGCGTTTGCTACGTAGACACACCAGCGAACAATGGCGGCACGCAGGAGGGCAACAGCTTGGGGAGAGGCGGAGGTCCGGTACCTAATTAGAGAAGTGGATGCTCGCGATTATGATTGCCGTGAGGCGCAAGAGCATCCACTTCTCCATAAGAAAGCGGTATTGCGCAGGATCCAACGTGGGTTGAGGAGGAGATTTCATTTGGAGCGCACCTGCGCCCAGATCCGCAAAAAATTAGCGGATCTGCGGTACCGCTCCAGTGCCCGGATCTCTGCCATACAAGCAGAGTTACACAACCAAGGTAGGCGCAGATGAGTGTGCCTTGGCAACGTATAATGGTGTTCTTAAATATATATCTATTTATATATATATATATATATATATATCTATCTATATATATATATATATTTATTATAAAAATAAATATATAAATATATAATACATATATAAATAATATATATATATATATCTATATATATATTTTTAAATTAAATATATATATAATTCATATTAATTATATATAAATATAAATATAAGAAAATATACATATATAATAAATAATAAATATATAGATTTAAATGTATATATTTATGATATATATATATCCTTTTACTTAATTAAAATTATATATATATAATCTATTTTATAGATCGATAGATTATATATATATATATATAATACATATAAAATATATATATATATATATATATATATATATAGATAAAATTCTAAAAATATATTTAGATATATATAATAATAAAAATAAATATATACATATAATATATATATATAAATAATATATATCTATATATAATTATAAAAATATATAATATATTAATTATATATATATATAATTATAAAAATAAATATATACAGATAATATTTAAATAATAAATATATATATTTTAATGTATATATATTTATTATCTATATATATTTTTTGTTTTCTTTTAAATCATTAAAAGTATTTATATAATATATCGATCTATGTAATAGATCGATAGATAGATTATATATATATAATATGTAATAGATATATATATGAGATCTATTGCATTGAACGATAGATAGATTATATATATATATATAATATATATATAGATTATATATATATATATATATATAATATGTAACAGATCTATAAATAGAGATCTATTGCATAGATCGATAGATACACCGACACTTGTGGTACGGGCTAATTACACTGACACTCGGGACACAGGGAAATTACGCAGACAGTAGGCTCTCTACACCAAGATTTCCCATGAACTGACAACCCTCTATCAGCACACAGTTTTCATATGTTCTGATATACCTCTTGTCCTTGGCACCCAGCTTCGCCATGCTTGGCAAAACATCATTCCCTCACCACCCAGCTTTTCCCATATCAGAGAGAGCATGGCAAAGCCGGGTGCTGTGGGTAGTGGGTCTTTTTCCCTCAGCACAAAAAAATTCCATCTCCTGCTTGTATTTTGTCCCCCCTCATATCTAGTTCTCCAAATACAATATTGGCCCCCACATAGCCTTCCATATAGTATAAAGGGTTCCACATAACCCTTCAGATATTAGAATGCATCCCATAGTCCTCCATGAACTGTAATGAAATTCCTAGAGTTCTCCATGAAGTTTCATTCACCCCAGAGTTCTCCATATATTATACTGCACCACATAGTCCACAATGTGTTCAAATTCACCCCCATAGTCCTTGTATAAGGTAGGCTACGTAGTCCGCCATATATTTCAATGTACCCCCCACAGTCCTATATGTATCATAACGCAACCACATTAAACTTTATATTTTCTTAAGAACCCCCAGAGGAGCAAGGGGCCGCAGAGGAGGGAGAGCATGTGCCCGAGCCCCCGGTGGATCTACAGCCACCAGAGGAGGAGGAGGAGGAGGAGGAGGAGTACCACCCACAGGGGCCACCGGCCGGATCGCCCCCCGGTAATTTTTTAATATAACATTAACGCCATATAAAGTACAAAACAAAAAGCTGTTGAGTACTATAAAGTGTTTTTTGTTATCATAGATGCGAGTCCAGGCTCCATAAGTGAGTCTGTATCGGACGAGGGGGATAACCGTAAGTCATGAATCTCATTACGCGAAGGACACTGTGAATAAATACTGATTAGGGTGTCAGGATAGCGTGATCATGGATGAGCGAATTAGAAGACACTGTGTGGAGAAGATGGAGAACAAAATTTCTCCATCTTCTCCATTGTGTCATGCAGATGTCATCTGAGTGTCGTCCAATGGCTTCCACACACTCATCAAGTTGCATGGTTTAGCGCGATACGAATATTGCATCAAATTGGGACCAAGCCGGTCTGAGAAAAAAATTGCAGCATGCCCAAGTTTGATCCAAAAAAATCTGATGTGAGTGGCCCCATAGGCTTACAACTACAATGAAATATACATTACAATATCATTTTTCCATTATATTTACCATTTCTTTTGCATCCAATTCTGGCTCTGACCTAAAGCGCGTTATTAAAAGCAAACTGAAATTTCACTCTAAATTCGATATTCTTCGTTCCTTGCATAATGTGTGAAAAAAGTTCTAGCAATTCATCTGGTAAATTAAGAAGCTAATGCACTTTGAGAAACTAGTTGAGTAATGGATGTATTCTATGCTTAGAAAATTGAACTTTATTTCAGATATTAAACTATGATTTTTTTTAAGCTCCATCTAAGTCCAGTATTTTAATTATTCTATTGTCATAGTATGATCCCAATGAAACAGTGATTAATATTTGTCCGACAGCTTTATTTTCACTTTCATAAATCTTGGTAACACTCTCCTTGACATTTAGTATTGTAGCAAACACAGAAACATTCTAGTATAATGCCTTATTACAGCACATAAATTTATTGAACGAAGTTAATGGAAATCTGTCACAAGGTGTTTGCCACTTAATTTGATAACATAAACAGAGACGAAGAGACCCTGATCCCAGTAATTTGTCACTTAGTGGGCTGCTTGCTGCAGTTTTGATAAAATCACAATTTTATCAGCAAGGGATTATCACCAGAGGACTACTAAACCTGCTACTATGGTAGTCCTCCATACTCGTGAGCACTATATAACCCCACCCCCAGCATTGACTTTGTATACTGGAATCTGCCAATCAGTGGTGTGGGCGTGGTTATACCGAGCTCAACATTCCAAGAACTGATAAATCTGCAGCAAAGAAAACATTGATTTTATGAAAACTAAAACAAGCAGCTCAGTAAGTGACACATCGCTGTAATCAGGGCCTCGGCCCCTACATCATGCTGCTCTCCGATGGGGAAGCAAAAACCATGTGACAGATTCCTTTTAAAGAACCAAGCCAATTTACAACTAATTATGTATACTAGCAGAGAAAATGTTGCATCTATTAATGTGAGCTAGGGAGAGAGAAGGGGGAGAAAAGGCAGTAGCGACTTCCCTGGATAGACCCCACGGTACTTCAAGTCAGGGGTTATCCGAAACAAGAAGTGCTAGGAAGGCGAGTTAATGGTTACTCTCAGATCGGCCTGAAGGAGTTCCTGGTTCCACCTGGTTTATCTCAGCATCGCCCGGGTTACCGCACGATAACAGCAAAAGTGAGTAAAACAAGTTGAAAGACTTTCTGGACTGAGCCTGAGTTATTCTGGGACCTGTTGTTCTACACACCCGAGCCCCTGGGGCCAGCCTCACTCACGGGAGGCCATATCATCTGACTGCAGACTCCATCAGCCCCAGACGCTCGTTAAATCTGCAGTGGCGGTCACCCATGTCCCTGACCGCAAACCGTGAGTGACGTCACGACTTATATATATACAAAACCGACATACCTGTTGCTATATATACCCAAAAGAAGACCCTGTGGCATCCCTGAAGGTGGAATGATGACCCTGGGGCAACTACTGCAGGTGGGCTTCACATATGCTACTGAAAGAAAGGTAGTTGAAGAAACGGAGGATTTATTGTAATAAGGAACCAGTATAAGGGGTGGGAAGGAGAGTTTTGAGTAGACCGTATGTGAAGCACGTGGTCATTGTATGAGGAAACAGTATAAGGAGGGGTGAGGTAATTATGTGAGATTATAGTATAGGGAAGAGGGGGGGAAGGTGTGAGGATACAGTATGGTATGGGGGAGTAAAATATGTGAGGAGACAGTATGGAGAGTGGGGGAAATGTGTGAGAAGACTGAGGGGGAAATATGTGATTAAAGAAAGAAAAATGTGAAGGGACAGTATTGAGAGCAATGGTGTGAAGAGACAGTATAGTGGATAAAGGTATGAGTGGGCACAGTATAGAGACTGGGTAGTGTGTAGGGGCAGTATAGAAAGGGGGCAGCATGGAGGAAATGTGTGGGCCTATCAAGGAGAGGACAGTTTGCAGAGGGGAGAAAGTATGTGTAGAAAGAACAGTATAGAGATCTTCTCGTGTGTGGAGGAAACATGACAATCATGACAACATGCAGTGTCCAAGCTGTGAGTATTCAGAAGTATGCAATCACAGAGTTTCTGTAGACTTTCATCACAAATCAGGATAATCCCTTTAATTATAAATGTATGCACCGTAGCAAGCTCAATCCTAACAGCGTGCAATAGTCTCACTGTCAGCATTCAGCTCTGCTTTCCAGCTCAACCAGTCATCACATGGCCACTCATTTGTGATTTTCATACTTACGATCATGTGCTTATGTTGTATATAAGGGGAGCGCCAAATTGAATTCTTGTCGGAAAACCTAAATCATTTTCTGCTTTTGTAAGTTTTTTCTCTATTTAATGCCCTTCACAATTTGCTTACATATTTTGATACTTTATTCAATTTCTCTTGGTCTATATTGCATCATTTATAAATTAATACACCGCTAATCTAAGTCACTAAAAATGGTAATTCACAATATTAGAAACAGTTAAGGGCAATTAACCTTCACATGAATTAATAATCCGTTTCTAAGTAAATTTTTTTAGAGCAGTGGGCTTTGTCAGTAAATCAGAAGTGATGCAGGCTTCCTAGTGTTACTTGTACATTCACAGCAGAATTTAATTATACAATTAGGTTGTTTCCGTCACATAATGAATCAATAAAGTAATTCAATTTCTTCTTTAAACAAAAAAAAGAAAAAGATCAAGGTCTTCCGCTGCGATAAAATGAGGATTTTTTTGTAATAACTTGTATATACAATTAAATAGAACTGCTATACTTTGTATATATTAAATGCTCTTGGCTTTTTTTATATTTGAAATCTAAATGAATCAAACATGTAATAGTTTTCTAAAAAAAGTCAGGAGAAATTATACAAGCTGCTAAGTCATTAGATTACATAAAACAATGTTAAGCCTAAACTATTACTAAACACTACTATAGTTACAGTAAAGAAATTAAAGAATAGTCACAAAGACTGTAAACAAAAAATTAAAACTTCTGATGCCATAAATGCAAACTTTAGAAGGATCCATAGTTTTTAAACTTACTAATATGGAATTTTCATATAAACATAGTTAAAATTGATAAATTATTTATGTAAGTTATGAGGAATACTTGGGCAAGATTTTTAAAGAAGTAATATATTGCAGTGACGACAATACAGTGGAACCTTGGATTACGAGCATAATTTGTTCCGGGAGTGTGTTCTTAAACCAGTTACTCTTATATCAAAGCGAAATTTTCCATAGGAAGTAATTGAAATACAGACAATTCGTTCCACAGCCCAAAAATATTTACTGTATTTATACAAACTTATTTCAGTAATACAAAATAATGTACTGTATTTATATAAAACTATTACAGTACACTAATACAGAATACTGCACAGTAAAAAACATGTAAAACAAATTAAACTGCACTTTAGCTTACAATAGAATAGTTAGTGTGTGAGAGGTACAGTATAAGCAATGTGCTGTACTGGTTAGCCGAAAGAGAATAATACTGTATCCACAAATGCAAATTGATAGAAATGCTATATAGTATATACTATACTGTGCAATGGTATAATGTATACAGTAAACAGGACATATGGACAGAAAGTTACCCCAGAGCGGGTCAGAACACGATGAAAGGACGGAACGGGAGGTGTACATGAATTTGCTCTTATTGCAAATCATTGCTCCAAGTTACAAATTTTTAGAAATCTTCGCTTGTCTTGAAAAACGCTCTCAAACCAAGTTACTCTTAAGGCCATGTCTCACTAAGCAACATCGCTAGCAACATCGCTACTGAGGCACGACTTTTGTGACGCAACAGTGATGTTGCTAGCGATGTTGCTGTGTGTGACATCCAGCAACAACCTGGCCCCTGCTGTGAGGTCGCTGGTTGTTGCTGAATGTCCTGGACCATTTTTTAGTTGTTGCTCTCCCGCTGTGAAGCACACATCGCTGTGTGTGACAGCGACAGAGCAACAACTGAATGTGCAGTGAGCAGGGAGCCGGCTTCTGCGGACGCTGGTAACCAATGTAAATATTGGGTAACCAAGAAGCCCTTTCCTTGGATACCCGATATTTACCTTCGTTACCAGCGTCCGCCGCTCTCATGCTGTCAGTGCCGGCTCCCTGCATACATAGCCAGACTACACAACGGGTAATTAACCCGATGTGTACTCTGGCTAGGAGTGCAGGGAGCCAGCGCTAAGCGGTGTGCGCTGGTAACCAAGGTAAATATCGGGTTGTTTACCCGATATTTACCTTAGTTACCAAGCGCAGCATCGCTTCCATGCGTCGCTGCTGGCTAGGGGCTGGTCACTGGTTGCTGGTGAGATCTGCCTGTGTGACAGCTCACCAGCAACCCGTGTAGCGACGCTCCAGCGATCCCTGCCAGGTCAGGTTGCTGGTGGAATCACTGGAGCGTCACTTACTGTGACGGTACCTTTAGGCAATGAGCTATTTCAAAAGAACAAGATCAAGCACAATTTTTTTCTAAGCTGCGAAGCATTATATGATGTGCTGAGTTTTTTTTAGAATTTATAATTTTTGAAAATTTTTGAACTTTTTATTCTTTAAAATATTTTATTCTAGTTACAATGTCAAGAGAAAAAAAAGCCTCATCGTGACATTTGAATCCTGACCGCGTGCATATTAGATGAGACTCCAGCCCAACCCCGGACAAGGGCAATTCCAAAACCAAGTTGCAGGCGAATCTCCATAAAATCTCAGTTTTATTTATTGAAAGTTAAAAGTCTATAATGGTGGCAATAGATTTTCTATGCGTTTCTGGTGCTTTTTTATGTTTCACTGACTAAGAGCGCATGGTGCCAGAAATGTGTAGAAAATCTATTGCCACCATTAAGGACTTTTAACTTTGAATAAATAAAACTGATTTTATGGAGATTCGCCTGCAACTTGATTTTAATCTAGTGTAATATGTAGTTTGTTTACTCTATGTATAAGGGTTTGCTCATATTTATGCATAATTCAGATGAGTTGTCGGATAGCAGTTGCTCCAATTTTATACTATGGAGCACTGCCAAGTAGCCTTCTTGTTTCTCATGCCAAGTTTGTCATGAGAAAAAAAAAATCCCTCCTTGCTTCGTTTGGCAGCGTATATTGGACGGCATGCATCCATGCACGCCAATGGGTGTGTTGAAAATATCGGACTGCAGTTGGATGACATCCGAGTGCAGTCCGATATACAGAGAAAATAAGCTCTCCATCGTCTTTACACCTATGATACGGTTCTCACAGCTAGAAAATATTCTGTGTCAAAGAAGTTTCATAACATTATCTGATTGAGAATGTCTTCATATACAGCATTGGAAAAACACTGGCTTTTAGTTACATTTGTCAATGCTTTTTGTGAGGAAAAAAAAACTATGCAACCAGATGTGTGGTTAGAAATAATAATGAAATGTAGTTTATATAATGTAATTGTTTTTTAAGGTAACTTTTTTAAAATTACTATTACAGTTTTTCAAAAACACAGCAAATTCTAGGCATTATTACAGCTAATTGCAGGCATTTTTCTTCTATTGACCTCTACTGCTTGTTTTTTCGATGGTTAAAAGACGCAAATGATTTATTTTTCTTGCCTTTTTTTAAGACATTTTTTAATTAGAATAATAAAATGCAGCAGATAAATGTATAAAAATACACTTGTAAAAAATGTCATAAAACAGCACAAAAAAAGTTAAGAATGCCGGCTGTGTATATCTCCTATTGTGATCCACCATGAAACATATTTTTTTACATGCGTTTTTTGGGTGGAGAGAAGGGGGGAATTTTAGGGAAAAAAATGTGCATAAAAGTATGCTTAAATTATTCTTAAGATAAACAATTAATGTTTACTTAGTAGGTAATTCCTGCTGGTTACCAAAATTAACCAATCACATTGCTATCACTGATCAAACATTGATGGTCCATCCTAGTGATAGACCAAGAACATTTTGAGGCCCTGAAATGAGAGATCAGATCATTGCGTGTAATCCCAGGTCTGTGGCCCATATCAGTGCTCTCTGGTTGTGGACTAGAGCTGGGCGAATTTCCTGAGCTTCTGGCATCCCCTGTGTGATGTTTCAGTTGCCAGCGTAGCGTGAGGTCTCTGTGTGGCATATGGCACACAAGAGATGTCTTCCAGCCTGACTAATCATACCTGAACCGTGGATTTTAGAGGGTAAGGAAATTTGTACAGCTTCTGTCTACAGCCAAAGAGCACTAACCTGGACCATGGCTGCATGATCTCATGACTGCCACTTGAAATGTATTTATGCAATTAGTTTCCATTCCTACGTGTTAAAGGGGCAGTTCATCTTTATGTAAAGCTTAAGACAAGTTTTTACGATAACTGATGATGAGCGACCACTAAAATGCTCGAATGCTAATTATTCGATTCAAGCTGGTCAGACGCTCAGACAAGCTTGATGGGAGTAATGAGTATTATGGAAAGTACAAAGTGCAGGGTGGCATGGTTTCTCAGTGGATAGAACTGCCATCTTGCAGAGCTGGGGTCCTGGGTAGAGCTGATCGAACTCCCCAAAAATCGGGACCGGCGGATTACTGCCAGATTTTAAAAAGAGTCTGATCCGCTCCGGAATCCGGTGCTCATATAAGTCAATAGGGACCAGAATCCGGAGATTAAAAATGTTTTTGGAGGGGATAGGGGGGTAGGAGCGTGCACGGCATACTCACTGAGGCGCTGTCTTGGCAGCGCACTCTTTTCGGGTCACGCTTTTCTCTTTCGAAGCTGACGATTCAATATTCAATACTTTGCCCGCCCACTGGCGAGTGTAATTGGTTGCAGTTAGACGTCCTCTCATCCTGAGTGTCAGCTGACTGCAACCAATCACAGGCGCCAGGACGGCCGGTGGGTGGGGAAAGCAGTGTATCCATCGGAAGTGTGACTCCGGCTTTTTTTTAATTATTATTTAAATAAATAATTAAAAAAAAAAAACGACATGCGGTCCCCCCTAATTTTCATCCCCAGCCATGATAACGCCGGCTGGAGGCTGGTATATTCTCAGCCCGCAGCCGCTCGGAATTGCCGCATCTATTAGATGTGACAATGCCGGTGCGATACTGGCCCTTCCCATTGGCCTGGTGCAGTGTCAATCTGAGTAATAAGAGATTAATAGCAGCGCACAGCTGCTGCTAAACCCTAGGTTACTGATGGCACAGGCGTCTATCAGATACCTGCATCACTAACCTGTAAATGAATGTAAATAAACAGACAGAGAAAAATCTTTTATTTGGAATAAACAAACACACACCCTCTTTCACCACTTTATTAAGCCCAAACACCCTGCAGCTCCGGTGTAATCCACACGACGTCCCACGCTGCTTCAACTCTGCTACATGTCACAGCTAGCAGCCATAGAGAAGACTGCCAGCTATGAGTGTAGCCTATGACTGAGCCGCAATAAGCGATGACTTCAGTAGACTGTCACAGGCTGAGGGCGTGTCAGCCTGCAACCAATCACAGACGTGAGGACGGTCGGTGGATGGGGAAAACTGTGTGTATGCGATGGACAGTACATGAAGTAAATGTGCGACCCGGAAGCAGTGTGCCGCCATGACACCGAGTCTTGGTATGAAACTCTCACTTATTTCTTACTTTGTTTATTTTTACTTTAATTGCGTAATGTGGATCGTGCACCCGGAATCCCATGCCTGGGTCCAGCACCCAGAGAATGCTGAAACCACGCGGATCCAGACTTTTTAGTCCGGATCCGTTCAGCACAAGTCCTGGGTTCAAACTCCACCAAGGACAACATCTGCAAGGATTTTGTATGTTACCTCCCAATACTCTGGTTTCCTCCCATACTCCAAAGACATACTGATAGGGAACTTAGATTGTAAGACCCAATGGGGACAGTGGAGCTAATGTGTTTAAAGTGCTGTGGAATATGATGGCGCGATCTAAAAATAAAGATTACTATTATTATGGAAAGTCAATGATTGGCCTGTTCGAGTCTTCACCCAAAGCCATCCAGAGATAAACAGAAAATTTCTGTTGGGAGGGCAATTCATAGACTGCAACCGGCTCTCCCTAGGGGGCTTGCACACATCATGCAGTGAAGCAAGAATGTGCGTTATGGTTGTGGTTTCACTGACAAAATATCCGAGCACCCGTGATACTCGGCTGAGCTCCGCGAGTACCCAAGCACATTAATGCTCGATTAAGTAACGAGCAGTGCCAAGCATATTCGCCCATCACTAATGATAACCTTGAACAAAATTTAGCAAAACCAGCATCTTATAAAAATCCTGCTGGAATAAGATGTGTCTAAATTATTATATTTGAGGCATTTCTCTAATGTTTGTCTGCGATAAAATCAAATCTTTGCCACCTTGGCGTTATTTTGGGCTATAATTATAGTAAATTAGAAAAAATGTTAAGGATATATCCATACTATACCCACTCTTTAGTGAAGTGAGTGCAAGAAACCAGAAATAAAAGAAAATAGAATTAGAATAAATATGTTAAGAGTACACCATGATTTACGGTATACGGTATATATTTTTTACTGTGAAAAAAATGGGGGAAATAAAATTATTCCATTTTTTTTATTTCCCCTTATTTTATAAATTGCTGTAGGCAAAGAAGAATATTTACCATATTTTTCTTTTTATAAGATGCACCGGCTTATAAAAGGTGCACCCCAAATGTAGAGATAAAAAAGGTAAAGAAAATAAAAATGGGGTCCATCTTATAATCCGGTGTTCTCTTACCGGAGGGGGGCAGCAGTGGTGGAGACACGGGGTTACAGGAGGCAGAGGTTGTGCTGCCAGCCACGGTGGGAACGTAGTGGCAACGGCAGTCAGTGGGGGGTCCGTGGCATCAGCCACGGCGGATCTGTGGTGACAGCGGCGGTCAGTGGCAGCAGCCGCGGCGGCTCAGTAGCGGCGGCGGGTAAGTGTTGGAGCAGGCCGGTGCAGTGTGTCCCAGTCAGTCCGGCGTCCGCGTTCTCAGTTCAAATGATGACACCTGGAGTGGCGCATGCACAGATGAAGCTCTCAACAAAGGGTTCCATCTGTGCAAGCGCTGACTCCCAGAGCGGCACGTGCGCAGATGGAGCTCTCATCCAAGGGCTCCATCTGCGCATGCGCCGACTTCCGGAGCGGTACGTACGCAGATGGAGCTCTCATCCAAAAGCTCCATCTGTGCACACACTGAGGGTATGTGCGCACGTTGCTTTTTACCTGCTTTTTACCTGCTTTTTTGCTGCTTTTTCTTCTGCGCTGTTTAGGGTATGTGCGCACGTTGCTTTTTACCTGCTTTTTACCTGCTTTTTTGCTGCTTTTTCTTCTGCGCTGTTTAATGCCAAAATGGATGTGTTCTTCTATTCAAGCAAAGTCTATGGGAATTTGGGTTTCTTGTTCACACTATGTTGTTCAAAATGCTGCCTTTTTGTGGCAGAAATTTGGTCAAAAACTCAGCTTTGCAGTGCAAAACCCAAATGGCAAAAACAATTGACATGTTGCTTCTTTGAAAAGCTGAGTTTTTGACCAAAGTTCTGCCACAAAAAGGCAGCATTTTGAACAACATAGTGTGAACAAGAAACCCAAATTCCCATAGACTTTGCTTGAATAGAAAAACACATCCATTTTGGCATTAAACAGCGCAGAAGAAAAAGCAGCAAAAAAGCAGGTAAAAAGCAGGTAAAAAGCAACGTGCGCACATACCCTGACTCCCGAAAGCATCATTTGAAACTGGGACTGCGGACACTCTGGGACACCTGCCGCACAGCCACCAGTTCGCACAGAGTGGCAGCCAGCACCGACAGGCACCCGGCTGCCCGCTCGCAGCCACATGCACCTGGCTGCCCGCACGCAATCACAAGCACCCGGCCGCCCGAACACACCCGGTCGCCGCACAGACAGCCCTCGCCGGTAAGCTATATTCGGATTTTAAGACGCACCCCTCAATTTTCTCCCAAATTTTTGGGAGGAAAAGTGCATCTTACAATCCAAAAAATATGGTATATCCATTAATAGCAAGCAGCATGCTAACAATGATTAAACAAAGTACTGTATATTAGAAATGTGCATATCATCTCTTAACTTATTGACACATGAATAGACAACCCCTTTAAGATTTACTCCTGCCTTAAAATCTTGTATTTATAACTGATAAACGTACAAAAAAATATATAGAATAAACCAGAGAGATAAACTGGAACATAGTTTATGAGAAGCTGTATCACATATAGATTGCCTTTCCTATGAAAATAATACAGAAGTTTACATTGTAATTTATTGAATATTTAAAGTATATAAAATATGTTATACTAGGTTTTCCAATGCAGAGGTAAACTTAATGTTCACGTAGTTAGGCTTTCTTCATACAGCACCATTCTTAAGATATGTTTTCTTTACAGGTAGCACATCATGAGTTTCTATTTTGGATGACATATTTGGCATAGCCTGCCAGTTCTGTTGGAAGAGAAGGTCTTTAAATGTATTGTTTTGGAAAGAGGAATCTGAACTTTACATTTAATAAAAGAAGCTGCGTAGCTATGCAGGTCAAATGGCAAAGAGCGCATTTATATTGGGTTGGTATGATTCATAAATCTTTACAAAAGCATTATTTACAGTATGTTACAAACTACCTTTGAAATGTCTATCCCATTATCAGGCTGGGAGCCCAATTGGCTGTGAATTTTTCCAAACTTAGCTCTAATAGACAGTTAGGCCTCTTTTACACATATGTAGTGTAATATATTACATGGAGAAGTTATTGAAAAGGTCTATGTGTCTCCCAAATTTATTGCAGCTATAATACTCCTCACTGATAGCCAGATTGGTGTGTCAGGCTCCGCAAGGAGACAAGTTTTCCCCTAAAGGCAGCTTTACACGCTGCGATCTCGCTAGCGTGCCTATCTGCCCCCCATCGGTTGTGAGTCACGGGCAAATCGCTGCCCGTGGCGCACAACATCACTCGGACCCGTCACACTTCTTACCTGCCTAGCGATGTCGCTGTGACTGGCGAACCGTCTCCTTTCTAAGGGGGTGGTTCGTTTGGCGTCACAGCGATGTCACTAAGCGGCCGCCCAATCGAAGCGGAGGGGCGGAGATGAGCGGGATGAACATCCCGCCCCCCTCCTTCCTTCCTCATTGCCGGCGGCGGCAGGTAAGGTGAGGTTCCTCGTTCCTGCGGTGACACACATAGCGATGTGTGCTGCCGCAGGAACGACGAACAACCTGCGTCCTGCAACAGCAGCGATATTTGGGAATGGAGGACCGTGTCAATGAGCAACGATAAGGTGAGTATTTTTGCTCGTTAGCAGTCGCTCGTTTCACACGCAACGTCACTAACGAGGCCAGATGTGCGTCACGAATTCCGTGATCCCAACGACATCGCGTTAGCGATGTCGCTGCATGTAAAGTGGCCTTTAGACCCTGTCTTAGCTTCTCATACAGCTATATCAGATCTCATACTTTGCACTGACGAGGGACAATCCCCCTGAAACACCGTATCTGCAAACTGAGGTTTTGATCTGGCATAAATCCTAAGTCATATGACAAGGTTCGTTAAAGGGCCACTTTTGACTTTTAGGATTGCTACTTCCAATAGTTGGTGCTAGAGTTCGTCTACTTCCTCCCTGAAGAGACAATCTAAATTCTTTCTAAATGCTGAGGAAAGCCAGGTAAGACAGGGTTAACTCCTAGGACGACAGGTCCTGATGAGATGCACCTGGCTAGCTGTGTACAGAACTAGGCTATGTTTTCACCTTAGTTTCTCAGCCGGGGGAGAGATACATGCTATATCTCTCTCAGAGGATGCTATTAAGACAAATGTTTTGTGCGACTAGACTGGAACTAGCCCAACAATGTCTGGGTAGTCAGGGTTTTACATTGTTTAGTTAATGGTTTGACAAGGCAAGGGATTTTGTATTTATGGTAAAGTTTGTTTCTGTGCAGGGCAACCAGTCAAATAAAACTGACACATATCAGATTAATATGAAAGGTAATTTTGGTCTGCTTTAGCGCTTATTGAACCATTTGCCAGTGGTTTTAAATGAATAAACTTTTATTGCTGAGCTCCTGTTAACACACTACGCGTTTCAGCAATCCACTGTTGCTTTCATCAGTGGATTGCTGAAACGCGTAGTGTGTTAACAGGAGCTCAGCAATAAAAGTTTATTCATTTAAAACCACTGGCAAATGGTTCAATAAGCGCTAAAACAGACCGAAATTACCTTTCAAATATGCTCAATCCCTAACGGAAATTTGGTAGTAGATGCTAAGGACCAGCCAAGTTTAATTAGAGAATCCAGCTGGAGGACGGATGATCGCACAGGAACTTTGAGATCCAAGGTGCCGGTGGATACTAGGAGCCAGAAGCGATACCAAACCTGGATTCAGGAAGCGCGCTTACAGCAATAGAAACAGAGGAGGAATCCCTGTTTATACACGCATCACTGGGGTTGTGCGGGGGCGTACAACCTGAAAAGGTGAGCAGATTTATATTATAATACACTAAGAATCTTATCCATGGGTGCCTTTCATTTGCGCTTTTATTTTATTTTGTATTCACATATCAGATTAAGGCCTGTTTCACACGTCAGTGAAAAACACAGACGTTTTTCACTGACGTGTAAAAAATGCATATGTCCCACCGTATGGGTTGTCTATGTGAAATCTGTGATACGTGATCCGTTATCCATGATTGCACATGGACTTCTACTCACCTGTCCCCGCTCCTGCTGTCCGTGGTGCTGAACTCTTTGGCTCTGCTGTGTTTCCGGCCGGCACTGACCTCCACTGCAGCTACTTCCGGTTCGGCTGTGGCTGCATACATGAATATGCATGTAGTAATGAGCTGGCTCTGAAGCAGCAGGCAGCAGAGGCCGGAGACAAGCAGCGCTGGAGAAGGCGAGTTAAAAATGTTTTTTATTTTCAATTTCTGGGGGTTTTTTTGGTACGTGTTTCATGGGTCACACCATAGTGTGGTTCGTGGGGCATCAGTGATGGACATGTCTCCGTGTGGCAATCACGGACGCCACACAGAAACACGGTCAGTGAAAAGTCACTGATGTGTACGCAGACCCATTGATTTTAATGGATCTGTGTATGTCCATGATTCTGGTACGTATAAAAACTAGCACATATGTACCAGAATCACTGACGTGTGAAACAGGCCTTAGGTTGTGTGCCCATAATTTTGCTCAGCATTTTACAGTTCCAGCAAAGTGAATGGGATTTACAGAAATCTCATGCCCACTTTGCTTCTTTTTTACTCAATGTAAACTGATCTGCAGTGTGGGTTTCAATTTATCAACATGTCAATCTCCCTTGTGGTTACGCTGAGTTTTATGTGCTGATATTTCTCATAATCTTGCATTAGGTGAGGAAAAAAAACGCATGTACACAGCACATAAGTATACCAATAAGATTTTTTCAAAACCAAATACAAAGGACTATCAAAAACAAAGCACCTTTGTTTAAAACATGACATAGTTCAAATCAGCTGACAAGTGCAGGAATCATCTCTGGCTGCCCACAGCAGCAGTAGGTGATTATTACCCCTTGATGGTTTAGGATGTATCAGTACGGCCTGCAGTCGTTAAGGGCTTTAAATGCAATAAAAGGCAATCAAAACATTGGAACTACACAAAAATGGTATAATTAAAAACACCAGGTCAAGATGCAAAAAAATAAGCTGTCACTGAGTCCCAGATCCCTAAAAATAACAACGGTACGGGCCTTGGCATATGGTGACAAAAGTGCAATTCTTTTTTTGGACGAATTTCTGAACTTTTTTCACCACTTAGATCAAAGTAAAAGTGTACATATTTGGTATCTACGAACTTGTACTGACCTGAAGCATCATAACGACATGTCAGTTTTACCAAGTAGTGAACATAGTGAATAAGAAAACCCCTTTTTCACAATTTCTCTGTATTTGGAATTTTTGTTCCTATTTTCCAGTACAGTAAATGGTAAGATGAATGGTGTCATTCAAAAGTACAACTCGTTCTACAAAAAATAAGCCCTCGTATGGCAATATTGACAGAAAAATAAAGTTATGGCTCTCGGAAGAAGGGGAGGAAAAAACGAACATGAAAAACGGAAAATTGCCTGGGGTGAAGGGGTTAAAGGCCAGCCCTCTTAGCCCATTGTTTCAGTAACTTATTTCAATACAGGAAATAATAACTTGAAATCTAGCACAGAGAAGAAAGCAGCGCAGCATCGTCCTAGACTGGATCTGCTATCAGAGGAACCGGATGCTAAAAGGAACATATTAGTAAGTTATCAAACTTACTATTAAATGTTCATTTAGGCATAACTTTTATAAAGTAGAAAACTCCTTTAAGATCAAAGCACGTAAATGTTTTCTTGATTCTAATATATCTCCTGCTGACTTCTAAATTTTATCTTACTAGGTCAGTCCCTGAATCCCTGAACAGACAATTACTTTGTATTATCCTGAACTTTAATGTTTGGGGGTTTTTTTAAGTGGATTTTTTAGTATTTAAGAAGCCGCTTCAGTCTGCCACATACACACGTCGCCCTGATTCATTGCTCGTAATTACTCCACTCTAAAGATCTGAAGAAAGAGGAACTGAAGTGTCTGTTGACATCTAAAGCTGGTGAGGTTTAGCCCCGTGAGTCCTGTTATTTATTCATTGCTATGTTTGATATTGAACAGTTTGATATATACTGTTTCAGGAAAATGTTTGGTTGGCTTATTTATGGTTTCTATTTGGGGAATTTGCCATCTTTCAACTATAGGAGTAAAGGTTATATTTTGATAACTCTTTGTGATTGATATTCGATAAGCCAGGAGAAAGTAGGTACTTGATCGATGAATGTAGAGCCCATCGAAGGGACACGATGAATGTAGAGCCCATCTAAGGGACACGATGAATGTAGAGCCCATCTAAGGGACACGATGAATGTAGAGCCCATCTAAGGGACACGATCAATGTAGAGCCCATCTAAGGGACACGATGAATGTAGAGCCCATCTAAGGGACATGATGAATGTAGAGCCCATCTAAGGGACATGATGAATGTAGAGCCCATCTAAGGGACACGATGAATGTAGAGCCCATCTAAGGGACACGATGAATGAGCCCAGCTAAGGGACACGATGAATGAGCCCAGCTAAGGGACAAAAATGAGTTTCTTATAGGTTCTGACTCCAAATTATAAATGGCTACAATTGCATGTGAAGAATTAAAAAGCCTCTCTACCGACAATGTACAATATGATGTCAGACAGCTTTTCACGCTTTGTGCCGATCATATGATAACTGTATATCTGTGTGCTTTAAACTAAAAACAACATCAAGATGAAAATCAACATGGAAATAGAAATATCGTGTCAGTTTGTTAAAGCACTGTGCATTAAGAGACTCGATACCTCTTGCTATTTCTCTAACATAAATAGCAAAATTGTACTTCAAAGACTTCATTAGAATAAATGGAACTGCAACCTATGATTACTCTGTGCTTTACTTCTGTTAGTCTCTGCTTTTTCATGGGCATTTATTTTTAATATCACTCAAGCAAATGGGAAAAAAATTCAAAATATAATAATACACAACTAATAAAAAAGTTAAACCTCCTCTATATCACATGAAACCTTGGTTGAACCTGGTTTTGTAGTCTTTGTCACTTTGCTTCTTAGAGGTAACGATAGGACCACTTTCTCTTAAACAAGTTCTGCAGGTTTATTTATTGACACAAACCTCTTTCCACCAAAATAACACAAGGCCTCTTCCCACTTAAAGAAACACATACGGTTTTCAAGTCCGTTTCACTTGTGGTACGCCCTCTCAGAGATTCTTATACACTTCTCAAGTATCCTAGTGGAGCTATGTCCATCTCCACTCACTGTCCGTGGCCAGTATACACACCCCTCTCCAGAAGTACCTTCCAGAGGTTTCACAAACCTCCATACACTGCCCCCGGTCACAAGAAGCGAACACTCTCTTCTCTAAGAGGAGGTTTCATAACCTCTACACATGGTATCGGTCAGGACAAGCAAATGTTCCCTTCTCTCAGAGGATGCCTTCCTGGAGACATCACAGTCTCCCCACACTGACCATGTGGCAAACAGTCTCCATCTTAACAGATGAGACACACCCATGGGCAGAGATATGTAGATAGTCAGACCTGCCAGTCTCTCCTGATATCCGTAAAACCTGGCCCTGGTATGTCCTAACAAGACTTGTGGCACTATAAGTACCAGAAAGGGCATCCAGGTTTATATCACTTCTGTGATGCATACTGGCTACCATTTTATAACTTTCTGATACTAGATGACTTTATAGTTATGATTTTTGCCAACTGTCAACTAATGTCTGATGTTGCAAACAGCGAATCAATGAACTAATGGTAGGTTATCACAGTTACATAAGTTGAAAAAAGACCTAGGTCCATCTAGTTAAACCTTCCTCCACAATTGTACATTTTGTCATTAATCATTTATAACCAATAATTTTATGTTTACTGAGGAAATCATCCAGCCCTTTTTTAAAGGTTATTTTGGTGTCTGCCATTATTACCTCTTGTGGTAGGGCATTCTACAACCTGACAGCTCTAACTGTAAAGAACCCTTTCCTATTTAACTGCCAAAATCGCCTTTCTTCCAACTGCAGTGAGTGCCCCCTGGTCCTTAGTATTGACTTTGGAAGGAATAATCATGTACCAGTCCTTTGTATTGACCACACATGTATTTATACATATAAATGAGATCTCCTCTGAGATGTCTTTTTTTCTAAGCTAAACAAATCCAACTTTTCCAACCTCTCATCATATGGGAGGCCTTCCATCTCTTGAAATAATCTAGGTGCCTGCCTTTGAACTGACTCTAATGTCTGAATATTATTTTTAAAAAGTGGAGGAAAAAACTATCCCATATTCCAAATGAGGCCTTACAAGTGATTTATAGAGGGGTAACAATAAGAGGAGATCACGGAATCTAATCTCTCTTTTTATACACACTAAAATGTTGTTTGCTTTTGCAGCTGCTGCTTAGCTTATATGTAACCAGAATACCCAAGTCTTTCTCCTGTTCTGTAGTCCCAAGTATACTTCTATTTAAAGTATATGCAGCTATAGTATTATGCCATTCTAGGTGCATTACTCTATATTTATCAACATTAAATTTCATTTGCCAAGTATCTTTCCATTCTGACATGCTATCCAGATTGTTTTGTAATATTGTACTATCAAGGTCAGTTTTTAATATCCTACATAGTTTGGTGTCATCAGTAAAGATTGACAGTTTACTCTCAATCCCATCTACAATTTCATTAAAAATACAAACATAACACACAGATGCCGGATGAGTGCAAATACTGGCACAATCAAATATTATACTAAATTTATATGGCTCTATTCTTTTACTGTAGTTAACTGAATTAACCTTACCATTAACCCCTTCATGACCTTATATGTATTTACGTCAGGGTTATATAGGTTCACGACTTATGATGTAAAGTTACTTCATGGCAATCTCGCGGGCACAGGAGCTGTGCCCGTATGATTGCCGCCAGGAGCTCAGCATAAGTGTTAGGCGAGCGTTGGCTTTCATAGCCATGAACATGCCCGTACACCCTATTTTTTTAGTCCCCCTAAATGCCTTGATCAATGGGTATCACAACATTTAGGGGGCTGGGAGAGGAAACACACGCCCTTTCCCACCTAATTGGGAGCCCGTGACATGATCACAAGGGGTCCAATCACTGGCATGGTTACCTGAAGTCAAATGACAACCTTCAGGTTACCTGGCTATAGTGGTCTGTTAGACCATGCCAACAGCATGGTCTAAAAGGCATTCTGTTACTGCAGCAATGCGTTGCTGCAATAGATTATGCCAGCGATCAGACTAATAAAATTAGAGAATAAAGTAAAAAAGTGAAAGAAAAAAGCGGGAAAAATTGTAAAAAAGTATAAAAAAAAAATCAGAAAACAAAGAAAAAAATTATTCCAATACATATCTTCATTAATATAAAAACTAAAACAAAAAATAAAAAATCTGCCACACTAGTTAACTCCTTCAGTGAACAATGTAAAAAAAAGTAGTAAAATTGTCTTTTCATCATAAAACTGACAAAAATATGGAATAAAATGCTATCAAAAAGTCATATGTAAATAAATATGCTATCACTGAAAATATCATCTTGTCCCGCAAAAAAATAAGGTGCTATATAGCTCTGTTAGTGAAAACATTAAAAAACTATAGCTCTCAGGATACAATGCAAAAATGATTTTTTTTCTATAAAATGGTTTTTATTATGTAAAACATAATAAATGTTTTTATTATGGCAAAACATAAAAAACAATATAACTATGGTATCACTGTAATCACACTGACCCAAAGAATAACGCTGTCTTATCACTTTTGTGATACAGTGGATGGCGTAAAAACAAAACTAAAAAAAATCCTGAATTGCTGTTTCTTCTTTATTCTGCCTCACAAAAAGCGGAATAGAAAGCGATCAAAACATATTATGAGGACCAAAATGGTACCTATAAAAACTCCAACTAATTTAGCAAAAAAACAAGCCCTCAGATGACTATTGGCAGAAAAGTAAAACAAAATCCAGTGATGCAAAACAACTATTTTGTAAAGTGTTTTTTTTTTACTGTGACAGAAGCCAAACCTAAAAAAAAAACTATATAAATCTAGCATCGCTGTAATCGTGCTAACCTGAGGAATAAAGCTGCCTAATCACTTATACCACCTGGTGAATGGTGTCAAAAATAAATAAATAGTTAATTCTTCAACTGCTGTTGATTTGTTTATTCTGTCTCCAAAAGATTGGAGTCAATCAGGCAAATTTAGTTTTATCCCTCCAGCCCTTCATTATGTTAATAACTTTAGAACTGTGTATTTTGAAAATTCCAGGTTTATCCAGAACTTCTATATACATGGACGTAATGATAGCGGTTGCTGAGGGTGTGAGAGTAATCGGCGATTATTGGAGTAAGGGGGCCTGCTGATAGCATCTGTTTTCAGCTGATTGTGTATCCTTAAACCCACACTCTGCTCCATAATATATCTCAGCTGAGAGTGACAAGCTCTCTGTAACCTAGGCGGCATGTCGCGGGGAGTGCATGACGTTATAGCCATGCGCTGCCCAGCCCTCTATGCCAAACATTCTTCAAGGAAGAAGACAAAGACAAGGACATTTTTACAGGAAGTGGCAAGGATAGGGCACATTACTACAGGAAGGGGAACATTACTGCAGGGGACCATGCAGTACATGTGACCAACATGTTGGTGGGGGCTCTGGTCAATTTTTTTCACTAGGCCTAAAGGACTCTAGTTATATCACTGTCTATATAGGTCTTTAGTTGTCCATATTTTTATGTTAAATCTTTTGATTACCTAAATTCTGCACGTTTCTAACTTCTAAAGGCATGGCACAAAAACACACCAAAACGCATGCATTTTTTTGGTGCCTTTTTCTGCCAGAAGGAGCAGATTTCATGCAGAAAATGTGTGCACCAAATTTGCAATGTGCGTACTTAGCCTTAAGGCCGCTTTACACGCTACGACATCGCTCAAGCGATCTCATTGGGGTCACGGAATTTGTGACGCACATCCAGCCGCTTTAGCGGTTGTTGCGTGTGACACCTATGAGCGATTTTGAATCACCGCAAAAACGTTCAAAATCGCTAATCGGTGACATGCCCCCCTATTCCCAATTATCGTTGCTGCTGCGTGTACGATGTAGTTCGTCATTCCTGTGCAGCATACATCGCTATGTGTGATACCGCATGAACGAGGGACCTCACTTACCTGCGGCCGCCGGCAATGAGGAAGGAAGGAGGTGGGCAGGATGTTACGTCCCGCTCATCTCCGCCCCTCCGCTTCTACTGGGCGGCCGCTTAGTGACGTTGCTGTGACGCCGAACGAACCTCCCCTTTAGAAAGGAGGCGGTTTGCCGGTCACAGCGACGTCGCTAGGTAGGTAAGTAGTGTGACGGGTCTGAGCAATGTTGTGCGCCACGGGTAGCGATTTGCCCGTGACGCACAACCGATGGGGGCAGGTACGCACGCTAGCGATATCGGTAACAATAGCGTGTAAAGCGGCCTTTAGTTTGACTTCCTGTGCTCTCTGTGCTAAACACTACCAAACTAGAGATGAGTGAATAAATTCAATTTTGTTCTACGCGAATTTTATAAAAATCCTCGTTAGTTAAAATGCATATTTTTTGTCATTTTCTTCCACATTTTGATCCATAATCTACCAAATGGTTAAAAGAATATCAAGTTACTTATACTCAACTCTCCAGCCCCTCTACCACATCCTAAGATCCTCCACCTTTCGTATTGAAATCTTCAATACTCTCACGCAGTGACGGACTTCTGAGTGTCATAGCGCCTGTGAGGGTTCTGTGCAGACTAGCGGGTGGTCTACGGCGTCATAACATCACAATGAGAGACCCACAGAGCATAATAAGGGGAACTAAAGTCACAGGAAACGATTTCTCCGCTAATCCAATATCCCAAGAAAAAACAAGCTAGCATGCAAATTTTAAGGTTGTCTGATCTGCTCATTTCTATCCCCAACCTTGCCTCTCTACTTGAGTGATAGCAGCAATTGTCTTCTGGATAGTCGATAGAGAGGGTATGGGAGAGCAAATATTGCAGACAGCCAGTATTTTAAGGATAGAAAATATATATATATATATATATATATATATATATATATATATATATATATATATATATATATATATATATATATATATATATATATATATATATATATATAAATAGTATATATTTGTTTATATATACATACATACACCATATACATATACCACAAATATATGTATATATACTGTATATATAGCTGATATGAAAAGTGCAAGATTTCTATTTTATTATTTTATTAAAGAATCTGATATGGAAAATGAAAACATTGCCATAAAATGTAAATAACAGTGACTTTAAACACAAGTACTTGATTTAAACAGGTTATTTTTTGACGACCCATTCCCGATAAAGTGGCCCTGTCTCATCACAGGGTGACTGATGAAAGTGGAACAGCAGGAAATCTCCAACATGACATTATATAGCTTTGCATTCACTGTTTTAATTATGCACACATTACTCGTTTGGCAATCTGAATATTCGCAATGATAAATGAAGTTTCCCTTTAATTATTCCATTACATGCTTCAGTTGTTGCTGTTTCCCACTAATGAACCTGTTTACGTCTTTGCTGATTTCTGTGTTTGTGTCATCAAGTAATGGATTTTAGATAAAAATATGATTGTTTTTGCATGAAAAGGTAATCACTGCACAATTATGGTGCACGCAAAAGAATGGACCTCCATACAGCAATTAGTGTTTAAATTTCAATGATCCTACAGAAAATTACAATGTTTGCACTTCACACTGCGATTGAAATCATGGTACAATTACACAAATTTAATTAGCACATGATTTCAATGTTTTACATTTTACAATAGTTCTGCATGTAATGTAAAAAAACAAAATAGTGATTGATTCTTCTTTAGGTCACCTTGTCGAAAACAAACTATAGGAAGAGATCCACAAAGTTAGGATACGCTCACACAAGTGTTTAACTCGGAAGAGTGCAATGTGAGAAAACCTCGCATTGCACTCAGACCTAAGTTATTCAATGAGGGATGGCCAGCTTTTTTCTCATTCAGATTCTGGATGAGCAAAAAGTCACAGCATGCTGCGATTGTCAGCGAGAGCTGTGTCACTCGCACCCATACAAGTCTATGGGTGCGAGTTAAATATCGGACTTAATTCAGATGACACCTGAGTGCAATGCGATAATTGCATCAGCTGACAATGGAGGAGATGGGGAGATTAATTCCTCCCTCTCCTCCGCAGGTGTGATCCTATCGCAGGATCAGATCACAGTTGCATTACACTAGGCGCACACTGGCAGCACAGCGGGAGCCGAGGGTCATTAACAAATTGCATCCGATATACTCGCATCGGATGCAACACGATTGTGAGAATCCAGCCTTAAAGAGACTTTTATTTGCGGGGTGGCAATGGAATTATTTTGTTTGAGATTTAAAGTGTGTCTTTTGTAAATGTTTTGATATAAAACAGGTAGAGCATTGCTTTGCTGAATGGTGCGGGAGCGAATCCTCAGGCTCCCACTGATCGGTTAGAACACCTCCTCGAAATGGGTATTTCCTGCATGAGTTGCACACACAGAGCAGTGACGGGGCTGATTTGTTAGTCTTTGGATGTGTACATTCACTTTCCGAGCAGTGTATGGGTCTATAGACTTAAGGCCACTTTACACGCTGCGATATCGGTACCGATATCGCTGGCATGGGTACCCGCCCCCATCGGTTGTGCAACACGGGCAAATCGCTGCCTGTGGCGCACAACATTGCCCGGACCCGTTACACGGACTTACCTGCTCTGCGACGTCGCTGTGACTGGCGAACCGCCTCCTTTTTAAGGGGGCGGTCCGATTGACGTCACTAAGCAGCCGCCTAATCAAAGCGGAGGGGCGGAGTTGAGTGGGACGTAACATCCCGCCCACCTCCTTCCTTCCGCATTGCGGGCGGCGGCAGGTAAGGTGAGGTTCCTCGTTCTTGCGGCGTCACACGGAGCGATGTGTGCTGCCGCAGGAGCGACGAACTACATCGTACACACTGCAGCTGCGATATTTGAGAAGGGACCCCCATGTCACCGATGAGCAATTTTGAACGTTTTTGCGACGATTCAAAATCGCTCATAGGTGTCACACGCAACGACATTGCTAATGCGGCCGGATGTGCGTCACAAATTCCGTGACCCCAGCGTAGCGTGTAAAGCGGCCTTCAGGCTGGTACAATGCTTTGTGTGCACAGCTCATACAGGAGCACAGTGGTGTTTTTACTGATGTTTGATGTTCTTAGGGTCTGGATCACTAACTGATCAGCAACAGTAAGCAGCATGTATAATATAAAAAGATTTTTAAAAATTGTTACATTTTAACTTCTGTTTCATATTTAAAAGTGTTGACACATGAAAAAAAGTACATTTTAATCAATAGATCTTGGAATAATAATAATCTCCACGATTGGATGTGTCTAAAAATAAAATTTTCCTGTGCTGAGGTAATTTTATATATGTGCCCCTGCTATGTACTGTGTAATGGCCGTGTCTGACCATACAAGAACATAGTCTGATCATACCACAGCTCCTAAGCATGGGGAGAAGCAAAAGAGTGTACAAAGATATTACTGCATGGGATTACATCTGATTCTTTTTGTGATGTAAAACATTTCCTTACCTGTTATTAAAGAATATTTTACTTCACAGAAAGCAGCAGCTTCAATCTCATACTTGCCTGTCAGACCATGCTCCTGCATGGTCACGCACAGACATTACACAATATATAGCAGGGGCACATTTAAAAGATCAACTCAACAAAGGTGCATTTTCCTAACACATCCAATCGTGGAACTTATTATTATCTTGAGATCTATTGATTAAAAAGGACTTTGTTAGTAGGCCAACTCCTTGAAAACGATCAAATGAATGAATAATTTTTATATGAAGCTAGCTACCAAAAAAATAATAATGAAGGACTCATGTTTTTAGATTAAAAAGAGCCCATGCTTTTTCTTAGATAACCTAATCAAAGATATTAGATGATTTAACAATATAATTAGATGAAAGTCAACTAAACCTTATGATTGTGTCAAGATCGGCTGACTGTCTTATGTGCATGGGTGACTTATGACTTTCTCCAAAGACAGACTATGTTGGGGGAGATGAAGCTAGTTTAAATTCAATCCCCCGACTCTTTTGTTCTCCAGTAGATAAGCCATTGACAAAGCTGGCAGTGGCTTTCTAATTTCTTCCTATTGAAAACACGTGAACTCTCTATCAAGTCTAGTGTTCATGAGTATTCAGCTGTCAGCTAAATGAGTGATTGACAGACCGCTATTGCATATAGCAATATGAAATGGTGAAATGGTGGAAGGGGATGAGGGTAAAGCCAACCTGCTGAATGACTTTTTTTCTACGGTTTTTATACAAGAAAATGCCATGGCAGATGACATGACCAGTGATACCATAAATTCACCCTTGAATATTACCTGCTTAACCCAGCAGGAAGTACGCCGCCGCCTCGAAATCACTAAGGTTGACAAATCTCCGGGCCCGGATGGCATTCACCCCAGAGTACTACAGGAATTGAGTTCTGTGATAGATAGACCATTATTTTTAATCTTCTCAGATTCCTTAATAACAGGGTCGGTACCGCAGGACTGGCGCATAGCAAATGTGGTGCCAATATTCAAAAAGGGGACAAAAACCGAGCCAGGAAATTATAGGCCGGTAAGTTTAACCTCTACGGTTGGTAAAATCCTTGAGGGTTTCTTGAGAGATGCTATACTGGAGTATCACAAGAAAAATAACCTTATGACAGAGTATCAACATGGGTTTATGAGGGATCGATCCTGTCAAACTAATTTGATCAGCTTCTATGAAGAGGTAAGTTCAAGCCTGGACCAGGGAAATGCAGTGGATGTTGTGTATATGGACTTTTCAAAAGCTTTTGATACGGTGCCACACAAAAGGTTGGTACATAAAATGAGAATAATGGGGATAGGGGAAAATATGTGTAACTGGGTTAAAAACTGGCTCAGTGATAGGAAACAAAGGGTGGTTATTAATGGTACGTACTCGGACTGGGTCTCAGTTCATAGTGGGGTACCACAGGGGTCAGTATTGGGCCCGCTTCTTTTCAACATATTTATAAATGACCTTGTTGGGGGCATGTGGAGTAGAATTTCAATATTTGCAGATGATACTAAACTCTG
Organism: Anomaloglossus baeobatrachus; assembly: GCF_048569485.1. Classification (NCBI taxonomy): domain Eukaryota; kingdom Metazoa; phylum Chordata; class Amphibia; order Anura; family Aromobatidae; genus Anomaloglossus; species Anomaloglossus baeobatrachus. Next base: position 136,943,578 of record NC_134357.1, on the reverse strand, counting down.
CAGGGTAATCAATACAGAGGAGGATAATTTTATATTACAGGGAGATTTATGTAAATTGGAGGATTGGGCTGAGAAGTGGCAATTGAAGTTTAATGTAGATAAATGTAAGGTCATGCACTTGGGTAGAGGAAATAAAATTTATGATTATGTACTTAATTGTAGAACACTGGGTAAAACAGACACAGAAAAAGACTTGGGTGTATGGGTGTATGGTAAACTTCACTTTAGTGGACAGTGTCAGGCAGCTGCTGCCAGGGCTAATAAAATAATGAGATGTATTAAAAGAGGTATAAGTGTTCATGAAAAAAATATAGTTCTACCTCTGTACAAGTCACTAGTGCGACCGCACTTAGAATACTGTGTACAATTCTGGTCACCGATATATAAGAAGGACATAGCTGAACTGGAGAGGGTGCAGAGAAGAGCCACCAAGATTATTAGAGGAATGGGTGGGCTGCAATACCAAGACAGGTTATTAAACTTGGGGTTATTTAGTTTGGAAAAACGAAGGCTTAGGGGGGATCTAATCACAATGTATAAATATATGAGGGGACAGTACAGAGACCTTTCCAAAGATCTTTTTACACCTAGGCCTGCGACTGGAACACGGGGGCATCCGCTACGTCTTGAGGAAAGAAGGTTTAATCATAATCACAGACGAGGATTCTTTACTGTACGAGCAGTGAGACTATGGAACTCTCTGCCGCATGATGTTGTAATGAGTGATTCACTACTAACATTTAAGCAGAGCCTGGATGCCTTTCTTGAAAAATTTAATATTACCAGTTATGTATATTAGATTTTATGACAGGGTATTGATCCAGGGAACTAGTCTGATTGCCAAATGTGGAGTCAGGAAGGAATTTTTTTCCCCATTGGAACTTGTTTGCCACATTGGGGTTTTTTTTGCCTTCCTCTGGATCAACATGTTAGGCTACGGGTTGAACTAGATGGACTTAGAGTCTCCCTTCAACCTTAAAAACTATGATACTATGATATGCTTGGCCACTTTATAGCTACTCATACATTTTAATGGTGCCCATGGAGAGTGATTCTCTTGAGTCCCGTACCCATCCCATGCATGCTCTCATGTGTTTTGAATGGTGAGAGGGGAGTAGGGTGCTGCCAGACACCTGGCTCTTCTATCATGAGAAAAAAGGATCAGGCATGTTAAAAATCTATCTGCCCAATGTGAAATCTGCTATCAAGGAAAAGTTCAGAGGTTCCCATCGTAAGGAGATAGACAAACTGCTCATGTTCTCCCTCAAAGACATCAGTGTTGCTGTTGTGATGTGTATTTCATCATGCATTATTGGGATGATATGTAAAGTGTAATGTTGAATTGTGTTATGCAAACAGTAGAGAAAGGGACAGTTAATGTTTGGAATTAGCCAAGAGTGGGAGGGGCTTGAGTGCAGGGACAGTGCCAGTTTCCTGTCAGAACATTCTATAGGGCTCATACTGAGACAGAAGCAGACCTAAGGCCTGGCTAGTAGCAAGTTGCATAACGTGGGTGTTTGTAGGAGGACAGTGGAGTCCAAGGCAGTGATAGCGAGTTTCCGAGACCAAAACAGAGGGAACCAAGATGCTGGAAAGAGAGAGAGAGAGTAATCTGTAGTGCCGAGTGAACAACTGGAGATGGGTCCAGAGATAGGACACCTAGCAAAATGGCCCAGAATCAAATGAAGTGAGTGCCCTGGACGGGAGTTCCTTAAGCATCATAAAGCTTGAAGCTAAGCTTGGCCATATTGGCAAACCAGCTCCTTTAAGAACGGGACAAGACCAATGGTGGAAAAGATGACTTTCATGGACTGTACTGTGGTGCTAAGCTGGGTTGTGCTGAAACAAGTAAGACTATTGGAGGCACGATCCTGTGAAGTGGAGGAAGTAGAGAAACTATACATAGAGATACTCTGTGTTAATGAAGAAATGTATGAGAAGTCATGTGCCTGCTATCTCTATATAGTTGCCATGAAGTGGTTCTACTATTGTGCAGTAAAGTATCATTTATTAAGAACTGGATCTCTCTCATTGAGCTGGTTAACATCTAATCCTTTACAGCCAAAGTCATCGGCATCATGTGGCCAGCAAAGACATACCACATTTGTAGAGCAAGTCTACACCCCCAGCCTGGACATCTTCCATGTAATGTGCTGGGGCGCAACATAAGCAGACCTTGCCCATGGCTACCGCCCCGCGCCACATTACACCATAGACTTTAGATGAATTTTGGTGGGATCAGACAACCATCTAATGTGCATGGCTATCTTTAGATTCACCATTATTTAAACAAATCACTTGTTAAAATCTAATCTAAACATATCACCTTAAATCTTGCCCTTGGCAGAAAGATCATTAAAATTTAGCCCTTCCAACATCTGCCATATATCTACAGCAGAAGTTGGGTGCGTATGCAATTAGTTGGCTCAGGAGCGAAGACACTCGATATGACAGTAAGTGGTGATTGTATTATACAACTGTTGTGATTAGTTGTAGTTATGAATACTACAGTTTTCCTTCGCGGAGAGGTGAAAAAGTATCATTTCATGGTCTTCAATTTTGGATGCATTTTTGGTGGTGGCTAATAAAAGCAAAACAAAACTGTACACAGACTGAAATATTACATTTGGGACTATTTTTAAGCCTTTTTGATACTAATCTCTGTAGGCTTATTGACATGATATCACAGGATATACACACGTGGACAAAATTGTTGGTATACCTTGTTTAAGGAAAGAAAAACCCACAATGGTCACAAAAACGTGAATCTAACAAAAGTAATAATACATTAAAAAAAATATATGAAAATGAACAAATGAAAGTCAGACATTGCTTTTCAGCCATGCTTCCACAGAATTAAAAAAAAATAAATAAATAAATAAAACTCATGAAACATGCCTGGACAGAAATGATGGCACCCCTGAAAACAATGTTACAAAAGGGACATGTTAAATCTAGGTGTGTCCACTAATTAGCATCACAAGTGTCTACAATCTTGTAATCAGCCAGTAGTCAAGCTCCCTGGAGGTGGCCACAGGAGGAAAATTGATGACAAATCAAAGAGATGGATAATACCAATGGTAACAAAAGAGCCCAGAAAAACGTCTAAAGAGATTAAAGGTGAACTTCAAGCTCAAGGAACATCATTATCAGATTCCACCATCTGTCGTTGTTTGAGCCAAAGTGGACTTCATGGGAGATGACCAAGGAGGACACCATTGTTGGAAAAAAAAAAATCATAAAAAACCCAGAATGGAATTTGCCAAACTACATGTTGACAAGCCAAAAAGCTTCTGGGAGAATGTCCTATGGACAGATGAGACAAAAATGGAACATTTTGGAAAGGCACATCAGTTCTATGCTCACAGACGGAAAAATGAAGGCTATCAAGAAAAAAACACTGTCCCTGTGAAACATGGAGGAGGCTCTGCTATGTTCTGGGCTGCTTTGCTGCATATGGCACAGGGTGTCTTGAATCTGTGCAGGGTACAATAAAATCTTAAGACTATTCAGGGATTCTAGAAAGAAATGTGCTGCCCAGTGTCAACAAGCTTGGTCTCAGTCGCAGGTCATGGGTCTTGCAACAGGATAATGACACAAAGCACACAGTTAAAAACACCCAAGAATGGCTAAGAGGAAAACATTGGACTATTCTGAAGTGGCCTTCTATAAGCCCTGACCTAAATCCTATTGAGCATCTTTGGAAAGAGTTGAAACATGCCGTCTGGAAAAGGCAGCATTCAAACACAAGACAACTGGAGCAGTTTGCTCTTGAGGAGTGGGCCAAAATAACTGTGGAGAGGTGCAAAAGTCTCATTTACAGTTACATGAATCGTTTGATTGCAGTGATTGCCTCAAAAGGTTGTGCAATAAAATATTAGGTTAAGGAGGAACCATCATTTCTGTCCAGGCCTATTTCATAAGTTTAATTTTTTTTTAAATTCTGTGGAAGCAGAAAAGCAATGTCTGACTTTCATTTGTTCATGTTCATAGATTGTTTTTTTATTAATTACTAGCTGTAGTACCCGGGTGTTGCCCGGGACAGTAACTGTCTCTGTCTCTCTCCCAGTCTCTGTCTGTGTGTCCCTGTCTGTCTGTGACTTTCTTTGTCTGTTTCTATCTCTCTGTCTGTATTTGTATCAGTCTGTCTCTCTCTATCTCTGTGTCTGTCTCTATGTGTGTCTGTCTGGCTCTCTCTTTCCCCATCTGTCTCTTTCCAGGGCTGTCTCTTTCCAGGGCTGTCTCTTTCCAGGGCTGTCTTTGTCCAGGGCTGTCTTTGTCCAGGGCTGTCTCTTTGCCTGTCTGTCTCTTTCCAGGGCTGTCTCTTTCCATGTCTGTCTCTTTCCATGTCTGTCTGTGTCTCTGTATGTCTGTCTTTTTCTGTCTCTCTCTATCAGTCTCCCCACCGACATCATATTACCTCACACATAAGCTTCTTATACTAACAGTTTATTTTGTTCCTATAGCAACCACTGACAGTTGCTATTAATAGCCTGTAGCTCCCACCTCTATTCAGTTTAATGGATGCAGGATTTTGGAAAGTACCTGTAAAGCGTGGGGTTAAATTTATCCATCAAAACATAGTCTATAGCGTTCCCTGAGTCACATGGGGTGTCTGCAAAATTTCGGGATTGTAAATTTGACGGTGCAAATTCCTTTAGCGGACACACACACACACACACACTCAGCTTTATATATTAGATTACTTTTGTCAGATTCAAGTTATCTCTGTGAGCAATGTGGGTTTTTCTTTCATTAAATGAGGGGTACCAACAAATTTGACCACGTGTGTATAGATATCAGATGCTGAACATGGGTTTTTAAATAAATTCTTGGATGAAGTCAGGAGGAAAGCAATAAGCTTTCAGGCAGTTGTTTTTGCACGCAGCAAACAAGCAGATTGTATAATTTGTCCACCCTGAAAAAAGTCATTACCTTAAACTATTTATAAAGAACATTATCCAATTTAATGTAATTACTAAAATTATGCCTTCTGAATAATTAATTTCATAATGTGGTTCCTTATATTCTGTCTTGGTCAATTATATATTTTCGCGATTTTCCAATTCACATTACAACAAATTAATACATTTTCCAGTATTTTCTAGCTGTGTAACCAGTTTAGGAATTGATCGGGTATGCAACTTTAACTTGTTGATAACTTCAAGCACTATTTTCTCTGAAGATACATGGTGTTAATGCAGAGCAATAGAAACTGCTAAGAAGTCATGGTTTTCAATGATGGAGTCTTCTCCATTGTAGTCAAAGGGACTAATGGTCCGAACAACCAAAAATATTCAATACAGCACACAAAGACTCATGCGCATGACCCTATTCATGTGTCACATAGTGAGCCATTATAAGCCATGAATGGAAGGATGTATTGGTAATTTCTGTGAATACTTCTGCCTCAAATTTCATACAAAATCAATTACACACCTTGGACACTGTTCATATTCAACCAGAGATGAGAGAAGTTCCCAAGCAAAAATTAAAATTTAAATGAATCAATTCACCACAAATTAAAAGTGCTTCGAAGCCTCTAATTCCTCTGAAAGACCTATCTGATACTCTGACATCTCACCGCCAACTACAACTGGGCAAAGTAGTCAGTGGCAATGGCAGAACTATTGGGCAACTTGCGGATATTCCAACTCGAATATGCTTTAACCCCTTCACCCCAGGGCAATTTTCCTTTTTTAATTTTTACTTTTTCCGCTCCTTCTTCTAAGAGACATAATATTTTTACTTTTCCATCAATATAGCCCTGTGAGAGCTTGTTTTTTTGTGGGAAGAAATGTAATTTTGAATGACTCCATTCATTTTACTATATAGTTTACTGGAAAACATGAAAAAAATCTGAAATTTGTAAATATTTTTTTTTTGCGTTGTAGTGGCCAAAAAACCCGTAATTCTGACATTTTTACTTTATCGTTACACTCTCTATGGATCAGAATAATGTATTTTATATTTTGAAAGATCAGACCGCAACAATACCAAATATGTGCATTTTTTATATTGTTTTATTTTTAATGGGACAAAAGGGAGTCGATTAGAGCCTTCTTTTTTTTTTTACTTTTTCATAAACAACGAACAATTCACATTGGTGGAGCAGTTCTAAGGGGTACTTTGCACACTGCGACATCGCAAGCCGATGCTGCAATGTCGAGCGTGATAGTTCCCGACCCCGTCGCAGCAACGATCTCTTGTGATTGCTGGCGTAGCGAACATTATCGCTACACCAGCTTCACATGCACTCACCTGTCCTGCGACGTCGCTCTGGCCGGCGACCCGCCTCCTTCCTAAGGGGGCGGGTCGTGCGGCGTCACAGCGACGTCACACGGCAGGCGGCCAATAGCAGCAGAGGGGCGGAGATTAGCAGGATGTAAACATCCCGCTCACCTACGTCCTTCCGCATTGCAGCCGAGACGCAGGTAGGAGATGTTCCTCGCTCCTGCGGCTTCATACCCAGCGATGTGTGCTGCCGCAGGAATGAGGAACTACATCGTACCTGTCGCTGCACCGGCATTATGGAAATGTCGGACCCTACACCGATGATACGATAACGACGCTTTTTGGCTCGTTAATCGTATCAAAAAGGATTTGCACACTACGATATCGACTGCGACGCCTGATGTGCGTCACTTTCGATTTGACCCCACCGACATCGCACCTGCGATGTCGTAGTGTGCAAAGCCCGCCTAACTCTCTAGGATTCGAGAATAATAAAAAAAAAAAATACACCGGCATGTGATTTCCACAGCTCTCCCTCAAAAATTAAAAGTCTTGTTTATTTATAGCCTTCATGAATATAGGCATGCTGTGCATAAATTAGGTGTTTCTAACATCATAGTGTGGCGCCCCTGACCCGGTCAGGCACCACTGAGTACTGCACCTATGCTGGGACAGTACTTCCAGGTAACCCTAGAGGCCGGAATGAGGTGTGTATGCACAGACACATAGCAACCAGGCCTCCCACACCTTTAGAGGGGACCCTTGGGTAGTCTCCAGAGGGAGGCTAGCCTTCAATTCTTTTTGAGAGGTATAGTCTAGGGGCTGGGAGCTAAAGTGCAGAGACTGTCAGGAAAGGAGTGGAGCGAGCCAGTCTGATAGTGGTGAGCGCGGGAGTTGCTTGCTAGGGGAGACGCGCATGGACACTAGTCAGACCCTGAACGTGGAGTAGCCGTTAGCGGGGGAGAACGGTTACTAGTCAGTCAGAAGAACAGAGAGAAAGAGTCATTCGAATACGGGGACTGCCGGTGACTAGGCACGTACGGGGTACAGGTCCCTTGAGTAAACTTCAATTTATTTGATCTGCTAAACCTGCAGGTGAGGGTACTACAAGTACCTCACCAACCACACAGAGTCCGAGCCTCAGCAGCAACACAGGGACCCATAAGAAGACAGAGCCAGAAGCCATCTCACCTGGTCCATGCTGCCGGCAAATGGTCCAAAAAGGGGAGAAAAGGCAGTAGCGACTTCCCTGGATAGACCCCAAGGTACTTCAAGTAAGGGGTTATCCGAACAAAGAGTGCTAGGAAGGCGAGTTAATGGTTACCCTCAAACCAGCCTGAAGGAGCTCCTGGTTCTTACCTGGTTTATCGCAGCATCGCCTGGTTTACCTCACAATAGCATCAAGAAGTGAGTAAAAAGCAGTTGAAAGACTTTTGGACTGAGCCTGAGTTATTCTGGGACCTGTTGTTCTACACACCCAAGCCACTGGGGCCAGCCTCACTCACGGGAGGCCACACCATCTGTCTACAGACCCCATCAGCCCCAGACACTTGTTAAATTTGCAGTGGCGGTCACCCATATCCCTGACCACAAAACGTGAGTGGCATCAAGACAAATATATACAGTTAGGTCCAGAAATATTTGGACAGTGACACAATTTTCGCGAGTTGGGCTCTGCATGCCACCACATTGGATTTGAAATGAAACCTCTACAACAGAATTCAAGTGCAGATTGTAACGTTTAATTTGAAGGTTTGAACAAAAATATCTGATAGAAATTGTAGGAATTGTACACATTTCTTTACAAACACTTCACATTTTAGGAGGTCAAAAGTAATTGGACAAATAAACCAAACCCAAACAAAATATTTTTATTTTCAATATTTTGTTGCGAATCCTTTGGAGGCAATCACTGCCTTAAGTCTGGAACCCATGAACATCACCAAACGTTGGGTTTCCTCCTTCTTAATGCTTTGCCAGGCCTTTACAGCCGCAGCCTTCAGGTCTTGCTTGTTTGTGGGTCTTTCCGTCTTAAGTCTGGATTTGAGCAAGTGAAATGCATGCTCAATTAGGTTAGGATCTGGTGATTGACTTGGCCATTGCAGAATGTTCCACTTTTTTGCACTCATGAACTCCTGGGTATCTTTGGCTGTATGCTTGGGGTCATTGTCCATCTGTACTATGAAGCGCCGTCCGATCAACTTTGCGGCATTTGGCTGAATCTGGGCTGAAAGTATATCCCGGTACACTTCAGAATTCATCCGGCTACTCTTGTCTGCTGTTATGTCATCAATAAACACAAGTGACCCAGTGCCATTGAAAGCCATGCATGCCCATGCCATCACGTTGCCTCCACCATGTTTTACAGAGCATGTGGTGTGCCTTGGATCATGTGCCGTTCCCTTTCTTCTCCAAACTTTTTTCTTCCCATCATTCTGGTACAAGTTGATCTTTGTCTCATCTGTCCATAGAATACTTTTCCAGAACTGAGCTGTCTTCATGAGGTGTTTTTCAGCAAATTTAACTCTGGCCTGTTTATTTTTGGAATTGATGAATGGTTTGCATCTAGATGTGAACCCTTTGTATTTACTTTCATGGAGTCTTCTCTTTATTGTTGACTTAGAGACAGATACACCTACTTCACTGAGAGTGTTGTGGACTTCAGTTGATGTTGTGAACGGGTTCTTCTTCACCAAAGAAAGTATGCGCCGATCATCCACCACTGTTGTCATCCGTGGACGCCCAGGCCTTTTTGAGTTCCCAAGCTCACCAGTCAATTCCTTTTTTCTCAGAATGTACCCGACTGTTGATTTTGCTACTCCAAGCATGTCTGCTATCTCTCTGATGGATTTTTTCTTTTTTTTCAGCCTCAGGATGTTCTGCTTCACCTCAATTGAGAGTTCCTTAGACCGCATGTTGTCTGGTCACAGCAACAGCTTCCAAATGCAAAACCACACACCTGTAATCAACCCCAGACCTTTTAACTACTTCATTGATTACAGGTTAACGAGGGAGACGCCTTCAGAGTTAATTGCAGCCCTTAGAGTCCCTTGTCCAATTACTTTTGGTCCCTTGAAAAAGAGGAGGCTATGCATTACAGAGCTATGATTCCTAAACCCTTTCTCCGATTTGGATGTGAAAACTCTCATATTGCAGCTGGGAGTGTGCACTTTCAGCCCATCTTATATATATAATTGTATTTCTGAACATGTTTTTGTAAACAGCTAAAATAACAAAACTTGTGTCACTGTCCAAATATTTCTGGACCTAACTGTACAAAACCGACATACCTGTTGCCATATACAGAAGACCCTGTGGCGTCCCTGAATCTCGATCGGTATCCCTTGGGCTACACAATAGCAATAGCAGAATACATAGCTGGAAAATAGGTAACGACTCCCTGTATCTACGCAGCTTAGTTACACACCTCAATAAGACTTTGTTTCAGTGTGCTCTGGTAAGAATTATGCATATTGTCTCTTCAGTGAGGAAGCAGACGAACTTTAGTGCCACCCATTGGAGGTAGCAATCCTAAAAGTCAGAAGTGACCCTTTAACGAGCCTTGTCATATGACAAGGCTAATTAAAGAGGTCACTTGACTTTTAGGATTGCTACCTCCAATAGGTGGCACTAGAATTTGTCTACTTCCTCACTGAAGAGACAATTAACATATTTCTCAGAGGAGCATTGCGGCTGAAAATCTCCTCACCACTGACATGCTGGAAAAGTGTGTCAGTCTCTGCAAGGAGAATAGCTACCCCTTTAAACCTGGTAACATTTAGAACACACAGAGATTTGACAGTACTGAAGAAATTAAAGGTTTTGGCCACTACTAGGACAACCCCTTCTCATTCCATGTTTACCCCATTAAAATAAAAAGCATATAACCCCTTCTGTGCTGGCACCGTTCCAGCAGTGAAATTCTCGGGGCTCATGTGAGGTTATTAAGTTACACGAGCCCTGCGACAAATCACTGCCGCCTTCACTGTCCCCACATTCAGATGTATAAGTAATTAACAGGAAGTCAGCTCTGGCTGCCACTCACTTCCTGTTAACTACTCTTATGGCTGAACGTGGGGAGTGGGAAGCCGGCAGTGATTGGAAATCTGTGACAAAATAACTTACATGAGCCACGGGACCATAAGTACTGACACCACTGGAACAGCATCTGCACAGAAGGGAGTATATGTTTTTTATTTTAATGAGGGACATAGGGAATGAGAAGGGGTTCTCCTAGTAGTGGATACCCCCATTTAAGCTCTTCCTTACTTTAACAGCATCCAACTTCAATGTAATTTTTTTTAACTGTCTAAATTTAAGTTTCAGAATGCGCTCTCATTACTAGAGATGAGCGAACCGGTCGCGGTTCGGCTCGAGGTCGGTTCGCCGAATGGAGGTCCCGTTCGAGTTCGGTTCGTCGAACGTTCGACGAACCGAACTCGAACTGCATTGGAAACAATGGCAGGCAATCACAAACACATAAAAACACCTAGAAAACACCCTAAAAAGGTGTCCAAAAGGTGACAAACAACTCACAACACAACACAAACACATGGGAAAGTGACAAGGACATATACTCATGCGAAAACAAAAGAGCTGGACAAGGAAAAAGAGGAGGAGACACAGATATAGGCATGGCACGCCCTTCTAAAATCATGTAAAACACCGCAAGGTGACTCCAAGCGTAGTCTCCCTTTTTTCTAAAAATTGGGCCACACACACCCACCCCTTCAGTGGTAGCACTTGTGCCCCAGTTGTACACTTCACAGCTAGATTTGCATCAAGCACATTCAAAAATACGCCATACTTAACCGTCCCCAGGATGACACCGGGGTAGGTAGCAAAGTCTTTCCTGATCCCAGCTGTATGCATCTTGGATCATTTTTTAAAACAATGTAAGCAAGGATTACTCCAAGCGGAGTGTCCCTTTTTTCCAAAAATTGTGCCCCACACACACCCACCCATTCAGTGGCAGCACTTGTGCCCTAGTTGTACACTTCACAGCTAGATTTGCATCAAGCACATTCAAAAATACACCATTCTTAACCGTCCCCAGGATGACACCGGGGTAGGTAGCAAAGTCTTTCCTGATCACAGCTCTGTTCATCTTGGCTCCTTTTTAAAAACACTGTAAGCAAGGGTTACTCCAAGCAGAGTCTCCCTTTTTTCCAAAAATTGGGCCACACACACACCCACCCCTTCAGTGTTTTCAGTTGTGCCCCAGTTGTACACTTCACAGCTAGATTTGCATCAAGCACATTCAAATATACGCCATTCTTAACCATCCCCAGGATGACACCGGGGTAGGTAGCAAAGTCTTTCCTGATCCCAGCTCTGTTCATCTTGGCTCCTTTTTAAAAACACTGTAAGCAAGGGTTACTCCAAGCGGAGTCTCCCTTTTTTTCCAAAAATTGGGCCACACACACACACCCACCCCTTCAGTGTTTTCAGTTGTGCCCCAGTTGTACACTTCACAGCTAGATTTGCATCAAGCACATTCAAAAATACGCCATTCTTAACCGTCCCCAGGATGACACCGGGGTAGGTAGCAAAGTCTTTGCTGAACCATGACTTGTTCATCTTGGCTCCTTTTAAAAAACACAGCAAGCAACGGTTACTCCAAGCAGAGTCTCCCTTTTTTTCCAAAAATTGTGCCCCACACACACCCACCCATTCAGTGGCAGCACTTGTGCCCTAGTTGTACACTTCACAGCTAGATTTGCATCAAGCACATTCAAAAGTACGCCATTCTTAACCGTCCCCAGGGTGACACCGGGGTAGGTAGCAAAGTCTTTCCTGATCCCAGCTCTGTTCATCTTGGCTCCTTTTTAAAAACACTGTAAGCAAGGGTTACTCCAAGCGGAGTCTCCCTTTTTTCCAAAAATTGGGCCACACAGACACCCAATCAGTGGCAGCACTTGTGCCCTAGTTGTACACTTCACAGCTAGATTTGCATCAAGCACATTCAAAGTACACAAGCATTTACTCTCCCCAGGATGACACCGGGGTAGTAAATTCCTTGTGGATCCATGACTTGTTCATTTTGATGAACGTTAGTCTGTCCACATTGTCACTGGACAGACGCGTGCGCTTATCTGTCAGCACACACTCAGCAGCACTGAAGACACATTCAGTGACAACGCTGGCAGCTGGACACGACAAAATCTCCAAGGCGTAACTGGAGAGCTCTGGCCATTTTTCAAGATTTGAAGCCCAAAATGAGCAAGGCTCCATTTGCAAAGTCATGGCATCGATGTTCATTTGGAGATACTCCTGTATCATCCTCTCCAGCCGTTGACTATGTGTCAGAGTTGTTGTCTCTGGTGGCCTTGCAAAGGAGGGTCTAAAAAAATTATGAAAAGATTCAATAAAATTGCTGTTACCAGCACCAGATACGGTGCTACTGGTACGGGTAGACTGTTGGAGATGACGAGACCGTCCCATGTTAGTCAAGTTACAACTGGGAGATTCACTCCCTGCACCTGCACGGTTGTTTGGTGGAAAAGCCGAGCTAAGATCGAGTAACAGCTTCTGCTGATACTCCTGCATACGTGCGTCCCTTTCTATGGCTGGAATTATGTCACAAAATTTGGACTTGTACCGGGGATCTAATAGTGTGGCAAGCCAGTAGTCATCATCACTTCTAATTTTGACAATACGAGGGTCATGTTGGAGGTAGTGCAACAAGAAGGCACTCATGTGTCTTGCGCAGCCATGCGGACCAAGTCCACGCTGTGTTTGTGGCATAGAGGTGCTAACCGTTCTTTCTTCCTCTGACATCTCCCCCCAACCTCTTTCAACTGAAATTTGACCAAGGTCTCCCTCATCCGCTGAGTCTTCCATGTCCATGGACAGTTCGTCCTCCATTTCTTCATGTTCTCCTGCACCTTCCTCAACATTTCGCCTGCTACCATGCGCCCTTGTTGATCCCTGTCCCCCATGGTCCCATGCCTGCCGCGTTGGTGATGATGAACGTCTGGACCTTGGTGATGTTGTTGTCCCTTGCGCATATGAATCCTCCTGTAGTTCCTCCCCTTCCTGTTGTCCCACACCCTGACTCCGAATAGTGTTTAGCGTGTGCTCCAGCATGTAAATGACTGGAATTGTCATGCTGATAATGGCATTGTCAGCGCTAAACATATTCGTCGCCATGTCGAAACTGTGCAGAAGGGTGCATAGGTCCTTGATCTGAGACCACTCCATCAGGGTGATCTACCCCACCTCTGCATCTCGTTGGCCCAGGCTATACGTCATGACGTATTGGACCAGGGCTCGGCGGTGTTGCCATAGTCGCTGTAACATGTGGAGAGTCGAATTCTAGCGTGTCGCCACATCGCATTTCAGGCGATGAACTGGCAGGCCGAAAGACTTCTGGAGCGATGCAAGTCGCTCAGCTGTGGCGGTTGAACAGCGGAAGTGAGCAGACAGTTTTCGTGCCCTGGTCAGAAGGCCATCTAGGCCGGGATAGTGTGTTAAAAATTGCTGGACAACAAGGTTCAACACGTGAGCCATACAAGGAACGTGTGTCACCTTGCCCAGGCGAAGGGCCGCACCCAGGTTTGCAGCATTGTCGCACACGGCCTTACCAGGCTGCAGGTTGAGTGGAGACAACCATTTATTAAACTCGGACCGCAGAGATGACCACAACTCCTCAGCTGTGTGACTCTTATTCCCAAGACATGTCAACCTAAAGACCGCCTGATGCCTTTGCGCTCTGCTGCCAGCATAGTAATGAGGGGAGCGTGATTCCTTCTGCGCAGTGAGAACGCTGGTGGCCTGACCAGGCAGGCTTGGGGCGGCGGTGGAGGACACAGATGAGGTGGAGGAAACAGAAGCAGTGGCGGAACATGGACAGACAGAGGATTGACACACAAGTCGTGGGGACGGCAAGACTTGTGTAGCAGACCCTTCACCATCTATCACCATAGCTACCCAGTGCCCAGTCAGCGACATGTAACGTCCCTGTCCATGCTTACTGGTCCAAGTATCGGTGGTGAAATGCACCTGTTCACACACAGAGTTTCTCAAGGAAGCGGTGATGTTGTGTGCGACATGCTGGTGTAGCGCGGGCACACCTTTCTTAGAGAAGTAGTGGCGACTGGGCATCTGGTACTGGGGCACAGCGACAGACATAAGGTCTCTAAAATCCTGTGTGTCCACCAGGCGGAAAGGCAGCATTTCGGTAGCCAAGAGCTTACAGAGGGATAAAGTCAACCTCTTAGCTTTGTCATGGGTCGCAGGAAATGGCCTTTTATTTGTCCACATCTGAGGGACAGAGATCTGGCTGCTGTGTGTAGACGATGTTGAGTAGGGTGTCCCTGGAAAAATGCAGGTTTGTGAGGAAAGTGCAGGCGTAGACATGATGTTGCCTTCATCCAACGTTGGTGCTATCGATGTCTGAGAGAGCTGTACACACGCACTTGTTTCCCCTTCCAAACCAACTGACGACCTACCAAGCAAACTGCCTGTTGCGGTTACAGTGGTGGAAGTTGTGCGTGGAAAACCAGGTGTGACAGCTGTCCCCACAGTCCTAGAACATGAAGAGCGCACGGATGCACTGGAAGCGGCAGGCCGTGGATGGTTCGCTCCGCTAGGCCGCATTGCAGCACGGTGAGCTTCCCACTGGGACCTATGATATTTTTTCATGTGACAATTCATGGAAGAAGTTGTCAAACTGCTGAGGTTTTGACCTCTACTAACAGAATCACGACAAATTTTACACATCACATAATTTGGGCGATCTTTTTCTATGTCAAAAAAGGACCAGGCTAGGCAAGACTTAGAGGGCATGCGACCTGCTGAGCCCCCCCGACTAGTGCTCAGAGGCAGAGTGGTGGCTGATGATGCAGTTGTAGACGTGCTACCAGTGCTCCGACTCTGTCCAGGAAGGCGCAAGGTAACTTCATCGTCGGTTGCATCCTCCTCCACCGCCTCTGTTGACCTCCTCGAGTGCCTGACTGTGGGTTGACAGTAGGTGGGATCTAGAACTTCATCATCAATTGTTGTGTTTGCACTCCCCTCACCCTCAGATCGAGCCTCTTCTTGCCCTGACCGAATATTTAACTTGTCATCCCAATCTTGTATCTGCGTCTCATCGTCATCAGTATGTTCCTCATTGTCTATAACAAGGGGCACTTGTTGGACCACTTGAGATCCATTCAAGCATTTTCTTTTTTTGGCCATCATCTACCTTTGTTCCTGTTGTTTGTGTCCATAAAAAAGGGAGCACATCAAATTGTCCACGGTAAGTAGTAGACATCTTACTTTTGCTGGTAGATGGTCTATCTTCAGCAGATGTTAATGGAGTTTTGCCACCTTCCCCACGGACAAACCCTTTTTTTCCTTTTCCACCACGCCTCTTCCCCTTTCCACCAGCATCTGTCATTTTGCCACTCATGTTGATTGTGACAAGATTGTGCACTGAAAATGTGGTAGTAAAAATTGAGAGGTGGTGTAGATTGCAGCGGTGGTCTAGCTTTATTAACAGCAGAATAATAAAGAATAAATATCCCTGACAATGCAACTACGGCCCTTAAACTGGCAGCATAAATTGCTAGTATAATGGCTTAGTTACAATGAGTTGGAGTGTGCAATGCAGGCAGACGTGCTGCAAATATCTTTGCATTAGTGGGACTATACAGAAGTCCAATAGCCACGTTTAGGATGCCACTAGGTTCACTCAGTGTTTGCTAGTATAATGGCTTAGTTATAATGAGTTGGAGTGTGCAATGCAGGCAGACGTGCTGCAAATATCTTTGCACTAGTGGGACTATACAGAAGTCCAATAGCCACGTTTAGGATGCCACTAGGTTTACTCAGTGTTTGCTAGTATAATGGCTTAGTTACAATGAGTTTCAGTGTGCAATGCAGGCAGACGTGCTGCAAATATCTTTGCACTAGTGGGACTATACAGAAGTCCAATAGCCACGTTTAGGATGCCACTAAGTTCACTCAGTGTTTGCTAGTATAATGGCTTAGTTATAATGAGTTGGAGTGTGCAATGCAGGCAGACGTGCTGCAAATATCTTTGCACTAGTGGGACTATACAGAAGTCCAATAGCCACGTTTAGGATGCCACTAGGTTCACTCAGTGTTTGCTAGTATAATGACTTAGTTACAATGAGTTTCAGTGTGCAATGCAGGCAGACGTGCTGCAAATATCTTTGCACTAGTGGGACTATACAGAAGTCCAATAGCCACGTTTAGGATGCTACTAAGTTCACTCAGTGTTTGCTAGTATAATGGCTTAGTTATAATGAGTTTGAGTGTGCAATGCAGGCAGACGTGCTGCAAATATCTTTGCACTAGTGGGACTATACAGAAGTCCAATAGCCACGTTTAGGATGCCACTAGGTTCACTCAGTGTTTGCTAGTATAATGGTTTAGTTACAATGAGTTTCAGTGTGCAATGCAGGCAGACGTGCTGCAAATATCTTTGCACTAGTGGGACTATACAGAAGTCCAATAGCCACGTTTAGGATGCCACTAGGTTCACTCAGTGTTTGCTAGTATAATGGCTTAGTTACAATGAGTTGGAGTGTGCAATGCAGGCAGATGTGCTGCAAATATCTTTGCACTAGTGGGACTATACAGAAGTCCAATAGCCACGTTTAAGATGCCACTAGGTTCACTCAGTGTTTGCTAGTATAATGGCTTAGTTGCAATGAGTTGGAGTGTGCAATGCAGGCAGACGTGCTGCAAATATCTTTGCACTAGTGGGACTATACAGAAGTCCAATAGCCACGTTTAGGATGCCACTAAGTTCACTCAGTGTTTGCTAGTATAATGGCTTAGTTATAATGAGTTTTAATGTGCAATGCAGGCAGACGTGCTGCAAATATCTTTGCACTAGTGGGACTATAGCAAAGTCCAATAGCCACGTTTAGGATGCCACTAGGTTCACTCAGTGTTTGCTAGTATAATGGCTTAGTAACAATGAGTTGGAGTGTGCAAAGGGCAGGAGGGTACAGTGGCAGGGTTGTGGGTCTCTGGGTAGAGGAAAGGAAGCCTGCCTTTCTATCCCTCCTAATGGGGAAATGCAGCGAGGAAATCCCTGACCTTAGCTACACAGACGCTGTCATCTTGTGTAGCTGTTAAACTCTGTTTTCAGGACCTGTCACCTATGGCTCTGACCCTGCCGGTATGAGCCCTTAAAAGGACTGATAGAAAGTGCTATCCCTAAGCTGTCCAGCGCTGTGTATGGAGCGTATACAGCAGTATCGGCGATAGGAGCTGCGCCAGTGATGTCTGACACCAAGGACGCAGAAGGCAGATAATGGCGTGCTGGAGGAAAATGTCCGGTTTTATAATGCAGGGACATGTGACATGGACATCACACATACCGTTGCTTCTCTGGCTAAAAGTCCACTTAGCTGTGTGTGTGTCTGGGATTGGCTGACATGCTGGCCCGCCCCACTACACGCGCGCGCGCTTAGGGAAGGAAGAGAAGGAAAAAAAAAAATATTATACATGCCATTATACATACAGCAGTGATCTGAATGCGCTGTTCCCGCACACTATACACTGAAATTTCATAATAGTGTGAGTCACAGAGTGACTTACACTATTACAGCGGAAAGCCAGCTAGGAATTAGCTGTTTTTTTTCTGCTAGAACCGTTCTCGAACGTAACTAGAACTATCGGGCTTTTAGCAAAAAGCTCGAGTTCTAGTTCGACCTAGAACAGCCCCCAAAATCACTCGAACCGCGAACTGGAGAACCACGAACCGCGCTCAACTCTACTCATTACTATAGTGCAGTATGATGGAGAGATTGTAACTACATCACTTAGGTACACAGTGGGATGCACATGGAGGCAAGATTGCAAATTATTTTTTATTAAAGAAGGTGATCCAGCAATACATATCTCGGACTACATAAGTGTCAGCATGAGAAACCAAAGTCCTGACAATTGTCCAAATATAGTTGACTGATATCTAGCATCCAACTTGTATATTTTATTACCTACCTAATAAAGATTACATTGTAATCTAAATATACAATAACATTATTTATACAGTGAAAATGTTCAATAGAGCTAGTTAGGGAAAGTTGACTATACCACTGTTCAGTGAATCCATCTGTATGATTTAGAATTAAGAATTAAATGCTTGAAACCAGGTGTTTTTACAACATGGAGTGCTCTCTTATCTGCCCCCCATTCTTAAATGCAGTTTGAAATTCTACTTTGTTCAGCATGTTTTGATCCTCCTGGTTAGGGTTTAACGCCCATGAAAAGTACTACTGTTTTTCTGTTCTCCAGTTTGGCTTGAACAATTTGTCCTTTTTAAGTTTTCTTCTCCCCTTTATACCAGTGAGACATATAATTCTATCTATCTATCTATCTATCTATCTATCTATCTATCTATCTATCTATCTATCTATCTGTATAATTAATTTTCCATCTATATGTCTGTTGATTATCCCAATTACCCCTCCCCCTAATAGTGACAGATTTTCAAAAAGAAGTGCTAGATGAATGGCAAAAAATTAGTAGATGCAGTATAGGGTTGGCTTTACATGTTGCGACATCGCTACCGATATATCGTCGGGGTCACGTCGTTAGTGACGCATATCCGGCGCCGGTAGCGACATCGCAACGTGTAAATCCTAAGCGCGACGATGAACGAGCACAGAAGCGTAAAAAAAAAACAAACGCTGATCTGTGTAACGACGTTCATTTCCATAATGGCGCTACATCAGGAGATACGATGTTGTTTGTCGCTCCTGCGGCGTCACACATCGCTGTGTGTAAAGCCACAGGAACGACAAATATCTCCTTACCTGCGTCCACCAGCAATGCGGAAGAAAGGAGGTGGGCGGGATGTTATGTCCCGCTTATCTCCACCCCTCTGCTTCTATTGGCCGGCCGCTTAGTGACGTTGCGGTGACGTCGCTGTGATGCCGAACGCACCTCCCCCTTGAAGGAGGGATTGTTCGGAGGTCACAGCGACGTCGCCGACCAGGTATGTGCATGTGCTGATAATGTTCGCTACGGCAGTAATCACAAGATATCGCATATACGATGGGGGCAGGTGCTATCGCGCTGGACATCGCTAGCAAATGCTAGCGATCTCGCAACGTGTAAAGTACCCCTAAGTCCCACAAATTACAGCAAATGGCAGCAATATTGAGTGGTATACAGCAAGTGTAAAGACAGGACGGCTGTGTAACACGCATAATTTATCACATACTAAAACTAAAATTAACTATATTATCAGTGCTACTTAAATCTTTAGGTTTAAAAAAAAAAAAAACAAAGAAACATTTAGCACTTTGGGTTCTCAAAGAGCAAAAATGCAAAAAAAAATAATATACTGCTTTGCAAGAGGAGATTGATTGTGTAAATTGTAGCACCGTAGGACACAGGCAGCAGTAGGTCGCTAACTGTCCCTCCCTGCCCAAAATCATCATACAGTGACTGTCTAATCTCTCTCTATCAATTAAATCTTTCACTTCACATAGTAATTGTCACTCCTGTTACACACTATACACTGCTGTACATGCAGTATATTATGTGTATTGCATCTGTCCATCTTCTTTAACTGAATCCTGATGTCTTGGCTCTTATTCACATTCCACACAAAATGGCAGCATCACTTCCTGCTTGTGCTTTTATAGTGGCTATCAGTCATCAAGGTGAACACTTAAGTATAGTCCCTCTGATTGGCTAGCTGTGCTGTAGGGGTGGTGTAACTGCAAGGCATTACAGGGAAATCTGCCACGCTATATCACAGGCCATGTCATGTTAGCCTTCTTTTCTGTATTATCTTTTCACATGGCAGTGGCCTTTTAAACAGAACTAGTCATGTAAAAAGAAAAAGAAACAATGTTAACCTGTAGATATGGGATTAATCTGCAGGTCAATAATATTTTGATGCTCTGTGGCCGTTGCACTGAGAGCCCTACTGCCACGAGGAAATTAACTTTATGCCTTTAGTTACAGGGGCATGGCCAGCACGGTTTCAGTCCCTGTTCTGTGCATAATGAGTGGTGCTTGTAATCACACCCTGGCACTGACTGACAGCCAGCTAGCTCTCTACTGATGCAATGCTGAGTTGGCTGTCAGTCAGTGTTGGGGCATGTTTACAGAAGGGTTACTGAAACTGTGATAGCCGCATCCTTACTGCAGTGGGGCTGTCAGTGCGGTGGCCGCACGGCGTCAGAAGGCCATCACTCTGTAGATTAACCCCTCATCTGCAGGTTAATAGCATTTTATTTATTTTTTTTACATGACAGGTTCCATTTAATGCAAGTCATCTAAAGTGAATTATGAAGTCTTTGAGTTTGACGAATCTTTCAAAATTTTTAACAATTTGTTTTGCACGGATTTCGACATCTCTACGAGAGACTGGGAAAAAATGAAGTAAGTCCTTATTATGGAGCTATTCTCTAGAACCATTGTTATATGTGCTCACATCAACTATGGGGATGAAATGCAGTGTGTATACTATCATCCTTGTAGAAAATATAAATGAATGTCCAATTTGCACGCTATCTAAAGTGGCATTTACTGTAAATTGTGTCAACCAAGAACAATCACATTAGGAGATCTTAAAATATAACAAATTCATTTAAGATCAGTGATTTATATTAATGTTTAGAGCGTCAATTAGGCTATGTCCACACGCTTCGTTCTTGATTTGACAAAAAAAAAAAATGCACCCTCTGGCAGACTTTGACAACTATAAACACTGTGTTTGTAAAAAAAAAATGCATCCAAAACGCATGGATTTTGCATGCGTTTTGGATGCATTTTTGACAGTGGGGTCCCAGATGATTCAGCTCTGCTACATCCCTGTTCTGTAACAGCAGCACCGTAGAGCATGACTGCCCGCTGACAGCAGACAGAAACAGAGCCGCGCAATGAGAATGAACTCGGAGGAACTTCTGAGGTCAGTGCCAGGACACAGGCAGTAGTGCGAGGCCACAGCTGTGACGTTAGAGCTTCACCCGAGTTCACTGTCATCGCGCGGCTCTGTCTCTGTGTCGCTGCCTGATTTGTGGTCACAAGTGAAAGACTCACCTGTGACTACAAATCACCTGAATGAAGGCAGCGCTGATCGCACGGCTCACTTCAGTCACTCAGGCGACTTGCTGTCACAGGTGGAGGACTCCACCTGTGGCCGCGGGTAACCTGAGTGATGTCACCACTGATTGCGGGACTCACTTCAGTTGCTGTGTGGACCTCACAGGGAGCGGTCCTGTTCTATGGCCGCTCGCTGTTAGTTTCCGATGTAGCAGAGCTGAAAGTGTCTTGGGACCTCGTGTGGAGAGAGGGGGAGAGAGGGAGAGACCGACTGATAAACAGAGAGAGAGACCGACAGAGAGACCAAGTCCGAGAGAGACCCGACACCGACAGAGAGAGAGAGAGATAGAGACGAGACCGAGAGACCTGCGTTTTTGTTGACAAGAATGCATACAAAATGCAACCAAAATGCAGTGCAAACGCACAGCTAAACATTTTGGTTGCATTTTGGCACACCTCATTCATTTTAATTGGTGGAAAATTAAACCAAAACACAATGAAGAACTGACATGCTGCTTTTTTTATGCAACGATTTTGACAAATATTTGACAAACAAAACGCTACCTAAAAAAAAGCAACGTGCGGATGAAAATTCTAACTTCTCATAGACTTTGCTGGGGAAGCACAACACATGCATTTTGTCAATGACACACTACAGTTTAAAGCGCAGGAAAAAAAGCTCATATGTGCACATGGCTTTACCAGCATTCGTATATAAGTCTGGTTTATTTTTAAGGGGGCGAATATTTTTCCAATAAGGATGTATTTGACACCTAAAGAACATTGTGGTCAAAAGTGATATCACTCCATCACACTGACTGCTGTAAAATATACTTGTTATAACTTCTATTAAAAGAAAAATAGAGATAGAGGAAAGAGCTGTACTACAAGTCAGGTTATTATAAAGGAGCTATAGAATAATATAACTAATGGGATATACAGTATCTTCCAAAGGGTGAACATATAATTACTGCTATCCTGCTTCTAATAATGTGAACTAACCTTCATTAGTTGAATCTTAGGATTGGCAAATGCATGATATGTCTTAGTTCAAGTATGCGAAGAATGATGTATTAATGAAGCCAGGTAGTCAGCAGACACTAATCATCTAAAGCATCTGTGTCACTTAATTAAATATAAAGTATGACATCAATCTGTGTTTCGGAGAAGTTCTTGGAATCTGTGCATTACAGAGTAAAAAAAGTGGTCTCTTGATAAGAATTAATATTCACAACTTTGATCTCCAACCAATTATGTAAGAAGATGCAGACCGGAGCCAGACATTTTACTGGTCTAATAATACAAGAATGTTATGGGAAATCTTCCTTCAGCATTAAGTTACTGTGATGGATGATCACTGCCGTAGTACATTGCTCTTATTCTACTTATAGATTGGGATATAAATTAATCCTACAGTTACTTCTACAAATCAAATCAGCTATTTCTTATCCGAAAGGCTCTTACAATTTTTTACTTTATGTAAACAATTTATAATGAAAAGCTATAGAACTTTCTAAGGATCTATTCAGAGCCTCGGTCGCAAATCCAGCAAAAAGAACGCAGCTTGCTGAGCTATTTTGTAGCGTGAAATGACAGAAAATAAGATAAAACCTAACAGGCAGATATAAATGCACCCTAAACAGGCTGGATGCAGCCACTGACTCTAAGGCTATGTGCGCACGTTGCGTAAATTCATGCAGTTACGCTGCGCTTTGCAGCGCAGCGTAACTGCATGCGTCCTGCGTCCCCTGCACAGTCTATGGAGATTGTGCAGGGGCCGTGCGCACGTGGCGTCTCAGAGCGCAGCGCTTCGGCTATTGCCGAAGCGCTGCGCAAAAAGAAGTGACATGTCACTTCTTCCGTGCGCTTTGCCGGCAGCTCCTGCTCTGTCTATGGCAGGAGCTGCAGGCAGAGCGCACGTTCTCGCCGGCACCATGCGCTTCAGAACGGAGCTCTGAAGCGCACCTTTTACGGTGCTGGGCTAGTACGCAACGTGCGCACATACCCTAAGGGGTACTTTGCACACTACGACATCGCAGCTGCGATGTCGGTGGGGTCAAATCGAAAGTGACGCACATCCGGCGTCGCTGTCGACATCGGAGTGTGTAAATCGTTTTTGATACAATTAACGAGCGCAAAAGCGTCGAAATCGTATCATTGGTATAGTGTCGGTCATTTCCATAATGTCGCGGCAGCGACAGGTACGATGTTGTTCCTCGTTCCTGCGGCAGCACACATCGCTGTGTGAGAAGCCGCAGGAGCGAGGAACATCTCCTTACCTGCGTCCTGCGGCTCACGCCGGCTATGCGGAAGGACGGAGGTGGGCGGGATGTTTACATCCCGCTCATCTCTGCCCCTCTGCGTCTATTGGACGCCTGCCGTGTGACATCACTGTGACGCTGCACGACCCGCCCCCTTAAGAAGGAGGCGGTTCGCCGACCAGAGCGACGTCGCAGGGCATGTAAGTGCATGTGAAGCTGCCGTAGCGATAATGTTCACTACAGCAGCTATCACAAGATATCTAAGCTGCGACGGGGGCGGGGACTATCGCACTCGGCATCGCTACCATCGGATTGCAATGTCGTAGTGTGCAAAGTACCCCTTAGTACACTCAAAGTCTAGGAATATACAGTATTGATGCAAAAATCATCTTCTTTACTTTCTTAAATCAGCATACATAGAGATTCAATGCAAACCTTGACACCAGAGTATACAACAAGTCTCAGAAGTGCTACAGTCCAGTTGTCTGTTATATTCCAAATGGCTGAGTTTGGAATTGTGCTGCATTGATATCCACAAGCAATTGGACCAATGATGAGAAAAACTCTAAACAAATATTGTGATACAGTATTATACAAAAGTGAGTACACCCCTCACATTATTGTAAATATTTTATTACATCTTTTCACTGGACAACACTGAAGATATGACATTTTGATACCATGTAACATAGTCATTGTACAGCTTGTATAACAGTGTAATTTGGTGGCCTCTAACTCAATATAAAGCTATGGCTAACCCGATGGCAACAAAAATGAGTACACACCCTAAATGAAAATGGCCAAAGTGTGCTCAATTAGCCATTTTCCCTCTCCGGTGTCATGTGACTCATTAGTGTTACATGTTCTCAGGTGTGAATGGGAAGCATATCTGTTAAATTTGGTGTTATCGCTCACACACTCTCTCATACTGGTCGCTGGAAGTTCAACATGGCTCCTCATAAAGAATTCTCTGAGGATCTGAAAAAAGAATTCTTGCTTTAGGCAATAAAAAGATTGCCAACACTCTGAAACTGAGATGCAGCATGGTGGTAAAAACCATACAGAGGTTTAACAAGACAGGATCCACTCAGGACAGGCTTCACTATGGTCAACCAAAGAAGTTGAGTGCACATGCTCAGCGTCATATACAGATTGTTTTTTCAAAACGGATGTATAAGTACTGCCAACAATGCTGCAGAGGTTAAAGGGATGTCAGAGGTTAAAGCCTGTCAGTGCACAGACCATACACCGCACACTGCATCAAATTGGACTACAAGCCTCTTCTAAAGATGATGCACAAGAAAGCCCGCAAACAGTTTACTGAAGACAAGCAGACTAAGGACATGGATTACTGGAACCATGTCCTGTGGTGTGATGAGATCAAGACAAACTTATTTTGTTGAGATAATGCAGGGTGTGTGTGTGTGTGCCAGCAACCAGGTGAGGAGTACAAAAAAAAAAAAAGTGTGTCTTGCCTACAGGCATGCATGGAAGTAGGAGTATTATAGTTTGGGACTGTGTAGGGAAGTCCGAACTGTAGCAAACACACTTAATTGGATATAACAGTGTTCGTGAGAGAAAAATCGCCATGTGCTGGTCAAAGGAACCACCCAAAGTTAATGACCAGCATGATTCAGAGATACACTGTGGCAGCTGGTACTTGTGGTGTGGCAAGCAATAAAAAAAGGCTCAGTACAAGGCATCAAAGAAGGGGTGGAGTTTATACCAAATAGAAGAAAGAAGCAGACATGTTCACCGCACTGCTGAGCAAGCAGCTGGACGCATTGATACCCTAAGTAGGTGTGAACTGTGTTGCCCACAAGAAGCATCTCTTCAGCACAGACTATGTGGGCAAGCTGAGAGGACCAGACGTTGCCGGGCAAGATCTGCAGTCCAGACTAAGTGGCCAAGCCGAGAAGATCAGACATTACAGGTCAAGAACCCAGTCCAGACCACATGGTCAAGTACTGAAGAGAGAGAAAAAGAGAGAGTGTCAACTCCCGTGGGTGATCTGAGTGAGCCTGGCTGTTGATTCCTGCTTAGCCATTTGGTACTCAATGACGTCAATTAATAAAGTCAAT
Source organism: Anomaloglossus baeobatrachus (assembly GCF_048569485.1). Classification (NCBI taxonomy): domain Eukaryota; kingdom Metazoa; phylum Chordata; class Amphibia; order Anura; family Aromobatidae; genus Anomaloglossus; species Anomaloglossus baeobatrachus. Next base: position 136,917,975 of record NC_134357.1, on the reverse strand, counting down.
TGAACTCAATCCTTAAAGGGTTATGCGGGCGTCACACGGTACGATCTATCGTGCGATCGCACGAGTGATCGTACCCTCCCCCGTCATTTGTGCGTCACGGGCAAATTGCTGCCCGTGTCGCACAAAGTCGTTAAACCGCCGTCACACGTACTTACCTGCTGAGCGACCTCGCTGTGGGCGGCGAACATCCTCTTCCTGAAGGGGGAGGGATGTTCAGCGTCTCAGCGACGTCACACAGCCGCCGGCCAATAGAAGCAAAGGGGCGGAGATGAGCGGGACGTAAACATCCCGCCCACCTCCTTCCTTCCGCATAGCCGGCGGGTGCCGCGGGACGCAGGTAAGCTGTGTTCATCGTTCCCGGGGTGTCAGACGGAGCGACGTGTGCTGCCCCGGGTACGATGAACAACCAGCACCATGAAAAATAAACGATTTTTTAAAAATAAGCGACGTGTACACGACTCACAATTTGTGACCGATTCAGTGTCGCTCAGAGGTGTCACACGAAACAACGTCGCAAACGATGCCGGATGTGCATCACGAAAACCGTGACCCCGACGATGCATCACACGATGCATTATCCTTAAGGATCACTAGAACAGAAACAATCAGTTTTTAGATTCAGCAATATAGCACTGTGAAGAAAGATAAGCCCGCCCACATCAGGCTCTTTATCTACAAGTCCATATACAGAGAAGTGCTAATTAGAGAGGAAGGGGGTTAGTCGTACTAGTGTATTTGTGGCTCCCCTGAGGCTTCAGTTGCCACAGAGTATTGCACTCAAATTTGGGTGTAATGCTAAACTCGTATCCTGAAGAGGTCAGTCCCGATTTCAGCACATTACACACTCAAATACACACCAGGTTGCCCTGTTCACACTGGAGACTGGGCTAGGGTAGAGTAATAAAGGGGTCGCCGACAGAGTGGCATTTATAGGATGCCCTCAACAGGGGCCCCAGTTCCACTAGCTTAGGACCTGGGAGGGGGGAGATGCAGTCAACAGGGAAAGTGAAGAGCCAACACAACAATTAGAGAGTTCTCCGGCAGTAGAGTAAGGGAGCAGTCGCATCTACAGGTGCTCCGGTGGGAAGGAGGAGAAGTTCACACGATTGCCGTGGGGAGAGTGAACCTGCTCCCCACGGAATAGATGCCACACGGGGCAGCAGGACCCTAGGGAAGATCATACTTGACATTGGTTTTCCAGAATCTGCCTGGATGGGGAAAGTTTCAAGCTTCCCTGACCACACAGCGCCTGACAGCACAGTACCAGAGAGGATCCGGGGTCTCGCATCAAGCCGGACCCCATATTGGAACCGCGGCACCTGCATATAGGGACAAGAGTACATCTCATGAAAACCCTGGTCCCCATGTAGCTTCAAGCCAGAGGATCCACAGACAAGTGTTACAAAGCGAAAACCCACTGAACACCCAAACCGGACTGATCTCTAACCGGGTCGACGGAGCCCATCATAGCAAGTGACTGGTATTACTCGGGTGAGCGGCACAGCACTAAAAGTGAGTAAACAACCTGGAACTGCAGCCATAGACTCTGACTCTTTATTACCTGTACTGCCACTCCAAGCCGCCATTGCAACTCCCCTCTCCATCCTCCCCGAGGCCCGCTCCACCTGTGGGGAGTGATACCCATAGCTGCTACTACCATCTAACCCGGAGGACAATGAGAGCAGCGGTGGCCCATTCCCTGGCCACATACCACAGATGGCGTCATGACATTCACCTCACTACTACCCCCATCATCTCTTCCCTGCCATATTCTGTACGCCTCAGGGCAACGGAGTCGGGCCAGGTTAGCCCGTGACGACATTCGACGGCCCAGCGACGAGTAGGTTAAACACACCTGCCCCGTGGGGCGCTACATATTCCAGGCACAAAACACATCATTGAACTCTATGTGTCCGCCTCTATCGCCTGATGCCTTTAAATCAGATGACATTGCAAAAACTTGCAGACCGATTCCCTTTAATGTGAAGCAACCATACTATCCCAACAGAGCTTTAACGTGTAATTACCAGAATGCTATATACAAGTTGAACTGCTTTTACGGTATGGAAGATATTGGGCAGATATTAAGCACAGTAAATGTGAGATCAAACGAATAGCGATACTCCGTGAGGATATTTAAAAAAAAAATGTATAAGAGCATAAACAGTACATTGATAACTACAAATGAAGATGAAACACAGAAAAAGAAAAAGGGGAAAGACATGTAACGCAACATTTCTTTGAGAAGAGACACAAGGTTTTTGATTTAAAATTAGTGATAGAAAAGGTTGGAGGTAATTATCAGGAACAAATTCAAACTTGCTTCAAAGAGAAGCGTTTCATTTTATATAATGGAATCTTTATATCCTAAAGGGTTGAATGAAAATCTTAATCTAAAAGTGTACCTGAATGTTCTACAGGCTGCAATTAGCTTGGAAAATTAAGGGTATTACAGGAGTGATAGTAACAGTTAATATTTATAAATACAAGAGAAAAAGATTAGCGGTTTTGAGTATTAAAGTAATTACTGTATATGATACATTACTCTGCCTATATGTAAGCGTATGTTGCATATGTTGCAAAATTGCTATTATTTGATGTGTAATTTTCTCCTTGTATGTATTACATCAATAGGATTAAAACGGTTGTTCCAAGAACAGCATACATTTCAACCAATAGATCTTGGAATCATAGGTTCCACAATTAAATGTGAAAAAAAAATGTTCCTGTGCGGAGATAATCTTGCTGTGTACTGTGTATTGGTCGTGTCTGACCATGCAGTGCTGCTCCAGTTCAGGGTCAGCACATACCATAGAAAACAAACACATGCCAAAATCCACAATAGACCATCTCAAAAGGCATAGCCTATGTGCACACGCTGCATTTTTGGCCGCTAAAAACGCACCCGCGGCAAAAAAACGCATGCATTTTTACCGCGATTGGTGTGTTTTTGGCTGCGTTTTGCTGCGTTTTTGATCTCTGCATTTTTCTGCGTTTTTCCAATGCATTGCATGGGGGGAAAACACAGAAAAACGCAGGAAAGAATTGACATGTCCATTTTTTTTTAAGCTCAAAAACGCAGCTTAAAAAAAAAGTTGTGTGCGGACAGCAAAAATGAAAACTCATAGACTTTGCTGGGGAAGCAAAGTCATGCAGTTTTGAGGCTAAAAACGCACCCGAAAAACGCGCAAAAAACGCACTGTGTGAACTTACCCTTCAGCTGAAGGTTTTACAATGGCCCTGACAGTCCTTTGATATGAACATCATTGAAAATCTGTGGCTAGACCTCAAAAGAGCAGTGCATGCAAGACGACCCAGGAATCACACAGAACTGGAAGACTTTTCCAAGGAAGAATGAATGAAAATCCCTAAAACAAAAATTGAAACATTCTTGGCTGGCTACATAAAGAGTTTACAAGCTGTGATGCTTGTCTAAGGGGGTGCTACTAGGTACTAACCATGCAGTGTACCCAAACTTTTGCATTTGCTCATTTTCCTTTTTTGTTAATTTTATTTTTATTTTTTTACATTTTACAATTTTGTTGCCTAAAATACAAAGGAAATGTGCCATCATTAACTTTATGCCTTTTTGAGATCATTTCATCTTCAACTGGCTTAACTGTTCCCAATAACAGTACTTTTGACCAGGGGTGCTCAAACATTTGTATGCCACTGTAATACACTATTGCCTACACCACTTCTGAAACCCAATAGATCAGTACGTATAGTAAAGGGGTAGGAGGGTCCAACAGGCACTAATGATATATTTCATCTGACGGATCCTGTACTGCCATTAAATTCGTTATTGTTTTTTTCCAATCCATCACAATTTTTAAGATCTGTACTTGCTCTCAATGGATACAAATATTCATAGTATTAAACCAATACAGGTGTTGTCTAGAGATGAACGATCATGCCAAGGAACGGATAGATTCAGGATCACTAAGCCTGCCTGAGATCGCTGATCGAAGCTTCGATCCTAGCTGAACCCATTAAATTCAATGGGAAGAAAAAAGTAATGTGTTGAAAAATGGTGTAGGGTGGCTGTAGACAAAAGAAAATAAAAAAGGTTAAAGCAGTGCATACTTACCAAGTCCCCATGGCTGCAGCGCTACTTCCGGGGCCAACAGTTATCCCTCATCCATATTCACTGCTTTCACCTTCCACCAGTATCTCTGATTGGCTGCCATTGGATCACATTCCCACCCTCTGAGAGAGCGTTTGTAATTGGTTGGAATCACAAATGCTGTCTGTGTCCTTATACTGGTGTAAAATAAATGTTTAAAAATGTTGTAGGGTTCGCCCTGTTTTAATACCAGCACAGAAAGCCACGGCTACAGGCTGCACCCCCAGCCGTGCCTTGTGAATCAAAATAAGAGGAACTGCATGCACCTTTTTTTTTATTTATTTTTTTTAAATGAAATAAATAATTTTAAAAACCAGGGTGCCATTTCCCTCAATTTTGATACCCAGCCAAGATAATGCCCGACAGCTGGAGACTAGTATTCTCAGGCTAGGGAGACCCATGCTTATTGGGCCCTCTCACCCTAAAAAGAGCAGCCTGTAGCAGCCGAGGATTGCCGTATCTACTAGATGCGACAATCCCAGCACTTTACCCAGCAATTATGGGATTAAGGCGTTAATTGCAGCTGCCAATAAGCCCTAGAATCACAGCTCACAGCTGCCACTAAGCCCTAGATTATTAATGGGAGGTGTCTATGAGACCCCCATTACTAATCTGTAAGTGTAAAGAAATAAACACAAACACCAAAAACCCTTTATTTGAAATAAAACACAAAAAACACCCTCTTTTCCACTTTATTAACCATAAAAAAACGCAGGTCAGATGTAATCCACACAAGGTCCAACAATGAATCCAGCTTTACTATATCTGAACTAACAGCTTGCGGCAATAAAGCATGACCACACGCTATAACTTCAAGCAGAGACTGAGCCGCAGCGATGAGCGGTGACATCATTTTGGTTATTTGCATCACAGCTAGAGGATTCCACGGGTCTCCACCTGTGACCCCAGGTGGTCTAACCTCAGGGAACTTCAATGAACTCTCACAAACCGGAGTGACGTCACTGCTTATTGCTCAGTTACAGCTCAGTCTTTGGCTGACGTTACAGCGCGCGGTCATGTTTTATTGCTGCATCATCATGTGACCTCATGTGGATTGCGATGGACCTGGATTTTTGAGGGTTAATAATATGGTGAAAGAGGGTGATTTTTTTGTATTTTATTTCAAACAAAAGATTTTTTCTGTGTTTGTGTTTATTTCTTTTGACTTAAAGATTAGTAATGGGGGGGTCTCATAGACGCCTCCCATTACTAATCTAGGGCTTAATAGCATCTGTGAGCTGCGATTAACTCCTTATTACCCCGATTGACACTGCACCAGGGTAATAAGGAAGAGCTGGGTAAAGTGCCAGGCTTGTCGCATCTAATGGATGCGGCAATCCTGGGTGGCTGCAGGCTGCTATTTTTAGGCTCAGGAGCTCAAGAACCATGGGTCTAACTAGCCTGAGAATACCAGCTCCCAGCTGTCGGGCTTTATCATGGCTGGGTATCAAAATTAGGGGAGACCACATGCCGCTTTTTTTTAATTATTTATTTAAATAATACATGCAGTTCCTCCTATTTTGATACAAAGCTAAGAGAAGCGCATGGCTGGGGGCTGCAGCCTGTAGCCTTGGCTTTATCTGTGCTAGTATTAATAGATGGGGGGACCCTACGATAATTGCTTTATTTATTTTATAGCACGATAGAGATCCGAACACAGTGCCTGTGATTCCAACCAATCACAGATGCTGTCTGGGGGCGGGGTCTGACTGCAACCAATCAGAGACACTGGTGCCTGGAGAAAGCAGTGAATATGGATGAGGGATAATTATCGAGCCTTGAAGTAGCGCTGCAGCCATGGGTAGACTCAATACATATGTAGTGCTTTAACCCTTTTGCTTCTTTTTTTTATGTTACAGTGGCCATTCACAGCTTTGTCAGTACTTGACATGGTTGTGATGGGCAGGGAGAGGATGGCTTTTGCCATTCGAACATTTACTGATCCTTGGCAAGATCAACGACTTTTGTAGTAAATGTTCAGATGTCCAATCCCAATCTGATCTGGCCAACGATCGTACAATTTTAACATTTGCCGATCTTTGCTGATCAGAATCACTCATCAATAGTGTTGTCCTGCTCTCAGTTGAGAATTAGTACAATTATACGTCAGAAAATCCACTATGGCTGTGATCAGCAACCTTTCACCCTCCAGCTGTTGTGAACATACAACTCCCAGTATTCTCTGATAGCCAAAGATTGGCAGGCAGCTGTGAATGCATATTGAGACTTGTAGTTTCACAGCAGCTGGAGGTTCAAATATTGCCGAACCCTAATCAATGAAATAAACACAAGCGTGAATTTCATAATGAAACATTGCAATCATTGTACAATAATTGATACTTTGTAATAAATTGCCAGATTTGCTACTGATGTATTTCAATGTGTGTATACCTAAAGTGCTTTTTTTTCAGATCTGAATGAATACAAATATTAAACAATAAAATACATGATAACAATGTATGAATGGTAATGACTTGAGCAATCTTTCACACTCATGGACTACAATTCTGTTTTATGGGTGTAGAGTAGAAAAAGAAAAAACTTCATTAATGGAACATAACACTTTATGGCTAATTACTATTTTTAAAGAAAATCTAAATGTGAAAAACTAAAATATAAACAGGCTCATGTCCTGTATCACAATCATAACTTTGAGATATACATTAAGAATTGTTTTTTATATGCCCCAGGAAATCAGTCATTTCCCCTCCTCATTCTCATAAACCTCAGGTCAGACCTGTACCTGACTTTAAAGACAATCTGTCAGCAAGTTTTTGCTATGTAAGCTGAAGCCAGCCTGCTGCAGGGATTAACGTAGAGAGTTCAGTTATGCCTGTCTTGTCACAGTTCTATCTGTTGTTTATTTGCTTTGTTTAAAAAAAACAAACATTTTTTTGAATGATTCTGTGACTTGGCGTTCCCAACATAAATTAATTATATACTTTTTACTCTTTGAGGGGTCTGTTGCTAGAGACATCCTGTCTATGTTTGTATTTTAATAATGTTTTATATTCAATAAAAAAATGTTTTATATGCAGTTGCATAGTTTGTCGGTGATTATATCTAATTGGTTAATTTCCCAAATATTGGTTGTGATTTTGGTGTATTATTATTATTATTATTATTATTATTATTATTATTTGCTATGTTGTTTAAGCAGCAGGACCCTTATCAATGCTAGGACTACAAAGTCATGAGCACAGCAGTGCGGCATGTCCCCTCCTCTGACACCTCATTCTCAATGTGCAATCTCTACAGACAGTCTGGCATGGGCGGGACAATTCTGTAAGCTCTACTTAATGACTAAATATAAAAATTCTGATCGTATCAGAATGGCTTCATTCAGTAATCTAAGTTATACATAGAAGGATTCAGGATCTCTTTGCTTACATTGTGCTGCATTCAGATGACGTAGCTAAAACCTGCTGACAGATTCATTCCCTTTAAGGCAACTGGCTGCATCCAGAGGTTTCCATAACCGTTTTGTATGCTATAGGATAATAGAAATATAAAGACTCTTAGGTCCACCCACACTTTTATATTTCACATACTTATTTGATCCAATATCCATCTTTTGGGGGCTATATATAAATATAAAAGCATCTTCACATGTTGTGGTGCTTTTTGAAAACTGATAACAGAGTCCTGCCTAAAAATTTCACATTTAAGTCATAGGTCTGAGAAAAATAAGCACATGGATGCCAACACTGTGAGCTATTCATTAGTCACTATCCAATGAGTAAGAGTACCATGTTGACTGAATTGTTAGCACTGCTCCTTTGCAGCGCTGGGGTTGTGGGTTCAAATCCCACCAGGACATGACAGACCAGGGGTTCCTGAGCTGGCCCTAAGACTAGGGCCCCTATGCTCATCCACACCCTAGGGGTACCCTTGAAGGTAGAGAGGCCTAGGTCCCCAACCTGGCCCTGTCTCCTGTCCGGCCCTGATCTTACTCCATTCAACCCTGGGAGCGGGCCAGAAACCAAACAACAAAACCCCACAGAAAAGACACGGACAAGGGAGAACAAAACCTCGTACACACTGCACTCATACGCAAAGGGGAGACAATATGTGTACTTGGGGAATAAAGAAAAGGATAGGGGAAAACTCATGACAAGGGAATGTTCATACCACGCAACAAAGCAACTGTTGTTTACCATACACAGAGCACTACTGAGATCGGGATCGCTGGTGCTATCTTCAGCAGCCTCTTACTCCACTGTCCAGCATTAAATAGGAAAGAGACCAGCTGGAGATTGTAATTAGCAGCCTGGCTCACAGAAGAGTTGTACACTGCTACTAAAGGATTAATCCTGCACGGCTAGGGGCACTGAAACAACTCAGCCGACGCCCAGCTTAGCTGAACACTTAAGAGACACCAGGCTGGACGTCGGACTGCAATGTGAACAGAGTTCAAAACGCCATAGTAGTAATCCGGGTGTGCGGACCCGGACAGCGCATGACAACATCATCTGCAAGGAGTCGGTGTTTGCATGGGTTTCCTCTGAGTTCTCCAGATTCCTCTTACACTACAAAGACATACTGATAGCGAGTTTAGATTGTGAGCCCCAGTGGGCACAGCGATTATAATACCTGTAAAGCGCTATGAAATTAATAGCACCATACAAGTGAGTAAAATAAATAAAATAGAAAATAAGATGGGCTTGGAATTTTTTTTTTGCACTCAAGAAAAAGAGGCATCACACTGATAGCAAAAACAGACACGCAAAAAAACCTGAAGAATTGAATAAAAAAAAAAAAACACTTATCAAAATCAAATTATTTTTCTGGTACACACACAATGGACATGGGAACCCAGCCTTAGCTCAGTTCCTCTTTTGTTGTAAACAGGTGAAAATGGAAGGGTCCAAGAAAAGTCGGCAGTTTTATAGAACACGTGGTAACACTAAGGAACAGCACAAGGTAAATCTATGTCAATTGTTATAGGCAATGGAACTCATAGGAACAACAGCTCATTAGGTAGAAACGTTTTAAAGCTACTCACAAGAGAAATATTCTTTTTCTACATATCTAAATGAGTTAGGGTACGTACCCACCATCATTCTGGACACAGCAGGTCCTGACCTGCGGGACTGTAAGTCTCCTCCGCAGGACAACGCAGGAGCCTACAGCTGCCCATGCCCACAATCAGGGTTTGGAGCGCTGCGGTCTCTCGCTTGAGTTCTCCCTACGGAGAATGCTTGTGACTCCCAACAAAGAATTGAAGAATTGACATGCTTGTGGCTCGGAAAGCCACCCCGCAGGTCAGTATTCGCTGTGCACCATACACCACAGTGGTCATGGGATTTCTATAAATCCCAACCACTATGCTTGTACTGAACAATGCAGTATTTTGGACTCAGCGAAAACACACTGCATCCAAAACGCTGTAAACACTGATTGAGGGCAGGCATCCTTACTCAAAGAACCAAGGGCAAAGCAGTCTAGAGAACCATTTTCCAACTGCTTTACTGGTCATATTTGCTGCTTATTGTATCACTCGATAGTACTGGATTCTAGAGTTGAGCGCGGTTCGTGGTTCGTGGTTCTCCAGTTCTAGGCTCGAGTGATTTTGGGGCATGTTCTAGATCGAACTAGAACTCGAGCTTTTTGCAAAAGCTCGATAGTTCTAGAAAAGTTCGAGAACGGTTCTAGCAGCCAAAAAACAGCTAAATCCTAGCTTGGTTTCTGCTGTAATAGTGTAAGTCACTCTGTGAATCAAACTATTATCACATTTCAGTGTATAGTGTGCGTGAACAGCGCCTTCAGATCACTGCTGTTTCTATAATGGCGATCGCCATTTTTTTTTTTTTTTTTCTTGTCTTCCTTCCCTAAGCGCGCGCGTCTTGTGGGGCTGGCCAGCATGTCAGCCAATCACAGACACACACACACCTAAGTGGACTTTGAGGCAGAGAAGCAACGGCATGTGTGATAGGATCTGCATGTCACATGTCCCTGCATTATAAAACCGGACATTTTCTTCACGATCGCCATTATCTGCCTTCTGCGTCTTTGGTGTCAGACATCACTGTCGCAGTTCCGTCCTTTGTCCTATCGCCGATACAGCTGTATGCGCTGCATACACAGCGTTAGACAGCTTAGGGAGAGCACATTCTAGCAGTCCTTTTAAGGGCTCGTACCGGCAGGGTCAGAGAGCCATAAGTGACAGGTCCTGCAAACAGCAACAGCGTCTGTGTAGCCCAGGTCAGGGATTTCCTCCCTGCATTTCACCATTAGGAGGGAATAGAAAGGCAGGCTTCCATTCCTCTACCCAGAGCACCACAATCCTGCCACTGTACCCTCTTGTCCTCTGCACACTCCAACTCATTCTAACTAAGCCATTATACTAGCAAACACTCAGTGTACCTAGTGGCATCCTATCTGTGGCTATTGGACTTTGCTATAGTCCCACTAGTGCAAAGACATTTGCAGAGCACATCTGCCTGCATTGCACACTCCAAGTTTTTTAAACTAAGCCATTTTACTAGCAAACACTCAGTGTACCTAGTGGCATCCTATACGTGGCTATTGGACTTTGCTATAGTCCCACTAGTGCAAAGACATTAGCAGAGCACATCTGCCTGCATTGCACACTCCAAGTTTTTTAAACTCAGCCATTATACTAGCAAACACTCTGTACCTAGTGGCATCCTATACGTGGCTATTGGACTTTGCTATAGTCCCACTAGGGCCAAGACATTTGCAGAGCGCATCTGCCTGCGTTGCACACTCCAACAAATTATAACGAAGCCATTATACTAGCAAACACTCAGTGTACCTAGTGGCATCCTATACGTGGCTATTGGACTTTGCTATAGTCCCACTAGTGCCAAGACATTTGCAGAGCGCATCTGCCTGCGTTGCACACTCCAACTAATTATAACGAAGCCATTATACTAGCACACACTCAGTGTACCTAGTGGCATCCTATACGTGGCTATTGGACTTTGCTATAGTCCCACTAGTGCCAAGACATTTGCAGAGCGCATCTGCCTGCGTTGCACACTACAACAAATTATAACGAAGCCATTATACTAGCAAACACTCAGTGTACCTAGTGGCATCCTATACGTGGCTATTGGACTTTGCTATAGTCCCACTAGTGCCAAGACATTTGCAGAGCGCATCTGCCTGCGTTGCACACTCCAACTAATTATAACGAAGCCATTATACTAGCAAACACTCAGTGTACCTAGTGGCATCCTATACGTGGCTATTGGACTTTGCTATAGTCCCACTAGTGCCAAGACATTTGCAGAGCGCATCTGCCTGCGTTGCACACTCCAACTAATTATAACGAAGCCATTATACTAGCACACACTCAGTGTACCTAGTGGCATCCTATACGTGGCTATTGGACTTTGCTATAGTCCCACTAGTGCCAAGACATTTGCAGAGCGCATCTGCCTGCGTTGCACACTACAACAAATTATAACGAAGCCATTATACTAGCAAACACTCAGTGTACCTAGTGGCATCCTATACGTGGCTATTGGACTTTGCTATAGTCCCACTAGTGCCAAGACATTTGCAGAGCGCATCTGCCTGCGTTGCACACTCCAACTAATTATAACGAAGCCATTATACTAGCAAACACTCAGTGTACCTAGTGGCATCCTATACGTGGCTATTGGACTTTGCTATAGTCCCACTAGTGCCAAGACATTTGCAGAGCGCATCTGCCTGCGTTGCACACTCCAACTAATTATAACGAAGCCATTATACTAGCACACACTCAGTGTACCTAGTGGCATCCTATACGTGGCTATTGGACTTTGCTATAGTCCCACTAGTGCCAAGACATTTGCAGAGCGCATCTGCCTGCATTGCACACTACAACAAATTATAACGAAGCCATTATACTAGCAAACACTCAGTGTACCTAGTGGCATCCTATACGTGGCTATTGAACTTTGCTATAGTCCCACTAGTGCCAAGACATTTGCAGAGCGCATCTGCCTGCGTTGCACACTCCAACTAATTATAACGAAGCCATTATACTAGCACACACTCAGTGTACCTAGTGGCATCCTATACGTGGCTATTGGACTTTGCTATAGTCCCACTAGGGCCAAGACATTTGCAGAGCACATCTGCCTGCATTGCACACTCCAAGTTTTTTAAACTAAGCAATTTTACTAGCAAACACTCAGTGTACCTAGTGGCATCCTATACGTGGCTATTGGACTTTGCTATAGTCCCACTAGTGCAAAGACATTAGCAGAGCACATCTGCCTGCATTGCACACTCCAAGTTTTTTAAACTCAGCCATTATACTAGCAAACACTCAGTGTACCTAGTGGCATCCTATACGTGGCTATTGGACTTTGCTATAGTCCCACTAGTGCAAAGACATTAGCAGAGCACATCTGCCTGCATTGCACACTCCAACTAATTATAACGAAGCCATTATACTAGCAAACACTCAGTGTACCTAGTGGCATCCTATACGTGGCTATTGGACTTTGCTATAGTCCCACTAGTGCAAAGACATTAGCAGAGCACATCTGCCTGCATTGCACACTCCAAGTTTTTTAAACTCAGCCATTATACTAGCAAACACTCAGTGTACCTAGTGGCATCCTATACGTGGCTATTGGACTTTGCTATAGTCCCACTAGTGCCAAGACATTTGCAGAGCGCATCTGCCTGCGTTGCACACTCCAACTAATTATAACGAAGCCATTATACTAGCAAACACTCAGTGTACCTAGTGGCATCCTATACGTGGCTATTGGACTTTGCTATAGTCCCACTAGTGCCAAGACATTTGCAGAGCGCATCTGCCTGCGTTGCACACTCCAACTAATTATAACGAAGCCATTATACTAGCACACACTCAGTGTACCTAGTGGCATCCTATACGTGGCTATTGGACTTTGCTATAGTCCCACTAGTGCCAAGACATTTGCAGAGCGCATCTGCCTGCGTTGCACACTCCAACTAATTATAACGAAGCCATTATACTAGCAAACACTCAGTGTACCTAGTGGCATCCTATACGTGGCTATTGGACTTTGCTATAGTCCCACTAGTGCCAAGACATTTGCAGAGCGCATCTGCCTGCGTTGCACACTCCAACTAATTATAACGAAGCCATTATACTAGCAAACACTCAGTGTACCTAGTGGCATCCTATACGTGGCTATTGGACTTTGCTATAGTCCCACTAGTGCCAAGACATTTGCAGAGCGCATCTGCCTGCGTTGCACACTCCAACTAATTATAACGAAGCCATTATACTAGCAAACACTCAGTGTACCTAGTGGCATCCTATACGTGGCTATTGGACTTTGCTATAGTCCCACTAGTGCCAAGACATTTGCAGAGCGCATCTGCCTGCGTTGCACACTCCAACTAATTATAACGAAGCCATTATACTAGCACACACTCAGTGTACCTAGTGGCATCCTATACGTGGCTATTGGACTTTGCTATAGTCCCTCTAGTGCCAAGACATTTGCAGAGCGCATCTGCCTGCGTTGCACACTCCAACTAATTATAACGAAGCCATTATACTAGCACACACTCAGTGTACCTAGTGGCATCCTATACGTGGCTATTGGACTTTGCTATAGTCCCTCTAGTGCCAAGACATTTGCAGAGCGCATCTGCCTGCGTTGCACACTCCAACTAATTATAACGAAGCCATTATACTAGCACACACTCAGTGTACCTAGTGGCATCCTATACGTGGCTATTGGACTTTGCTATAGTCCCTCTAGTGCCAAGACATTTGCAGAGCGCATCTGCCTGCGTTGCACACTCCAACTAATTATAACGAAGCCATTATACTAGCAAACACTCAGTGTACCTAGTGGCATCCTATACGTGGCTATTGGACTTTGCTATAGTCCCTCTAGTGCCAAGACATTTGCAGAGCGCATCTGCCTGCGTTGCACACTCCAACTAATTATAACGAAGCCATTATACTAGCAAACACTCAGTGTACCTAGTGGCATCCTATACGTGGCTATTGGACTTTGCTATAGTCCCACTAGTGCAAAGACATTAGCAGAGCACATCTGCCTGCATTGCACACTCCAAGTTTTTTAAACTCAGCCATTATACTAGCAAACACACAGTGTACCTAGTGGCATCCTATACGTGGCTATTGGACTTTGCTATAGTCCCACTAGTGCCAAGACATTTGCAGAGCGCATCTGCCTGCGTTGCACACTCCAACTAATTATAACGAAGCCATTATACTAGCACACACTCAGTGTACCTAGTGGCATCCTATACGTGGCTATTGGACTTTGCTATAGTCCCACTAGTGCCAAGACATTTGCAGAGCGCATCTGCCTGCGTTGCACACTACAACAAATTATAACGAAGCCATTATACTAGCAAACACTCAGTGTACCTAGTGGCATCCTATACGTGGCTATTGGACTTTGCTATAGTCCCACTAGTGCCAAGACATTTGCAGAGCGCATCTGCCTGCGTTGCACACTCCAACTAATTATAACGAAGCCATTATACTAGCAAACACTCAGTGTACCTAGTGGCATCCTATACGTGGCTATTGGACTTTGCTATAGTCCCACTAGTGCCAAGACATTTGCAGAGCGCATCTGCCTGCGTTGCACACTCCAACTAATTATAACGAAGCCATTATACTAGCAAACACTCAGTGTACCTAGTGGCATCCTATACGTGGCTATTGGACTTTGCTATAGTCCCACTAGTGCCAAGACATTTGCAGAGCGCATCTGCCTGCGTTGCACACTCCAACTAATTATAACGAAGCCATTATACTAGCACACACTCAGTGTACCTAGTGGCATCCTATACGTGGCTATTGGACTTTGCTATAGTCCCACTAGTGCCAAGACATTTGCAGAGCGCATCTGCCTGCGTTGCACACTCCAACTAATTATAACGAAGCCATTATACTAGCACACACTCAGTGTACCTAGTGGCATCCTATACGTGGCTATTGGACTTTGCTATAGTCCCACTAGTGCCAAGACATTTGCAGAGCGCATCTGCCTGCGTTGCACACTACAACAAATTATAACGAAGCCATTATACTAGCAAACACTCAGTGTACCTAGTGGCATCCTATACGTGGCTATTGGACTTTGCTATAGTCCCACTAGTGCCAAGACATTTGCAGAGCGCATCTGCCTGCGTTGCACACTCCAACTAATTATAACGAAGCCATTATACTAGCACACACTCAGTGTACCTAGTGGCATCCTATACGTGGCTATTGGACTTTGCTATAGTCCCACTAGTGCCAAGACATTTGCAGAGCGCATCTGCCTGCGTTGCACACTACAACAAATTATAACGAAGCCATTATACTAGCAAACACTCAGTGTACCTAGTGGCATCCTATACGTGGCTATTGGACTTTGCTATAGTCCCACTAGTGCCAAGACATTTGCAGAGCGCATCTGCCTGCGTTGCACACTCCAACTAATTATAACGAAGCCATTATACTAGCACACACTCAGTGTACCTAGTGGCATCCTATACGTGGCTATTGGACTTTGCTATAGTCCCACTAGTGCCAAGACATTTGCAGAGCGCATCTGCCTGCGTTGCACACTACAACAAATTATAACGAAGCCATTATACTAGCAAACACTCAGTGTACCTAGTGGCATCCTATACGTGGCTATTGGACTTTGCTATAGTCCCACTAGTGCCAAGACATTTGCAGCACGTCTGCCTGCGTTGCACACTCCAACGAATTATAACTAAGTTACATTGTCAGGAATATTTATTCTTTATTATTCTGCTGTTAATAAAGCTAGACCACCACTGCAATCTTCACCACCTCTCAATTTTTACTACCACATTTTCAGTCCACAATCTTGTCGCAATCAACATGAGTGGCAAAATGACAGATGCTGGTGGAAAGGGGAAGAGGCGTGGTGGAAAAGGCAAAAAATGTTTTGTCAGTGGGGAAGGTGGCAAAGCTCCATTATCATCTGCTGAAGATAGACCATCTACTAGCAAAAGTAAGATGTCTACTACTTATTGTGGACAATCCGATGTGCTCCCTTTTTTACGGACACGAACAAGAGGAACAAAGGTAGATGATGGGCAAAAAAGGAAAATGCTTGAATGGATCTCAAGTGGTCCAACAAGTGCCCTCTCAGCCACTTCAAGTACCGCATCCAAAAAACACCATTCCTCTGAGTTGTCATCCCAATCACACTTGATTTCTCCCAGCTCTGAAGTCTCCATCAGCCCTGCACAGTATGGTGGAACTGAGATGGCTGAGTCTGCAGAGCTGTTCAGTCACACTATAGCCTGGGAATCAGAGGTCTGCTCCCAAGCTACAGTGAGTACAGAACAGGAAATGGTCTGCAGTGATGCCCAGAACCTTTGTGACTCAGATTCAGGCCGTGAGGACCAAGTTTCTGAGCATAATGTTGACCCTTTGTCACAAACTGTAACACCTGTGGTTATAGACAATGAGGAACATACTGATGAAGATGAGACGCAGATACCCGATTGGGATGACAACTTAAATATTCGGTCAGGGCAAGAAGAGGCTCGGTCTGAGGGGGAGGGGAGTGCAAACACAACAATTGATGATGACGTTCTAGATCCCACCTACTGTCAACCCCCAGTCAGGCACTCGAGGAGGTCAACAGAGGCGGTGGAGGAGGATGCAACCGACGACGAAGTTACCTTGCGCCTTCCTGGACAGAGTCGGAGCACTGGTAGCACGTCTACAACTGCATCCTCAGCCACCACTCTGCCTATGAGCATTATTCGGGGTGGATCAACAGGTCGCATGGCCTCTAAGCCTTGCCTAGCCTGGGCCTTTTTTCACATCGAAAAAGATCGCCCAACTCATGTGATATGTAACATTTGTCATGATTCTGTTAGTAGAGGTCAAAACCTCAGCAGTTTGACAACTTCTTCCATGAATCGTCACATGAATAAATATCATAAGTCCCGGTGGGAAGCTCACCGTGCTGCAATGCCGGCTAGCGGAGCGAACCATCCACCGCCCGCCCCTTCCAGTGCATCCGCGCGCTCTTCATCTTCTAGGACTGTGGGGACAGCTGTCACACCTGTTTTTCCACGCAAAACTTCCACCACTGTAACCGCAACAGGCAGTTTGCTTGTAAGGTCGTCAGTTGGTTTGGAAGGGGAAACAAGTGAGTGTGTACAGCTCTCTCAGACATCGATAGCACCAACGTTGGATGAAGGCAACATCATGTCTCCGCCTGCACTTTCCTCACAAACCTGCATTTTTCCAGGGACACCCTACTCAACACCGTCTACACACAGCAGCCAGATCTCTGTCCCTCAGATGTGGTCAAATAAAAGGCCACTTCCTCCGACCCATGACAAAGCTAAGAGGTTGACTCTATCCCTCTGTAAGCTGTTGGCTACCGAAATGCTGCCTTTCCGCCTAGTGGACACACAGGATTTTAGAGACCTTATGTCTGTCGCTGTGCCCCAGTACCAGATGCCTAGTCGCCACTACTTCTCTAAGAAAGGTGTGCCCGCGCTACACCAGCATGTCGCACACAACATCACCGCTTCCTTGAGAAACTCTGTGTGTGAACGGGTGCATTTCACCACCGATACTTGGACCAGTAAGCATGGACAGGGACGTTACATGTCGCTGACTGGGCACTGGGTAACTATGGTGATAGATGGTGAAGGGTCTGCTGCACAAGTCTTGCCGTCCCCACGACTTGTGTGTCAATCCTCTGTCTGTCCAAGTTCCGCCACAGCTTCTGCATCCTCCACCTCATCTGGGTCCTCCACCTCCGCCCCAAGCCTGCCTGGTCAGGCCACCAGCGTTCTCACTGCGCAGAAGGAATCACGCACGCCTCATTACTATGCTGGCAGCCGAGCGCAACGGCATCAGGCGGTCTTTAGCTTGACATGTCTTGGTAATAAGAGTCACACAGCTGAGGAGTTGTGGTCAGCTCTGCGGTCCGAGTTTAATAAATGGTTGTCTCCACTCAACCTGCAGCCTGGTAAGGCCGTGTGCGACAATGCTGCAAACCTGGGTGCGGCCCTTCGCCTGGGCAAGGTGACACACGTACCTTGTATGGCTCACGTGTTGAACCTTGTCGTGCAGCAATTTTTAACACACTATCCCGGCCTAGATGGCCTTCTGAACAGGGCACGAAAACTGTCTGCTCACTTCCGGCGTTCAAGCGCCGCAGCTGAGCGACTTGCATCGCTCCAGAAGTCTTTCGGCCTGCCGGTTCATCGCCTGAAATGCGATGTGGCGACACGCTGGAATTCAACTCTACACATGTTACAGCGACTGTGGCAGCACCGCAGAGCCCTGGTGCAATACGTCATGACGTATAGCCTGGGCCAACGAGATGCAGAGGTGGGGCAGATCACCCTGATGGAGTGGTCTCAGATCAAGGACCTATGCACCCTTCTGCACAGTTTCGACATGGCGACGAATATGTTTAGCTCTGACAATGCCATTATCAGCATGACGATTCCAGTCATTTACATGCTGGAGCACACGCTAAACACTATTCGGAGTCAGGGGGTGGGACAACATGAAGGGGAGGAACTACAGGAGGATTCATATGTGCAAGGGACAACAACATCACCAAGATCCAGACGTTCATCATCACCAACGCAGCAGGCATGGGACCATGGGGAACAGGGATCGACAAGGGCGCATAGTAGCAGGCGAAATGTTGAGCAAGGTGCAGGAGAACATGAAGAAATGGAGGACGAACTGTCCATGGACATGGAAGACTCAGCGGATGAGGGAGACCTTGGTCAAATTTCAGTTGAAAGAGGTTGGGGGGAGATGTCAGAGGAAGAAAGAACGGTTAGCACCTCTATGCCACAAACACAGCGTGGACTTGGTCCGCATGGCTGCGCAAGACACATGAGTGCCTTCTTGTTGCACTACCTCCAACATGACAGTTGTATTGTCAAAATTAGAAGTGATGATGACTACTGGATTGCCACACTATTAGATCCCCGGTACAAGTCCAAATTTTGTGACATAATTCCAGCCATAGAAAGGGACGCACGTATGCAGGAGTATCAGCAGAAGCTGTTACTCGATCTTAGCTCGGCTTTTCCACCAAACAACCGTGAAGGTGCAGGGAGGGAATCTCCCAGTTGTAACTTGACAAACATGGGACGGTCTCGTCATCTTCACCAGTCTACCCGTACCAGTAGGACCGTATCTGGTGCCGGTAACAGCAATTTTATGGAATCTTTTCATAATTTTTTTAGACCCTCTTTTGCAAGGCCACCAGAGACAACAAGTCTGACACATACTCAACGGCTGGAGAGGATGATACAGGAGTATCTCCAAATGAACATCGATGCCATGACTGTGCAACTGGAGCCTTGCTCCTTTTGGGCTTCAAACATAGAAAAATGGCCAGAGCTCTCCAGTTACGCCTTGGAGATTTTGTCGTGTCCAGCTGCCAGCGTTGTCTCTGAACGTGTATTCAGTGCTGCTGGGTGTGTGCTGACAGATAAGCGCACGCGTCTGTCCAGTGACAATGTGGACAGACTGACGTTCATCAAAATGAACAAGTCATGGATCCAGAAGGAATTTACTACCCCTGTGTCATCCTGGGGAGAGTAAATGCTTGTGGATTTGGAATGTGCTTGATGCAAATCAAAACATCCTGTTTGCAACTAGGGCCCAAGTGCTGCCACTGATGGGGTGGGTGTCTGTGTGGCCCAATTTTTGGAAAAAAGGGAGACTCCGCTTGGAGTAACCCTTGCTTGCTGTGTTTTTAAAAGAAGCCAAGATGAACAGAGCTGGGATCAGGAAAGACTTTGCTACCTACCCCGGTGTCATCCTGGGGACGGATAAGAATGGCGTATTTTTGAATGTGCTTGATGCAAATCTAGCTGTGAAGTGTACAACTGGGGCACAACTGCTGCCACTGAAGGGGTGGGTGTGTGTGGGCCCAATTTTTGGAAAAAAGGGAGACTCCGCTTGGAGTAACCCTTGCTTGCTGTGTTTTTAAAAGAAGCCAAGATGAACAGAGCTGGGATCAGGAAAGACTTTGCTACCTACCCCGGTGTCATCCTGGGGACGGATAAGAATGGCGTATTTTTGAATGTGCTTGATGCAAATCTAGCTGTGAAGTGTACAACTGGGGCACAACTGCTGCCACTGAAGGGGTGGGTGTGTGTGGGCCCAATTTTTGGAAAAAAGGGAGACTCCGCTTGGAGTAACCCTTGCTTGCTGTGTTTTTAAAAGAAGCCAAGATGAACAGAGCTGGGATCAGGAAAGACTTTGCTACCTACCCCGGTGTCATCCTGGGGACGGATAAGAATGGCGTATTTTTGAATGTGCTTGATGCAAATCTAGCTGTGAAGTGTACAACTGGGGCACAACTGCTGCCACTGAAGGGGTGGGTGTGTGTGGGCCCAATTTTTGGAAAAAAGGGAGACTCCGCTTGGAGTAACCCTTGCTTGCTGTGTTTTTAAAAGAAGCCAAGATGAACAGAGCTGGGATCAGGAAAGACTTTGCTACCTACCCCGGTGTCATCCTGGGGACGGATAAGAATGGCGTATTTTTGAATGTGCTTGATGCAAATCTAGCTGTGAAGTGTACAACTGGGGCACAACTGCTGCCACTGAAGGGGTGGGTGTGTGTGGGCCCAATTTTTGGAAAAAAGGGAGACTCCGCTTGGAGTAACCCTTGCTTGCTGTGTTTTTAAAAGAAGCCAAGATGAACAGAGCTGGGATCAGGAAAGACTTTGCTACCTACCCCGGTGTCATCCTGGGGACGGATAAGAATGGCGTATTTTTGAATGTGCTTGATGCAAATCTAGCTGTGAAGTGTACAACTGGGGCACAACTGCTGCCACTGAAGGGGTGGGTGTGTGTGGGCCCAATTTTTGGAAAAAAGGGAGACTCCGCTTGGAGTAACCCTTGCTTGCTGTGTTTTTAAAAGAAGCCAAGATGAACAGAGCTGGGATCAGGAAAGACTTTGCTACCTACCCCGGTGTCATCCTGGGGACGGATAAGAATGGCGTATTTTTGAATGTGCTTGATGCAAATCAAAACATCCTGTTTGCAACTAGGGCCCAAGTGCTGCCACTGATGGGGTGGGTGTCTGTGTGGCCCAATTTTTGGAAAAAAGGGAGACTCCGCTTGGAGTAACCCTTGCTTGCTGTGTTTTTAAAAGAAGCCAAGATGAACAGAGCTGGGATCAGGAAAGACTTTGCTACCTACCCCGGTGTCATCCTGGGGACGGATAAGAATGGCGTATTTTTGAATGTGCTTGATGCAAATCTAGCTGTGAAGTGTACAACTGGGGCACAACTGCTGCCACTGAAGGGGTGGGTGTGTGTGGGCCCAATTTTTGGAAAAAAGGGAGACTCCGCTTGGAGTAACCCTTGCTTGCTGTGTTTTTAAAAGAAGCCAAGATGAACAGAGCTGGGATCAGGAAAGACTTTGCTACCTACCCCGGTGTCATCCTGGGGACGGATAAGAATGGCGTATTTTTGAATGTGCTTGATGCAAATCTAGCTGTGAAGTGTACAACTGGGGCACAACTGCTGCCACTGAAGGGGTGGGTGTGTGTGGGCCCAATTTTTGGAAAAAAGGGAGACTCCGCTTGGAGTAACCCTTGCTTACATTGTTTTTAAAAGAAGCCAAGATGAACAAGTCATGGATCAGCAAAGACTTTATCTACGTACCCCGGTGTCATCCTGGGGACGGATAAGAATGGCGTATTTTTGAATGTGCTTGATGCAAATCAAAACA
The DNA here is from genome assembly GCF_048569485.1 of Anomaloglossus baeobatrachus. Lineage (NCBI taxonomy): Eukaryota > Metazoa > Chordata > Amphibia > Anura > Aromobatidae > Anomaloglossus > Anomaloglossus baeobatrachus. The sequence goes on along the minus strand of NC_134357.1, from coordinate 136,896,140 downwards.
TCCTGTTTGCAACTAGGGCCCAAGTGCTGCCACTGATGGGGTGGGTGTCTGTGTGGCCCAATTTTTGGAAAAAAGGGAGACTCTGCTTGGAGTAACCCTTGCTTGCTGTGTTTTTAAAAGAAGCCAAGATGAACAGAGCTGGGATCAGGAAAGACTTTGCTACCTACCCCGGTGTCATCCTGGGGACGGATAAGAATGGCGTATTTTTGAATGTGCTTGATGCAAATCTAGCTGTGAAGTGTACAACTGGGGCACAACTGCTGCCACTGAAGGGGTGGGTGTGTGTGGGCCCAATTTTTGGAAAAAAGGGAGACTCCGCTTGGAGTAACCCTTGCTTGCTGTGTTTTTAAAAGAAGCCAAGATGAACAGAGCTGGGATCAGGAAAGACTTTGCTACCTACCCCGGTGTCATCCTGGGGACGGATAAGAATGGCGTATTTTTGAATGTGCTTGATGCAAATCAAAACATCCTGTTTGCAACTAGGGCCCAAGTGCTGCCACTGATGGGGTGGGTGTCTGTGTGGCCCAATTTTTGGAAAAAAAGGGAGACTCCGCTTGGAGTAACCCTTGCTTACATTGTTTTTAAAAGAAGCCAAGATGAACAAGTCATGGATCAGCAAAGACTTTATCTACATACCCCGGTGTCATCCTGGGGACGGATAAGAATGGCGTATTTTTGAATGTGCTTGATGCAAATCTAGCTGTGAAGTGTACAACTGGGGCACAACTGCTGCCACTGAAGGGGTGGGTGTGTGTGGGCCCAATTTTTGGAAAAAAGGGAGACTCCGCTTGGAGTAACCCTTGCTTGCTGTGTTTTTAAAAGAAGCCAAGATGAACAGAGCTGGGATCAGGAAAGACTTTGCTACCTACCCCGGTGTCATCCTGGGGACGGATAAGAATGGCGTATTTTTGAATGTGCTTGATGCAAATCAAAACATCCTGTTTGCAACTAGGGCCCAAGTGCTGCCACTGATGGGGTGGGTGTCTGTGTGGCCCAATTTTTGGAAAAAAGGGAGACTCCGCTTGGAGTAACCCTTGCTTGCTGTGTTTTTAAAAGAAGCCAAGATGAACAGAGCTGGGATCAGGAAAGACTTTGCTACCTACCCCGGTGTCATCCTGGGGACGGATAAGAATGGCGTATTTTTGAATGTGCTTGATGCAAATGTAGCTGTGAAGTGTACAACTGGGGCACAAGTGCTGCCACTGAAGGGGTGGGTGTGTGTGTGGCCCAATTTTTGGAAAAAAGGGAGACTCCGCTTGGAGTCACCTTGCGGTGTTTTACATGATTTTAGAAGGGCGTGCCATGCCTATATCTGTGTGTCCTCCTCTTTTTCCTTGTCCAGCTGTTTTGTTTTCGCATGAGTATATGTCCTTGTCACTTTCCAATGTGTTTGAGTTGTTTGTCACCTTTAGGACACCTTTGAGGGTGTTTTCTAGGTGTTTTTCTGTGTTTGTGATTGCCTGCCATTGTTTCCTATGCAGTTCGAGTTCGGTTCGTCGAACGTTCGACGAACCGAACTCGAACGGGAGGTCCGTTCGGCGAACCAACCTCGAGCCGAACCGCGACCGGTTCGCTCATCTCTACTGGTTTCACTTGTGCCAGTACGTGCTTTGCTAAAATCCTGCATATTCGCCAATCATCTCAGTATCAAAGTGTGTGTGGTTTGAGCAGGGATTGGAGTCTTAAAGTGAAAGTCTGATTCTTCTTAGTGGAATGTCCCCTACAAGAACGTGTCTGTACTTTGATAGGGATTTGATAAATGACACAGCAGTTCTATTCTTACCGGGAACGGAAGTGATAATGTGCCAACCATACAGTCACCACAACCGATGACATTGATTAGGTGACTAATGGACCAGAAGCGATGATTTCCCCTTCATCAGCCAATTGATTCTGCAGCTAAATTGTATCCTTAGTGGCAGGTAACAGTATGAACAGAATATCCTCACTTCTGACAGAGAAAACTCCTGGAGCCGCACTCCTGGATCACTGGGGGTTTGGAGTGGCAAAAAAAAGCTCCTTACATTATTTTAAAACAATTTGTGTTCTGGAGAGTTATGAAAAAATATTAAAGTTAAAGGATTTTATTCCGAATAACAAAAACTAAAAAGAAAAATAAAGTTGTAACTTATTTTTGGTATAAATAATATGGTAATATTGTTCTCTGGGTAACAATTTTAGTTCTTTGGAATACTGGATGATATATCATATACCCAACTAGTGATGGAGCAGGTATTGCTCTTGAGTCCATACCATAACTGTTCAATAATAGTGTGTTGTAGGGGAAGGGGATTAAAGGCATCAAACTTGTGATTTATATAACCATTTTTCACATGTCCTTAAAAAGAGAGTTGATGTCGATGATCGATAGCTTGAGACTTTGTGCCAGAGCTTAGGGCTTCGATATGCCGACATCCGAAACGCGTAGAAAGATATAATACAAGATTTTCTTGTTAATGCTGTACACCAAGTTTTACCCAATAAAGAAGTTTGCAAATTTGTGAAGGTGGACTCTTTTGTTCTACACTTAAGTATGCATCCTTCAAAACTTTCCTGTGTGTGAGAATATACTTTAACTGGTTGGAAATAGTTTTTATGCAATTTCTTCACACGGCTCGTATGGACAGTGCTAGATCTTAGCTTAATGACCCAAGATAAGACCATGCTATTCTGAACATGTAAAACTGAATATGGTTATTAAAACTAATCCCAATAAAAAGGTTAATTGCTACAGATAGAAGATAATTCTGTTCTATTCTATTGACTGTAATAATGTGAAAACCACTAAAGAATTACAGTACTATCCCCCACTGCCTGAAAAGACTATTAAAAAGTAACATTTAATTACCAACTCCGAAATGATATGGGAACACTTTAGCCTCTTACACAAACCAGATTCTATTGGGATCAGCTACGCATCTCAGGAAATCAATACTGTGGCTTTCTCTACTTTTCCTGAGATTTCCTTATGTCTTCTGCCTTTTTCCCCAACCACCAGCCTTTAAAAAAACACTAAAATATTAAATGTTAAGTTAACTAGTGCAATATTAAGTGTTTTACTGGTTTAAAGCAATAATGGTTTCACTAAACAACCCACTATTTCAATGTCTCTAGGTTGTAAACGTCCCAAATTAGAGTATATTGCTAGCTTTTTAAGTCTGAAAATAAATCATCATGCATAACCATTAATTATACTGAGTGTAAAATGTATTCAGGGACTTGCTCAGAATAATGCTCAGGTCTAATCATTACTAGATTGAATGGGTCCTCAGCCAATTGCTCAATAATGCAGGCAGTAATTTTTGCTTCTCATTTATCAATGCCCTTATTCCCCTCCCACCTTTTTGATGTATGAGATGAACCCTCGCCCTCATTAGGTAAAGGTGTTTCTGATTTCAGTGCCATGAAATGGAAATATATTTAAAAAAAAGTTAAAGGGATCGTCCCACAAACAAAGTACATTTTAATTAATAGATCTAGGAGTAATATGTTCCTCTACAACTGTTTTTTTTATTAAAAAAATGTTCCTGTCTTGTGCTGAAATAATCTTATAGATGTCCTCTTGTGTTCTGTGTAATGGCCGTGTCTGATGGTAGAGGAACATGGTCTGAGAATACCACAGCTTCTGGGCTGGAGAGGGTGAAAAAGAGAGTATATAGACAGGACAGCAGAGGATCACAGCTGAAGGCACATGGACATGGTCTAAACATACCACATCTTTTGGGCACGGGAGGATGCAATAGAGAGTATATAGACAAGACAGCAGGGGTTTCGCAGCTGACAGTCAGGGACATGGTCTAAACATACCATGTCTCTTGGGCTGGAGGGAAGAAAAAGAGTATATAAACAGGACAATACTGAACATACCACATCTCATGGGCTGGGGAGGATACAATAGAGAGTATATAGACATGGTCTAAACATACCACATCTCCTGGGCTGGGGAGGACACAATAGAGAGTATATAGACAGGATAGCAGGGGATCACAGCTGACGGCATAGAGACATGGTCTAAACATACCCCATCTCCTTGACAGGAGAGGACACAATAGAGAGTATATAGACAGGACAGCAGGGGATCACAGCTGACGGCACAGAGACATGGTCTAAACATATCACATCTCCTGGGCAGGGAAGGATGCAATAGAGAGTATATAAACAGGACAACAGGGGTTTTGCAGATGACTGTACAGGGACATGGTCTAAACATACCACATCTCCTGGGCTGGGAAGGAAGAAAAAGAGTGTATATAGACAGGACAGCATTGGATCATAGCTGATGGTATAGGGACATGATCTAAACATACAACATCTCCTGGGCAGGGGAGGATGAAATAGAGTGTATAGACAGGGCAGCAGGGGATCACAGCTGACAGTATAGGGACATGGTCTAAATACACCACATCTCCGGGGCTGGGGAGGATGAAATAGAGTGTATAGACAGGGCAGCAGGGGATCACAGCTGACAGTACAGGGACATGGTCTAAATACACCACATCTCCTGGGCTGGGGAGGATGAAATAGAGTATATAGACAGGGCAGCAGGGGATCACAGCTGACAAAGTACAGGGACATGGTCTAAACACACCACATCTCCTGGGCTGGGGAGGATGAAAAAGAGAGTATATAGACAGGACAGCAGATGGGTTTCTGTGAGATAAAATATGCTTAAAAAAGGCAATGTTTTACCTCAGAAAAATAATCAGCTGTGATCCTGTGTTATGTCTGTATACTCAGTTGCATCCTCCCCTGCTCAGGAGCTGATCTATGTATTAAAATGTACGATACTTTGTTCATAGGAGAACCCCTTTAGTTGTAGTTTTCTCTAACACGATCCTGTTCGGTCAGCCCTAACCATATGAAGTTATGATCAGCTGTTTAGTTTTTATGATCTCTTTGATCAGCTGTTATCCCCCTTTGGTGTTCCAAAAGTCTTTATGATGCCTTGGTTTCTTTGAAAACAATTCACAATCCTTGTAATCCCTGGATAGGCCAGTTCCTAGACATTACTGTAGCTCTTCACTCTGGCTAATGGAGGTGGATGTTATGTACTCCCTTTAATACATTAATATATCCTAACATTAAATATGCATAAAAGTTATCTACAGCAGACAACCCATTGAATCAAGTAAAGCTGTTATCACTTCCTACAATTTTTGTATTCGCTGCTTCACATTTCTTGCATTTGCTCCTTATACTTTCATTGTTGTGTCGCGGGCGGGGAGGAGGGTGTCAGCACACCGCGCTCACCCCTTCTGCTCGGGTCCGGCAGTTGCTCCTGGTGGCTCGAGCTGCGGGCCGGATCCCGGGGTGTCTCGAGCGACGCTCCTCGCCCGTGAGTGAAAGAGGGGGGGTGTTTGTTGGGATTATAGTTCGTGACGCCACCCACGGTTGTGGTGATGGCACCACCGCTGCTCAGTGTGGGGGTCCCGGGGATGGTGATAGGAGCAGCCAGGTGTTGTGTTGCCCCTCCGTGGGTAGGGGTTGGTGATCCCGGGGCCCAGTGAAGAGATGTGAAGTGTAGGGCCTGGAGGGCGCAGGGACGCGGGGGCAGCGCTATGCCTTGCGGCACTGTGGTACTCACTCAGCCTGAGACACGGACACAGTTTGTACGGTAAACCAACGGCTGGTAGGACGGTCCCACAGACGGTTGCACCTGCACTCCCGGTAGGTGACGGTGACGTCTCTCTTCCTTGCACCTGTTTGACTGATGGTAGCGGTGGATTCCCTCCGGTTCCCCGCTCCCCGACTGCAATCTGGGCCGGAGGAGCTCTACACTTTGCCCGCAGGCGCTGGCCCTGGGGAAACTGGTGCCTTGGCGGTGGCGGTGTCTCCCCGGTAATGGTCGGGCTGTTGCCGTCAATCGGGACTTTGTTGCTGGGGGATCTGCGTCCCCTTCACTGACGGATTCGGCAAATTGGGCGACTCCTAGCCTTGCCGGGGTCCGAGAGGCCCCTGCCCTGGTGCTGACTGTCCTTCGGAACACTGCTCCAGACCACCGGGCACACAGCCAACGGGGTCCTTCCAGGAACTTCCAAACGGTCCCCCTCCGGACAGTCACCGCCGTCGCTGACCTTGCTGTTCTAGCCCTACACACAGCTGGGCTCTCAGGCTTCTCCTTCTCTCTGCTCTGTCACCACTTCTTGCTTTCCTCCTTTTCCACTTTCCTTTCCTTCACTTTCACTTCTGGTTGTTTCCTCTAGCCCCTGCCTGGGCTACTCTGCTTCTTTACTCAAGCCCTGCCTGGGCTAATCTGCTGTTCACTCCTTCATGTCCCTGACTCGACTGCCTGGTTACTTCCTGCCTCCAGAGTTGTGAGCTCCTTGGTGGGCGGAGCCAACCGCCTGGCCCACCCCCTGGTGTGCATCACAGACTCCTGGAGGGAGGCAACAAGGATTTCTGGTTAGCAGGTGTGCCTACCTGGAGTGTGGGGTGTAGTGGTGTTGTTATTTGTGTCCCCTGGCTTGCCCAGGGCGACACATTCCCCCTTAGCAAAATGCAGACCGTCCGCGGGCTGCCGTCCTACACCGGTTTTATTTTTCTGTAAAAAGGGGATAACAGGGTTAAACAAAACATAAGCATTTTCAATCAACTCTTCCCAAGACGGGAGGCACATTTTACTTTTAACGTTTCAACGGTGTACGGTCACGGTTTCCGCTCTCTCCCACCCAAGCAACCTGGCCCTGATGCTGCCCCTAAAACCCAGGCAGCACCCCTTGACCCACAGTCCAGGACACGGTACCCGAGCGGGATCTGTCCTTCCCTCCAGAGGGTAGCCACCGGTCCCTTTGGTGGCTGGGCCCTGGCCTGCTCTGCTCAGGGCCCTCCCTCCAACCTGCCTCTCCGGAGGCGGCATTGCGGAAACGGTAACGGTACCCAACATATTTACAAGCCACTAACGTTTGTGGTTGCCCTGCAGAGTTCACGGGCTTGTCCATGGATAGTTCCCATGCATTTACTTTTAACGGTCCCCACGGGGACAACGGTGCCGGCTCCAGCCGGTTGCAAATCAACAACAAATCAGGTGAAAACTCGGTTCAATCAGTGTTCTTCATTTTTCAAAACTTTCAACAAACTTTCAAACAAACTTTCAAACAAACAAAGCGCTGGTCCCTACGGGGACGGTGCTGCGGGCCTCCATTGCCCTACTCCGGTCCTGCTGCTGCTTCATCCGAGGGAGGGGGTGCAGAGCTCATCTTGCCCTCCGGGCTGCCCCTCAGCTTTACATCCAGGGCAAACCACCCCCTCTCTCCGCAGTGCCGAGTGTACCGCACCATGTCTCCCGGGATAAGATTGCGGCCAGGATGCTCTTCGGGCAGGTGAGCATGCACATCCCGCCGGGCTACAAATACCTCGGCCTCCAGGCCCGGTTCGTATATGAACCCGTAGCCCCGGCGGATATCGAATCGCCTCACCTGCCCCTCGTAGAACGGGCCCCGGACACGGAAGGTCGCTTGCCGCAGGTTCTCCTTTTCCCGTATGACTCGGGCCACCAGCTCGGCTTTCCTACGCTCCCTCTCCGCGATCTCCAGGCCCAGCTTGGTCGGCTCCCTGTCCCAGTATGGCTCCGGCGCACGGGTTGAGCCTCGCGGGACATTCAGCACGTTACCCACTGTCAGGAAGGTGGGTGGCGTATCCCGCGGTGTCATGGCCTTGGGCGCTGCCTTGCAGCAACAACCCGGCGCCACCTCAGCCGAGGTGTGGGGGATGGGCACAGGGGCTTTCCGCAGTTGGGCCTTCGGCTCGGAGCGGGTCATCGGCTCCGGCTCGGGGAACTGCTCGGGGACTGTCTCTGGCGCAATCTTCGGGGCCTTCCATGGCAATGCCTCCGATTTGCTTCTGGCTCCGGCTACAGGTCGGTCCGCTGGGGCGGACGGGCTGGGTATCGCTACCGGTTGCGGTGGTAGCGGGCCTAGTGGCGGGGTCACGGCCTCCGGGACGGGTGGCGAAGGAGGCAACGGGGGGAGAGGGCTTGGACCGGGTCCCTCAGCCGCAGCGACCGGTCCCTCCGGGACATAGGGGCGTGGGTCACTCACCCTCCCTTCCTCCGCTTCCTCCTCGCGTCTCCGCACGGCTGCCAAAACGTCCGCCATGTCGGTCTCCCACTCCTCCAGGAGGAGCTGCATTTTGACCTGCAGCCTTAGATGGAGCTGCGCGGTCCGGATCTCCACCCACGCTGCGGTTCCCGGTGCGGGGGCCACGGTGTTTCGGGACGGCATCCACATGGTGTCTTTGCTGTTTGCTTCCAGGAACGGGATGTTTGCAGAGTCCTGGCGTCCCTGCTTTTATAGCGGCGACTACATGCCGCCAGCCGCCATCGCGTCCCCCTTAGCTCTTTTCGGCCCCTCCTCTCTCGGGGCGGAGTTTTGGCCTTCGCGCCTCTACTGCTCGAGAAGACGCTCGAGCGGGAACTTTTCGCGCCAAAGATGGCGACTTCTGAAATTTTTCTGCCGGATGCCTCCGGCGGTAACAAGGCGCACCTCTACCAGACGGCAGAGCGGTAAGATCCTGTTCGTGACGCCAAGTTGTCGCGGGCGGGGAGGAGGGTGTCAGCACACCGCGCTCACCCCTTCTGCTCGGGTCCGGCAATTGCTCCTGGTGGCTCGAGCTGCGGGCCGGATCCCGGGGTGTCTCGAGCGACGCTCCTCGCCCGTGAGTGAAAGGGGGGGGGGTGTTTGTTGGGATTATAGTTCGTGACGCCACCCACGGTTGTGGTGATGGCACCACCGCTGCTCAGTGTGGGGGTCCCGGGGATGGTGATAGGAGCAGCCAGGTGTTGTGTTGCCCCTCCGTGGGTAGGGGTTGGTGATCCCGGGGCCCGGTGAAGAGATGTGAAGTGTAGGGCCTGGAGGGCGCAGGGACGCGGGGGCAGCGCTATGCCTTGCGGCACTGTGGTACTCACTCAGCCTGAGACACGGACACAGTTTGTACGGTAAACCAACGGCTGGTAGGACGGTCCCACAGACGGTTGCACCTGCACTCCCGGTAGGTGACGGTGACGTCTCTCTTCCTTGCACCTGTTTGACTGATGGTAGCGGTGGATTCCCTCCGGTTCCCCGCTCCCCGACTGCAATCTGGGCCGGAGGAGCTCTACACTTTGCCCGCAGGCGCTGGCCCTGGGGAAACTGGTGCCTTGGCGGTGGCGGTGTCTCCCCGGTAATGGTCGGGCTGTTGCCGTCAATCGGGACTTTGTTGCTGGGGGATCTGCGTCCCCTTCACTGATGGATTCGGCAAATTGGGCGACTCCTAGCCTTGCCGGGGTCCGAGAGGCCCCTGCCCTGGTGCTGACTGTCCTTCGGAACACTGCTCCAGACCACCGGGCACACAGCCAACGGGGTCCTTCCAGGAACTTCCAAACGGTCCCCCTCCGGACAGTCACCGCCGTCGCTGACCTTGCTGTTCTAGCCCTACACACAGCTGGGCTCTCAGGCTTCTCCTTCTCTCTGCTCTGTCACCACTTCTTGCTTTCCTCCTTTTCCACTTTCCTTTCCTTCACTTTCACTTCTGGTTGTTTCCTCTAGCCCCTGCCTGGGCTACTCTGCTTCTTTACTCAAGCCCTGCCTGGGCTAATCTGCTGTTCACTCCTTCATGTCCCTGACTCGACTGCCTGGTTACTTCCTGCCTCCAGAGTTGTGAGCTCCTTGGTGGGCGGAGCCAACCGCCTGGCCCACCCCCTGGTGTGCATCACAGACTCCTGGAGGGAGGCAACAAGGATTTCTGGTTAGCAGGTGTGCCTACCTGGAGTGTGGGGTGTAGTGGTGTTGTTATCTGTGTCCCCTGGCTTGCCCAGGGCGACACAGTTGCATACGAATCATCTAAACGATTCACTATATTAAGATTCAAACCTTGTAAAACAACTTATTTCTAGAAGATATTTACATTAGTCATTTTATGAAGCACAGGTCAAAATTTGAAGACTAACTGGTAAGCTACGGATCTAGCAGAAGTCTCCCAGCCGAAAAGGGAACTGATGTGAAGAACCTGAAAATCTTAACAGACGTCTTAATTTTTCATACACTTAACTAGTTTTAATGTTGGCCAAACTTACACTTGTGTTTTTTATTCTGGGCAGATCTTCTATTTCTCACATTGAGAAAAGAAAAGAAGCATTCCTTATTTTTTCATTCTATGCACTAAGCAAGTGGGCTGCTCAAAGTTTGAAGGATACCAAAGCGAATCCTAAGCTGGGGCACAACACATTTTCCCAAAGATATGAGACCACATGCTGTGCTTTCATTTATAGCTTTGATGTATTTTTTCATAAACATAACTCTATTCATAAGAGATACCCCATACCAGTAGCCTGCAGAGCAATGTATGTAGAAGCGTGCCAATTAATATGTACTACATCTGCTGCGAAAACTAGATCTTGCTCTGACAATATTTCTCAATTTTATACTCCAGTTAATCTAGGACCTCTTAACAATGGGCTGATGCCCACTCTTATATAAAAATATAATAATTCAAGAACAGGATCAATTTTGTTTTTATACTGTGACTTAATAAATTAACATAAACACCAATATAAATCTAACTTAGTATAATATAAATGTTGAGATTTTCTGTGCCTTTGGTATTAATTTCGATTAGGGGGGATACAGATGTGGGTAAGCCCTGCTTTAGGAACAGTGTGCAGACCCTCTGATATTTAAAGGGAACCTGTCAGGTCCAATATGCACCCAGAACCACGAGCAGTTCTGGGTGCATATATCTAATCCCTGCTTAGCCATCCTTGTATACACTAGCATAGATAAGTAGATCTTTAGAAAAAGTATTTCTAAAGATCTTTGATCGTATGCTAATGAGGGAAGGGACTAGTCCACTGGGCGTTAGTTCCCTTGGCTAGTTGGCTCCATTAGCATGTTAGCACACCCAAAGGGGCGTACTAACATGCTTACTAATGAATGCGCAGCATCAGATGATCTCAATCACCTCTCCGCTGCCATTGCCACCCGACACTGGATTTCGGCGCAGTGCGCATGACCCCTGAGTTTCGGTCATGCGCACTATGAAGCTGGGTGTATGCGTCCTGGCTTCAAACTGAAGTAGTGCGTATGACCGAAACTCAGAGGTCATGCGCACTGAGCCAAAATCCAGAGTCGGACTTGATGGCGGTGGAGACGTGAGTGAGATCATCCGCGGACACTGCACATTCATTAGCATGTTAGCACGCCCACAGGGGCCCATAGGGGCATACTAAAATGCTAATAGAGCCGACTAGCCAGTTGAACTAATGCCTAGGGAAATAGTCCCTGCGCTCATTACCATATGATAAAAGATCTTTAGAAATACTTTTTCTAAAGATATCTTTATCTATACTAGTGTATACAGGGACCATTAGGCAGGGATTAGCAATATTAACCCAGAACTGCTTGTGGTTCTGGGTTCATATTTGACCAGACAGGTTCCCTTTAATACCTATGATATATGAATGCAATATATTTGTTTATTTTTATTTCTTTTTGTTTATTTTATATTTATGTTTTCTTTATTTTTTCCCTTATATTCATACTTAACATTTATTTTAACTTCTTTATTTAACTTTTAATATTTCATTTATATTTATTTCTTCAGTTTATTTTTTACCATTTGTTTTTTTCATAATTTATCTGTCATATTACACTTCATGTCTGATTTGTTTGGTCTATTTACTTCACTGGCATGCCTCGTGTTTTTGTTTTTACTGATAACCATGGTTCAAACTACCTGCCTTATTTATGGTCCTGCCGTCCCTGATGGGGTATGTACAGTTGCTCAGATGCCGTGATCACATGACTGCCCCTATGCTTAATCCTGTGTGCTTCTTATTGTGCTTGCATGCTTGGCTTCTCCCACCAATGTGATGTCACATGGCTGGGTTGGTCATGTGACTGGCACCTTTCCAACTTTTTGCGTATGCTCCGGTGTTCATACTTTCACAGATGCGCTTTATAACTCCAGGTAACTACTACATTCTGACGCCTGCATATACTGTATGTAGGTGTTCACTATTATATTTGTGTTTTTTAATTATGTAAATTGCTATTCAATTGTGACACCAGAGCCCCCAAATCCTCTAGCACCATCCTCAAACAAAGCGTAATAAGGGGGCAGTGCTAGAAGCAGTAAGTGACACAAGTGCTGATGACGCTTCATTTGAGGGCAGTGCTAGAAGCACTAAGTGACACCAGCACTGATGATGCTTCATTTGAGGGTGGTGCTAGAAGCTGAGGGGCAGCACTGGTGTCACTCACTGCATCTAGCACCTCCAACTGACATCTTTCACACAAGTGTGACGCCCTGGACCAGCCAGGTAGTCACAGATAGAGCCCCACACTACACCAGTCCCCTAACAAGGTGTCATCAGCCAACTATTAAAACCTAGTCACCTCCCTCAGTGCTTGATGGACACACCAGAGGGGACGGGGCCAGGCAGTTGGCACGCCCACCGAGGAGTTCAGAGAGCCTGAGGCAGGAAAAAGTAAAGAGTCTAGTTTGAGAGTTGAGTGGAGGAGGTCAAGCCTGTGTGACAGGCCTGTAGCAGACTGACAGGTTCCAGGGTTGGAGCCCGGGCACCTTTGGCTAGGAGGCATACGGAGGCCTCTGCCTGCAGGAGTCGGGAAGACGGCTCGGTGAAACCGTGGTGCACCGGGGCAGGGTAGTGGCCCGCCGGTACCAACCCGGGGAACCGACTCGGAAACCGGAGCACAAAGGGGGGTACTCAGACCCTGAAGCTAGGTCCAGAAGCTACTGGGGGCTAGCTATTTCACTGATGGCGGCTAGGACTATAGGTCCTGTCCCACCCAAAGTCCCGACTGAAGACAACAGCCCAATGAGGGGGATAGAAAGCCACCGCCACGGCAGAGAGATCCCATGGGCCAGCGTCTGTGGGCAAAGGGCTCTTCCGACATCCACAAGCCTGGGAGCGGACTCCTGACGTTGCAGGCTCAGGTAGTCCATCATAACAAAACAGGTGCAGGAGAAAGGCAGAGACCAGCAACCGGGTGGGGGACCAGACTGCAGCCGGTTGCGGGCACCGACCACTATCACCTTGGTTTACCAGAGACTTGTGTGTGTTTCTAATCGTGAGTACACCAGTGCCCTCCGGCCGCCCATCTCCCTGCACCGCCAAACACTCCCAACGGGTCCTGGGGCCACCATCCCTGCCCACGGAGGGGTTAACAACTTGCTACATAACATCTCTCCCGGGTGCCCCATAACTGCAGTGGTGGTGTCCACCTTCACCACATCCTATGGGTGGCGTCACGAACTTAACCACGGCTCCGGCCGTACACCTACGTCCCCTAAACCGCCAGCCCCTTTCAGATCGGAGTGACCACAGGACCCCCGGGTCCGGAGACGCTCAAGCCACCCACCAGCGAGCCCGGATCCGACCGGCTCGGCTACAACCGAGCACGGGGCAGTACACAAGCAATATAAGTGGCCACAGAGAGATGAGTAACTTGTTGGCGCTCCACTAATCCCGTCATAGTGTCCATCACCCATCTTTCAGGATCCAGGACATCCTCAAGGGGCAGCGATGCAAAAAACTGGCATCTGCAGTGCCGTCCCTGGTGACAACATCCTCTTGCAGAAGAGTAAATGGATACTGTGGAGAGAGAGTGCAGCCACAGCCTCCTGTGACATCACGATGGAGACTCCCCTCAAACAAACTGGAGGTGCCGTAAACCCCCCCCCAAAAAAAAACACCTTTAGGGATTAGATAGAGGGGATGTGTAGGGAATTATAGAATACGTATAATAAATATATTTACAATAAAATGAATAAAATTAGTCCAAATCGAAAGTGCCTTGTTTATCAAAACAGCCAGGCAAGCACATAAATGGAGAGGAGTTGACTCATGTCTTTGTTGTCAATGCTGTGTTTCACCCTCTAAGTGACTGAAAGACTCCTCGACACCTAAAAAGAGCTCCAAAAGAATCAAAGACTGGCATGGATCTGGAAGTTGCAGCATTTAAACAATAGGTGAGGGTGTAGGAAATGTGAGTATAATGTATTTCAACCTCTTCCCAGCCCTCAAAAGAAGTCCGCAAAACAGTGTCTGCCTATTTGTGTGAATCAAATCTCAAATATCTGTAACACATTAGATTTTTTTACTGATTGATTAGCTCATCTTTAGTCATCAGATTTGCAGCAATGATACATGAAGAAATATGCACATGTGGAAAATACTGTTTAAATGCCACTCATACATCTATCATACAGTTAATGCATTAAGTGAAACGCCCTTACCGATTTCCCCGCACTGTCCTGACCCCCTCCCTCGTCAAAGACACCAGAACATTTACCCTCCCAGGTGCTAAACTGTGGCTGATCCGTCCAAGGTCTCTGCTGCCAACTCCCGGGGTCTAGACATGCTGCACATGACTCCTGTGAGCTCTCTTAGGGTATGCGCGCACTTTTTTTTTTTTTAAAGGGCCAGCGCACTGAGAGGCATCAGGTATTTAAGGCACCCTACCCTTATGGGAGGTGCCTGGGCAACCTGGTCTTTTCCTAGTGATGCGTTGCTAGTTGTGCAGGTCCCTTATCTATGTGTTGCTCCTGTGTTACTTACACCTGTCTGTTTCGTTGTCCCAGCTGCTGCTGCATCATTCCTTATCAGCCGACCTGCTATCCCGGCCGTCGCAACTGCAAGCTTGCTGTTACCGGCCGCTGCTGCATCGTACCCTATCGGCTGAGTCTGCCACATCAGCCATGCCAGCTGCACCTGCCTCATTAGAGACTGTCCATGTCCATACCCCTGGGGTCAGTTGTCGCAGCACCGAGTCTCCCTAAGTGGCACCTGGATTCTACCTGCTGCCAAATCTACCCACACCATCAGAGCATCAGATTAAAAACTAGTGTGAGCCATAGTCACCACCCTCAAGTAGTCTGTGAGCTGTGGCCAAGTGGGTCAACTCCCCGCTCACAAATGCGAGCATTACATTCAGTAAAATATATGTCATATATGCCCAATTGTAGATAAATAATTGAATTTTACAAATCAAACTTTATGTTGTCTGGCAACAACAGGTAGCTTTCTGAAAAAAAACCAAACAAACATATTTACTATTCATAACAATCAGAGCACAGTTTTCATTTTTCAAGAGCAAACTGCAAAAGGAAAACATACTCTGATTGCACATTGCAACCAATCAAAGAGCAGCAGTGTGTAGTTACAGGGGGCGGGGGGGTCAGAGGGGGCGGTTACCTTGGGCCCTAATACGGCTCCTGTTAAATATATCGGTGTTTGCAGTGCGTTGATATAGTTAATCTCTGCCGTAGAGCAGGAGAAACTATCTCCCTGCACCGTTGTTCGCCAGCACACACACAGGATGTCAGAGTTCCAGCGCGGAGATGTCACTAATGTGTGCCAGGACTGTGATGTCCTGTGCGTGCAATGACAGCATGATGATCAGCCTGCACAGGAAAAATCAGGATCTTGGAGTTGGTGAGTATATGATGTTTTTTATTTGTATTAAAAACAGTGTGGTGGGACTGTGAGGGCATCATAAAATATGGAGGACCTTCATACATTGCAGGGAGTACTGTGGGGGCTCTTATACATTGAAGGTTGCACTTTTTGTGGTCCTTGTACAGAGTGGGGGGGCCTTATACATTGTGTGGGGTCTTTATACAGTATGGGGGCTAATTTGGAGGACATAATACAATTTGGGGACCATTAAACAGTTTGAAGGCTACTGCGAAGGCCATCGTAAAGTGTGAGGGTGTGCCGCCCCAGCGCAGACTGGGGTACTCGGATCCGGGGTGGTCGTGGCTCGAGGGGTCCGGACCCGGGCTCGGCAGACACTCCGATCCTTGAAAGGGGATTATTTACAGGGGAGAAGTTTGTGACGCCACCTGAGGGTTGCGGTGATGGGAGTACTGCCGCTGCTGGAAGGAGTATCGGGGCAGATGGTGTGGAGCAGCAAGGTGTCAGTCCCTCCGCTGGTAGGGAAGGCCCCAGCCTCTGGGGTTTTGGTGGGATATTTGGGAGCGCTGGGTGCAGGGGACCAGGGTACTCACTGTGGGTAGTCGTGGTGCTGGATGAGGATTATAAAGCAGACACTCAGACGGAAGATAAATCAAAGTCTCTGTGCATCACAGTCACTACAGGGAGCCCGTCCAGGTGTCCGCTCCCACCGGTGTCACTTGGTAATCCGGGGACGCCTCCGTGCACAATTTAGTTCTGTGTGGCCCCTTGGCTTGAAGCTGTTAGGGCCCCACTCACTATATTTAGTGTAGCTGTGCTATTGATGGCTGGAACTTGGGATTTTAGTGGGCCGCTTTCCTGGAAAGCCCCATCCCCCGCGGTGCGCTGTCGCCTTCAATCTCTGAGCTCTTAGGGAAGTTTATAAATAGACTCTCCCAGGGTAATTATCAGGACGTTGAATCGGTTCCTGACCTAGGGTCCTGTACCCCGTCGTGCTCGGTACCGGTCAGTTATTTTGGGTTTCTGATGCCGACAGTCCTCCTAGACTATGTCCGACGCACTCTTCCAATGTCACTGCCACCGGTCCACGACTCCTCTGGTCCCGGACCACCGTCTGCGACCCAACATCGGTCTAACTCCCTGGAAGCTACTACTCCCCAGCTCCTCACTCTTTGAGGGCTCTCACTACTCTTCTGCTTCCTCCCTCCCACCAGTCTGCCTGACCCCTAGGTGGGTGGCCCTATTCCAGCTTGACCAACCCACAGGTGACATGATGTCATGATGTGAGGTGTGATTGTGATTTGTGCTGATGGTAGTGATACTGGTTTCTTAGGAACCTTGAACCATGGGGGGCAGGCCCTACACCCTGGGTAAGGATTGCAGTACCCTGTGGCACCCTGATATACTTGGGGGCGCCACAATGGCCTTTATACAGTGGAAGCATTTAAACATGTTAGCGCAATTTTCTGTGCACACTTCATTTAGAAGCCACCGTCCTAATGTGCCATTGATGCCATAATATGCTGCTGATGCTCTGAGACCATACCAGGTCTTATTTTAACAAGTATTAATACTTTCATACCATGCTGTGCTGCTATATTATTACTATATACTGCTAAATATCATGTTTTACTGCTAGATTATCTCGTACTGCTAAATGTCATGGCATTAGATTATGCTGCTGATGATAAACGTTTCAACACTTTCTGAGATTATATATATATATATATATATATATATATATATATATATATATATATATATGTGTATGCGCTACCAGTATTCTCCTCATGGACTGATTGCCCCCTTGCCAAAAATTTTGTAAGCCAGCTCCAGGGCACTGCATACTGTAGTTGCAATTTGCACACTCTTATAATCTTGTTTTGTTATACTGCTGCATCAAGTTTTATATTTATAGATGGAAAACTTTATTTTCTGCTCATATTATTTCAAAAATGTAATAACACGGCCTGGGTCCCCGGAGTGTCTCATTCTTGTAATGCAAGTGGTAAAAGGATTCAAAATTACCTTTCTCTCTGAAGTGTTTTCTGAAGGTAATCTGTGAGAATAAGAATGCAGTTTTCCATGGTAATAAAGAAAAGATCACACTGCAAAGTAACAAGTAAATTATTTACAAAATTACCCTTCATTGCACATAAATAAAAAAAATACTAAAAATAAATTTAAGCTTTGGAAGCTTAACATATTTTACCTAAGATACTACGGTATGTGTTGATAAGTGACAATATGGGACAGAACCGAATGAAGCAAATCTGTGCTCTACATTACTAACTAGGGCATACTGTGTTTATAGAGGAGGTTCGACTGATAGGGCAGGTTTTCACCATTCTACTTGGGTCATCAACCCCTTAACGACCTAGGACATCTATATACATCCTAGGCCGCCTTCCTCCTTTTGATATGGGCTCGTGCGGTGAGCACACGTCTTTCCTTCCACATGTTGGCTGATAAGCCGACATGTCCAGTTAACAGGCACAGTTGGATCAGAGATCCTTCCATGCCTATTAGCCTTTTAGATCATGTTGTAAAAATCTGCCAGAACGATCTAACACGCTTTGGCAGGGATTGCTCTGTTCTCCGCTGCCATCACGGTGCACAAATGGACTGTCATGACAGCACTGGGTCAGGTCATGACCCCTGCCACTGTCATGACTCACTTCCTGTGAGTGACGGCAGACCACCGGCATTCACAGTAGGTCAGCTTTTCTGCTGATCAGAGCGATGCTGAAGCACTACTTTGAGGCTGGAGTCACATTAATGTATGGCATCCAATGCAAGAGCATTGGATGTGATATGCTAATGACCCTCGGCTCCCACTCTGCTGAGAGCGTGGTCCGAGTGTCATTATATTGTGATCCGATCTTGCAATCGGATCACAGCTGCAGAGGAGAGGGAGAGTAATCTATCCAGCTCCTCCATTGTCAGCCTGTGCGTATATCACACTGCATTTGGATGTCATCCGAGTACAGTTCGATGTTTCACTCGCACCCATAGACTTGTATAGGTGTGAGTGACATGTCTCTCTGACAATTGCAGCATGCTGCGATTTTTTTCCTCAGTCCAATTAGGGCTGAGGAAAAACTCGCAAATCTGAGCTGCACCATTGTCTTAAATGAGGCAGAGTGCAATGCGAGATTTTCTCGCATTGCATTTGTGATAGTCATACGCCAATGTGACTCTAGCCTGATCGGCAGAAGTGATCAGTGCAGGCATAAGGGGACTAGTAAAATTAATAAAAAATGTAAAAAAAAGTGTTTAAAAATATAAAAATTAAAAAAAACTAAGAGTTGAAATTACCCCCTTTTCCACAAATAAAAAATAAATAATAAAAAAAAAAATTATTGGCTGTGTTCAAAGTGCCCGATCTGTCAAAATATAACATCAGTTAATCTGATAGGTAAAGGGCATAGTGAGAAAAAAAACCCAAAATGCCAGAATGAGTTTCTTGGTTGCTGCAACATTGCATTAAAATGCAAAAATATGCGATAAAACATCATATCTACCACAAAATGGTATGACTAAATACATCAGCTGAAAACATAAAAAAACCCAACATCACACAGCCCCATATCTCAAAAAATGAGAATGCTACGGGTCTTGAAAAATGTTTTTTTTTTTATTTTTTTTAACAAACATCTGAATTTTTATTTCCCACTTAGATAAAACTAAAACTATACATGTTTGGTATCCAAGAACTCGTACTGACCTGGGGAATCATAATACCAGGTCATTTTTACTATATAGTAAACATGGTAAATAAAATAAACAAAAAACAATGGTGAAACTGCATGTTTTTGAAATTTCAAAGCACTTAGAATTGTTTTCTATGTTTTCCAGTACAACATGGGGCAAAATGAATGGTGTCATTCAAAAGTACAACTCGTCCCGCAAAAAAAAGCCCTTATATGGCAATATTTGTAGAAAGATAAAACAGTTGTAAGAAGCAGTTTAACCCCTGCACCCCCAGTGATTTTCGTTTTTTGATTTTTCCTCCCCTTCTTCCAACTGTTTTATCTTTCTACAAATCCCTAGCAGTCGTGATCAGCTTCTTTTTCATGAACGGTAGTTCTTCCAAAGCCTGCATTTCTGATCTGTGTGCACAAACTGCCATTGGTCTCGGCAGCACATTGCATTAAACAGGATGATGTGATACCAACTTTTAAGCCTTATTAAAATTAATTTCACTTTAGTAATAATTGGGTGACTGTCGATTTGTTTCTGCTGCCCAACTATCGGGAAATTAGTAATCCTTGTATTGAGAGCTCATGTACTATAATCAGCCAGTGTAAATCCAGCTTTAAGCTTGTTTCTTTTAGCCAGAGCAGAGAGACAAATGCAGCTTTCCGAAATAAATGATAGATTACATGACTGACATTGATTTCAATGGGCATGGAGTAATATTCCCTCGTTACCATTGCAGGTGTCTGCAGCTTCACCTCATTGAAAATTCCTACAATAAAAAGGCATAGAGTACATGTGGTGAGAAATAAAACCTGACGGATCTTCGCCGTTTTCTTCAATAGTAAGGATGCAAGCTTCAGTTGATAATAAAGATATTCATAGTGGTACCGAGCAGTGAGACTGGCAAGCACAGATCTGTCCATGAATTTATTATATTTCATAAGGGCAATGTGTGACTAAATTCTAAAAATGAGCAAAGTCATGAATTAAAGTTAAAAGTTCAGTTTGAAAATGACATTGTCAAAGTAAGAAGTTTTTAAGTGACTTTTAAAGAGAATCTGACCGAATTACGGACATGCATCAGAGACTCGCTGTGTTACTGCAGCTGTGTGTGTTTTACTCTGAAATGCTGCGGGGATTCAGAGAGAACTAACTTAAAAGGTGGGAAAATGGGACTAGAATGACTAGTTCAATAGGAAGGTCCTTGGCTGCCTCTCCACTGTCCTGTTTCCCTTAAATATATTCAGGAGAAGGAATCGGGTATCTCGCCGCGCTATCACCAATCTAATCGATGTAAATTAATTATTTCATGTCTTTATTCTTTTGCATAGGTCAACGCGTTTCAGAGATCACAGACTCCTTCATCAGGATGATCCCAAAGTATTGTTCTCCCTCTATAAATCACTTGTAAGGCCACATCTGGAATATGGGATCCAGTTTTGGGTTCCACATTTTAAAAAGGACATTCCTAAGTTAGAGTCAGTTCAAAGGCGGCTAACTAGACTACTACAAGGAATGGAAGGCCTCCCATATGATGAGAGGTTGAAAAAGTTAGATATGTTTAGCTTAGAAAAAAGACGTCTCAGAGGAAATCTCATTTATATGTATAAATACATGTGTGGTCAATAAAAAGGACTGGCACATGACTTATTCTTTCCAAAAGACAATACTAAGGATCAGGGGGCACTCACTGCGAGTGGAAGAAAAGCGATTCCGACAGCTAAATAGGAAATGATTCTTTACAGTTAGAGCAGTCAGACTGTGGAATGCCCTACCACAAGAGGTAGTAATGGCAGATACTATAACAGCTTTTAAAAAAGGGCTGGATGATTTCCTCACTACACACAACATTTTTGGTTATAAATGAATTAGTGACCCAATGTCGAACTGGTGGAGGAAGGTTGAACTAGATGGACCTAGGTCTTTTTTCAACCTAAGTAACTATGTAAGGACATCAAGCAAAGGACATCAATAATCTGATCCGACAGAGAATGAGCCGATTATATATTTATATATATATATATATATATATATATATATATATATATATATATATATATACATACACACACACATGTACATCAACGTCATACACACACACACATGTACATCAACGTCAGATGATTATTATTTTACAATTACTATTTATTCATTATTATTTATTATATTTATTTATTAACAACATTGGGTTTTGACTTCTTTCTCTCACTACTTTTATTCCTCACGTGTCTGTATGTCCAAATAGAGCCATGGACATAGCACATCATCGTTGCTCACATCTATCCGGTTATTCCCGATTCCTTCTGGGTTCAAGACTGCCAGCATTACCTTATACTTTTATTTTCCTTATTTCCTTTAATCTTTGAATTATATCAATTTCATTTTTTAACCTGCACTATCTTTCTGATATTTTAAAATCTTGACATCAAGGTGGACATAAAAAGCATTTTGAGAAGTTTCTTCTCCAATTCAGTTGCCATTTATGTAACTGATAAGGATCCCACCAATGTTTGAAAGGTTGTGGGTGGTCCTCTGATATTGATGTATATGTGTATCAGCTCATCCTCTGTCGGATCAGATTATTTACTTTGCTTGATGCCCTGATGAAGGAGACTGCAATCTCCGAAACACGTTGACCTGTGCAAAAGAATAAAGACATGGAATAATTAATTTACATTGATTGGTTTGGTGATAGCGCGGCAAGATACCCGGTTCCTTCTCCTGAATTTGATTCCGCTCGGGGCTGCAGCTGTTCGCCTGTGCACTACGCGATTACAGGAGTTGTTACTATCACAACCCCTTTAGGTGAGATTTCTACTTTCACTAGCCTGTTGTTTTGACCGGTAAGACCCTATTGCGCTTTTTTCCACAGTCCTATCTTCTGTTTGCCTTAAAGGGAACCTGTCACCATTTTTTTTGTGTATGAGCGAATATCACCATCTTACTCCGCCTTCGTGCTGCATTCTAAAAAGTTATATATTATGTCCTGACCAGTTGTGTAACTAGAGTTTGATGGGCCCCGGTGCAAAGTTCAGACCTGGGCCACCCCTCCACATACACCGACACTTAGGGTACGGGATAATGACACTGACACTCAGGGTACAGGATAATGATACTGACACTTGTCTCTTACCCACAGCACCCAGATTTCCCATGATCTGAAATCCATCTTGTCCTCAGCACCCAGCTTTCCCATGCTCTGCTATACATCTTTCCCTCAGCACCCAGCTTTCCCATATCAGAGCATGGGAAAGCTGGGTGCTGAGAGAAGATGTATAGCAGAGCATGGGAAAGCTGGGTGCTGAGGGAAAAGAGCCTTTTTCCCTCAGCACAAAACGTTCCCATCCCCTGCTTGTATCTTTGTCCCCACTTGTATATAGTTCTCCAAATACAATAATGGCACCCACATAGCCTTTCAAATAGTATAAAGGGTCCCACATAACCCTTCATATATTAGAATACACTTCCATAGTCCTCCATGTATTATAATGCTTTTCCCATAGTTCTCCATGCATTATAATTCACCCCATAGTACTCAATATATAATACTGCACCACATAGTCCTCCATATATTATAATGCACCCCATAATCCTCCATGTATAAAGTAGCCCTTCAATTATCATGAATTTCTCATAGTTCTCTATGTATTATAATTCACCCCATAGTTCTCCATGTATTATACTGCACCACATAGTCCTCCATATATTATAATGCACCCCCATAATCCTCCATGTATAAATTAGCTCTCCAATTATTATAATGAATTTCTCATAGTTCTCCATATATTATAATTCACCCCATAGTTCTCCATATATTATAATTCACCCCATAGTTCTCCATATATTATACTGCACCACATAGTCCACAATGTTTTCTAATGCACACCCATAGTCTTAGTATAAGGTAGCCTCCATAGTCCTCCATATATTATAATGTAGCCCCCATAGTCCTATATGTATTATAACGCAACCCCATAAAACGTCATATTGCATTATGCAGCCCCATACTCCTACATGTATAATGCACTCCTATATTCCATCTATAAGGTGTCCTTCATTTTGTATTATGCAGCCCCCCAGACCTCCATATATAATAATGCAGCCAACCTCTCCAGCCCTCTATGTATAATAATGCAGCCAGCCTCCTCAGGCCTCCATGTATAATGTAGCAGCCAGCCTCTCCAGGCCTCAATGTATAACAATGCACCCAGCCTCCTCAGGCCTCCGTGTATAATGCAGTATCTCCAGGCCTCCATGTATAATGCAGTATCTCCAGGCCTCCATGTATAAAGCAGCCTCTCCATGCCTCTATATATAATGCAGCCTCCTCAGACCTCCATGTATAAAGCAGCCTCTCCAGGCCTCCATGTATAATAATGCTGCTTCCCCAGACCTCTATATATAATGCAGCCTCCTCAGACCTCCATGTATAAAGCAGCCTCTCCAGGCCTCCATGTATAATAATGCAGCTTCCCCAGACCTCCATATATAATGCAGCCTCCTCAGACCTCCATGTATAAAGCAGCCTCTCCAGGCTTCCATGTATAATAATGATGCAGCTTCCCCAGAACTGCCTTGTCAAGCCTCTGGCCACCGTTTACTTACTTATATTAAAAAAAAAATTAAAAAAAAAAACAAGTACTCACCTTCTCTCTTGCTTCCACCGCTGCTGTCCTCCCCACTGCTCGTTCTCCCGGTGCTGCGGTGCGGTCGGGGTCCTCCCGTCCTGCACTCTTTGCACTCAGCACAGCAGTCGCTCGGGAGTGACGTCACCGCACAGGGGGAGAATGGTGATGCATAGCGCGGCAGCGGCCGCGCTATGCTTCATCATTACTGTGCGCGGTGACGGAGGAGACGCCGCAGCCGCTGACACCAGGTAGGGGGCCCCGGTCCCACCGCTGACACCAGGCAGGGGGGTGCGGTGTCGGCGGCGGCAGCGGGTCAAATAGCAGCCGCGTGGTCTGTGACAGATCAGCGCGGCTCCTCTCACACTGACAGGAGCTGGCTGCTGATCTGCCTGACGGCCGCCTGGCCCCTAACCTCCCAGGCCCGGTAGCGATCGCGACCGCTGCAACCGCGGTAGTTACGCCACTGGTCCTGATCCCCTGTGTATCACCCCAAAAAATCTTTTGAATAGCTGCTGCGCTGTATGCAAATCGAACCGATCCGGTATGATGGGCGTCATTGCAGCGGTTCTTGTCTCTCCTCTCCACTGTGAATTGCCATCCTCCTGTTGTCATTGAAATGGATGACGTGTCCTGCATCATCCACATAGCCGAATGAAATCTTGCGCATGTGCATGAATAACCTGGTTTGCGCAGGCGCACTTTGCTTTGCCCTGCTGCAGGCAGAGCCTGAAACCTAACTGCACATACATCAGATAATGTATTTATGGCATCTTGTTACTGGAAATATTTTGTCCATATAGTTTTATTCCCTGCCACCGGAAATAGTGGAACAGGAATTCAGACGCATGCGCAGTTAGAATCTTACAGAACTGGAAGACTTTTACAAGGAAGAATGGATGAAAAGCCTTCAAACAACAACTGAAAGCTTCTTGGCTGGCAGCAAAAAGTGTTTACGAGCTATAATACATGCCAAAGGAGGTGCTACTAGGTACTAACCATGCAGGGTACTCATTCTTTTGCATTGACTTATTTTCCTTTTTTCTTAATTTTAAAATGTAAAAGATGAAAATATTTTTTTTTCTTGCTTAAAATACAAAGGAAATGTGACATATTTAACGTTATGCCTTTCAGAGATCATTTCATCTTCAACTTGCTTAACTGATCACAATAACAGTAATTATGATCAAGGGTGCCCAAACTTTTACATGCCACTGTATCACATAAAATACATTAAGGTAATTGGGAAGCATTCTTGTCTGACTGATTTATCACTGTTCCTCTCGAAAGCTTGCAATTATTACCATCTTTTCAGTTAGCCATTAAAAAGGTATCAACCACTGAGGACTTCAGTTCTTTTAAACAATTTTTTGTTCCTCTAAGGACACAGAGCAGGATCAGAGTAATTAGAAGTCAACATCAGTTCTATCAAGCAAATATAAGGCATTATGCCAGTGCTGATTTATTCTAATGCAAAAATATAAAATCCATGTAAATATAAGCAATGATTTTGAATTCTCCATATTTACAACTATTCACATGAGTCTATGTTATAAACTAGCAGGCTTAAGCTAAGCAGCCAAAAACTGCCACAACATTCCTTTGTGAAGTGGCAGAAATACAAAATTTAGTAAGTAAATTCCATCTGTTAACATATTGCAGGGAATGTGTCACCACTCTGTTGTAGTGACACAAACTGCTGTGAACAAGGTGAAAAGTAATAAAATAACCATTCATTTTTCAATTATTATGTAGGGAGGTTATGTATTATGTAGGCAACAGAGAAGTGTCTATTACGTATGAAAATAACATTTTATATATATATATATATATATATATATATATATACACACATACACACACTATATACGCACAGTTATACAGTATATAGATATATTTTATCTATTTTTTTATCCCAGACTCACAACTTCTTCCCATGTTAAAAAAAAAATAAATTGAAGAGTAGTGCAAAAATCAAATAATTGTTTGCCGTCTGATTAAAAGAGTATTTTCACAATAACCAGCACCCTATTGGGACATACAATATATCACAAAAGTGAGTACATCCCTCAAATTTTTGTAAATATTTTATTATATTTTTTCATGGGACAACACTGAAGATGACACTTCAATACAATTTACAGTAGTCAGTGTACAGTTTTTATAACAGTGTAAATTTAGTGTCCTCTAAATAACTCAACACTCAGCCATTAATGTCTAAACCGCTGGCAACAAAAGTGAGTACACTCCTAAGTTAAAATGGCCATATTGTGCCCAGTTAACCATTTTCCTACCTGGTGTCATGTGACTCATTAGTGTTATAAGGTCTTAGGTCTAAATGGGGAGCAAGTGTGTTAAATTTCATGCTGTCGCTCACACACTCTCTCTCAGTGGTCAGTGGAAGTTCAACATGGCTTCTCATGGTAAAGAATTCTCTGAGGATTTGAAAAAAAAATAATTGTTGCTCTATGTAAAGATGGCCTAGGCTATAAGAAGATTACCAACACCCTTAAACTGTGTCCAAGACCATACAGAAGTTTAACAAGACAGGTTCCGTTCAGAACAAGCCTCACCATTAAAGATGAACAAACCTTTGGTGGTTCGGTTTGCTGCAGCAATCGAACCGAACCTCCACTGGTTCAAACTTTACCAAGCCTGGTTCGAAATCACTGACTGGCATTTTGAGTCTCTGCCCACATACAGCCACCTATAAGCAGAACATTTCTGGTGGAGGGTGGGCAGACTTTTTCAATTTTGTTTTTTAATTGCACACTACATCAGATCATGCTGTTACCCCCAGTATGCACTGTTCAAACACTGAAAGATACTCTCACAGGGCTGAGCACAAAGCATACCCGAGCACAGCGCTGCTGGGTGAAGTTCGCACAAACCCATAACCCGAATCAAAACTCTGTTTTTTTTAAAGTCACTGTTTGGTTTGCTCATCTCTACTTACCATGGTCAACCATTGAAATTGAGTGCATGTGCCTAGCATCATATCCGGAGATTGCCTTTTCAAAATAGACATATGAGTGCTGCCACCATTAGTTCAGAGGTTCAAGGCTTCGGGGATCAGCCTGTCATTACTCAGACCATACGCCACACACTGAATAAAATTGGTCTGCTTGGCTGTTGTCTCAGAAGGAACCATCTTCTAAAGATGATGCATAAGAAAGCCGGAAAACAGTTCACTGAAAACAAGCAGACTAAGGACACGGATTACTGGAACCATGTCCTGTGGTCTGATGAGACCAAAATAAACATATTTGGTTCAGATGGTGTCAAGTGTGTGTTGCGGCAACCAGGTGAGAAGCACACAGACAAGTGTGTCTTGCCTACAGTCAAGCATGGTATTGGGAATGATATGGTTTGTCATGAGTGCTGCTGGCTGTCAGGAGCTACAGTTCATTGAGGGAACCATGAATGCAAACACATACTGTGACATACTGAAGCAGAGCACAATCTCCCTTTGGAAACTATGCTGGAGGGCAGTACTCCAACATGATAATGACCCCAAACACACCTCAAAGACAACCAGTGCCATGCTTCCACAACATTCCACATACTTCTGCAGTTTGTAAATATGACCTCCAGCTCTAAAGAGTTAATAGTTTTCATATGCCTACTGGATAAGTGATGCATGCTAGGATCAGGCAGTGGGGGTGGAGGGTCTAGCCTCTGAAACCCCTATAAATGCAAGACCAGGGGCTTCCAAAATCCGTGTGAATGTAGCATCGATCACACTACAGCTCCATATAGTGTTTATGATAAATGTGCAAAGAGCTCTAAGATGGCCCGGTAACTGGTAATCAGCAGCGCTGACTTTATTCAGTTTATTTTATTTACGGAGTGAATCAAAATTGTGGCAGTGTTCAGCCTTGTTTTCTCATTAATGTCCATGGTACTGAGAGTTGTTTGGCATTTGCAGTATGATGTACAATACATACTCAGTGTACTGTTACTGACATTTTGATATTTAGAAATGTCATAAAAAGATATGGAAAATATTCACACTACAAACAGAAATCATTGGTTAGCCTCTGTTGTAATTAATAATGTTAACCTGTAAAAGTACCTGGATTTTGAATATGGTAACAGTGACAGTATAATCTAAACTAATAGCATGTTGCTCCATTCCTATTTTCCAAATTCTGCCTTTAATGCGGTTGTCTCAACTTCTTAAATGAGTAAACCTGCAAAGTTGCTGGTAAAAACTAGCAACTTTGCAATTTATGTCTTAATAAAAATCCTCTCTATTCTCAAGAACACAAAGATTTTTAATTTTATATTGTACTACCTGTTACCAGCCACTTCAGAGCTGGCCAGATTCTTAAAAGGAACCTGTTCGGTGAAACATGCACCCAGAGCCATGAGCAGTTCTGGGTGCATATTTCTAATTCCTGCCTAACCGTCCCTGTATCTAGTAGCATAGATAAAGAGATCTTTAGAAAAAGTATTTCTAAAGATCTTTTATCATATGCTAATGAGGCAAGGGTCTAGTCGAAAGGGCGTGATTTTCCTGGCTAATCAGCCCCTTAGCATGTTAGTATGTGTAGCACCCCCTGAGGTAACAGGTGCTACAAAATGTGAATGTGGAAACCCAAACCCCGAAATATCCATGCCAGTCAGTATACCAACACCTTCAGGCCACATACACAACCCCAACACCAGACTGGGAGACTGCCTAGTAACAGGTAAAAGGGATGGGCACTGATTGAATAGTCGCCACCCAATCTGTAGGGAGAGACTCAGCGAGGGGGAGGGGCCAGTGGTCAGATGGGAAGTTGGCGGGAGGAAGTAGTCAGTTAAGAGAAGTGAAGGAAGAATGAGAGGAGAGAGAAGGAGCAAGAGCAAAAGTACAGAAAGACCTGAAGAAACACCGGAGTGCTGTAATAGGAGTGAGGGACTGTGGAGCGGAACCAGGACTCAAGGAACCGTGGGTTACCTGTGGAAGTATAAGACTTCAGAAACCGTGGAACGCCTATGGAAGTCTGGAACCAAGGCTCACAGGACCCAGCACAAGGTGGGGTGCAGACCCTAGGACAGCGGGACACTTCATGGTCAACTGTTAAATCTGCCAAGTGAGAAGATCTTCAGGGTCCATCGCCAACCCAAAGAGTCTGAAGCATCAGCAGCGAAGAGGGGACCAGGGACTGAACGTATAATCACACGGTCCCAGTCCCAGGTGAGAAACCTTAGTTGTTAATATCTCATTGTATAATCTGTCCCCTGTCGAATTTGAAGTACTCCAGAAAGGCCTGTCATTTTGTCCAACTCCACGTTGGGATACATTCCAACTGTAAAAGGACTTACAATGGTTTTATCGTAATGTAAGACTCAAAACACATTTTGGTACCCAGGTTGATACTAGATCCACTAGCCAAGCATTCGGTTCTCTTAATCCATCGCCTGACCTTTCTATATCATAGTATGGACTGAGGAATGCCAGTACATACAAACCACCTTCCACTTACCATGCTACAGAGACATATATCAATTTGGTCTATTTAAACAACCCGTCCACCAATTTTTGAGCACACAAAGAACAGGCACTTTTCCTTGCCTGGGCTGTGCTGCCTGTTGCAACGTAATCAAATCACCACAAATTCTACATCCACAGACAGGAAAGCGCATCCCCATCAAGGACTTCTATACTTATGAATCAAATTTTCTAGTTTATCTCATTAAGTTCCCTTGCGGCCTATTATACGTTGGAGAAACCACCCAACATGTTAGGGATAGGATTGCCTCCCATAAATCCACAATCAGGTGCAAAAAGACTTGGCTTCCCATTCCTCATCATTTTTGTTCAGCCAAACATGCGGTATCACAATTACGCTTTCAGGTTATCGAGCAGGTCCCCAGACCGCGTAGAGGTGGTAGTCATATTAAAATACTAAAGGACAGTGAGGCTTACTGGATCTTTACCTTACAAACACTCCACCCCAAGGGTTTGAATCGTGACTTTGATTTATCCATTTAAATCGGTTTCTATTGTTTTTTGCCTGCCAACGACGTACAGAATAGAGATGAACGAACCGGCCGTGGTTCGGCTCGAGTTTGGTTCGTCGAACGGAGGTCTCGTTCGAGTTCAGTGAACGTTCGACGAACCGAACTCGAATCGCATAGGAAACAATGGCAGGCAATCACAAACACATAAAAACACCTAGAAAACACCCTCAAAGGTGTCCAAAAGGTGACAAACAACTCACAACACAACACAAACACATGGGAAAGTGACAAGGACATATACTCATGCGAAAACAAAAGAGCAGGACAAGGAAAAAGAGAAGGAGACACAGATATAAGCATGGCACGCCCTTCTAAAATCATGTAAAACACCACAAGGTGACTCCGAGCGGAGTTCTCCCTTTTTTCCAAAAATTGGGCCACACACACACACACACACACACCCACCCCTTCAGTGGCAGCACTTGTGCCCCAGTTGTACACTTCACAGCTAGATTTGCATCAAGCACATTCAAAAATAATCCATACTTAACCGTCCCCAGGATGACACCGGGGTAGGTAGCAAAGTCTTTGCTGAACCATGACTTGTTCATCTTGGATCATTTTTAAAAACAATGTAAGCAAGGGTTACTCCAAGCGGAGTCTCCCTTTTTTTCCAAAAATTGGGCCCCACACACACCCACCCCTTCAGTGGCAGCACTTGTGCCCCAGTTATACACTTCACAGCTAGATTTGCATCAAGCACATTCAAAAATACGCCATACTTAACCGTCCCCAGGATGACACCAGGGTAGGTAGCAAAGTCTTTGCTGAACCATGACTTGTTCATCTTGGCTCCTTTTAAAAAACACAGCAAGCAAGGGTTACTCCAAGCGGAGTCTCCCTTTTTTTCCAAAAATTGGGCCACACACACACCCACCCCTTCAGTGGCAGCACTTGTGTCCCAGTTGTACACTTCACAGCTAGATTTGCATCAAGCACATTCAAAAATACGCAATACTTAACCATCCCCAGGATGACCCCGGGGTAGGTAGCAAAGTCTTTCCTGATCCCAGCTCTGTTCATCTTGGCTCCTTTTAAAAAACACAGCAAGCAAGGGTTACTCCAAGCGGAGTCTCCCTTATTTCCAAAAATTGGGCCACACACACACCCACCCCTTCAGTGGCAGCACTTGTGCCCCAGTTGTTCACTTCACAGGTACATTTGCATCAAGCACATTAAAAAATATGCCATACTTAACCATCCCCAGGATGACACCGGGGTAGGTAGCAAAGTCTTTTCTGAACCATGACTTGTTCATCTTGGCTCTTTCTAAAAAACACAGCAAGCAAGGGTTACTCCAAGCGGAGTCTCCCTTTTTTCCAAAAATTGGGCCGCACACACACCCACCCCTTCAGTGGCAGCACTTGTACCCCAGTTGTTCACTTCACAGGTACATTTGCATCAAGCACATTCAAAAATAGGCCATACTTAACCATTCCCAGGATGACCCCGGGGTAGGTAGCAAAGTCTTTGCTGAACCATGACTTGTTCATCTTGGCTCCTTTTAAAAAACACAGCAAGCAAGGGTTACTCCAAGCGGAGTCTCCATTTTTTTCCAAAAATTGGGCCATACAGACACCCCATCAGTGGCAGCACTTGTGCCCTAGTTGCAAACAGGATGTTTTGATTTTCATCAAGCACATTCCAAATCCACAAGCATTTACTCTCCCCAGGATGACACAGGGGTAGTAAATTCCTTGTGGATCCATGACTTGTTCATTTTGATGAACGTTAGTCTGTCCACATTGTCACTGGACAGACGCGTGCACTTATCTGTCAGCACACACCCAGCAGCACTGAAGACACGCTCAGAGACAACGCTGGCAGCTGGACACAACAAAATCTCCAAGGCGTAAGTTGAGAGCTCTGGCCATTTTTCAAGATTTGAAGCCCAAAATGAGCAAGGCTCCATTTGCAAAGTCATGGCATCGATGTTCATTTGGAGATACTCCTGTATCATCCTCTCCAGCCGTTGACTATGTGTCAGACTTGTTGTCTCTGGTGGCCTTGCAAAGGACAGTCTAAAAAAATTATGAAAAGATTCAATAAAATTGCTGTTACCAGCACCAGATATGGTGCTACTGGTACGGGTAGACTGTTGAAGATGACGAGACCGTCCCATGTTTGTCAAGTTACAACTGGGAGATTCACTCCCTGCACCTGCACGGTTGTTTGGTGGAAAAGCCGAGCTAAGATCGAGTAACAGCTTCTGCTGATACTCCTGCATACGTGCGTCCCTTTCTATGGCTGGAATTATGTCACAAAATTTGGACTTGTACCGGGGATCTAATAGTGTGGCAAGCCAGTAGTCATCATCACTTCTAATTTTGACAATACGAGGGTCATGTTGGAGGTAGTGCAGCAAGAAGGCGCTCATGTGTCTTGCGCAGCCATGCGGACGAAGTCCACGCTGTGTTTGTGGCATAGAGGTGCTACCCGTTCTTTCTTCCTCTGACATCTCCCCCCAACCTTTTTCAACTGAAATTTGACCAAGGTCTCCCTCATCCGCTGAGTCTTCCATGTCCATGGACAGTTCGTCCTCCATTACTTCATGTTCTCCTGCACCTTCCTCAACATTTCGCTGCCTACCATGCGCCCTTGTTGATCCCTGTCCCCCATGATCCCATGCCTGCTGCGTTGGTGATGATGAACGTCTGGACCTTGGTGATGTTGTTGTGTCTTGCGCATATGAATCCTCCTGTAGTTCCTCCCCTTCCTGTTGTCCCACCCCCTGACTCCGAATAGTGTTTAGCGTGTGCTCCAGCATGTGAATGACTGGAATTGTCATGCTGATAATGGCATTGTCAGCGCTAAACATATTCATCGCCATGTCGAAACTGTGCAGAAGGGTGCATAGGTCCTTGATCTGAGACCACTCCATCAGGGTGATCTGCCCCACCTCTGCATCTCGTTGGCCCAGGCTATACGTCATGACGTATTGCACCAGGGCTCGGCGGTGCTGCCACAGTCGCTGTAACATGTGGAGAGTCGAATTCCAGCGTGTCGGCACATCGCATTTCAGGCGATGAACCGGCAGGCCGAAAGACTTCTGGAGCGATGCAAGTCGCTCAGCTGCGGCGGTTGAACGGCGGAAGTGAGCAGACAGTTTTTGTGCCCTGGTCAGAAGGCCATCTAGGCCGGGATAGTGTGTTAAAAATTGCTGGACAACAAGGTTCAACACGTGAGCCATACAAGGCACGTGTGTCACCTTGCCAAAGGCGAAGGGCCGCACCCAGGTTTGCAGCATTGTCGCACACGGCCTTACCAGGCTGCAGGTTGAGTGGAGACAACCATTTATTAAACTCAGTCTCCAGAGCTGCCCACAACTCAGCCGCTGTGTGACTCCTATTTCTAAGACATGTCAAGCTAAAGACCGCCTGATGCCGTTGCGCTCTGCTGCCAGCATAGTAATGAGGGGTGCGTGATTCCTTCTGCGCAGTGAGAACGCTGGTGGCCTGACCAGGCAGGCTTGGGGCGTAGGTGGAGGACCCAGATGAGGTGGAGGAGGCAGAAGCAGTGGCGGAACTTGGAAAGACAGAGGATTGACACACAAGTCGTGGGGACGGCAAGACTTGTGCAGCAGACCCTTCACCATCTATCACCATAGTTACCCAGTGCCCAGTCAGCGACATGTAACGTCCCTGTCCATGCTTACTGGTCCAAGTATCGGTGGTGAAATGCACCCGTTCACACACAGAGTTTTTCAAGGAAGCGGTAATGTTGTGTGTGACATGGTGTATCGCGGGCACACCTTTCTTAGAGAAGTAGTGGCGACTGGGCATCTGGTACTGGGGCACAGCGACAGACATAAGGTCTCTAAAATCCTGTGTGTCCACCAGGCGGAAAGGCAGCATTTCGGTAGCCAAGAGCTTACAGAGGGATAAAGTCAACCTCTTAGCTTTGTCATGTGTCGCAGGAAATGGCCTTTTATTTGTCCACATCTGAGGGACAGAGATCTGGCTGCTGTGTGTAGGCGGTGTTGAGTAGGGTGTCCCTGGAAAAAAGCAGCTTTGTGAGGAAAGTGCAGGCGTAGACATGATGTTGCCTTCATCCAACATTGGTGCTATCGATGTCTGAGAGAGCTGTACACACGAACTTGTTTTCCCTTCCAAACCAACTGACGACCTACCAAGCAAACTGCCTGTTGCGGTTACAGTGGTGGAAGTTGTGCGTGGAAAACCAGATGTGACAGCAGTCCCCACAGTCCTAGAAGATGAAGAGCGCGCGGATGCACTGGAAGGGGCAGGCGGTGGATGGTTCGCTCCGCTAGGCCGCATTGCAGCACGGTAAGCTTCCCACTGGGACATATGATATTTATTCATGTGACGATTCATGGAAGAAGTGGTCAAACTGCTGAGGTTTTGCCCTCTACTAACAGAATCACGACAAATTTTACAGATTACATAATTTGGGCGATCTTTTGCTATGTCAAAAAAGGACCAGGCTAGGCAAGGCTTAGAGGGCATGTGACCTGCTGAGCCCCCCCGACTAGTGCTCAGAGGCAGAGTGGTGGCTGATGATGCAGTTGTAGACGTGCTACCAGTGCTCCGACTCTGTCCAGGAAGGCGCAAGGTAACTTCGTTGTCGGTTGCATCCTCCTCCACCGCCTCTGTTGACCTCCTCGAGTGCCTGACTGTGGGTTGACAGTAGGTGGGATCTAGAACTTCCTCATCAATTGTTGTGTTTGCACTCCCCTCACCCTCAGACCGAGCCTCTTCTTGCCCTGACCGAATATTTAAGTTATCATCCCAATCTGGTATCTGCGTCTCATCGTCATCAGTATGTTCCTCATTGTCTATAACAACAGGTGTTACAGTTTGTGAAAAAGGGTCAACATTATGCTCAGAAACTTGGTCCTCACGGCCTGAATCAGAGTCACAAAGGTTCTGGGCATCACTGCAGACCATTTCCTGGTCTGTACTCACTGTAGCTTGGGAGCAGACTTCTGATTCCCAGGCTATATTGTGACTGAACAGCTCTGCAGACTCAGCCATCTCAGTTCCACCATACTGTGCAGGGCGGATGGAGACTTCAGAGCTGGGAGAATGCAAGTGTGATTGGGCTGACAACTCAGAGGACTGGTGTTTTTTGGATGCGGTAGTTGAGGTGGTGGAGAGGGCACTTGTTGGACCACTTGAGATCCATTAAAGCATTTTCCTTTTTTGGCCATCATCTACCTTTGTTCCAGTTGTTCGTGTCCGTAAAAAAGGGAGCACATCGGATTGCCCACGGTAAGTAGTAGACATCTTACTTTTGCTGGAAGATGGTCTATCTTCAGCAGATGTTAATGGAGCTTTGCCACCTTCCCCATGGACAAACCTTTTTTTTCCTTTTCCAACACGCCTCTTCCCCTTTCCACCAGCATCTGTCATTTTGCCACTCATTTTGATTGCGACAAGATTGTGCACTTGTTTAGGATGCCACTAAGTTTCCTCAGTGTTTGCTAGTATAAGGGCTTACTAACAATGAGTTTGAGTGTGCAATGCAGGCGGACATGCTGCAAATATCTTTGCACTAGTGGGACAATACAGAAGTCCAACAGCCACTTTTAGGATGCCACTAAGTTTCCTCAGTGTTTGCTAGTATAATGGCTTAGTAACAAATGAGTTTGAGTGTGCAATGCAGGCAGACGTGCTGCAAATATCTTTGCACTAGTGGGACAATACAGAAGTCCAACAGCCACGTTTAGGATGCCACTAAGTTTCCTCAGTGTTTGCTAGTATAATGGCTTAGTAACAATGAGTTTGAGTGTGCAAAGGGCAGGAGGGTACAGTGGCAGGGTTGTGGGTCTGGGTACAGGAAAGGAAGCCTCCCTTTCTATCCCTCCTTATGGGGAAATGCAGCGAGGAAATCCCTGACCTTAGCTACACAGACGCTGTCATCTTGTGTAGCTGTTAAAATCTGTTTTCACGGCCCTGACTGTCACCTATGGCTCTGACCCTAACGGTATTAGCCCTTAAAAGGACTAATAGAAACTTCTATCCCTATTTTGTATAGCGCTGTGTATAGAGCGTACACAGCAGTATCGGAGACAGGAGCTACGCCAGCGGTGACTGACACCAAGACGCAGAAGGCAGATAATGGCGTGCTGGAGGAAAATGTCCGTTTTTATAATGCATGGACATGTGACATGGACATCCTATCACACATGCCGTTGCTTCTCTGGCTAAAAGTCCACTTAGCTTTGTGTGTGTCTGGGATTGGCTGACATGCTGGCCTGCCCCACTACACGCGCGCGCTTAGAGAAGTAAGACAAGGAAAATAAAAAAAAATGGCGATCGCCATTATCCAAACAGCAGTGATCTGAATGCGCTGTTCCCGCACGCTATACACTGAAATTTCATAATAGTGTGAGTCACAGAGTGACTTACACTATTACAGCGGAAAGCCAGCTAGTAATTAGCTTGTCTTTTTGCTGCTAGAACCGTTCTCGAACGTATCTAGAACTATCGAGCTTTAGCAAAAAGCTCGAGTTCTAGTTCGATCTAGAACAGCCCCCAAAATCACTCGAGCCGCGAACTGGAGAACCTCGAACCGCGCTCAACTCTAGTACCAAATACTATTGTCAGCATAAATACGTTAATGTAATTTTTCTTATACAGTCATATGAAAAAGTTTGTGCACCCCTATTAATGTTAACTTTTTTTCTTTATAACAATTTGTGTTTTTGCAACAGCTATTTCAGTTTCATATATCTAATAACTGATGGACTCAGTAATATTTCTGGATTGAAATGAGGTTTATTGTACTAACAGAAAATGTGCAATCCGCATTTAAACAAAATTTGACTGGTGCAAAACTATGGGCACCTCAACATAAAAGTGACATTAATATTTTGTAGATCCTCCTTTTGCAAAAATAATAGCCTCTAGTCGCTTCCTGTAGCTTTTAATGAGTTACTGGATCCTGGATGAAGGTATATTTGACCATTCCTGTTTACAAAACAATTCCAGTTCAGTTAAGTTTGATGGTAGCCGAGCATGGACAGCCCGCTTCAAATCATCCCACAGATTTTCAATGATATTCACTTCTGGGAACTGGGATGGCCATTCCAGAACATTGTAATTGTTCCTCTGCAAGAATGCCTGAGAGATTTGGAGCGGTGTTTTGGATCATTGTCTTGCTGAAATATCCATCCCCTGCATAGCTTCAACTTTGTCACTGATTCTTGCAAATTATTGTCAAGAATCTGCTGATACTGAGTTGAATCCATGCGACCCTCAACTTTAACAAGATTCCCGGTGCCGGTATTGGCCACACAGCCCCAAAGCATGATGGAACCTCCACCAAATTTTAGTGTGGGTAGCAAGTGCTTTTCTTGGAATACCGTGTTTTTTTGTTTTTTTGCCTCCATGCATAACGCCTTTTTGTATGACCAAACAACTCAATCTTTGTTTCATCAGTCCACAGGATCTTCTTCAGAAATGTAACTGGCTTGTCCAAATGTGCTTTTGCATACCTCAGGTGACTCTGTTTGTGGCGTGCTTGCAGAAACGACTTCTTTCGCATCACTCTCCCATACAGCTTCCCCTTGTGCAAAGTGTGCTGTATTGTTGACCGATGCACATTGACACCATCTGCAGCAAGATGATGCTGCAGGTCTTTGGAGGTGGTCTGTGGATTGTCCATGTTTGTTCTCACCATTCTTCTCTGCCTTTCTGATATTTTTCTTGGCCTGCCACTTCTGGGCTTAACAAGAACTGTACCTGTGTTCTACCATTTCCTTACTATGTTCCTCACAGTGGAAACTGACAGTTTAAATCTCTGAGACAACTTTTTGTATCCTTCCCCTGAACAACTATGTTGAATAATCTTTGTTTTCAGATCATTTGAGAGTTGTTTTGAGGAGCCCATGGTGCCACTCTTCATAGGAGATTCAAATAGAAGAACAACTTGCAAGTGGCCACCTTAAATACCTTTTCTCATGATTGGATACACCTGCCTATGAAGTTCAAAGCTCAATGACGTAACAAAATCAATTTAGGGCTTTAGTAAGTCAGTAAAAAGTAGTTAGGAGTGTTCAAATCAAGAAATTGATAAAGGTGCCCATAGTTTTGCATCGGTCAAATTTTGTTTAAATGCGGATTGCATATTTTCTGTTAATACAATAAACCTCATTTCAATCCAGAAATATTACTGAGTCCATCAGTTATTAGATATATGAAACTGATAAGCTGTTGCAAAAACCCAAATTGTTAAAAAAAAAAAAAGGTCAACATTAATAGGGGTGCCCAAACTTTTTCATATGACTGTACACTTTGTCTTGTAGATCCAATGATCCTGTAGGCAAGTACACCGGCCTCCTTTTCCTTTCCCTCACTATTTTTATTTTTTATCTTTATATAGGTATTTTTCATTATTTTTTCTTTACAGTTCCCCTCACAATATGACACTCTTTATATTTTATTTCTTCACACCTGCCCATGCTCTATATCGTTCAGTTATACAGCATACACATTCATTACATTTATTATTCACATACAATTATTCACTTGCATACTTCCAGCTACTTTACATAATATTACTCCCCACAAACTATGAATTTAACATAGGATTTCCTTTTACCAATTCTATAGCTGATTGAACAGTACTAATCATATAGCTACAGTCTGCTAAGGCTGCTTTTACACATCCTGTTTTTGCAGTGCGGCTCAATCCGGCTCAAAAACCTATGCAATGGATGCGGTGAAAAAAACAGATGCGTTGCATAAGTTTTTCCATGCGGCCCGTCCGTTTTTTGACGGATGCGGCTAGATACTGAGCATGCGGTTTTTGCCAGAGGACACCGCATCCAGCGTCCATAGGCTTGCATTGTAAATCGCCCCGCATTGCATCGGATCCGGCGCGAAGCGTTTTTTTCACCGCACAAAAAACGTGCCAGGCAACGTTCCATCCGGCCGCCGCATGGGCTAAATATGCCGCATCCGACAAAAAACGGACGCAACGCAAGGCCATGCAGCACAATACAGCGCTAATGCAAGTCTATGCGGAAAAAACGCAACTGGCGGCAAAAAAAAGGTTGCATTTTTTATGCAAAGCGCCGTATTGTGCCACTCAGCAAAAACCAGATGTGTGAAAGCAGCCTAACACAGACGGTCTATGTTCTCGTTAGCTTCACTTTCTCATTTATAAGTTTCTTTTACTCTCTTCTGCGCATGTGCAGACAGCACTACGCCGTTCACGCTCATCTTCCTATTCTCACTGTGCCTTGAGTATGCAATTTGTGTACGCATGCGCACTACTATCATTGAACTTCTTATCTTCACGCAAGCGCTGTAACACAGTGACACGTTGATCATACTGACGTGGTTATCACTCCACGCACACACCATGCTATTGGTTCAAACAGACCCACATGTTAACCTGTTATCCTTCATATACCTCCCCCCTTTGAAATATGATCAGGATATACCCTATCTCCAGCAACAGCGCTGCTGCACTGGCTTAACCCAGGACCCCTATCCTAAAGGTATTTACTTAAGTTTAACCTCTGTCTACTAGTTTATTGATTTTATGTATAGCTTTTCACTTATTTCAACTATTTCTCTACACCACCAGGTACTCTTTGCCAAAGCTATAATTCACTCAAATTTCCATATCCCAGGCACACATCTGCAAGGTAATTCAGCCGTTGTACTTTACTATTATTGATCATTGATTGATTTCCATATTGGTCCTCATGCTTGATCTGTACTGCCAATATTTATGTTGAGATCATTCCTCTATAAAATATATGTTTTATGAACATGTCTACTTCTGCAGATCAGTGAATATCACTTATTTAATACTTATTGACCCAATTGGTTATTACAAATATATTATGAAATCATTACCCGTGATTCATTTCTCTCCAAGTATATATGCATATATATTGTAAATTTGCTATATATGTTTTTATTTATTTATGTTTTTTTTGCCTAGCGACTCTTGACTAAGACCCAAGTGGGGTCGAAACGTCTAATGACTTCAGTCGCTTCAATACATTTAACTATTTTTTGCATCACAATCTATGAGTGCAGTGAATTTATTATCTTTGCAATAGGACCAAGACTGAGGAGAAGGGACTCCCAAGCAGCTCTAGGCCATGGGAGCCCATCAACAACAAATGTGCACGGAGGACAGCCAACCCAAGTCACAGCTGTCACGGAGAACAAGGGGAGCGGGAACACCTGTAACCAGCACCACCGGGTCCAGGTACCAGGCCAGTAAAGGCAAGTTGAAACTGCAATACCGGTGTGGACTGTTTACTTTGCGCCTCTGCACATATACTGACTGTCCCCTATCATTGCTCCTTCATCATCCACTACTGGGGCCTGTCCCTGCTTGCGGTGGGCCCAAAACACCTAAGCTGCAGTACTCCATCAGCCCCAGCAGGACCCTGCAGCGGCGGCCTCAACAACCTGGCTGCACACCGCAAGTGGCATAGTCGAGAACTGTTATTTATATTTCCTTTTTATTTTTCACCCATTTTTTATCAGACCAACCCCCAGGGTCATGGAACCGGGCAACGGCCGTGACCACGACTTATGCCGGTGTGGGCGTGCTATAATGCTAATGAATGCGCATCGTCAGATGACACACTATGAATCCGGGTGTACGCATCCTGGCTTCAAACCCATGTTGTGCGCATGACCGAAAGTCTGGGATAATGCGCACTGAACCGAAATCCAGGACTTGGACGCGATGGTAGCAGAGAGGGGAGCACGACCGTCCTCTGATGCTGCGCCCACAGGGGCGTACTAACACGCTAAGGGGCCAACTAGCCAGGGGAAATCACGCACTTCCGACTAGTCCCTGACCTCATGAGCATATGATAAAAGATCTTTAGAAATACTCTTTGTAAAGATCTCTCTATCTATGCTAGTGTATACAGGGACGGTTAAGGGATTAGCAATATGCACCCAGAACTGCTCGTGGTTATGGGTGCATATTGCACCTAACAGGTTTCCTTTATGCAAGGAGTACATGCTTTAAAGTGCTGCTCTGAGGCAG
Source organism: Anomaloglossus baeobatrachus (assembly GCF_048569485.1). Lineage (NCBI taxonomy): Eukaryota > Metazoa > Chordata > Amphibia > Anura > Aromobatidae > Anomaloglossus > Anomaloglossus baeobatrachus. Next base: position 136,855,397 of record NC_134357.1, on the reverse strand, counting down.
GCTGGTTTACTTGATCAGTCATCATCAGTAACCATGTGCCCCTCCGATGCTGGATCAGGTCATCTTCAGTAGCCCTGTGCTCCTCCCATGCTGGATCAGATCATCTTCAGTAGCCCTTTGCTCCTCCAATGCTGGATCAGGTCATTTTCATAAGCCCTGTGCACCTCTGATGGTGGATCAGATCCTCTTCAGTAATGCTGTGTGCCTCTGATGCTAGATCAGGTCATCTTCAGTAGCCCTGTGCTCATCCAATGGTGGATCAGGTCATCTTCAGTAGCCCTGTGCTTATCCAATGCAGGATCAGGTCATCTTCAGCAGCCTGTGCCCTTACGGTGCTGGATCAGGTCATCTTCAGTATCTTGTGCCCTTACGATTCTGGCTCAGGTCATCTTCAGTATCCTGTGCTCTTACGATGCTGGATCAGGTCATCTTCAGTATCCTGTGCTCTTACGATGCTGGCTCAGGTCATCTTCAGTATCCTGTGCTCTTACGATGCTGGATCAGGTCATGTTCAGTAGCTCTGTGTTCCTCCTATTTGTAAGTCAAAAGCATGAGTGGAACAATCAGACGAAAAATATAATAGAAACATGTGTACCACGTCTGCATTTTTCTATCCACTACTGGTTTGGCTTACAAATGCTGATGTAAAAAACTCAACAAATACTCAATGTGTGCACATGGTCGTACGGAAGACTTTGTTTTATCTCTTCTAAAAAAAACATGTAGGCCCTTTTTGAAACTATTGATGGTTCCAGTACCTGAGGTAGGCTATTCCACAGATAATAGTTAATAGTTCTCATGGTAATAAAGCCATGCTTCATTGGAGATTGAACCTTTTTTACTCCAGACAAGAGTGTGACCACTTGTCTTTTGAGGATATTTTACATGAACCAGATTTTAAACATATATTAATACTTACCTTACTGACACTGCCCAAGTACTGATAAAAATCAGATCCAAAACACTAAATAAACAGGACCGGTTTTAGGGTCCCAGAAAAAAATCACTCACGTCTCAATGGAGACCTGAAGGTAATAAATTTGGAGCTGAACACCTGTAACCTTGAACACTTTCTCATAGAAGCTAAGGAAAGGCTAAGTGCTGCCTCCTGGGTAGGATTTTTATGAAATACAGCAAATTACTGAAGAATTGGAAGTGATGTGAAACATTCACCAAGTATAACAATAATTAAAGTTTCTCTTTTTTCCCCAAGGATAGAAAAGTTTGTGTATAAAATTTAATAGTGAGGTTATGGGATGCAGCAAATGAGGCATTCAGTAATTACAGAGAGGTCAAAAGGTGGTAATAGAACTAAAACTACGTGTACTTACCAGTTAATAGCAAGTACGTGCAATACATTTCAGCAGCAAATAAAGCAAGAATTAAAAATGTTAATATTGCCATTTTACTCAAGGTTAAAAGCGGAACTATAATATAGTAAATTACAGGTAAACATTTGCCTTCATTTTTATGCATTAGTTAACTTGATGATAAAATATTACCAAAGAGAATGCGGAACATAATTACAAGTGAAAGTAATAGGAATGATGTTTAGCAGTATCACACAAGACTGGCGGATCACAGTGGCTCGGTTTCTTCAGTTATATATGGGATGATCTCCCGCAATATCACACAAGACTGGTGGATCACACTGGCTCGGTTTCTTCAGTAATATATGGGATGATCTCCCGCAATATCACACAAGACTGGTGGATCACAGTGGCTCGGTTTCTTCAGTAATATATGGGATGATCTCCCGCAATATCACACAAGACTGGCGGATCACAGTGGCTCGGTTTCTTCAGTAATATATGGGATGATCTCCCGCAATATCACACAAGACTGGTGGATCACACTGGCTCAGTTTCTACAGTTATACGTATATGGAATTATCTTTAGCAGTATCACACAAGACTGGCGGATCACAGTGGCTCGGTTTCTGCAGTTATATACGGAATGATGTTTAGCAGTATTATACAAGACTGGCGGATCACATTGGCTCGGTTTCTGCAGTTATATATGGAATGATGTTTAGCAGTATCACACAAGACTGGCGGATCACAGTGGCTCGGTTTCTGCACTTATATATGGAATGATCTCCAGCAGTATCATACAAGACTGGCGGATCACAGTGGCTCGGTTTCTGCAGTTACCGTATATATGGAATGATCTTTAGCAGTATTACACAAGACTGGCGGATCACAGTGGCTCGGTTTCTGCAGTTATATATGGAATGATGTTTAGCAGTATCACACAAGACTGGCGGATCACAGTGGCTCGGTTTCTGCACTTATATATGGAATGATCTCCAGCAGTATCATACAAGACTGGCGGATCACAGTGGCTCGGTTTCTGCAGTTACCGTATATATGGAATGATCTTTAGCAGTATTACACAAGACTGGCGGATCACAGTGGCTCGGTTTCTGCAGTTATATATGGAATGATCTCCCGCAGTATCATACAAGACTGGTGGATCACAGTGGCTCGGTTTCTGCAGTTATATATGGAATGATCTCCAGCAGTATCATACAAGACTGGCGGATCACAGTGGCTCGGTTTCTGTAGTTATATATGGAATGATCTTTAGCAGTATTACACAAGACTGGCGGATCACAGTGGCTTGGTTTCTGCAGTTATATATGGAATGATCTCCTGCAGTATCATACAAGACTGGCGGATCACAGTGGCTCCGTTTCTGCAGTTATATACGGAATGATCTTTAGCAGAATTATACAAGACTGGCGGATCAAAGTGGCTCGGTTTCTGCAGGTGTATATGAAATGATCTTTAGCAGTATTACACAAGACTGGCGGATCACAGTGGCTTGGTTTCTGCAGTTATATATGGAATGATCTCCCGCAGTATCATACAAGACTGGCGGATCACAGTGGCTCCATTTCTGCAGTTATATATGAAATGATCTTTAGCAGTATTACACAAGACTGGCGGATCACAGTGGCTTGGTTTCTGCAGGTGTATATGGAATGATCTTTAGCAGTATTACACAAGACTGGCGGATCACAGTGGCTTGGTTTCTGCAGTTATATATGGAATGATCTCCCGCAGTATCATACAAGACTGGTGGATCACAGTGGCTCCGTTTCTGCAGTTATATATGGAATGATCTTTAGCAGTATTATACAAGACTGGCGGATCACAGTGGCTGCGTTTCTACAGTTATATATGGAATTATCTTTAGCAGTATCACACAATACTGGCGGATCACAATGGCTCGGTTTCTACAGTTATATATTGGATGATCTTTAGCAGTATCACACAAGACTGGCGGATCACAGTGGCTCGGTTTCTTCAGTTTTCTGTAATTTATTTTTATACAACTATTTTGTTAAAAGAAAAACATGGAAAAGTGGTTTAACATCCATGTTATATGGCATCTTGTGCATTTTTACATGAATATCTTTTAAAAGAAATCTATCAAGTTTTGCTACAAACTGATTCCAGCAATGTGTCAATTACTGGACTGATTATTGCAGTTTTGATAAAGACACCATTATATTGGCAAGCTATTATCAATAAAGGGCTTGTAAACTGCTGCCATGTATTCCTCCATATTCATGAGCTCTACATAACCCCTCCCCCACCACTGATTGGTAGCTTTCTGCCTATGCACAGTACATGGGCGAGGTCATACAGAGATCAGCATTCAGAGAAATTATAGCTCTGCAGAAGATTAAAACAGTGACTGTATAAAAACTACAGCAGGTCTATGCCCCTCTATCATGATGCTCTCAGATAGGGCAGAAATTACCTGGTTACAGATTCCCTTTAATACCTGGATTATTTTTGCTGTTCTTTATTGCGTTTTTAGAGCCATCTTGTGCCCATAACGTCTGATTGGGTAGAAATCAGAAGTTACATCACAAGCGCTCAGAGCAAGTCTATGAGAGCAAGAACGCGATTCTCAAAGGGATGTATTGTTTTGTGACCTGAAATACTGGAGTGCTCTGGCAGGTCACAAATCACCAAGACCAACCGGAGCGGCAGTGATAGAACATGAAGCCACAAGGTGAGTATATGACAGGGGGTAGGAGACTTAGATTCAAACCACCATTATAGCAGTGCAATAAAAAAAAAAGCTGGAGTGGTGCTTTAAGAGCATGAATCTTTGGTGCACAGGCTGAAGAAAACTAAAACTGTCACATGTATATAACAAGTTGATTTACAGTCATAGACAAAAGCCGACCGCCTGTCTGTGCACTGTAGAGGATACATATGTGATGTTGTTCTTGTTTGATCACATTTCTGTGTGGTCATGAATAGAGATGAGTGGACCTGTTGAAGTTCGGTTTTGTGGGTTCAGCAGGACTTTAGATATGTTCAGTTCAGGACCCGGACTTGACCTGAACCCCATTGGAAATCACTGCTTGGGCAATTCAGGTCTATGACCACATGCAGCTAGCTCTAAATAGATCACCTCCGGAGGTGGACGGGTAGGGTTTTTCCATTTTATTTTATTTTTTTGTACACACTATATGTGATCATGCTGTTGTTACCCCCAGTGTGAGCCAATCAAACACTACAAGCGGCTCACCCTGGGCTGAGCACTTAGTGTACCCGAGCACAGCGATGCTCCTGCGAGTGGTTTGCATACATAAAACATCCAAACTCTGAACCCAAACAATGATTTTTTGTGAAGTCTGTGGTCGGTACAAACACTGAACTTTACTGATTGGATTCGCTCATTTCTAGTCATGAAGGGCAAAAGTGCACACATCTGTTTCCATTTTTCCATCAATGAAAAATAGCCTGTTTTTCTTCCGTGTGTCATCTATTTTTACTACATTTTACATCTGATTTTTTATAATCCTTTTTGACAAACAAAGACGGAAACGATATGACCTTTTTTTGTCTATTCACACTTAGCTATGTATTAGTTAAAAATGCATGCATGTTGGATGTAAAATTAATGTATTCCATTTTCACAGATCCCCCCAGATTCAAATGGGCAAGTCTGCTCCATAAAAACATATGAGAATAGGACTTGTGCCGAGTTTCATAGAGGAGACACATGGGACTATTTACTCACATATTGAGAGTCATTAATTCCCCAATACTTTACAGATGTGCTCATCACTGTCTCCAATGGGGCTCACAATCTAAATTCCCTATGAGTAAGTCTTCAGAGAGTGGGAGGAAACTGGAGAACCAAAGAAGAAACTCACCCAAACACGGGGAGAACATACAACCTCCTTTTAGGCCTCTGTCACACGCATGTGATTCACGGACGTGTCAAAGATGCGGAGTGTCCTCGGTGTGCTGTGTATGGCACACGTGTGTTCTCCGTGTTTTATCCGTGATAACACACGGAGAACGGGAACTTTCTGCTCACCTGTCCCTGGCGTCGCTGTCCGTGTACTGATCTTCGGTCTCCAGCCCTGCCGACTCCCCGCTGCTGTAGCTTCCGGCCGCAGTGAAGTGAATATTAAATGAGCATAATGAGCGGCGGTCGGCAGCAAGTGACAGCAACGGCAGAGACAGGAGGGCTGGAGAAGGTGAGTAAAGGTTTTTTTTTTTTAATAGACACATGTCTTTTCTCCAGTGCGTGTCACACAGAACACATCCGTGTGGTCCGTGTGTGTTACGTGTGACACGTTTGCGTTCCGTGTGACACCCGTGATGCCGGAGAAAAACGGACATGTTGGCATATGGAGCACACGGGCACACGTAAGTACGGAACGGACACACGTTCCGTGCAAAAATACTTACGTGTGCCCGAAACTATAGGAAAACATATGTCAACGTGTGCCCGTGTCTCAGGTACGTGAGAAAACTCTCCATACACGTACCGGGGGCACGAACGTGTGACAGAGGCCTTAGCTGTGGTCTTTTGTAGGATTTGAACCCAGCTCTGAAAATCAACGGTAAAAGCACTAACATCTATGAAATAGGATCTGTGTACAGACCTTGATGTATGGACGGACTGCTGGTCTCACAATCAAAATGTAACAGTCTCATTAATGTCTATGAGGCTGTAAAGTTTGGGTCTGGAGGCCAGAAGCCAATCCATACATCACACTCCCTACACGAAAGGAGTCTAAATTTGGCGTAAATCACATGCACTTGCAAGTTAGGGCAGACAGAAAGCGCTTGTACTGCCATTCTGGCAGTGAAAGAAGAGGACTAAAATCTATTCTAAATCACATTATTTTCAATTCCCTGAAGTGTATTTTATGGTAGAACTCAATTGTTACTGTATTGCACACGGCCTGTAACCTTATAAGAAAAAGGCATAATACCCTTAAATGATCTTCTTATCAAAACTGCCGGTTACTTTAAAAAAAAAAAATAATCAACAATAGTGCAGGTAAATAGAAAGGTGGGTAAGGGGCAGCACTCATCCTGTAGGCACTGTAAGGAGCAATGACATTGCCGGACTGGTGGAGGCTAAAGAGGTAATGCACTGCAAATTATACAAGATAAATTACAATTACAAATACCAACTGTGTTCTTTGTGTTATTTTAAGTTATAATCTTGATATATTCTTGTAGGTTGTGCTAGTCCACAATCAGTACGATACATTACAAAACCCTCTAGGAAATGACTCTTAAGGCCCCGTCACACGCAGCGACGTATTAAAGATATATCGCCGGGGTCACGGATTCCGTGACGCACATCCGCCATCGTTAGTGACGTCGTTGCGTGTGACACGCACGAACAACCGTTAACGAAGGAAAATACTCACCAAATCGTCCATCGTTGACATGTCGTTCCTTTTTAAAAAATCGTTGATTGTTGAGCACGCAGGTTGTTCGTCGTACCCGAGGAAGCACACATCGCTACATGTGACACCTCGGGAACGACGAACTTCAGCTTACCTGCGGCCTCCGGCAATGCGGAAGGAAGGAGATGGGCGGGATGTTACGTCCCGCTCATCTCCGCCCCTCTGCTTCTATTGGGCGGCCGCTTATAGACGCCACTGTGACACCGCACGAACCGCCCCCTTAGAAAGGAGGCGGTTCGCTGGCAACAGCGACGTCGCTAGGCAGGTACGTCCTGTGTGATGGCTCCGAACAATAATGTGCGCCACAGGCAGCGATTTGCCCGTGACACACAAACGAAGGGGGCGGGTGCTTTCACCAGTAATATCGCTGCATGTAACACCCCCTTTAATTTATCTGCACCAATTAATTGGGTTTGTGGATATTGACTTTGATGTCATTTTTAAGAATATATTCCATAATTAAATACTATACTACTGTGTATATACTTTCTTAAAACATTGAAATTGCAACACCAAAAAGTAAAAGTCATGGAATTATGGAAATCATGGGATTATAGACAATGGTAATGATATGCAAATGGTAAAAAAATAGAAATTAAATTTTCAAAACATCTCAATGTATTCAGTATAAAGAATCCCACACAGCAATCCCCGCACCTACACATCTTGACTGCTATCAATGAGGTTATTAATGGTTGTCTGAGGAATGTTCTGCCAGGGTGAATACACTTAGGCATGAAAATCATCAATAACCACTGCTGGCAGCTCCCTTTTTAATTGCCAACTAACAAGGTCCCAGATGTGCTCAATGGGAGACAGTCTAGAGATGTTGTAGGTCATGGTAGCACATATAGGATACGCACACTGCTCACAGTAGCACAAGCAACATGCACCCTATAAGTTTTCCATACACAGCAGCACTCTTTGCCACTTAGTTGTGCAGTTTCCTGCACAGTCGGTGGCCTGGGCTCCGTCAAGCAGGAGAATACAGCAAAGAAGACACAGCACTAAAACTGTGCCCTCTTCATTCTCTAGATAAGGAGGTCCCCAAGGTAGAATCCCCACTGATCATATATTGATGGATTATGCTAAAATTGTCTTAACACTTGACAAAGTGGAAAATTCCCTTTAGTTACATAGTTACTTAGGTTGAAAAAAGACCTAGGTCCATCTAGTTCAACCTTCCTCCAGCAGTTCTACATTCTTTTTTTATGAGATTGTGTTTAAACTATGCACTTATCTGTAACCCTGCACTTTGCTGCAGAACCTCGCACGCTCAGCAACCTCGCTTGTTCTGGCTGGTTTATATACGGTAGTTCCACAAGGACTACCAGAGACTCCCAGAAGCTTCCAGAAACAGGTGTGGCTAATACTACTAATTAAATCACAAGACAAACACTTTTTTTTGCTTAAAAATGTCATGAAGCATAACTGTAGCTGAACATAATATTTTACCTTTTTGATGTACCTAGACAAGAAAAAAATGCTCACTTTATGGTAAATTAAAAAAGGGAAAAGTTCTGTTGTTTCTAATTACACAAGCCACCTTAATCATCATGGAGATGGCCATTAAAATTCCATTTTCTATTAACGTTCTAGTCTCCGTCATGGAGATGTCCTTTCTTTTCTCTAAAAAGTATGCACAGCTGATCTGCATAGGTTATTTTAAACAACAGTGCCATATTTATATGTCAGCCCTTTTGATGGTAAACCATATAGTGGACGGCTGATGGATAGGTACAGTGGCGTAACTAGAGTTTGATGGGCCCTGATGCGAAATTTGGACCAGGGCCCCCCCTCTACGTACCCCGACACTTAGGGTACGGGATAATGACACTGACACTCGGTGCACAGGATAATGACGCTGACACTTGGCTTTTACCCTCAGCACCCAGATTTCCCATGATCTGAAATCCCTCTTTCTATCAGCACCCAGCTATCCTATGTTCATATCCATCTTGTCCTCAGCACCCAGCTTCCCCATGCTCTGCTACACATCTTACCCTCAGCACCTAGCTTTCCCATAACAGAGCATGAGAAAGCTGGGTGCTGAGAGATGTATAGCAGAGCATGGGAAAGCTGGGTGCTGAGGGAAAGAGCCTTTTCCCCCTCACCACAAAACATTACCATCCCATGCTTGTATCTTGTCCCCCTTGTATATAGTTCTCCAAATACTATAATGGCCCCCACATAGCCTTCAATATAGTATAAAGGGTCCAACATAACCCTTCATATATTAGAATGCACCCCCATAATCCTCAATGTATTACAATGCATTTCCCATAGTTCTCGATGTATTATAATTCACCCCATAGTTCTCCATATTTTATACTGCACCACAGTCCTCCATGTTTTATAACCCCCATAGTCCATGTATAAGGTAGGCTCCATAGTCCTCCATGTATTATAATGCGGCCCCATAAATCATCATATTGTATTATGCAGCCCCATACTCCTCCATGTATAATGCACCCCTATATTCCATGTATAAGGTGTCCTTCATTTTGTATAATGCAGTTCCATAGACCTCCATGTATAATGCACCCCAAGTCCATGTATAAGGTGTCCTTCATGTTTATTATGCAGTCCCATAGACCTCCATGTATCATGCAGCCAGCCCCCCCCCCCAGGGCCTCAATGTGTCATGCAGCCAGCCCTCCCAGGCGTCATGCAGCCAGCCCCCCCTAGGGCCTCCATGTGTCATGCAGCCATCCCCCCCAGGTGTCATGCAGCCAGCCCCCCCTGGGCCTCCATGTGTCATGCAGCCAGCCCCTCCAGGTGTCATGCAGCCAGCCCCCCCAGGGCCTCCATGTGTCATGCAGCCATCCCCCCCAGGTGTCATGCAGCCAGCCCCCCCAGGGCCTCCATGTGTCATGCAGCCAGCCCCCCCAGGGCCTCCATGTGTCATGCAGCCAGCCCCCCCCCCCTGGGCCTCCATGTGTCATGCAGCCAGCACTCCCAGGTGTCATGCAGCCATCCCCACCAGGGCCTCCATGTGTCATGCAGCCAGCACCCCCAGATGTCATGCAGCCAGCCCCCCCAGGACCTCCATGTGTCATGCAGCCAGCCCCCCCCCTGGGCCTCCATGTGTCATGCAGCCAGCCCCCCCCCCTGGGCCTCCATGTGTCATGCAGCCAGCCCCACCAGGGCCTCCATGTGTCATGCAGCCAGCCCCACCAGGGCCTCCATGTGTCATGCAGCCAGCCCCCTCCAGGACCTCCATGTGTCATGCAGCCAGCCCCCCCCAGGACCTCCATGTGTCATGCAGCCAGCCCCCCCCAGGACCTCCATGTGTCATGCAGCCAGCCCCCCCCAGGACCTCCATGTGTCATGCAGCCAGCCCCCCCCCCAGGACCTCCATGTGTCATACAGCCAGACCCCAACCCCCGGTGTTATGCAGCCACCCCCCCCAGGGCCTCCATGTGTCATGCAGCCAGCCCCCCCCCTGTGCCTCCATGTGTCATGCAGCCAGCCCCCCCCCCTGTGCCTCCATGTGTCATGCAGCCAGCCCCCCCCTGGGCCTCCATGTGTCATGCAGTCAGCCCCCCCCTGGGCCTCCATGTGTCATGCAGTCAGCCCCCCCGGGCCTCCATGTGTCATGCAGTCAGCCCCCCCGGGCCTCCATGTGTCATGCAGCCAGCCCCCCCCCAGGGCCTGCATGTGTCATACAGCCAGACCCCAACCCCCGGTGTTATGCAGCCACCCCCCCAGGGCCTCCATGTGTCATGCAGCCAGCCCCCCCCCCTGTGCCTCCATGTGTCATGCAGCCAGCCCCCCCCTGTGCCTCCATGTGTCATGCAGCCAGCCCCCCCCTGGGCCTCCATGTGTCATGCAGTCAGCCCCCCCCTGGGCCTCCATGTGTCATGCAGTCAGCCCCCCCCGGGCCTCCATGTGTCATGCAGTCAGCCCCCCCGGGCCTCCATGTGTCATGCAGCCAGCCCCCCCTGGGCCTCCATGTGTCATGCAGCCAGCCCCCCCAGGGCCTCCATGTGTCATGCTGCCAGCCCCCCCAGGGCCTCCATGTGTCATGCAGCCAGCCCATCCAGGGCCTCCATGTGTCATGCAGCCAGCCCATCCAGGGCCTCCATGTGTCATGCAGCCAGCCCCTCCAGGGCCTCCATGTGTCATGCAGCCAGCCCCTCCAGGGCCTCCATGTGTCATGCAGCCAGCCCCCCCCCAGGGCCTCCATGTGTCATGCAGCCAGCCCCCCCCCCCAGGGCCTCCATGTGTCATGCAGCCAGCCCCCCCCAGGGCCTCCATGTGTCATGCAGCCAGCCCCCCTCCGGGCCTCCATGTGTCATGCAGCCAGCCCCCCCAGGGCCTCCATGTGTCATGCAGCCAGCCCCCCCCAGGGCCTCCATGTGTCATGCAGCCAGCCCCCCCAGGGCTTCCATGTGTCATGCAGCCAGCCCTCCCCCAGGGCCTCCATGTGTCATGCAGCCAGCCCCCCCCCAGGGCCTCCATGTGTCATGCAGCCAGCCGCCCCCCCAGGGCCTCCATGTGTCATGCAGCCAGCCCCCCCCCCAGGGCCTCCATGTGTCATGCAGCCAGCCCTCCCCCAGGGCCTCCATGTGTCATGCAGCCAGCCCCCCCCAGGGCCTCCATGTGTCATGCAGCCAGCCCCCCCAGGGCTTCCATGTGTCATGCAGCCAGCCCTCCCCCAGGGCCTCCATGTGTCATGCAGCCAGCCCCCTCAGGGCCTCCATGTGTCATGCAGCCAGCAAAATAAAAAAAACAAGTACCTCTCTTCTCCTTCCGACCCCTACGACCGCGGTAGTTACGCCCCTGCCCCCATATGTCACACGCCCTGCTCCCCATACAGCCTGCACCCCCCCATATCACAGACACTACACCCTCATATGTCTCACACCCTGCCCCACATATCTCACCCTGCCTGTACCTCAACTTACCCCTCTCAAACACTCTGCACCCCTTCACAACCTTCTGTCAAAGTCTGCAGCCCTCATCTGCCACTCACCCTGCACACCCCTCATGTCCTCTCTTTTTTCATTACGAGTCATATGTCCAAAATCGTTCAGGAATCAGTATCTTCTCCTGCTTTCTCCCCGGCATCCTGTGTCTCCTCCCACACAGTCACATGGGCGTGACATCATCGCAGGTCCTGGAAGGATGGATTCCGTGTGCTGTGCAGGAGCACTTCTGCTCTGCCGCAGGTCAGAGAGCCCCTCTCACAGGCCGGCCCCCTGACGGTCGCGTAGTCGGCCACTACACAGCGGCACTACACATAGGGGCCCGGCAGCCGGCTCTGCAGAGTGGCTGCCGGGCCCCTATAACCCTGCGGGCCCGGTCGCAGTGGAGACCTCTGCGACCGCGATCGTTACGCCCCTGGATAGGTAAAGACTGACAGAGTGGAAGCTGCGTCCCACTTTGGTTCGGCACACTTTGCCTCTATGAACCAAATGGGCAAGACATAAGCCATAGACGACGAATCCTCAAAGCAGTGAGTTACATCAATCACAGTTCTTGGTATAAGAAAAAAATTGAAGAGAAACTTACTAAGGGTATGTGCGCACGTTGCTTTTTACCTGCTTTTTACCTGCTTTTTTGCTGCTTTTTCTTCTGCGCTGTTTAATGCCAAAATGGATGTGTTCTTCTATTCAAGCAAAGTCTATGGGAATTTGGGTTTCTTGTTCACACTATGTTGTTCAAAATGCTGCCTTTTTGTGGCAGAACTTTGGTCAAAAACTCAGCTTTTCAAAGAAGCAACATGTCAATTGTTTTTGCCATTTGGGTTTTGCACTGCAAAGCTGAGTTTTTGACCAAAGTTCTGCCACAAAAAGGCAGCATTTTGAACAACATAGTGTGAACAAGAAACCCAAATTCCCATAGACTTTGCTTGAATAGAAGAACACATCCATTTTGGCATTAAACAGCGCAGAAGAAAAAGCCGCAAAAAAGCAGGTAAAAAGCAGGTAAAAAGCAACGTGCGCACATACCCTTAGGCTTTATTTTTAATTGAAAAACATCTACCGTAGTGAATGATTTGTTTTTAAAAATGAACACCACCCATAAACTAATCTATATAATTGATACAACTATTCTGTGATAACAAGTCCAGAATAAATGTACAGGTAAACGGACTGATCACTTATGGGTGTTTTTTTGTTTAATTGTACTTACAGAACTATATTAGTAAATACTTGCCATAAAATGACAATTTGGACATCCATTTGATATTCGTCAATAGGATGTGTCCCTATACATTTTGACAGGTTCCAATCAGAACCTACCGTGTTTCCCCGAAAATAAGACACTGTCTTATATTTTTTTTTGCCCCCTCCAAAAAGTGCTAGGGCTTATTTCCAAGGGAGGGCTTACTCTCGGGCAAACATTGTTGGGGAAAAGTTTACCACCCCCCCAAAAAAAAAAATGCAGATCCACCTTCCCAGGATCACCATACTTACCAGACCCTGGGTGTCTGCATGGCTCCCAGGTCCTTCAGTGATCCTTGGCGGGCGCTCACAACAATAATGATGCAAGCCGTCCTCCCCTCATTCTTGCCGACACACCTCAGATTTTGCACACACACTCATACACACACACTCACAATCGCGCACACACACACACTCACCAAATCCGGTGATACCACTGCTTCCACCGAGCAGGGGACTCTCTGCTCTATTATCTCTATTATCTGCGCCACTACTGGGTCCTCATTGCATTCCACCTGCAGGTCCTGGCACTTAACTGAACAGCGTCCCAGGTCTTTACCGTATGCTGGCCAGAAACAATCAATATCGCAGGATGTGGTGAGTGTGTGTGTGGGCGTTGTGATGTGGGTGTGCGAACTGATTGTGTGTGTGTGTGTGTGTGTGTGTGTGTGTGCAATCTCATGTCTATGTGTGTGATCTGATGTGTGTGTGTGATCTGATGTGTGAGGGTGTGTGTTCCGCCACAGGTCCTTGATGTGTTCCACTGCTCCCAGTCAGCGTCTGATGAGTATGATTCTGGTGTCTGTCTTCTTTCTTTTGGGGATGTCTGATGTCTATAATGAAGTGTCCTGCTGTATTCTTTAACTTTTTTAGCTGCATGGACACTTCATTACTGAACCGTGAGTAGGTCTTATTTTCAGGGTAGATCTTATATTTAAGCCTTGCTGAAAACTCCTGCAAGGGCTTATTTTCGGAGTAGGTCATATTTTTAGGGAAACACAAGGGCACGTGTCACTGGGAAGCGAAACGGCATTGCCCACTGTACACTTATTTATGCATTTCCATGGAGAGTATCAGAAAAACAGCGCAATGTAGCGTTTGAAGAAAAGATGCTCTGGCATTATTTCATGTTTTTACTAAGACAGGCATATCATGAGTTCTGGCAGGCCCTTTATATTGATATGTGATTACACACAGATCTGTAAGAATAAGTTCCATAAAATGTTATTTTAATTGGTGAATGAATTAATTTCTGTATTTTCCTTTTGTTATTTATTCCGTTTCTCTGTGATAATCCTGTGAATGCCTCTGGAATACAGAAATGGCCCTTCTTATATTGTCTTTTACTTTGGCTGTAATTTAGGCTCAACAAGCTGTGACCATCAAGTTCTGCGATCTCTATTTTATGTGACTTTGCTGCTACAGGCAACTCTTTCTTTTCTATGAAACCAAGAATTCAACATCTTCAGCCCCAGGAGAGACGGGTATGCTGTAAGGTTTCTGAACTCCTTCCTTTAATAATTTCTACACATTTTAACTAAATTGACTATTTTGGGTTCACCTAATGCTACCAGTGTTACATTACAGTTAAAGTTTTCACAATATTTCCGGTAGCAAACTTTTTAATATTTGAAGAGCTCTGTGTATGCACATCTCCTGGGGACAGAACGGCAGAAATCCTAAGTGTCAATTGGCATCATCCAAATAGTCAGCTAAATTAAGGCTATGTGTATCAATCTGCACCTCCTGGCAAATAAAAGTGCGTTTTTTTACACGTTTTTATTGCGTTATTTATGTGCTTTTTCCATGTGTTATTCATACATTAAGGCTATGTGCGCACTTTGCTTTTTACCTGCTTTTTCGCCGCTTTTTCAACTGCAGCGTTTTAATGCCAAAATGCATGCGTTCTGCTTTTCAAGCAAAGTCCATGGGAATTTGGGATTTCTTGTCCGCACTATGCTGTTCAAAAGGCTGCATTTTTGTGGCAGAAATTTGGGCAAAAACTCTGCTTTTAGGCTATGTGCGCACTTTGCGTCGAGGTATTTGCAGTTCAAAACGCAAATGGCAAAACAATTGACATGCTGCTTCTTTAAAAAGCAGAGTTTTTGCCCAAATTTCTGCAACAAAAATGCTGCGTTTTGAACAGCAAAGTGCGCACAAGAAATCCCAAATTCCCATAGACTTTGCTTGAAAAGCAGAACGCGTGCGTTTTGGCATTAAAACGCTGCAGTTGAAAAAGCAGCGGAAAAGCAGGTAAAAAAGCAAAGTGCGCACATAGCCTAAAGCGGGCTTTACACGCTACGAGATCGCTACAGGGATCTCGTTGGGATCACGGATTTTGTGACGCACATCCGGCCGCTGTAGCGATGCCGTTGCGTGTGACACCTATGAGCGATTTTGGATCATCGCAAAAACATGCAAAATCGCTCATCGGTTACATGGTGGTCCATTCTCAAATATCGTTATTGCAGCAGTAACAAAGTTGTTCCTTGTTCCTGCGGCAGCACACATAGCTCCGTGTGACACCGCAGGAACGAGGAAGCTCTCCTTACCTGCCTCCCAGCCACAATGCGGAAGGAAGGAGGTGGGCGGGATGTTCGTCCCACTCATCTCCGCCCCTCTGCTTCTATTGGGCGGCCGTTCAGTGATGCTGCTGTGACGTCGCTATGACGCTGAACGAACCGCCCCCTCAGAAAGGAGGCGGTTTGCCGGTCACAGCGACGTCGCAGAGAAGGTAAGTAGTGTGACGGGTCCGGGCGATGTTGTGCGACACGGGCAGAGATTTGCCCGTGTCGCACAACCGATGGGGGAGGGTACGAACGCTGGCGATATCTGTACCGATATCGCAGTGTGTAAAGCGGCCTTTAGAGTGGAAAAATGCTGGCAAAAATGCATCAAATCGGCAAGAAAAAAGCAACATGTGTACAACATGTGAGGTAGCGTGGTCGGCTGCGCAGCAGAAGACACGGGATCCAGGCACCAAGGGTCACAGCACACGGTTTAATATCCAAACAAAAGTCCACAACAGTACACATGTGCCTCTCCGGCAGAGAACTCAGGGAGTTGTGTTCACTCCCTCACACTCGGCACCCCCGCCCTTGTTCCTGTTTCCTTTTAACCCTTCTTTCAGCCTGTAGGGAAACAGCATTAACCCTGGAGTGGAGTTACTTTCTATCATGGAGTGAGCACAACCGGGGCGAGACATACCGGCCGTCATAGATAACCCCGGTCACAGTCTCACATACCCCCCCCTCAGTTCAAGCGTGCGGGGTTGAACTCCCGCCATCAAACACGGGCCGCGGGACAAGGCATCGGCGTTGCCCTGCAACCTACCGGCCCGGTGTTCAACCGTAAACCGGAAGTTCTGCAGAGAAAGGAACCACCGGGTAACCCGGGCATTCCGTTCCTTGGCGGACCTCATCCAGACCAGTGGAGAGTGATCCGTCACCAAGCGAAACTGCCGTCCCAGCAGGTAATAGCGTAGGGACTCCAAGGCCCACTTGATCGCCAGGCACTCCTTCTCCACTACGCTATAATTCCGCTCGGGAGGGGTGAGCTTCCTACTTAAGAAGGTGACGGGGTGTTCCTCCCCCTGAACCACCTGAGACAGCACTGCCCCCAGGCCGACCTCCGAGGTGTCAGTCTGTACTATGAACTCCTTCCGGAAATCAGGGTTTACAAGAACGGGCTGTCCGCACAGAACCCCCTTCAGGGCCCGGAAGGAGTCCTCGGCCTGCGGAGTCCAGCGCACCATGACGGACTTCTTGCCTTTGAGAAGGTCCATCAAGGGGGCTGATAGTCCCGCAAAATCTTTTACAAACCTCCTGTAGTACCCCACGATACCCAGGAAGGCCGTAACCTGCTTCGTGGTCAGGGGTCTAGGCCACTTCTGGATCGCCTCAACCTTGTTAATTTGGGGCTTAATCACTCCTTGGCCTATCACGTAGCCCAAGTAGCGGGCTTCCGTGAGTCCCAACGCACATTTCTTGGGATTGGCTGTCAATCCGGCTGTTCGAAGCGCGTCCACCACCGCTTGTACCTGTTCCAAGTGGGTCTGCCACTCGGAGCTGTAAATAATGATGTCATCAAGGTACGCTTATGCATACGCCTGGTGGGGATCCAGCACCAAGTCCATCAACCTCTGGAACGTGGTTGGAGCGCCATGTAACCCAAAAGGCAAGACAACATAGTGGAAGAGACCCTCCGGCGTAACGAAAGCGGTTTTCTCCTTGGCGGACTCCGTCAGTGGCACCTGCCAGTACCCCTTGGTCAGGTCGAGCGTGGTGAAATATCGCGCCTGTCCCAGCCTATCAATCAGCTCATCCACCCGGGGCATGGGGTAGAGATCGAACTTGGATATTTCGTTCAATCTCCTAAAGTCATTGCAGAACCTTAAGGAGCCATCGGGTTTTGGTATTAGGACAATGGGACTAGCCCATTCACTCCGGGATTTTTCGATGACCCCCAGGCGTAGCATTGTCTTCACTTCCTCTGATATGGCTTGTCTTCGAGCCTCCGGCACGCGGTATGACTTCAGGCGTACCTTCAGGTGGGGCTCGGTGACAATATCATGTCGTATCAGACTGGTCCTACCAGGCAGCTCGGAGAAAACATCGGGGTTCTGCTGAACCAGCCGTCTGGCCTCTCGCCTCTGTGTCTTGGTGAGGGCTTCTCCAATCCTTACTTCCGGTTTGTCCTCTCCGGAGGTCGCTGGAGCCGGATGTGAACGAGGAGGGAGATGGGGAAAAAACAACCATCAGGCTTTCCCGTTCCTGCCAAGGTTTTAATAGGTTGACATGGTATATTTGTTCAGGTTTCCGCCTACCGGGCTGCAATACGTTATAGTTGACCACCCCGACTCTTTCCTTTATCTCGTAGGGGCCTTGCCACTGAGCCAGGAATTTACTCTCTGCCGTGGGGATTAAAACCAACACCCGATCTCCGGGTTTAAAGGTCCGCACGGTGGCTTGTCTATTGTAGCGGCCGCTTTGCGCGGCCTGAGCCTCCTGTAAATGCTCCTTCACAATTGGCATAACCGCGCTTATGCGGTTCTGCATTCCTAAAATGTGTTCAATCACACTTTTATGGGGGGTGGGCTCTTGCTCCCATGTTTCCTTTGCCAGGTCCAACAATCCCCGGGGATGTCGCCCGTATAACAACTCAAAAGGCGAAAACCCCGTGGATGCCTGTGGCACCTCTCGTATGGCAAACATCAAATAGGGAAGCATCATATCCCAGTCTTTCCCGTCTTTGGAGATCACCCTTTTGAGCATGGTTTTCAGGGTTTTATTGAATCGTTCTACTAACCCATCCGTCTGAGGATGATACACAGACGTACGCAACTGCTTGATCTGAAGTAGCCGGCATAGCTCTTTGGTCACTTTAGACATGAATGGGATCCCCTGATCCGTAAGGATCTCCTTGGGCAACCCCACCCGGCAGAACACAGCAAACAACTCCCGAGCTATAAGCTTCGCCGCAGTATGTCTGAGAGGTATCGCCTCTGGATACCGGGTGGCATAGTCAACAATCACTAGGATGTGTTGGTGCCCTCGAGCAGACTTTACGAGGGGCCCCACCAGATTCATCCCTATCCGTTCAAAAGGGACTTCTATAATGGGTAATGGTACCAACGGACTGCGAAAGTGGGTCAGGGGTGCGGTAAGCTGACACTCCGGGCAGGTTTCGCAGAACCGTTTTACCTCCCCAAAGACCCCGGGCCAATAGAACCTTTGCAATATTCGCTCCTGCGTTTTCTTGACCCCTAGGTGGCCACTCATCAGGTGTTTATGAGCCAAGTCGAGGACCCGCTGGCGATACGGCTGGGGCACCACCAACTGCTCTACCCCCACGCCCCGTATTTCATCTACCCGGTAGAGTAAATCCTGCTTAAGAGCGAAATGGGGGTACCTTACCTGGGCACCGGGCAGCTGTGCCACCCCGTCAACTACTGTCACCCGACTCCGGGCATGTATTAATGTAGGGTCCTGGAGTTGGGCTGTCCCAAACGTATCCGGGGACGCCTCCAACTCCGGGATGGGCTCGACCGTCTCAGCCTCTCCTGCCAATACCTCTAGGGGCGACCTATCGGGTTCACATTCTGTCCCTATCATGGGAACCCCTACGGCAGGCGTCCCGGATTCAGGATTGTAGGGCTCAGGTCCCGGACTGACCAATATCTGAGGGGACTTAGGAGGTCCCTTCCATAAAGTCCAAAAATAGGGCAGATCCCTTCCTAGGATCACGTCATAGGGAAGAGTGTTAATAAGTCCCGCCTCATGTTGCACCTGACCGCAAGGTGCTGTGATGGTGACAATCCCCGTGGGATAGTCTCGGCGATCCCCATGTATGCAAACCACCCCCACGGTACGTCCTGTGGCCTTTACTTTAGCCCTTAGGGTTGATCGCACAAGGGTCACTAAGCTTCCGGAATCCAACAAGCCTGTAACCGGACATCCATTCACCTGTATTTGGCACAAGTGGGGCTCAGTCTCTGGGGAGACCAGGTCAGCGGTACACACCACCTGAGCATACATTGAACCCCGCCGGGTAACCCCACAATCCATGGGCTCCGTGGTGAGTGGACACTGGGCTTCCATATGTCCCACCCGCTGGCACCGCCAACATCTAATAGGGAAGGAAACCCCCTTGACGAGTTGTCGTTTAGGGTACATAGCCTTCCGGACCTCAGGGACGGAGGGTGCGGCCTCAGACGGGACGGTAGCGGACTCCCGCACCGGTGTCAGCGGTGGGTCCTTGGCACTAGGCTTGGAGGGGCCGGACCGACGGGCGGTACGCAAAGTCTCAGTGTCCCATATCAAGTCCTGCGTAGCCACATGCCGCTCTACCAGGGACACTAATTGGTCCAGGGTACTCGGGTCGCCCTGTCCTACCCACCGTTGAATGGTGACGGGTAAAGTGCGCACAAAACGATCAACTACTACCCTTTCCACCATTTGCGCTGGGCTCAGAGTGTCAGGCTGCAACCACTTTTTTACGAGATGCAACAAGTCATAGGCCTGGGAGCGTACGGGTTTGGCTTCCTCATAGAACCACTGATTTACCCGCTGAGCCCGTACATAGGTATTCACCCCCAACCGAGCCAGTATTTCGGCTTTCAAAGTCGCATATTCTATGGCGTCCTCGGTACAGAGGTCCAGGTACGCTTTTTGGGGCTCCCCCGTCAGATAGGGCGACAATACCTCAGCCCACTGGGGGGTCGGCAGCTTTTCCCGCTCGGCCACCCGCTCAAACACCGCCAGGAATGCTTCCACATCATCCCCCGGGGTCATCTTTTGCAACGCTTGTCTCACCGCTTTCCGGACGCTGCCGTCGTCACCCGGTCCCGGGGTTGTTGCTGCCGGTCCGGCACGGATCGACTTGGCCAGTAGAACCATCTGTTCTTGGTGCCTTTGTTCCTGCAATTTCAAAGATTGCTGCTGATGATCCAACGACCGGAGCAGGTGTGCATTGATCTGTTGCTGCTGCTTTAGTATTTCCTCCATGGTGTCGCCGGGTTTGGGCTGTAGTATAGCCGCTTGAATCCAGGACATGTGCTACCGGGTCACCAGAAATGGAAGCTACACCTCACCGGGCTGGCATGCCCACCGATTCTCCACCATATGTGAGGTAGCGTGGTCGGCTGCGCAGCAGAAGACACGAGATCCAGGCACCAAGGGTCACAGCACACGGTTTAATATCCAAACAAAAGTCCACAATAGTACACATGTGCCTCTCCGGCAGAGAACTCAGGGAGTTGTGTTCACTCCCTCACACTCGGCACCCCCGCCCTTGTTCCTGTTTCCTTTTAACCCTTCTTTCAGCCTGTAGGGAAACAGCATTAACCCTGGAGTGGAGTTACTTTCTATCATGGAGTGAGCACAACCGGGGCGAGACATACCGGCCGTCATAGATAACCCCGGTCACAGTCTCACAAACACTTCAGAATTCTCATTGACTTTGCTCGTAGGTGTCACACGCAACGACGTCGCCAATGAGGCCGGATGTGCGTCACGAATTTCGTGACCCCAGCGATATCTCGTCAGCGATGTTGTTGCGTATAAAGCAGCCTTTGTTCCTAATATGCATTGTTCATTCATTCATTACTTGGCTGCAATGTTCTACAAAATGGGTAAAGTATAATACATTTCCAATTGTGATGCAAAACTCTGTTTCATACATAACAGTAAGAAGATCCAAGGCGATGTGCATACATTAAGTATTTGGTGCCAACATTTCTGCTCCATTTCTGTATATCTTGGCAGGAAAAACACGAAAAACGCATTGGCTAAAATGAGTATTTTTGGTGCAGTTTTTATGTGTTTTTGCCACGCATATTTGGTGCAGATTTTTCTCACTTATTAGATTGAGCAAATTCTAAAGCATGTCAATTCTTACAGCGTTTTTGCTGTAGATTTCGCTCACTAAATCTGCATCACATTTGCAAGGAGAAAATACTCAACGTATGCATGAGACTTCAGGATTCTCATTCCCTTTGCTGGCTTCAGGGAATTGTGAAAAATATGTGCAGAAAAAAATGCAACAAATCTGCAACGTGTGCACAGACCCTAAGAAGAGAAATCACAAGATACTGCCAAATTACAAACTTAGGGCTGATTACGGTATTATTATGTACTAGTTGTCTGGTGGCGTTATCGGTCACCCATAGAATTCTAAGAGGTTCTACTGTGCCGTTATTTGTCGTCAATCTCATAGTCTTTATTCCTGTTGAAGTTATACAGATACAGTCTTGACATGCCCCGTCCCATGGCGTACTTCTCCGAAGCATTGCTTCTAGCAATCAACATTTCCTATGAACAGAGCTGGACTGAGCACAGTACATTGCCACATGGAGACACTGCAGGGAGCTTTGTGCATCATTGTGTAGCCTCTGGCAGATAGTTGGAGGGATTGCCAGTTAAAGAAAAGAGGTAAGAATATCTAAATAGTAGGGTAGGAACATATAAACAGAAATTAAAGGCTTGATCACTTGATTTTTGTTGTAATAAATGTGTTAAGCACATTTTGCAGCGATTACTAATGTATAATTAATGCAGGTTTTCTTCTGTACTTGTCACTGAAGCCTTCACTTGTTAATGCAGACTGTACTGCTCTCCTTTTCTCAGAATAGTTGATAAAAGGAGTGTGTGATCAGACCTGTCCATCAGCTTCCTCTAAGGGATACTTTGCACGCTGCGACATCGCAGGCCGATGCTGCGATGCCGAGCGCGATAGTCCCCGCCCCCGTCGCAACAGCGATATCCTTTTGATAGCTGCCATAGCGAACATTATCGCTACGGCAGCTTCACATGGACTCACCTGTTCTGCGACCGTCGCTCTGGCCGGCGACCCGCCTCCTTGTTAAGGGGGCGGGTCGTGCAGCGACACTGCGACGTCACACGGCAGGCGGCCAATAGGAGCGGAGGGGCGGAGATGAGCAGGATGTAAACATCCCGCCCATCTCCTTCCTTCCGCATATCCTACGGAAGCCGCAGTGACGCCGGTAGGAGATGTTCCTCGCTCCTGCGGCTTCACACACAGCGATGTGTGCTGCCGCAGGAGCGAGGAACAACATCGGACTGTCGCGTCAGCGTAATTATGGATTACGCCGACGCTGCACCGATGATACGATTACGACGCTTTTGCGCTCGTTAATCGTATCATCGAGCCTTTACACACTACGACGTCGCATGCGATGCTGGAAGTGCGTCATTTTCAATTTGACCCCACCGACATCGCATCTGCGATGTCGTAGTGTGCAAAGCCCGCCTAAGTGAAAAATAGATTTCCTATCTGGAATGTTTTTCTATTGGAAGTATCTGATTGAAAAGTCTTGTTACCTACATCAGTTACCATTTTGAGAACAGCTTTGCTGTGGAGTCCAGAAGTAGAACCTGTAATACTTATATATTGGTAAATGCTACAAAATCATTTCCACTACACAAACTTTATTAAATTAAGAATAAAGCACCCAACCCCTTGAAGGACGTATAAGAGAATCCACCTCTTGGTAGTGGAGATGGTAATACTCGGAAGCTTGACTATGACTGTTTATATACTTTTATGTGTAGTCTACATGATTACAGCATATAACTGTCCAAACACAAGCACCAGCTGGTGGTAGATCATTTGTGAACATTAATGCTTGAACTGGCTGCGCGTGCAGGTTTATTTCAGTAAGGATAACAACAAAAGCTCCTCCAGATGCATCTTTCCTTTTGTCAATGGGAAGTTGAGGCATGTTACTCTATGCTCTCCAATGTTTCTTTTGCCCAGCATTTCAGATCGCAAAAAGCCTTATTTATAACTTAACTCTTAACTTCAAAATAAAGAAATAGTATGTATGGTGCCTGTTGAAACTATTGACAGTAGAGTTGATCAAATCCACCAAAATCCGGGACCGGCGAATCCCTGCAGGATTGAAATTGAAAAAATAATCCGGACCCGCTCCGTAATCTGGTGCCCATATAAGTCTATGGGGACCAGAATCCATAAATTAAATTTTTTTGTGGAGGGGATAGGGTTTAGGAACGCGCGCAGTATACACACCCGAGGCTATGTCATGGCAGCATACTCCTTTCGGGTCACGCTTTTCCCTTCCGGAGCTGACAAGTCAATATTCATTGTTTTGCCCACCCACCGGCGCATGTAATTGGTTGCAGCTAGACGCGCCCCCACCCTGAGTGTCAGCGTGTCAGCTGACTGCAACTAATCACCGGCGGCAGGACGGCCGGTGGGCGGGGAAAGCAGTGCAAGTATCTGCGGATTTCAGAAACACATTCACGTTCCTGTCAGAAGTGTGTGGCTGTGCCAGTGATGCACTATCAGACTCGTAAAAGTCTGACATGACCTCACCAGGCACAGCCTGCCGCTTTCTGAACATGAGTGTGCATGTACACAGAAACACATGTACACTGCTGTCAGAAGTGTGTGTGTCTGTGGCAGTGATTCTCTGTCAGACTCATGCGAGTCTGACATGACATCACCCAACACAGCCTGCGCTCTCTGAGCATCAGCGTGCATGTACACAAAACACATGCACGCTCCCGTCAGACGTGTGCGTGGCTGTGACGTTGATGCGGCTTTTTTTTTTTATTATTTAAAGTACGGCCACAACTAAGACCTCATTTACAGCAATCTATTAAGCTGTATGTACAGTCACGGCCGAAAGTGTTGGCACCCTTGAAATTGTTTCATTTCTCCCAAAAAATTATTGCAAATAGACATGTTTTGTTATATACGTTTATTTCATTTTTGTATCACTTGAAACTTTGGAATACTATGATGGATATGGGTCTGCCAAACCATCTGATCAGCCTCATCAGGAACCGTTACATCCACCAAGAAGCAACAGTTCGAATGGAACACTGTGACACAGTATGGTTCAAAGTAGTAAAAGTTGTCCAACAAGGCTGCATCCTGTCACCATTACTCTTCAATTTTCAGAAAGGCTGGATTTGCAGAAAAAAAACAAACAGTCTTAAATACACAGATGATACAATATTGATAGCAACATAATAGATGGAATGAAGGACTTATTACAGAGTGACAAGATGGAAAACTCAAGCATAAGACTCCTACTCAATACAAAGACAAAGACTGCCGCCATGCACGACTCAAACACATTTGAGATGGACAGCAATGAACTGGAAGTTGTAAAGGACTTCAACCCACTCAGATCAATGATCACTCAAGATGCAGCGACAACACCATAAGTCATAAGGAGAATAGCTATGGGCAAATCAACAATGGAGTCACAGGACAAGATCCTCAAATCAAGGGGCATTTCACTGGTGACAAAGACATGGCTGGTAGTCTGATTTTTCTGCAGTAACATATGGATGTGAAACCTGGATGATAAAGAAACAGGACAGAAGAAGAATCAATGCCTTTGAAATGTGGTGCTGGAGAAGGATGTTATCACTACCATGGATGGGAAAAAGAACAAACCAATTTTGGAACATTTGAAGCCAAGCAAGTCCCTTGAAGCAAAGATCACCAAGCTACGACTTGCTTACTTTGGACACATCATACAAAGAGAGCAGTCATTGAAGAAGGATATCATGGTTGGAAAAATAGAAAGAACAAGGCAAAGAGGAAGACCAGCAACTTGATATTATCAAGATAACGGTGGAGAAGAACCTAATGGAGCTATCTAGGCTTGCACAAGGTAGATCTAGCTACAGAGCATTCATCCATCAAATCACTATGGCTTGAAATAGAGCTAAAAGCTATTAAAAAAAAATAAAATTAAAAAATATATATACAGTATACTGTATACTGGAACAACACAAAAAAACCCCCAAGAAATAAAAGGTAAACTGGACATAATATTACACAAAACTCCCAAAATGGGCCGGACAATATTGTTGGCACCATCGACTTAAAATTTGGTTGCACAAGCATTGGAATAAATAACTGCAATCAATTGCTTTCTGTAACCATCATCTCAGGAAACTCCAGGTAACTATCCGGATCCGATAAGTTGGGTGATAAAAAAAAAATGAATGAAAAATAAAGAAAAAAAAGGAGGAAGCAGGTGTGCTATACTTACCGAGTCTCAGCTGCAATGCAACTTCCGGTGCCATTCATTATCCTTCACACATATTCACTGCTGTCCTGGCATCTCTGGTTGCAGTCAGTCAGCACCCTCACCCTGAGTGGCAGCATGTCTAACTGTTTTGATCAGAGACATTGTCTATGTGTCTATATTGGTGTACAAATAAATAAAAAAAATTGGTGTAGGGTCCCCCCATATTATGATACTTAGCACAGATAAAGCATATGGCTACAGTCTTCAGACCCCAGCAGTGCTCTTATCTTGGCTGTGTATCAAAATAAGAAGGACCGCATGTGGGTTTTTTTTTTTTAAATTTAAATTAAATAATTTAAAAAAATGGCATGCAGCCCCCCCCCCCCCATTTTGATACGCAGCCATGATAAAGCCGACATCTGGGGGCTGGATTACTAATAGAATGTGTCTATGAAATCACCCATTAGTAATCTGTAAGTGAAAAGAAATAAACACAAAAAAAAATTCTTTATTTGAAAAAAAATACAAAAAAACCCCAAAACACCGTTTACCATTCCAGGTGAGGTCACTGAGTTCACAAACATGCATCTACTGGCAAAAAAACATGTTTTTTTTTTGCCAAGAGATGCAGATTTGGTGCTGAAATTTCTACACCGTATTCTTGCACCAAATTTACACCTGCTGACAAAAAAAAAAATTGCATCAAAACACCATGCAGTTTTGATGCGATAGTAATGCGATTTTTTTGCCAGAAGGTGAAAATTTGGTGCAGGAATAAGGTGTAAGATTTTCAGCAGCAAAATCTGCATCTCTTGACCAAAAACTGCACAAAAAAAAACGGTTTTAGCGCTGTTTCGGCCCGTAAGTAGCATTACATCTGTGTGGTAACTAATAAGTATAAGGTGATTGCTCCAATCCCTCTATCCCTTCTACCATCATTTTTAAGTGGATGATTCGGGTCCCAATAGACTCTTATGGGGACTAGCATTTGGCCAGATATCTGAGATCAATTTTGGGCCTGAACAGGGTGCTTTGTAAACCCGGTTGAACCCACCGATCCCGGGTATCTGCTAGTCCACCTCTCACTATTCTCTAGTCCTCAGACAGTTCTCTTCACTTCCTCTTTCTGCTCTCCATGCTTAGATTGGCAAACAGACAAACAATCCAAAGATGGAGTCAACTTCTCCCCTTTTTATCTGGTTTCAGGTGTGATTTTCATATTACCCACACCTGTTACTTGTCATAGGTGGGTTGAACAAGCATCACATGCTTGGAACAAAGTTGTTTACCCACCATTTTGTAAAGGTGCCAACAATTCTGTTTGGCTAGTTTTGAGAGTTTTGTGTGAAATTATATCTAATTTTCCTTTTTCCTGTGTTTTTTGTATTGATACCACTGGGAGATATTCTGGGTAACACTGCTAAGAACAGTTCTATCGCTGGTGTTAAGTTGGAGATTTGTTTTTCCAATAATCCAGAATACTTTGGAATAATCCAGTAACAATCAAGTCTAAATGTTGCTGGACTATTTTACTATATATAAACTGAAGCACTTTTTATGTATATTAGTCATCGTCACCCTCAGTGTGGCATGTCTACAATACATTACTTTTTTATATCCATACAATAGATTCAGATTGGGTTTACCAAGAAGCCCTGCAGTGTCATGTCCTATACATAGACATCAGCCTACTGGTGCCAACACAACTGCTCTAAGTGCACAATAAAGACTTGAAGGAGAACATTGTGGACATGACAATATCTTATTATTAAGCGTAGGTTGGTATTAATACTTAATATTTAATTTGCTTGTTCAGGATCTTTTACCAGAATGTACATATTTCTACCATTACTTGCTTAACCTTCATAATGAACAAAAATTCTGTGTAATTACAATTAAAGCTCTATTCATTCTGTTTTGTACTTTATGTTCTTTGTAGTCTGAGCAAAGGTAACCAGAACCTGAACTTAGCAGATGATTCTAGGTTAGAAATGTTAACACTCTGTCTACTAACACTGCTTAGTGACAAAAATGTATAACTTCAATATTGTAGCTAGATTACGATTATTTTAATGAATGCTAAAGACCACATGACTTTCCAAATATTGTGTGAAGTAGGACTTGCCAATATATTTGAAGCGCCCGCTCCCGGTCCCAGCGTGGTATCCCCATGCGTCCCCGCTCCCAGACCCCGGCGGGGGGCACCCCTTCTCTTACTTGCCAGATCCAAGTGTGGTATTCTTAAAATCTTCCACTTCCAGGGTCTGGCGGGGCGTCCTTCCTCTCTCCTGCCCGGCGGCCCCGTCCTCTCCTCTTCTGCCCAAGGGGCTGTCGTATCCTCTTCCTGCTTCCAAGCCACACGCACTGCTTCTGTGTCTGCCAGTATGGTATGCACAGCCACGCTTCCTTTCTTACAGGTTCAGTCTCCCATTACCCAGAAGCTACAAAACAAAGTTATCAGCTCACCTCCTCCGGTTCTCCAGTATCCTCACAGTAGCCTGTGACTCCGTATGGGCAACCGTATGAAGACAAAAGAAGTATATGTCCGGTGCTTGTAGATCATATAAAATGTCCAAATTTATTAGAAAAGATTAAAATTACAAAACAGGAACTATAGGACTAGATGGTCAGTGGAGAAAACGTGTTTCTGCCAATTTCAAGGCATTAATCAGAAGACTTTCCAAGGGTCACCTATTACCTTAAAATTAAGTCCGCCTCCCCTGACAGGAGGTGCCTGAGCAACGTTGCCTATAGTGCATTGTTAGATCTCTAAATCTCAGGTCCCTGCTCAAAACACAGTAATGTACTTGTACCAGTCTCATGAGCCTAACCTCTGTCTCATCCTAGAGCCTGCTTGCTACTACCCCTGTGCCAACACGGCAGAGCCATCACCGCTGTGCCGCCACATCTGAGCCATTCCCCCTGTGCCGACATGTCTGAGCCTTCACCGCTGCGCCGCCATATCCAAACCATCACCCCTGTGCTGACACGTCTGAGCCAGCACCACTGTGCTGCCACATCCAAGCCTTCACTGCTGTGCCACCGCATCTGTGTCATCATCTCTGTTCCGCCGCATCTGTGTCATCATCTCTGTTCCGCCATCTCCGTGCTGCTGCAACTGTGGACTCCTATATTGGACATTAAGAGACAGTACCCGTCCTTAAGAGACTATTACTACTTGTCCCTGGCTGCCGTGCATTTAGGCCTTCCAATGGTGGACCACACAGTCCCTGTATAGGGGTTTGCTGCTGGTTGCACCTTCAGGGGAGTCCGGTGCACGGTCCAGTGGGTCCACCCTCGGACGGTCGCCGCCCCACGGTGACCATAACAGTATTTATTAGTTTAATAAAAGTTATATTTCCTATTAATTACCTTGTTCTTAGATAGGCTGCTTTACAACATTGATATCTGGGGAATTTGAATGCCAAGAAAGGAAAGTAAGGAAAATTGTCTATCATGTTCCAGGAATCAATCCAGGAGTATATGACCATTGTGATATGGAACATTGTTCTGCTAAATCTGTCCTTATTCTACAAGGTTTATAGCATCATGAGTAGATGAACCTAGTTAGCACATTGCTAAGATAAACATTGGAGAACAGGATCTATCTCTCTTAAGCTACTTTAAAGGAATTTCATAGTGAGTACAGGGAGTATAAGTAAAGAGGAAATACTTCAGTCTTTCATATTCCCAGTCCTACGCAGGGGCCACATCCTATTGAAGAACTTCACCCGACCATTAGAAAAAAAAAAAATAAAATAAAAAATGGTTATATAGTATGTATACAAAAATACATAATTTAGTTAAAGAAAATTGCATTAATGAAGTACCAATCATTTTTGGTTGCCAAGTTATAACAATTTTTGCCATTCTGCAAATTCCTGTGCAGCAGCCCAATCCTGTGCAGGGTCCTATTGTGGAAAGTCACTTCAGATGCAGTCCCCCCACCCAAAAAAAAAGCTACACTTTGATATGCCTCCAATCTGTGTCACAAAGGATGAAACATTTTGTTTCCTCTTTCAAAGGCTTCAGTAAGCGACACACGGCTCTCATGAGTCATCACCAACTAATGACAGATTTAAATTAATATAGGCTTTATAATATGGCAGTATTTGTTATCGCACCACCTGATGTAGCTCATATAGATGATCCAGCATAGGCAGTTATGAATTTCTTTACGTGGCAATTTTGCTAATTAACCAATGACTCAGTAAAACTACTCTGTCGCTGCAAATCCTGGAATGGTTGAAGTGCCAACATACTCTCCTGACAATGAAAAAAAATAAAATAAAATTTTATATATATATATATATATATATATATATATATACATATATATAATATACTGTATGAATACATATCATGGTCAGACTGAGGGCAGCAAGCATCTCTTATTTCTCTAATTGGATAGTGGCAGCATGATGATTCTGATTATTGTCAATCACTAGGTTGCTGGTTGTAGTTGACTAGGAGTCATCATGTGTGACATTTGATACAATATTATGCCCAATTGCTGGTGGGCACAGGAATATGTCAATAGAGGAGGATGTGGAGAAAAGGCATAAGCATTGTGTTTTGGTGATATCTCCACACCAGGCAAAGTGCCGGCTTTTGGTAGTAAATTACCACTATGCAAAACACTGAGTCACTTGGGCATAAAATACTTGTAAAGTAAATGTTGCTACCAATGGTGGAATACAACCTGCAGCCCAACTTGAATTCTAAGGAACAGACCTCGGTCTCTGCCATGTGAAAATATACAACAAAGATGGCTTTTTTTTCAACAAATAATGGTGGCTAGGTTTATTCCATTGAAGATGAGTGCATGAGATTATTTTGCAAATGGCAGTACAATCCAGGTGGTTGAGCATCAAATATGGTGAACGTAGAAACGTGGGAGTTCAGTTTCCACTGTAATGAATGACTGAACACATGTTTTTGGGCACAGAAAAGAACTGATGACACAACAGAGGGAGAGCAGAAAGAGAACTGAAAGCAAAATATGAGGATGGCAAAAACCACTGGCTACCAGAAAGACAATCATATGTCGAAGAAGTAGTATGTCTTGAGCGGTCATCATGTTGTTGATCAGTTTGCTTTGTCCACAAGGGCCACAATGCAAATCTGCAACAGGGCTCACAATTATCACAAATCTTTAATAGCATTAGTCATCTTCTATAGGCCAAAGGCATTTTTGGGGCCCCCTAGGCTCCAGGGTCTGGATCCTATTGCAACCCCCTGCATCCATTGTAGTTACGACAAAATAAATAGGTAAATGTTGAGCATAACTGTTTAACTAGTCCAATTTAACAACAATACACTATACAACAGAATATTCGCCTCTTTATTTCCAGTTTGCGTACCTATACAGCAACTATATTAAAAAGTTCAATAAGATAACATTTTGTATAACTGTTTTAGTAGTCAAATTTGGCAACCATACGCCCTACAACTACACTGTGAGCTGTTGCTGCATTTGTAAACTATGTACTAACTTGCGGGCATTCATTGTTATGCTGTCCTTTTTGGTTATGGGGATTTAATCTGCTTAACCCAAAATCTTAAAATAAATTATTACACTAAATTGAGACATCTTTCTTGGCAAACCTGTTTAAGGTGTGAGATTACACATATGTACCTATCCACTGATATTAGCGACAGGCTGGTGTTGCATTATCTTTTTTGGCCCTATCTACCATTTCTGATTGATTCCATACATTTTTTCAGTCTTCGATAAGTGTGTTAAAAAGTTTTGTAATCATTATACATGTATCCAAAATGAATGGTAATCGAAGATATAGCACTGCCAATGGACGTCGTAGTGTAAGAAAAAAAAAAATACCTGGGCAAAAACTGTGGTGGCCACTAGCAGCATCAGCACCACCTGCACTGATAACAACAGCCATCCGGACAGAAGTAGTACCAAATGCAGGTAACACTTGCCCTCTTTTGCCTTCACCAAGTGTGTTAGCGGGGAAGAAGAGACGGCACAAAACACAATACACAGATAGGAAATATAGATTGGCAAAGGCGAGACCCGACTTCCTAGATAGAACAGGACAGGACAGATAACGGATTGTGGCCAGCAAAAACCATGCAAAAAATACCAATACCCTGATAATAAAAAATACTGAGACCACACGGACTCTTCCCCCACTATATCAGGTACTCTTTTAAATAATGGGAGAAACAAAATACCAAAAAAAACACAAGAAATACAAAAATTCAAGTAATCAAGCTGAACAGGGAGAATCTCCCTTTTTCTTGCAGTGGGGCCTGCAGAGGGCGAACCCCCATGCTCATCAAAACAGAAAGACAATTCCTCTCCTGCAAGAAAACAGACTAAAAGCAAAATCAAAAGAAACACAAACACCCTTAAGTGTGGATCAGGCAATAAAGCAAAGAACTTGCAACTTATCTGGAATGGCACAGGCACAGGATTAATGGAAGGACAAACTCCAAGCCAATTCAGAGACTGAGGAAAAACATCTATCACCGGCCCCAGTCAGCAGACACTGCTCTTCTATATAGCCCAGGCTGATCTGCAATTGAGCTTCCCAAACTCCCAATTAACTCCCATAGCTGTTAAGTCACAGTCAGCTTCACCCCTAGTCTTGACCACCAGAGGGAGCTTCAAACCATCACCCCCTCGAATGACATTCACAACAGTTTAAATAATATTATTTGTTTTTAATTGAGAAAAATATAAAAAAAAAATAAACGTTTGATATTTTCCACTTAAACACTAGGAGGATCAGCTGCTAAAATCCTACTGTAGAGCTAATGTAGAACTAGCTCACATTACAACTGCAGTAAGAGTGGGTGGAATCTGCTCTTATGTGTGTGATGTCACCTCCCCCTCCCAATCTAGGTGTTTCCAAAAGGATAAGGGAAGATGAAGTTTAGGATCCCAGTGTGGAGCAATTCTGATGGTGACCGCAGAGTGATCCTAATATGTCTAAAGTGTCACTAAGGCCAGCTGCATAAAGCTCCACTGTATACCGTACCGCACTGTTTCCCAATACCCCATTGGCTGTTTCCCTATGCCCCACTGGCCGTTTCCCTATGCCCCGCTGGCTGTTTCCCTATGCACAGCTGACTGTTTCCCTATGCCTTCCTGGCTGTTTCCTTATGCATCGTTGACCGTTTTCCTATGCCCCGCTGGCTGTTTCCCTATGCCTTGCTGACTGTTTCCCTATGCCCCACTGACTGTTTCCCTATGTCCCGCTGACTGTTTCCCTATGCCTTGCTGACTGTTTCCCTACGCCTTGCTTACTGTTTCTCTATGCTTTGCTGACTGTTTCCCTATGCCTTGCTGGCTATTTCCCTATGCCTTTCTGACTGTTTCCCTATGTCCCATTGACTGTATCCCAATGCCTCACTGTATCCCGCGCCCCCTATATATTGTGCTGCCAGCCAGGATCAGACGTTCGAGGTGACATGCGGCAAGGAGGGGTGATCTGCAGCCTGAGCGGTACTGCACTACAGCCACGCTCACTGCTTCCAGCCTTATGCACTCACCTCAGGCCTGCGCCCCCAGCTGCCTGTCCTGTCAGTGACCACAGTAAGAGCAGCGGAGGCCCGAGGTGAGCGGCGGCATACGCTGTATGCTCCACAAAGATAGCACTGATCTTCTCCCTCTGTTGTGACCTGGACAGCCCAGGGGGCGCGTCCATTTCACAGCAGACGCTGTGCCTGATGAAGGGACCTGAGATGTCTCGAAATCTTGCTTTTTAACATCACTTTATTTTATTTTAGTTAACCATTAAAAGGTATCACAAGATTATAATTTTGTTCCTCTAACTGAGAACAGTCAATAATTTTTCAACTGGCTGACACGGTACCAAAACCTTTTCACTAAAATCCTGATGAAACACTAATGGTGAAAACTGACATACAGACAAACACTCATGAACCTCGGACTGTTTTTTTGCATTTGTGAAAAATGAATAATGTGAATAAAGCCGTAGAGGTTTTTAATTGTTTTTTTTTTTTTTTAACAATACGTAGCAACACTTCACATGTAGCATACAATGAAAGCATTTATAGATTTTCATTGACCAGTATCTGACAAATGGGTCCTTTCGGCATACCTTATGCCAGCATATTTATTTGGTGATTCATAGAGTAAAGTAATAAACTATGCTAATTTATTCCTACAGAAAAGAAGACAAAGTTTTACAATGTTGTCCATTGTTACTTTACGTCTCTACTGAGAACCATTGACCATTATTGAAAGGGGCATATCCTAGCACAGCACATTGGTGTGGAGAGTGTCTGGGTACTCTGTGTACAGATGTGGCATTTACCATACACAAATCCCTCCAGAGCCAAGATTATTTGGGAAGTGCTGAAGTGTTGTAAGGATTTATATGGCACAGAGAACAGTAGGTGGATAAATTAATGGATATGTCAGCTGTTGTATTCCGCCAATGAAATGCTCAAATACAAAGCAAATAGAGCCTAAAAAACATTAAAGGGAGTCTGTCAGCCGGTTTTTTGCTACCTCATCTGAAACCAGCATGATGTAGGCAAAAAGATCCTGAATCCAACAATGTATCACTTGGATTTAGCAAAGCAGCAGAACTAAGAGCTGACCCCACCCACACAAGGCTCTTAATACAGATTGTACATTGACAGTGAGGTACTGTGCACTGGCATTTAAATTAAAGGCTTTATCTCTTCATGACTATCATTGCTAGGTCTAGCTGGCATGCTAGACCTAGTAATGAAAATCATGAAGAGATAAAGCCTTTAATTTAAATAAACAGCACACAGCCTGATAACAGAAGCATAGTTGATTTTTGTTTTTTAATCCCTACAGCAGATTACATAGCAAAACCCTGCTGACAGATTCCCTTTTAATGTGCTTTGTATTTACAGGAATAGCTCTAAGCATTAAAAAGTCTTAAAGGATATCAGTTTTACATCTCATAAGTACAAAAGGTATAAACTACATTACAACATGAGTTAATTTGTACACCCATTATATCTTCAAGAACAGAAAAACTATATTATAGTGCAAAGCTGCCTCCACAATTGAAAATTGCTTGTACATTTTTTTCAAAACACAAACTAAAGTCTGTGCGCTTTTGTTTTCTACATCCAATTATTGTACAATGTCTGGAGAAAAGAATACACTTTCAAGAATGAAAACCAAAACATGCAGACACTTAACCTGAAGATGCAGATAGAGAACAGTTCTGAGGAATTGTAAATGCAGATTTAAATGTCATAAGAAAATAACATTGTTTAAACATTTTTTTCTTTCATTTTTCTAAAATGTTTATGCTCTATTATTTCTTCATATCACAAACTATATTAAAAGGGAAAAAAATTCTTGCATAATCTGAATCAGATTTGATTTACCCATTATAAAGTAAGTCAATAGGTGAATAAAAATTGTATCTCACATATTTCCATCAGTATAGGGTACTTTACACGCTGCGATATCGGTACCGATATAGCTAGCGAGCGTACCCGCCCCCGTCGGTTGTGCGTCATGGGCAAATCGCTGCCCGTGGTGCACAAAATCGCTAACAACCGTCACACATACTTACCTGCCCTGTGACATCGCTGTTTCCGGTGAACCGCCTCCTTTCTAAGGGGGTGGTTCGTGCGGCATCACAGCGACGTCACACGGCAGCCGTCCAATAGCAGAGGAGGGGCGGAGATGAGCGTCTGGAACATGCCGCCCACCTCCTTCCTCCCTCATTGCCGATAGACGGAGGTAAGGAGATGTTCGTCGCTCCTGCGGTGTCACACATAGCGATGTGTGCTGCCGCAGGAACGAGGAACAACATCGCTACTTACCTGACAATGATTTTTTGTAATTAAATGACCTCTCCAAAACAAACGATTTTTGTCTTTTAGGCGATCGTTTTAGGTCGCTCCTAGCTGTCACAAGCTGTGACGTCGCTAACGACACCGGATGTGTGTCACAAACACCGTGACCCTGACGATATATTTTTAGCGATGTTGCAGCGTGTAAAGCACCCTTAAGTTGTGTTTTTCATTGATCCATTACAATAATAAAAGGTAGAAAACGGTATTTGACGCTTTACTATTTACTAATTTGTTTATATAAAAAAGATGACATACGGGTGTTAATAACTAACATTCACGTTTCACATGGATGACAATACAGGAGAAAAATTGTATGGTTTTTATTGATAAAACATGGAAGATTCTGCGTACGCTCGTCTAAACCTGGCCTTAATCAGGCTTTTGTGCTCACGTTTGTTTTAGCAATTTTTGTAAGGTTTTTTTGTAATGTTTTGCAATTTATTTATTTATTTTAACATATCACATTCTGTAGTAAAAATAAAAGCTGAAATGTTCAGACTTGCAGATGGGGCTTTTTTAGACTCCTACTTCTTTTTGTTTCAGGAAAAAACACATGTGCATAGCTGCAGTGGTCAGACCCTATCTTTTGTAGTAAAGTATATAATGTAGGTGTGCAAAGGTCATTGTAAAAAGGGGTAATAGAGTCAGCTGTGACAATTTGAATGATTGATATTTAGTTATCAGCCATGTTACCTGTCACTGTATTCCTATCTCTACTGATTAGAAAACTACCGTATTTTTTGTTTTATAAGACGCACCGGATTATAAGACGTACCCCAAATTTAGAGATAAAAGAAGGTAAAAAATAAAAAATGGGGTCCGGTGTTCTCTTAGCGAAGGGGGGCAGCAGTGGTCGTCAAGCGGGGTCACAGGATGCAAAGGTAGTGCTGGGAGCCGCGGCGGGTCTGTGGTTGCGGCAGCTGCGGCGGTGTCTGTGCCAGCCACGGTAGCGTCTGTGGCGGCAGCGGCGGTGGGCGAGTAGTGGAGCAGGCCGATGCGGTGAGTGCCCCAGTCCGTCTGTGGTCCCGGTTCAAATAATGGCGCCTGGAGCGGCGCATGCGCAGATGGAGCTCTCATCCAAGAGCTCCATCTGCGCACGCACTGACTCCCGACGCCATCATTTGAAACTGGGACCACGGACACACTGGGACACCTACCGCACAGCCACCCGCCCGCCCGCCCACACAGTGTGGCAGCCAGCCTCCAGGACAGAGAGGCACGCAGTCCACAGGCACCCTGCTGCCCACACGCCGCCACAGGCACCCGGCGGCCGCACAGACGGCCCCCGGTAAGCTATATTCAGATTTTAAGACGCACCCCTCATTTTCCTCCCAAATTTTGCATATTATAATCCGAAAAATACGGTATTTTAAACTCTCTCTGAAAGGACAGAAAAACAGAAAATAAAAAAGCAAACATGGCAATAGTGAAAGTTACAAGATTACTAATTTCATTTTTTTTCATGATTTAAAAAAATAAAAACTGCTACTTTTTTTGTAAATACATATAACACAAAAGGCTGATTTCAACAATATGTCATTTTCTGATGATAGCTTCCTGTAAAAAGAAATCTCCAAGTTAACCTTTAACAAAAGTTATGCTCTTCTTATTACTTTGCAATGTTTATTGTTCTGGTGTCTTGAAAAATCAGATAATTTTATAACTGCACATATACGAAAAATAAGCTTATTTAGTAAATAGATTAGAAAGCACATTTCCAAATAATTTTGTGCATTAAATTTGACATTTCTCATTTGCTTCCATTTTTCTAATCTTGAGGATGAAAAGATAAAATCACTAACTTCATGTTGCTGAAGACAATCTTATTGTGATGAACATTGTGATGAACATGTGTACCGTGTTCATAACCCAGTAAACACAGCCACAATAAATGAATGCAGATTGTCCTTATGAATATAATAATTGGAATATGGAAATGATATAAAGTTGTTTCATTGTATAACCTTAACAATTTTCTCAAAGTTGTGCTTTAAAGTTACTCTTAACTCATTGGCCCAATTTATTAAACAGTTTGAACCACAAATCTGGCATAAAGCGAAATGTCACAACTAGTGATGGGCGAACTTTACAGTCCGGGGTCAGCTAGTATGTGGGCATGGACTTTAAACATGCATTTCTCAGGGAAATCCTTGTTACTGTTGTGGCACCCAGATAAAAATTTAAGAAAAAAAAGAAAGAAAAAAAAATGGGGATTAGAGAAGGACAATTATACTTAACTAGTTTCCACGCAGCTGTCACACTGCTTTGTGGTCTGCTCATTAAAGCTTATTAATATTCACTGCTTCCCCCGTCCACCCTCTGTGATTGATTGCACTCACACTAGCTGTCTGGGTCCTGAAGTGGATTGTAAAAATGAATAAATAATTGGAAACAATGGTGTAGGGTCCCCAATATTTTGATACCCAGTGCAGAGAAAGCAGACAGCCGGAGGCTGCAGCCCCCACTGGTCAGCTTTATCTTGGCTGTGTATCAAAATACCAGAGACCCCATGCGGCTTTTTTTAAAAATTATTTAAGTAATTTTAAAAAACGGCATGCGGTTACCCCCTCCCCCCCCACGCCAACCCCCCAAAAAATTTGACATTCAGCTAAGATACATGAGACACCTGGTATTCTCAGGCTGGTAAGACCCATCTTTATTGGGCCCTATGAAGCCTAAAAAAATCAGCCCACAGCCACCTCAGGATTGGCACATCCGTTAGATGTGCTGCTCCTGGTGCGCTTGCCCGTCTCACCCTGATTGCCCTGGTGTGGTGGCAATCGTGGTAAAATAAGAGGTTAATTAATGACAGCTGTGATTTGTCCAAAAATCACAGCTGCCACAAACTCCTGGATTAGTAATGGGTAAAAAAAAAAAAAAATCACAGCTGTTATAAAGCACCCACATTACTAATCGTGTAAGTAAAAGAGAGAGAGAATTCTTTTATTTAAAAAAAAATAAAATATACCCCCCAAAAAAATCTCTAATTTATTAATCCCCAAAACAGCACTTCAGGTCCAACATAATCCACAAACAAGACATTCCACAATGATCCCGGCTCTGCAATATCTGAGGTCACAGTTTGCGGTCACATTAGAAAACACAACCGAGCACTGCAGTGTCTGCAACACACTGATGGAGCCGCAGCTCTGAGTGATGGCATCCGTGAATTAACCTTAGGCCACAGCTGGGGTTCCCATGGTACACCAGATCTGTGTGACTTCAGGTGAACTCAATGAACTCAGATCAGGTGAACTCTATGAAGTCAATGCTGGATTACTTCTTAAGGGTACTTTACACACTGCGACATCACTAACGATTTATCGTCGGGGTCACGGTGTTTGTGACGCACATCCAGCTTCGTTAGCGACATCGCAGGGTGTGACATGTACGAGCGACCTTCAACGATCGCAAAAGTGGTAAAAATTGTTGGTTTTGGAGAGGTCGTTCAAACACCAAATCTCGTTGTCTGGTGAGTATCGATGTTGTTTGTAGTTCCTGCGGCAGCACACATTGCTGTGTGTGACACCGCAGGAACGAGGAACCTCACCGTACCTGCGTCTCGCCGGCAATGAGGAAGGAGGTGGGCGCGATGTTGGGCCCGCTCATGTCCGTCCCTCCTCTGCTATTGGGCGGCCACTTAGTGACGTCACCATGATGCCGAACGAATCGCCCCCTTAGAAACGAGGCGGTTCGCCGGTCACAGTGACGTCGCTAGGCAAACCCTCACCGTGGCCCTGATCCACTCTCGCCTTGACTACTGTAACTCTCTATTAATTGGTCTCCCCCTAACTAGACTCTCTCCTCTACAGTCCATCCTTAATGCAGCAGCAAGGGTCACCTATCTGGCTAACCGCTACTCGGATGCCTCTGCTCTGTTCCAGTCATTGCACTGGCTGCCCATATATCATAGGATCCAATTCAAATTGCTTGTTCTCACCCACAAAGCTCTCCACAGTGCGGCACCCCCCTACATCTCCACCCTCCTCTCTGTCTATCACCCCACCCGTTCTCTACGCTCTGCAAACGACTTTCGACTAACATCCACACTAATTCGAACCTCCCACTCCCGGATCCAAGACTTCTTCCGAGCTGCACCAACCCTCTGGAACGCCCTACCCCAAGAAGTTAGGACAAATCACAACTTAGTCAGCTTCAGACGCACCCTAAAGACGCATCTTTTTAGGGCGGCCTATCACACTCCCTAATCAGATTCGATTCACATAGTCCCTCTACAGCTTCTCACAACATAACTCCACATCAAACTCCATGGTACCCAAATGCATTTCAAGGCTCTGGCCAACTGGTCCAGGAAACCATTATCTATCCCCCATTTCCGTGAGATGGCTGGATTGTCATTGTAAATAAGCACTTGTACCTTACCCCCCCCCCCCATATCGCATTGTAGATTGTAAGCTCTAATGAGCAGGGATGTCTTTTTTTTCCCTCTAAATATTGTATTTTCTATAACTGTTACTTGTTTGTATCTGATCCTCCTGAATTGTAAAGCGCTGTGGAATATGTTGGCGCTATAGAAATAAAGATTATTATTATTAGGCAGGTAAGTA
Organism: Anomaloglossus baeobatrachus; assembly: GCF_048569485.1. Classification (NCBI taxonomy): domain Eukaryota; kingdom Metazoa; phylum Chordata; class Amphibia; order Anura; family Aromobatidae; genus Anomaloglossus; species Anomaloglossus baeobatrachus. The sequence goes on along the minus strand of NC_134357.1, from coordinate 136,815,533 downwards.
CGTGTGCCAGGTGTAAGCGATGTTGTGCGCCACGGGTAGCGATTTGCCCTTGACACTCAACCGACGGGGGCAGGTACACTCGCTAGCGATATCGATACCGATATCACAGCGTGTAAAGTACCCTTTAGGTTATGTGAGCATATTGAGTATTAGGTTGCAGAAAACGCATCATAAATGCATTGCAGTTTTGATGCATTTTTTTGCCAGGAGATCAGATCTGCTGCAAAAATTTGTTTATATAAACACACACACACACACACACATATACAGACACTAACAAACTCTCAACAGGTGAAATAAGTATTGAACACGTCATGAATTTCTGTCATGAGTATGTCCTGCTCAGGGGAGACCCCAGGTGAATCTGGTGTCAGAAGGTCACAACTGCTATTTGATAACATCTCCTTGCTAATGGTGCTGTAAGAGTTAAGCACCCTTTCCTTCCTGGCTGCTGGCTGTAGCTTCCAGTCTTAGGTGTGGCTTTTTGGGATCACTTCCCTTCACTATTTAAGTCATGCGATCTAATCATCTGATGCCTGTGATAGAAAGTGAATCCATCATTTCTATTTCGTCCACTTTGGAAGGATTCATCTCTAGAAAAAGTCTGTTGTGTTGTGTGCAGCAGTGGTGTTTTGCTGCACTAAAGCCGCCTGAAGTGTTTTACCTTTTCATGTCTATTTTCCTTCTCTGTTTTCCTTTATGTTTCTGTATTGTAGTGGAGAGACTAATACCTTCGTCAGCCTGCTCACTGGCTAGTGTGAGTGTAGGGCTGAGGACCTAAAGTATTTGACTCAGCGACAGGTTGAAACAACGTTCATAGGGACGCTAGTGAGCTCAGGAAACAGTTTGAGGTGAGTTCAGAAGGTAACCCCTCACCCATCTCCCTCCCTCCATTGTATCATGACCCCTGTGTTCCCTGTGTGTTGTTACATCTTCTGGGGATTAACCAGGTATCCGGTAAAGCCTGCTAGTCACACCTGTGACAGTTTCTTACCAAATGTTGGTAACAACCTATCCAATCCACACAGGCAAAGACATCAAGTCATAGATGTCCATAAAATATGTGTAAAGCTGCTAAAATGGCAGTGTCAATCATCTGATCTGAATCCAATAGAAAATGTATAGAAAGAACTAAAAGTTCAGAGTTCATAGAAGAAGTCCACGGAAACTTCAAGATTTCAAAAATGTTTGTGTGGTATAATAGACAAAAATCACACCTAAGCAATGCATACGACTAGTTTTGCTATACAGGAGGCATCTTGAAGCTGTCATCACCAGCAAAGGCTTCTGTACAAAGTATTAAAAACATTTCAGTAATGGTGTTCAATGCTTTCCCTGCGCCATTTCTCATTATTAATTTGTAGAACTACCATGCTACCTGATTGGGAAGGGGCACAGTGCTCAGTCTACCTACAGGCTAACAGCCAGACTACACTATTTTGGACCACTCCACCAAGCCCCAGCTGATTTTATTTAACCCCTCGCCAGCCATTAGACTCCATGACCTATACTACCTTTATACCCAGCCCCAATTTTCCCCCTGCTAATCCCCAGTTGCCACTAATAATACCGCACACCTTGCAGTAGCACGCTCCTTATGCACTGTCAATGATTATTTGAAACCAAAGACATTACAAAACCAGGAGTACACCATAAATTGCTGTCCACTTTGGGACAACTAACCATCATCTTGACAGGTAATCCCCTGATCTATATCCCATCCAGGGTGTATATTACTGTTCCGGACATTCTTATGAAGTGATTTTTATACCCGTGTTGTAGGTCTGAGCAACAGCTTTAATATCATCCAGCCAACACTATCCCCTGCCAGGACATACTAAGGACGAGTGCTACCTCAGATATCCGTATTTATCACCACCTTGGATACTATCCATTACTTGTTGTTTTATCTCTGCATATGGTTTAAAGCAACTACTGTTGTTTGACTCTTCCATTATAAAGGTAACCATAAAATCTTTAAACGCCACCTGAAGTCTCCTGGTGGCATATATAAAGTACCCACCGGTATGTTTTCTTTATAGAGAAACATCACAGCATATACTTTTTAGTGCTATCGACTAACCTTTACATACCTTATATCTATAGGCACCCCCTGTTATCAGTTCTGTGGAAAGTCATCTCCTCTTCTCCACCACCTTTTTAAAGCCTATGCTCCTTCCTATCTGCGGTAAACTAGTCTCTTCCTACTATAGGTACTGCAGGAGCACTCAAATTCACTCCCCCTCCATTTTTTCCATTCGAACAGGCTCTACGCAGATCCAGCCACCTACCTACTACTTCCCACCGCTATTCCTGCTTGGGTACCTGGACCATTGTGTTGCTGCTTGACACTACTCATTATTACACTTGACTAAATTTATGAACATCTATGGTTTGATTTCTTTGCCTGTGTTGATTGAATGGGTTGTTATTGACATCTGGTGAGAAATTCATGTCAAGAACACCTTTAGAAATATATTTACTTTGAAAATTGGGTATGTGTTCAACACTTACCATCTTTCACCCGCTATATGCCATAAATGTCTATGCTAGTAATACGATAACTATGGTAATAGATTAGTTTTGGGGACCTCACTGCCCATTGGCTGTAGCTGCCTACATAATAAATTTAATAAGTAGAATTAAAGTTCCCCTTTTTTGCTGATCTGTTTTTATTTTGTAAGTGTATGTTCCACTAAGGAAAGTCTAAATCTGACAACACAATTTAAATGGCCACAGCAGGGATTGTGCCTGTTCCCCGCCACCATCGACGGCCCCATGATGCGATCACAGAGTGCCAGTGTGTTGCTATGGTAGTGCAGGGTCACATGATGACCCCTAACGCTACTATGACGTATTTTCTGTGAGAGCCGACTGAGTGTCGGCACTCACAGGAACACTGCATTTCTGCTGATCAGAGCGATTCTGCTCTGATCAGCAAAAATGAACAAGCGATCACACACTGCAGTCATAAAGTCCCTTAGGGGGACTAGTAAAATCAATAAAAAAGGTAAAAAAAAATAAATAGAAAAAAATAAAAAGTTCAAATCACCCTCCTTTTGCCCCACTGAAAATAAAAAATATACACATATTTTGTATCGCAGAATTCAGAAATGCCCAATATATCAAAATATATATTCAATGAATCTGATCGGTACACAGTGTAGCGGGATAAAAATGCCAAACACCAAAATTTTGTTTTTTGGTCGCCGCAACATTGCATTAAAATGCAATAACAGGTGATCAAAACGTCGCATCTACACAAAAATGGCATGATTAAAATCCTCAGCTCGAGATGCAAAAAGTAAACCATCACTGAGCCACAGACCCTAAAAAATGAGAATGTTACAGGTGACAAAAACGGTGAATAAAAGACTCAGAAAACAATCGTGCAATTGCAGTGTTTTTTCAATTTCACAACGCTTGGAATTTTTTTCCCATTTTACAGTACACAATTTGGTAAAACTAATGGTTTCATTCAAAAGTACAGCTCGTTCTGCAAAAAAACAAGTCCTCATATGGCAATATTGACGGAAAGGTAAAAAAACAATTATGGCTCTTGGAAGAAGGGGAGCAAAAAGCAAAAAATGAAAAATCGCCGTGTTGTGAAGGGATTAATTTATTTTATATTTTGATAGGGGATTTTAAAATGCGGTGATACCATATATCAATGGGACAAAAGGGGGGTGATTTGAACTTGATTTTTTAATTTTTTTCATAGTTTTAATAATTTTTTTTCTAACACTTTTTATTGTTTTTACTAGTCCCCTGAGGAAGCTTGAAGCTGATATACTCCGATTGCTTCTGCTGTACATAGAGATGTTTCAGTACCGCTCTGAACAGCAGAAATGCTGATCTCCTGTGAGCCAGCATTCACAGCAACTTTGTCATGAATACGACGGGAGTCATCAGCTGACCCCAGGCTATCATGACAACTCACTGGCACCCTGAGATCATGTCACGGGGTTGCCGATGGGGGCGGGAAGTGATATAACTGGTTATGAAACATGGCTAGATGTCCACACCACCCATACCTGTTAAAATCATATGTTGACTGATCAGATCAGCAGACGTGCAGGGAAACATGAGGGCTCGCCAAGCGAGGCCGCATTAAATGGACAGACACAGTTTTGTATGTACAGATTACGTCAAAGGTTGTGAAGAGGTTAAAATTAAAAAATAAGTGCCAAAATTGCGGTTTTGTACATATTTCTTCCCACAAAGTGTTAAAAAAAATGTATTACTCAGTTATATGATCCCCAAAATACTGCCACTGACAACCACTCATCTTGAAAAAAAACAAGCCCTTATATGAATCTTACGGAAATATTAAAAAAAAGTAGTTGGCTCCCAGAACGAGACAACAGAAAAATGAAGAAAAAAAAAAAAATAGTGTGTCATAAAGATGAGAACTGGTTGTAATGTCAAGAGGTTAAGCAGCATTACTATAGATTTCTCTCAGTTAATCTTAAAACCTGAGTAGTTTCCATGTTCATTAAAAACCCTCTAAGGATCTCCTAATAGAAAGGTACAGAGAATACAAGGAAGGTTAATTGGAAACATAAATCCATGCAGACAAAATAATCATGATGATTAACGTATGATTCTCACTCCTATATTACAGCAAAGATAGAAAACTAGGCTCTAAACTAACCTAAGAAAAGATATAAAGGAAGCCTTAGGGGCACTTTGCACGCTGCGACATCGCAGGCCGATACTGCGATGCCGAGCGCGATAGTCCCTGCCCCCGTCGCAGCTGCGATATCCTTGTGATAACTGCCGTAGCGAACATTATCGCTACGGCAGCTTCACATGGACTCACCTGTCCTGCGACCGTCGCTCTGGCCGGCGACCCGCCTCCTTATTAAGGGGGTGGGTCGTATGGCGTCACTGCGACGTCACACGGCAGGTGGCCAATAGGAGCGGAGGGGCGGAGATGAGCGGGATGTAAACATCCCGCCCACCTCCTTCCTTCCGCATATCCTACGGAAGCTGCAGTGACGCCGGTAGGAGATGTTCCTCGCTCCTGCGGCTTCATACACAGCGATGTGTGCTGCCGCTGGAGCGAGGAACAACATCGGACCGTCGCGTCAGCGTAATCATGGATTACGCCGACGCTGCACTGATGATATGATTACGACGCTTTTGCGCTCGTTAATCGTATCATCGAGCCTTTACACACTACGATGTCGCATGCGATGCCGGAAGTACGTCATTTTCAATTTGACCCCATCGACATCGCACCTGCAATGTCGTAGTGTGCAAAGCCCGCCTTAGAGTGAGATGTTGTGGTGTTATAATTTGGTGCAATACAGTGTTCCCGAAATCTAATAATGGGGTTTATGAGACCCCAATAACTGGTTATAGGTAAAAAAAAATACAAATTTGCGGCTATTAAGGAAACTGGGAAATCTTCATCGATAATTAAGAAATATTACACACCATCTCTTTACTGGACGGTAGATGAACAATCACTTGGTTTTTGGGGACGTTGTCCCTTCAGAGTATATATTGGCAACAAGCTTGGCAAGTATGGTATAAAAAGTATGACTATGTGATGCCAGGTCATTTTACATGGTGAACGCTGTACTCATGCATACTACGTAAGAACTCTTAGTGTTCTAATTCATGGTACCAACAGTAATGTGACTGTCATGCGATGTTAAGTTCCAAATTCAATAGGTGCCACGGCAACGTCAACCTCTGTTCTCCTAGTTGTTCAGCCAGAGCTGGATATTATCTCTGTCATGTGCACTGTTCCTCAGTTGTGCTGGAGTTAATTCCTGCTCACCTGATGAACTTTACTAGGAGCTTAGGTTGCTAATTACCAATCTCAGCTGTCTCCTTCCTACATAAGATCCTGGAACTTACTATTCAGTGTCGATAATAGTTCAGGATTGCTGCAGTGAATACTGGTCCCATTGTAGTGATCCAGAGCCTGGTGATCTGTTGTGTGCATCTGTGTGGTGTGGAAATATTCCTGTTAGTTTATTCCTTCCCAGTGTTTTACTTCCTCCCGTGTTTGTATTGTCTCTCCCCTGTGTCTGATTACAGTGTACATGTGTTTTGGTTTTTCCCCTGTCTGTGGTATTTATTTGTGGGGTTTGCTCCTCCAGTGCTGGCCCACTCCTGGGGTGGGGTAGAGGGGGTGTAAGTTCAGGGTTCAGACAGGTGTTAGGGTCACGCTGGTGGTCCAAACCTGGCTGCCATCAAGCTAACTCTGGGATAAGGGACAGCATAGGGTCCAAAGTCTGACGGCCAGTTTAGAGGTCCCTACTCCAGCTACCCCCACACTCTCATGACAGTGACATGTGACCATTGGTTTACGTCTATACCACTTGCTGAACATTTACTGTCAGATCATAGGCTGACAATTGTGGGTACCCTAAGAAAAAATAAGAGAGCGATACCACAATCTTTCGTATCTCCCAAAAGCAAAAAAAAGTACAGTCTTGCCAGCCCTTATTTTATAGTCCCTAGACCTTAGGGCGGCTTTGCACATTGCGACATTGCACGTGCGATGTCGATGGGGTCAAATCGAAAGTGACGCACATCCGGCGTCGCAGTCGATATCGCAACGTGTAAAACCTTTTTGATACGATGAACGAGCGCAAAAGCGTCGTTATCGTATCATCGCTGCAGCCTCCGACATTTCCATAATGTCGGTGCAGCGACAGGTACGATGTTGTTCCTCGCTCCTGCGGCAGCACACATCGCTGTGTGTGAAGCCGCAGGAGCGAGGAACTTCACCTTACCTGCCGCCGGCTGCAATGAGGACGGAGGTGGGCGGGATGTTTACATCCTGCTCATCTCCGCCCCTCCGCTTCAATTGGCCGCCTGCCGTGTGACGTCGCTGTGATGCCGCACGACCCGCCCCCCTAAGGAAGGAGGCGGGTCGCCGGCCAGAGGGACGTCGCACGGCAGGTAAGTGCATGTGAAGCTGCCGTAGCAATAATAATCGCTACGCCAGCTTTCACTAGATATCGCACATGCGACGGGGGCGGGACTATCGCTGCAGCATCGGTAACACATTGTTACCGATGTTGCAACGTGCAAAGCCCGCCTTAGTCTCGTTCATTTCAAAAAACAAGATAAGTGTTGTACTCCTATCCATGATGCACAAATCTGCAGTCGTTGATAAGGAAACAAAAATCCCAGAAATTATTAAGTTTTACAATAATACCAAAGGTGGGGTGGACACATTGAACCAGCTCTGCCACACATATTCTGCAGCAAAAAAGACCAAGCACTGACCAACGAGAGTATTTTATGGGATATTAGATCAGTCTGGTATAAATGCATTGATTCTAATTGGTGCTAAACCATCATTGAAGGGTAAAAGTAAGAACACAAGAAGATGCTTCCTGAAGGACTTAGCTTTTAAGTTGGTGAAACCTCAAATGAAAGAAAGACTTGTAATTCCTAATCTTTCAAGGAGCATGAAAATTACTGTAATGAAACTGTGCAACACTGAACTACCACCACCACAAATTATACCTGCTGGTTCAAAAAGAAGATATGGCTACTGCCCAAGGAAAAATGACAAGAAAACAGCTCTACAGCGCGTGGAATGCAAGAATCCAGTCTGTACAGATCATTGGGCTAAAGGGGGCTTTACACGCTAGCGATATTGGTACCGATATCGCTAGTGTGCATACCCGCCACCATCGTTTGTGCGACACGGGCATATCGCTGCCCGTCGCGCACAAAATCGCGCTCCCCCGTCACACGGCTTACCTGCCCTGCGATGTCGCTCTGGCCGGCGATCTGCCTCCTTTCTAAGGGGGCTGGTCGTTCGGCGTCACAGCGAAGTCACACGGCAGGCGTCCAATAGAAGCGGAGGGGCGGAGATGAGCTGGACGTAACATCCCGCCCACCTCCTTCCTTCTGCATTGCCGGTGGAGGCAGGTAAGGAGATGTTCCTCGCTCCTGCGGTGTCACACACAGCGATGTGTGCTGCCGCAGGAACAAGGAACAACATTGCTAATGAGAGGTAAACGATTTTTTGTTTTAGGATGACCTCTCCGCGGCAAATGATTTTGGCCGCTTTTGCGATCGTTTTAGGTCGCACATAAGTGTCACACGCTACGATATCGTTAATGACGCCGGATGTGCGTCACTAACGACGTGACCCCGACGATAAAACATTAACGATATTGTAGCGTGTAAAGCCCCCTTAAGATATGTCATGCTCATGTAGGAGACATGCAGTAGATCTAGTGGAACAAGTGAGAGACCTTGAAGAAGACTATTTGTGTAATGTAATATTACTAAAAGTAGCGTAGACCATTTATTTTTTATTCTTTTTCTTTGTGTGATATTTCTAAAGTGCCGCCTTTATTTTATTTATATTATTATTCAATTGTATTAGTTTTATATATTTTGTGTAATTTTCTAAAAAGTGAATGTTAGGCTATACATTAAGCCTAATTATAGCATTCTAAGCAATGCTGAAGATAATACCTGCATTATGTGGCTATGTAGAAGAGACGGTCTTTGAGGCAGACCATACCCCATGAACAGGTATATGTAACTAAAATATGATTGACAAGTTCCAGGGTTAAAAAAAAAACATTTACACCTAGCAAAAAGCTACACATTTCTTTGCAATACGAAAAGTAAAAAAAACAAAACTTAATTATGGTCAGGCTTTAAAGGGAACTCGTCACAAGGTTTTTGCTATGTAATCTGAGTGCAGTAAGGGAAAAGAGCCTGATTTCAGAGATGTCATTTACTAGAATGTGCTTTGCTATTTTATTACATTCAGCATTTTATCAGCAGGAAATTATCACTACAGGCTAGGTGTTTTTTGCTGCATAGTCCAACCACACCTACACCACTGATTAGAAGTGTTCTGTCAATAGACATTGTACACAGAGAGCTCTGGTGTGGGTAGGGTTACAAAATAATATTCAGCTCTGCTAAATCTGCAACAGAGACAAAGACAATTGTGACTATCATATCTTCTGCATCCAGTAAACTAATACATGACTTGAATCAGGGTCTCTGTCCTTATCTCATGCTGCTCTCAGATTACATGACAAGAAATTGCAAACAGATTCCCTTTTAACTGATCACTTTTATTTACAATACCGGTTGCATTAAAAGATCAAAGCGACTTGGAAAAACTTACCGATTATAAGATCCTTTTTTATTTTATTAGTACTGATGCAGAGAAGGTTACCTCTGTCAGTAAGAATTTTAATCTTCCATGCTAATTCTTTAAATGGTAATGAGATTAATTCTCAGGGTCAATATCACATCAGCTGTAAGATTTTCAATTCCTTAAAACACAGTTCAATCTATCTTCCGTTGATAATTATCCTTTCCAAGACTCCTTTAACTGAATTTACAGGTCTATGCAGAATTCTGGTTACACAGCGTAAAACTAAAGGCCACATATAGGTTTTGATAAACTATTTATTGTCCTCTAATTCAGACAACCTGGAGAGTGATAGATTTTGCACATTTTTTATTTAATTTATTGCAATTTCCAAAATTATATCCTAGACAGAAAGGTGAAGAAAGGAGGAGGAGTTTCCCGACTCAGGATTACACAAGACACATAAACAGTGGCCCCGATTCATCCTTCTTTGCCCAATTTATGTGGAGTAAAAATCATTATAAAAGTGACTTTTGTTAGCACTTCATTCATTATTTAATTTGCACCATTTTAAGTTACCGTATTTTTCGGACTATAAGACGCACCGGACCATAAGGCGGGCTTTGCACGTTGCGACATCGCAAACCGATGCTGCGATGTCGCACGCGATAGTGCCCGCCCCCGTCGCAGGTATGATATCGTGTGATAGCTGGCGTAGCGAAAATTATTGCTACGCCAGCTTCACACGCACTCATCCGCCCTGCGACCGTCGCTCTGGCCGGTGACCCGCCTCCTTCCTAAGGGGGCGGGTCGTGCGGCGTCATCGCGACCTCACATGGCAGGCGGCCAATAGCAGCGGAGGGGCGGAGATGAGCAGGATGTAAACATCCTGCCCAGCTCCTTCCTTCCGCATATCCTACGGAAGCCGCAGTGACGCCGGTAGGAGATGTTCCTCGCTCCTGCGGCTTCACACACAGCGATGTGTGCTGCTGCAGGAACGAGGAACAACATCGGACCGTCGCGTCAGCGTAATTATGGATTACGCCGACGCTGCACCGATGATACGATTACGACGATTTTGCGCTTGTTAATCGTATCATCTAGGCTTTACACACTACGATGTCGCATGCGATGCCGGATGTGCGTCACTTTCAATTTGACCCCACCGACATCGCACCTGCGATGTCGTAATGTGCAAAGCCGCCCTAAGACGCACCCTGGTTTTAGAGGAGGAAAATAGGAAAATAAAATTTTAAACAAAAAATGTGGTCATGACACACTGTTATGGGGCGAGGATCTGCTGCTGACAGTATATGGGGGTAATGTCCCCAAATTCTCTACTAAGGTACCCCATCCTGGTAATGATCCTCCTGCCTTGTATACATACCCCATCTTGGTATATGCCCTTATCCCTGCTTTATACTGGCATCCTGCTATATACTCCCATCCTGCTATATACTCCCATCCTGCTATATACTGCCATCCTGCTATATGCCCCCATCCTGATATATACTGCCATCCTGCTATATATTCCCATCCTGCTATATACCGCCATCCATCCTGCTATATACCACCATCCATCCTGCTATATACCCTCATCCTGCTATATGGCATGTATCCTGTATCACACAAAAAAAATAAACGTGTATACTCACCTTTCCTCGTTCCATGCAGCATTGCTCCTCTTCCTGTCTGTGACTGTAGCAGCTCCGCTGATCTGTTTGGAGCCATCACCGGTCCCTTCCCTGCAGCATTGCTCGTCCTCCTGTCTGCCTGTTGACCTGCGTGACTAACGGCGCGCACAGCGATGACGTTATCGCTGTGCTCACCGCTCTCTACACAGATCAGCTGACCGGCACAGACAGGAGAAGATCGCGAAGCTGCAGGGGAACGGTGAGTTATACTGAGTCACTGCACCCTGCGCTGATGATTATGCGTGGAGGGCAGTGAATACAGCCGCACATGATCACTCCATTCTGTAGTTGCCAGGGGTGATCACGGCCGGCTGTTAATTATGCGCGCATCCCCCACTCATCATCCCGCTCACCTGTCAGTGTCGGCTTCAGCGCTGAGAGATGATGGGCGGGATGATGGGCGTGCATATGTAATGAGCGGGCCCACGTGGTCACATCAGGAGCTGATGCAGCCTGCTTGTACCCCTGATGGCCCGCTCCACTGCAGCACCCTCATTCCTGGCCGCAGCCCTATATTCAGACCATTAGACACACACCCCACTTTCCCCCAACATTTGGGGGAAAAAAAGTGCGTCTTATGGTCCGAAAAATACGGTAGCTTTGCCTAGTTTCAACAACTGGTTTTTATTTTGTTTTGTTTTTTTTGCTTTTTTCAATGGGCGGTGTTAATTATCCAGATATTTTAACCTAATTCCTGCTTTGTCACTTTTATACCTTTTTCCTGCAATTGTAACCACTACCCTGTGAAGAATGAAGTCTAATTTATTTTTCACATAGTTGGAGACTAACGTGAAACATTTAAAGGCTTGTGTCAGCAGATCAAAAAAAAAAAAAAAAGCTAAAAAAAAGTAAAAGGAAAAAAGCATCTTTAATTTTGTGTAAAATCAGTTAACCTACATGGTGTATTTTGGAGAATGTTGTGTCACGGGGTGTGATGGGGATCACTAGGAGCAGAGGATCCTAAACGGACCCCGATCCCATAGATACAGCTGAAGTTGACGATGTTTGGGCCACCTTCCTGAACATCCCTGGTCTATTGGCCCTCCTCCCTCCACCAAAGAGAGAGTCGGGACAGGAGTGATTAATCCCACACAAATAAACAGAAGGGGGAAAAATCAAAACTCAAATTCACAGAAATCACTCACAGAGGTACAGACCAGTGGTCCCCAACTCTAGTCTTCAAGGCCCACCAACAGTGCATGTTTTCAGGATTTCCTTAGTATTGCATGGGTGTTGGAATCATCACCTGTGTATGTGATTAAATAATCATGTGTGCAATACTAAGGAGACCCTGAAAACATGCACTGTTGGTGGTCCTTGAGGACTGGAGTTGGGGACCCCTGGAATAGACAAGACGTGTTCAGGAGGAAACTAAAAGAAGGGAGGAAAAAAAATCAGACAAAAGTATTTCCACAACACACCAAACGGCACACAGACGTTCACAGCAACTGGATAACAATGCACAAGGATCGGGATCGCATAAAGCTATCAGCAGCAGAGGAGAACAGCCTCCACCATCTTAAAAAGGACGGAGACGGCTGTGATAGGTCTTTTGCATCATGTGACTCAAGCAGTAATCCACAGGCTAACAGAAATTAACTCCTGCAAGCCCAATTACTAACAAGAGCACAACTAGTCAACACCCGAGACTGGTTGTGCAACTCAAAAGCAGCATCATGTGGAGTGTCTGACTCTGATGTGTGAACAGCATCAGATGTAGTACTGACACTCTGCGAGTTTTGAGCCAGACATCGTGTGACATTTTGCACAAAAAATGACAATGAATCCCAAAACACAATAAGCAAAGAATGAATCTATCCCTGTATCAACTAGGTATTTTCATTGCTCCTTTTAGCCAAATATATTGTTAGGCCATTTTGGTTACTGAGAATATGGACCTCTTAAATATATTATTATTATTATTATTATTTATTTACAGAGCACCATTAATTCCATGGTGCTGTACATGAGAAGGGGTTACATACAGAATACATACACAAGTTACAGTAGACAGACTAGTACAGAGGGAAGAGGGCCCTACCCTTCCAGCTTACATTCTATAGGATTTTGGGGAGGAGACAGTAGGTGGGGTGTAGATTAGTCAAACGGTAGCTCCGCTTGGTGGTCGGGCGGCAGCTCCGCTCGGTGGTCGGGCGGCGGCTCCGCTCGGAGGTCGGGTATTGAGGAGAGAGGTGGATCAGACGGGCAGCAGAATTAAGGATGGACTGGAAAGGGGCGAGCGTGTTAGCAGGGAGGCCACAGAGGAGGATTTTATAGTAATCGAGGCGGGAGATTATGAGGGCATGCACTAGCATTTTTGAAGATTGCAAGTTGAGGAAAGGACGGATTTTGGAAATATTTTTGAGTTGAAGATGGCAGGAGGTGGTGAGGGATTGGATGTGTGGTATGAAGGACAAGGCAGAGTCAAAGGTCACTCTGAGGCAGCGAACTTTGGGTACTGGCGAGAGCCTGGTGTTATTTATTGTAATAGATAGATCAGGTGGAGAGTGTAGGTGAGATGGAGGAAAGATGATCAGTTCAGTTTTGGCAACATTGAGCTTTAGGAAGCTAGAGGAGAAAAAGGAGACTATAGCAGATAGACACTTTGAGATTCTGGACAGCAGAGATGTGACATCTGGGCCAGAGAGGTAGATCGGAGTATCATCGGCATATAGGTGGTACTGGAAGCCATGGGACTTTATGAGTTGTCCCAGGCCAAATGTGTAGATAGAAAAAGTAGGGGTCCCAGGACAGAGCCTTGAGGGACACTAACAGAGAGATGGCGGGATGAAGAGGTTGTGTGGGAGTGGGAGACACTAAAAGTACAGTTGGAAAGGTATGAAGAGATCCAAGAGAGGGCGAGATCTCTGACACCAAGGGAAGAGAGGATCTGTAATAGGAGGGAGTGGTCGACAGTATCGAAGGCTGAGGAGAGGTCTAGAAGTAGGAGTATGGAGAAGTGCTTGTTAGCTTTGGCAGTAAGTAAGTCATTCGTGATTTTAGTCAGGGCAGTTTCGGTAGAATGATGAGGACGGAAGCCGGACTGTAGGTTGTCAAAGAGAGAGTTAGATGAGAGGTGGGAGGAAAGTTCAGCATGGACATGGTGTTCCAGGAGTTTTGAGGTGAACGGGAGTAGTGATATGAGGCGGTAGCTGTTAGTAGAGGTTGGGTTGAGGGAAGGTTTCTTAAGGATAGGTGTGACTGTTGCATGTTTAAAGGCAAAAGGCATAGGGGAAGGTACCAGTCATTAAAGATAGGTTGAAAAGATGGGTTAAGGCTGGAATAAGGATAAGGGCGAGGTTGGAGAGGAGGTGGGATGGGATGGGGTCAAGTGCGCAGGTGGTGAGGTGCGCTTTTGAGAGAAGACATGCAATCTCTCCTTCGGTGATGGTGGGGAGGAAGTTTATGGGGGAGGGGCAGTGGTCTGTTATGTGAAGGGGCTGTAGTGACTGAGCAGAGAAGACTTGCCTTATTTGGTCGATTTTTTCTTTGAAATAAGTGGCAAAGTCTTCTGCAGAAATGAGGGAAGTTGGAGGGGGCAGTGGTGGGCGAAGGAGGGAGTTGAAAGTATTGAATAACTGTTTGGGGTTGTGTGTTAAAGAGGATATGAGGTTTCTGAAGTAATCCTGTTTAGCGGAGGTGAGGGCTGGACGAAATGTGTGAAATGCATTTTTTAATGTGGTGAAGTCTTCCTGGGAGTGCGTTTTCTTCCAGTGCCACGCTGCAGCCCTAGACACTTGTCGCAGTTTTCTAGTGAGGCTGTTGTGCCAGGGCTGTCTATTGATTCGTCTCACTCTGCCATGCACAAGGAGAGCGACTGAATCAATAGCTGATGTGAGAGTGGTGTTGTAGAAAGTGGTGGCACTGTCTGTGTCGTGGAGTGACGATATGGAGGACAGCGGAAGGATATACTGCCTTTACATAGAGCAGAATATAAACATGAGGGATCAGATTCACTTTACAGTATGCTTAGAAAACAAATCACTACTGTGAAATACAATAGACCTTCTATACTCCATAATTTCAATGTAACATGTCACTTCTTACTGAAAAGTATAGGGTATGAGAAACAGATGTGTCTCATGGCTTCTGTGTATTCACTGTAATTTCTGGTCCCACTGACTACGACAAATTTAGCCTAATATAAAATAGACATAATGAATGTAATTTTAACTTCACCTAACATTAGCCCTTAGTTAGATGACAGTACAGCTTTGTAGTTCTTCCATTTTAGGGTCCCAACTCTTTAGCAAAAATAATTGAAAGAAAAGTGCACACAGACAGACAAGACGATTATGACTATGCTAAAGTTATGAAAATATGCAGATAGCTATTCACGTGAGTCAGTCATTATTCTACTGTTAGTAATTGTGGAATTAAAAGCTTTAGCTTATACAATAAAAGTAAAAATTAAATGTGAAAGTGTCAGACTCGTTGCAAAATGTAATTAATCCTTTTTCAATAAACACTGAATAAACACACATTGGCGAAAATATAATTGACTAAAAATAAAATCTAACAAAGCAACCTATTTGCAAAACGTCACACGAACAATAGAAACATTTTCTCTCATAATGAGTATCTTCATGTTCATAAATTGTTAAACAAAATCTGTCAAAACAAACTAAAGCAATAAATATACTCAACTGTATTCTGTTCACTGGGTCTCCATAAAATTAAAAAAAATTAAAAACAAAATTAATAGATGTTCTTATAGTTGTTTGTGTGGTGTTTTTTTAGATAGATTTTATAGTTAATATTCCCAGCAATTTCCCTGCTTTTGTGTCAGACTCTATTCTTAGAATAAACAACATTTTATAATACTTATAATGGATTTTGAACATTTTGTATTTATGGCTGAATGCACCCCCTTCATTCTGAAGCTTCGTACAGATAGCAGAGACCGAGCGCCTGTACTTGGTTTGACCAGTCATTCTGTGCTACCAGACTACCATAGAGATGAGCTATAATGCCAAACACAACCCATGGGCAGATGTGCTATGGAATTTGGAAGAATGCACCCATGTTTTCTAATCCTATACAAGCTTTTCATTTTGTGATTGTCAACTGTGTGGTCAATATTACACTTATCAACTTTAAATTTCAGTTGGCATTCCTTCTCCCAACATACAGTATTTACATATTGAAATAATCGAAAGGATGTCTTAGGTTCCAATAGAATCTGTTACCCAAAATTATGGCTAATGTATTAGAATTGCATTAATGGAAATGTCATTCAAATAGTTGTAACCAAATTTCGACTGGTCCGGTAAATTCTCCAATAGGCACCAAGCCAACAAGTGTAAAATATTGAAGCTCCTCTACATGCCTTGCCAGTAAACTCTTCCTCTTACCAATGCGGTGTTAGGACATCATTGCATGTCTGTTCCGTTCTTAGGCCCCATTACCACTGTAGCGGGTGGGCTGCGATTGTGGCATGCTGGGGCCAAACAAGCTGTATCCATCTAATGCTTTCAATAGCCAAGTGCATGCTCTCAAAAACTGAGATGCTACAGACGGGCTGTTGAGTGTGTCTAATTGATTTCAGGTGTCCTCAGCAGTCCTTGTGCTGTCCTTGGTCTTAATCAATCAAAGAGGGGACTAAGCACAGGAGAAAATCTGGCGGGGACTAAATGCTTAGAGTACACCACAGGAAGAGCAAAGCTAAGCTAACTAGAGAAAAATGAAGGTCCTCTGATCCTGGCTACACAGGAATAAAATTCACTGAGGCTCACCAAATCAAAAATCCACAAATAACCGAAAATCACTCACCAGGTGGATTTTTTTTATACTAAAAATACTATTTTATGTATTACATTTTAAAACCTTAAAGTGAACCTATCAGGTGCAATATGCACCCAGAACCACGAACAGTTCTGGGTGCACATTGCTAATCCCTGCCTAACGATCCCTGTATCTAGTAGCATATATAAAGAGATCTTTAGAAAAAGTATTTCTAAAGATCGTTTATGATATGCTAATGAGCACAGGGACTAGTCACAAGGGCATTAGTTCCTGTGCTCATTCCGACCTCTTAGCATGTTAGCACGCCCAGAGGGGCATGCTAACATGCTATTCAATGCAGCATCACCAGCAATGACGCACGTACCTCTGTCCGCTGATCTGAATGCCCGCCACTTCCAGTCATGCGTAGTATGAAGCCAGGTATATGAATCCCGCCTTCAGAGAGGTCTAGTTTGCATGATCATAAGTGCCGGGCATTCTGATCAGCAGACACAGGTACACACGTCACTGCTGGTGAGGCTGCATTGAATAGCATGTTAGCACACCCCTGTGGGCATACTAACATGCTAAGAGAGTGGAATGAGCGCAGGAACTAACACCCTTGCAACTAGTCCCTGCTCTCATTAGCATATCCTAAAGGATCTTAAGAAATACTTTTTCTAAAGATCTCTTTATCTTTGCTAGTGTATACAGGGACGGTTAGGCAGGGATTAGCAATATGCACCCAGAACTGCTCGTGGTTCTGGGTGCATATTGTACTTGACAGGTTCCCTTAAAACACCACTATTTAGAGGTCTGTTCAATATATATATACAGTATATCTAGCTAGATGAGACTGTTGTAATCAATTATTTATAATTATTTATTTCAATATATGCTCGAATCATATCATCCATTCGATTTAAATATAGTCACTACTGCCTCTTATTATTTCATCTCTGATATAAATTATTTGATATTTTTTCAGCATTCTATTACTATTCTAATACTAACACTGATATTAAAGTTATGCATTTATCTCTCTGTATAGTTATTATATGTCTCTACGCGTTTCTACAATTATATAACTAATGAGTTCATCAGGAGAGAATAGAAAGTCAATATATAAATTAATAGCTGGAGAGTGCTTTCTGATATAGCTATTAATATACTGATATATGCATATAAAAGTGATCACAGCTGAGATCATGCTGTGATGAGCTGTGTAGTGTAGTACTTTTTTGGTATAGCGCTGCAGATACCCTGATATATAGCACTACTGATATAGATATATATATATATATATATATATATATATATATATATATATATATATATATATATATATATATATATACACACACACACACAGTATGCATACTGTAGATTATATATATGGTATATATATATATATATATATATATACACACACACACACACACATACATATACATATATAAAAGCTCCCAATAGATTAGTATATTGTGATGTGAATTAAGGGAAGTAGGGTTAATGCTGGTAATTGTAATTCTAGCAGTGGATTTATATGGTGTGAATATACAGTAGATCTGTGAAGGCGCTTTCAGCTGCAGCTCTCTGCTTAATATCAGTGAAATCCTGAATTGACATGTGAGGACTATTGTACCTTATTAATTTATATATTTACTTTCTATTCTCTCTTGATGAACTTAGTAGTTATATAATGGGGGAAATGTGTAGCGGGATAATAACTATATAGAGAGATAAAATCATAACTTTAATATCAGTGTTGGTAATTAAATACACCGTGTGCAGAATTATTAGGCAAGTTGTATTTTAGAGGAATTTTTTTATTATTGATCAGCAACCATGTTCTCAATCAACCGAAAAGACTCAGAAATATCAAAGCTTAATATTTTTGGAAGTTGGAGTGTTTTTTTTAGATTTGGCTATCTTAGGAGGATATCTGTTTGTGCAGGTAATATATATATTACACACACACACACACACACACACATTGTGTGCAGAATTATTAGGCAAATGAGTATTTTGATCACATGATACTTTTTATACATGGTGTCCTACTCCAAGCTGTATAGGCTTGAGAGCCAACTACCAATTAAGTAAATTAAGTGATGTGCATCTCTGTAATGAGGAGGGGTGTGATGTAATGACATCAACACCCTAACTCCAGAGAATAACATGGGTACGTGTGGCATCCATGTTAAAAACGGATGTCACACATACCTGGAACACGGATGTCTGAAACCGGCCTTAATTTGTATATCCGTTTATATGTATGTGCCTGAGTATACTATATGTGTGAAAGTGCCTGAATATACTACATATACCTATATTTATGTGAGTATGCATACTTCCCTGCCATCTCGGATTCAGCAGGATAGTCCCAAAATGGTGGAGATATCCCGATTTCAACTCTGTTCTCAGGGTCTGCACAGCATTATTTAAAGATTTTAGAAGATGCAGTGCTTGCTAAGTTTCTTCATGTTCAACACATAACCTTAGGATAGGATTCAAACTCACAACCTTTGGCAGGGCAGGCAGCAGTTTTAGCTGTCAGATACATTGCATTGCCATATATAAATAGCTCTACTTATATGCTTACATATCTAATTGATGTTCTTCCTCTTTACAGACACATTGTACTGGTAGACAGAGATACAGCTTTGGTACATACAGTGGGTATGGAACGTATTCAGACCCCTTTAAAGTTTTCACTCTTTGTTTCATTGCAGCCATTTGGTAAATTAAAAAAAGTTCATTTTTTTCTCATTTCATGTACACTTTGCACCCCATCTTGACAGAAAAAAACAGAAATGTAGAAATTTATTAAACAAGAAAAACTGAAATATCACATGGTCATAAGTTTTCAGACCCTTTTTTCCGTATTGAGTAGAAGCACCCTTTTGAGCTAGTACAGCCATGAGACTTCTTAGGAATGATGCAACAAGTTTTTCACACCTGGATTTGGGGATCCTCTGCCAATCTTCCTTGCAGATCCTCTCCAGTTTCGTCATTTTGAATGTTGAACGTTGGTGGACAGGCATTTTCAGGTCTCTCCAGAGATGCTCCGTTAGGTTTAGGTCAGTGCTCTGGCTGGGCCAGTCAAGAATGGTCACAGAGTTGTTCTGAAGCCAGTCCTTTGTTATTTTAGCTGTGTGATTAGGGTTATTGTCTTGTTGGAAGGTGAACCTTCGGCCAAGTCTGAGGTCCAGAACACTCTGGAAGTGGTTTTCTTCCAGAATATCTCTGTACTTGGCCGCATTCATCTTTCCTTCAATTGCAACCAGTCGTCCTATCCTTATAGCTGAAAAACACTTTCATACGTAGCATGATGCTGCCACCACCATGTTTCACTGTTGGGATTGTATTGGGCAGGTGATGAGTAGTGCCTGGTTTTCCCCATACATACTTCTTAGAATTCTCACAAAAAAGTTCTATCTTCGTCTCATCAGACCAAAGAATCTTATTTCTCATAGTCTTGGAGTCCTTCATGTCTTTTTTTGCAAACTCTATGTGGGCTTTTATATGTCTTGCACTGAGGAGAGGCTTCCGTTGGGCCATTCTGCTATAAAGGCTCTACTGTTGGAGGGCTGCAGTGATAGTTGACTTTGTGGAACTTTCTCCCATCTCCCTACTGCATCTCTGGAGCTCAGCCACAGCGATCTTGGGGTTCTTCTTTACCTCTCTCACCAAGGCTCTTCTCCCATGATTGCTTAGTTTGGCTGGATGGCCAGGTCTAGGAAGAGTTCTGGTGTTCCCAAACTTCTTCCATTTAAGGATTATGGAAGGCCACTGTGCTCTTAGGGACCTTGAGTACTGCAGAAATTCTTTTGTAATCTTGGCCATATCTGTGCTTTGCCACAATTTTGAATCTGAGCTCCTTGGGCAGTTCCTTTGACGTCATGATTCTTATTTGGTGTGACATGCAGTGTGAGCTGTGAGGTCTTATATAGACAGGTGTGTGCCTTTCCAAATCAAGTCCTATCAGTTTAATTAAACACAGCTGGACTCCAATGAAGGAGTAGAACTATCTCAAGGAGGATCACAAGGAAATGGACAGCATATGACTTAAATATGAGTGTCTGAGCAAAGGGTCTGAATACTTATGACCATATGATATTTCAGTTTTTCTTGTTTAATAAATTTTCAAAACTTTCACATTTTCTGTTAAGATGGGGTGCAGAGTGTACATTAATGAGAAAAAAAACTAACTTTTTTGAATTGATCAAATGGCTGTAATAAAACAAAGAGTGAAAAGTTTAAAGGGGTCTGAATACTTTCCGTACCCACTATAGATACACATTACTTCTATATATTAAAAGTTTTAAGTATTGTTTTGAAAAATGGATTGTGTCAACCAAAATTACAACTTATTGTACAAAACACAAGACCTTAAAAGGCTATGTCATTGGAAAAATGAAAAAGTTATGGCTCTTGGAAAAATGAGAGGGGGGAAATGTAAATTGAAAGTTGGCTGCAAAGGCAATAAGTTCAAATATAATAAAATGTATTTGAATATAATTAAATAATGAAAATATATTTGTATATATATATATATATATATATATATAGTATATAATTGTATATATATTGTATATATTGTATAATATATTGTATATATTTATGAGAAGTTTTATGTGGAAAATTTGATGAAAAAGTGTTGAGAAAATGTTGAAGGCAATGGCAAAACGTAGGTTTTGCTTGGTTCCTCAGTGGAGATAACCCCTTTGCCTGAGCAGTCAGTTACATTAGTTAATTTCTCATTTATGGCTTTCTTGCAAGTTTGAACATGCATATTTTGATATACTTGTGTGATCAACACATCAGCTCCAAAGTAATATCAGTCTGATAGATGATGCTATACATATCATGTTTCTTCTCTATATAAAGATAAAATCGCGATAAGATAGATGAAGACAATATCTACCAGCTGGGACCTCTGCGGTGCAAATATCCTGTAAGTTGAGGGATCTCATAATATTTTGAATGGCTGAGCACATCCTAAAAACAGTACCCACATGAGCTCACCATGTGGGTATAACTTTGATTTATTAAAAAATAGAAATTGGGTTTGGTATTTTGTCAGTCCTTGGAAGGTACAGCTTAAAGTGGGGTTTGACCATTTTTCCTGAGGAGTACCTCCCTCCATTAAGCTCTGAAGCCATTGTAGTGACATCAAGTTTAGCAATTTTCTTTTGTTTATTTTAATGTATTGTTTATTTCACTGTAACTGAGGTATTTCTAGTCAATGGCAGTGTTGATCTAGTTCTACTAAAGGTCCAGTCACACTAAGCAACTTACCAGCGATCCCAACAACGATAGGGATCGCTGGTAAGTTGCTAGGAGGTTGCTGGTGAGATGTCACACTGCGACGCTCCAGCGATCCCACCAGCAACCTGACCTGGCAGGGATCGCTGGAGCGTGGCTACACGAGTTGCTGGTGAGCTCACCAGCAACCAGTGACCAGCCCCCAGCGCCGCGTGGAAGATGCTGCGCTTGGTAACTAAGGTAAATATCGGGTAACCAACCCGATATTTACCTTGGTTACCAGTGCACGCAGCTACACGTGCAGAGAGCAGGGAGCAGCGCACACTGAGCGCTGGCTCCCTGCTCTCCTAGTTACAGCACACATCGGGTTAATTACCCGATGTGTGCTGCAGCTAAATGTGCACAGAGCAGGGAGCAGCGCACAATGCTTAGCGCTGGCTCCCTGCTCTCCTAGCTACAGTACACATCGGGTTAATTAACCCGATGTGTCCTGCAGCTACATGTGCACAGAGCAGGAGCCGGCACTGACAGTGAGAGCGGCGGAGGCTGGTAACAAAGGTAAATATCGGGTAACCAAGGACAGGGCTTCTTGGTTACCCGATGTTTACTGTGGTTACCAGCCTCCGCAGAAGCCGGCTCCTGCTGCCTGCACAATTAGTTGTTGCTGTCTCGCTGTCACACACAGCGATCTGTGCTTCACAGTGGGACAGCAACAACTAAAAAATGGCCCAGGACATTCAGCAACAACCAACGACCTCACAGCAGGGGCCAGGTTGTTGCTGGATGTCACACACAGCAACATCGCTAGCAACGTCACAAAAGTTGTTCGTTAGCAGCGATGTTGCTAGCGATGTTGCTTAGTGTGACGGGGCCTTAAGAGTCTACTAAGAGCATTGCTAGGCACACATTATGTGATCGCCAAGTTCAATAAAAGCATAGGCACTGAGTGCTGTGTAAATGATAAAAGAGAATACAGAAGCAGAGATGAATAGCTTCTGTCAACTCAATGGGATGCTCAGCTGTTACTGATGATTGTAGGAGCGTTAAACAGCTATTTCAAAATATGTTGCTGCAAACTCAGAACCGCACCATGTGTGGCAAAAGACTGCGGGCAGCTGAGAAAGGATTAACTGAAAAGGGTTGACTGACAATGTCATAATCCTCATTGGGACACTTAGATGTAATATGGGGGGCAAATAATGCACCTGTGTTACACTAACACTAACCTTTTTTTACAGGAAAGTACAATACACAATGAGGCATATTTATCACAAAACAGAAGTAGAGTATTTAGTGCAAAAAAATCAGTAGAGTATTTGTTCATAGCAACTAATGACATAGCATATTTCACATTCAAAATAGTCTCTGAGAAATAAGACTGGCGATCTGATTGTTCACTATTGACAGTTGCTACACTTTTCTTTTATGCCAGATTTTTCATCTCAAAGTTCGTTGCTGACAATTTTCTCTACTTTAACAGAATATTTCTTTAAAGGGTCAGACTTACATGGATGTTAGTGGAAATCATTATGTGCAAATGGAATGAGACTGAATATAGAAAATAAATTCCTTGAGCACTTACAGAAAAGTATTCTAATCAATGTGTACACGTATATTATTTGCATATTATTTTCATTGATGCTCTAACATATACAGGTTAAGAAGGAATTGAGCCTTGCGATTATACAGAAGGACCTGCTAACCTTTTTAATGCGCCAATCAATGTTTTTGTGTACTGATGAGTCACTTGGCCTTGTTTTCCTGTTATAGTGTAGTTTTTTGGCCAAAATTCTTTGATGAAGACTATGTCTCGACACACTTTCTCCAAACAGTAGATAGATGTAACTGGGTTTAACTTTTTGCTGGCAGTTCTGAGCAGATGACACCACTAGACATCTTTCCATTTTGAAGGGAGTAAGCATGATTTATCTTTAACCTGCTGCACCAAGCTTCCTAGGCCAACAATTCTGCGTTCCTTAACATTGCCTATTTCTTAATGCTTCTTCAAAAGAGCTTGACCATCACATACTGAAACCTTAGTCTGCTTTGAAATTTTTGCTAGTGAGAGAACTTACTGATGCAGTATACCTTGTTTGTTGTGAAATTTACAGTACCGGCAAACTGAATGGGAATTCTCTGGCTATTGCTGGAAAAAAACTGCTCCAAGTATTCAACATGTGTAGAAACCCTAAGGCGGGCTTTGCACACTACGACATCGCAGGCCGATGCTGCGATGCCGAGTGCGATAGTGCCCGCCCCCGTCGCAGCAGCGATATGTGTTGATAGCTGGCGTAGCGAAAGTTATCGCTACGCCAGCTTCACACACACACTCACCTGCCGTGCAACGTCCCTGTGGCCGGCGACCCGCCTCCTTGTTAAGGGGGCGGGTCGTGCGGCGTCACTGCGACGTCACACGGCAGGCGGCCAATCAGAGCGGAGGGGCGGAGATGAGCAGGATGTAAACATCCTGCCCACCTCCTTCCTTCCGCATATCCTACGGAAGCCGCAGTGAGGCCGGTAGGAGACGTTCCTCGCTCCTGCGACTTCACACACAGCGATGTGTGCTGCCGCAGGAGCGAGGAACAACATCGGACCATTGCGTCAGCGTAATTATGGATTACGCCGACGCTGTACCGATGATACGATTACGACGCTTTTGTGCTCGTTAATCGTATCATCCAGCCTTTACACACTGCGATGTCGCATGCGATGCCGGAAGTGCGTCATTTTCAATTTGACCCCACCGACATCGCACCTGCGATGTCGCAGTGTGCAAAGTGCCCCTTAGACTTTTGAACTCTGTTGTCTATATTTACTATTTCATACAGATCATCCACATAAGTAATTCACAGCTTACCCTAAGCATTAATTAGTAATTCATAATTTCACTTTCATAGGGATAGGTTTAGCACTTTCAAACACATTCTTAAACAACTTTTGATATAAAAAATGTCAATGATGTTTAAAGATTTATTATAAAAATGCAAGAAAGCAAAATAGCATCCATCGCATAAGCAATATAAGCAAAATCCAATTTGGAAAGAGGTTGGGGTTTTAAAAAGTCTAGCACAAACATTAAAACATTACTTGTTACTTGTAAATTTATAGGCAAAGCTGAAAAGGCAAGTGCGAGCAAGGCGACCTACAAACATGGCTCTGTTACACCAGTTCTGTCAGGAGGAATGGACCCAAATTCCTACCAACTATTGTGAGAAGTTTGTGGAAGGACATCCAAAACGTTTGACCCAAGTTATACAGTATAACCCCCAGCCAATTTTCCATTTTTTTATTTGCTCCCCTTCTTCCGAGAGATGTAACTTTATTTTTCTTTTATGTGAGGGCTTATTTTCTGCAGGATGAGTTGTACTTTTAAATGAAACCATAAGTGTTACCATATAGTGTGCTGGAAAACAGCAAAAAAATTCCAAGTGCGGAAAAATTGCAAAAATAGTCCGATTGAATGATAGTTTTTGAGATATTTTATTCACTGTGTTCACTATATGGTAAAACTGATGTATTTGTGTGAATCCTCAGGTCAGTACGAGTTCGTAGACATCAAACGTGCATAGGTTTTCTTTTATCTAAGTGGTTAAAAAAATCAGAAGTCTGTCCAAAAAAAGTGGCACATATTTTGCACCATTTTTCGTGACCCCTAGGGTTCTCATTTTTCGGGATCTATTGCTCAGTGATGGTTTATTTTTTGCTGCTCGAGCTGACATTTTTAACGGTACCATTTTTGCGCAAAGCTACGTTTTGATCACCTGTTATTGCATTTTGCGCAAAATTTGCAGGAACCAAAAAATGTAATTTCAGTGTTTGGCATTTTTTTGCCGCTATGACGTTTACCAATCAGATTAATTGATTTTATATTTTGATAGATCAGGCATTTCTGAATGCCGCAATACCAAATGTGTGTATATTTTTAATTTTTTGTAACTCATTCATTTTTAATGGGGCAAAAGGGGGGTGTATTTGAACTTTTATTTTTTTTACTTTTTTTTATTTTACTAGTCCCCCTAGGGGCCTTTAAGGATCAGCAGTCTGATTGCTTATTCTTTTCTCTCGATCAGACCAGCACCGCTCAGATCGGAAGAAGATTTCATCACTTGTAACCTGCAGTACTCGGCTGCTTGTTATAGCACCTGAGTCATGTGAGCTACAGGAGTCATCACATGACCCTGTGCCACCATGACAACCATCGGACCCACGTGATCACATCATGTGACTTCCGGTGGAGACCAGTGAGGACATTTCTACTGCGATCACCATTAAAATGGCGCTGTCACATTGTGGTAAATTGCGTTTCCATTCGTGTCTGCAAGTCACACATGTCAGCTGTACAAATCAGCTGACATCTGCGCGAATACCCCTGGCTGCCCGTGGCAGACGGTGGGGATTAACACTATGACCACAGGGATGTAATATTACTGCCCGCAGCTGTTAAGGGGTTAAGGGCAATAGTACCAAATACTAATGAAATATATGTATGTAAACTTTTGACTTTGCAGAAAGTAATAAAAAATGCCTTAGAACATTCTCTCTCATTATTCTGGCATTTGGCAAATATAAACAATTTTGGTTCCTAATTGACCTAAAACGGGGAAGGTTTATCCTGATCTTATGGCAGAAAGTGAAAAACATGTATGTGTGTCTTTTTAGACAGTGTATGTAAACATCTGGTTTCAAATAAGTAAATTTATATATATATATATATATATATATATATATATATATATATATATATATATATAAAAAACATTTACTGTCTTTATCCACCTACGTGTCCTTATCACGAAGAACCCATTCAACTATATCTTCATCATAGAATCGCAATACTGTCAGTGGGAACCTGTAGACTACCTGCAGCTGGAGCCATTAACCTATTTCACCTCGAGCTTCTATAACACTGGTCTTATTGTCCTATCTCCCCTCCGGCTTTTCCACATAAAAAATGAATGTTGTCTAAACTGAACAGTATAGTGGGAATAATATAAACAGGAACATTTTCTTACATTATTAAACTTTGAATTCATTTTACAAATAAAATTAAACAACAAAATAGTGCTCACATTTTGGGTGAAATGCATAGATTTATTCCAGCATTTCAGCTATGTTTTATAAATGCCTGGCTTATCTGCTTACAGTCCATACAATCAAGTGAGTATCTTAATGAGAAACATTATTTTAGGCCTTAATCATTATATGACACTAAATAGAAATCCTTGGAAGACATTGGTGTTTTATCCTTAGAAACAGAATTTTTATTGTAAACATTTTTAGGGAAATGTATGAAACAACTAGATCCAATTTTGTGGCATAACAAAATAATTTTTGGCCCCAAAACAAAAAAAAAATTGTTATTTTTTCATCAACTGCCAATTTTGAAACGTGTCAAAAAAAGTGGCAGTGATTTATCAGGAGTGGGCATGGTCAGCTACTTACTAACCAAATATTTAGAAATCTAAGACAAAATGATGAACATTTTAGTGCAAATTTATGGTTGCTCATAGCAGCCATGCGTTTTTTTTTCTCTGACTGTATAACTGACCAAAATTTGGGAAATTCATTGAGAGGAATGCACCTTCAAAACATTTAGGGCAATGTACTCTAGACCCTCCTCCCCAGCATTAGGTTTGCAGGGTAATAACAGGTTATCGGTAGGGATGAACAGACCCGTAGAAGTTCAGCTGGACTTATAGATAAAGTTGAGTTCGAGACCGGGACTTGACCTGAACTTGATTCCGGAGTCTGAACCCCAATGGATGTTAATTGGGAAGTTCGGCTCGCCACCTACATACAGCTAGCCATACAGAGCATTTTAGGGGAAGGGACTTTCTTTTTTTTTTTGTACACACTATATCCAAAAACATTGTTTTTACCTCCAATATGAGCCATTCGGAGACTGCAAAAGGCTCCAATAGGGCTGAACGCCAAGCAATCCTAAGCACAGTGATGCTCACGAGTGGTTAGCATACGTAAAGCACTCGAACTTCAAATTCGGAGACTGAGTTCATGTTTGGTATGAACCCCGAACTTTACGGTTCGGGTTCGCACATCTCTAGTTATCATGGTAGCTGGGGACCTATTGAAGGCAATAGTCATTTATTTATTTTTCTTAAACATAACATTTAATCCGCATGGAGGTTATCATGAAACAATGGCATAAATACTGTTTTCAGTGACGCCCCCTAACAAAATTCAAATCCCTTAAAAATCGTATGTAACTATGAAAACTACAGATCTTCCCATGAGAAGTGCTCACACAGCATTATCGAAAAATAAAAATAGTTATGAGCCTCAAAATGTGTTTTCAAAGAGCAAAAATATGTAATTGCAGTACTCCCCATAGAAAGTTAATATATCATATTTAACAGACTGTAATGTAAAAAGAAAATGCAACCTACAAGGGCAGAAATTGATTTGTGTTTCCATTCCATAAAGAGTGTTTTCCGTTTTTCCAGTACATTAAATAGAAAAGTAAATGGGCATTCAACAGTGCAACAAATCCCTCAAGAATAGGCCCTCATATGGCTATGTAAAAAAAAAAAAAAGTTTTGGTTCTCATAGAGTTGAAAAAAAATAAATAAAAAGAATAAAACAACAAACAAAATGGCAGCAGTGGGATGGTATTAAAGGGAACCTGTGATCACATTTCGTCTGCTTGCAATCAGAGTCTGGGTGAGTGATGAAAGCCAGGTATGTTTTACTCTGAAATGTTGTGGCGGAAAATATACATTGAAATGATGGTCAAGGCCTATAGGAAGAGACCTGTCTAGACTAAAGTGGTTCCCGACCGTCTTCTCCCCGCCCCGCCCTTGTCGATTTTCAAGTATCTCCCATATCTGTATGTAGTTAATGGCTTTTTAAACAGTTTTTCTTAAAATGCCTAAGCATTTCATCGTAAACAAGCCTGGCTGCAATTGTGAACATGTGCATAAAAGAAAAATGAAAGCCCATGTGATCGGAATTATCCAATATTGATCATGCTGTGTGCATGAAAGCATGGTCAGCCTGCCTAAACCGGCAAATAAATAACTGCTGATTGTTTTTTATGTAACCAATCAGTGGTTGTATACAGCCGCAGGTTTGACATTTTAACCAATCTCTTATAGTTGGCGGAGAAGTCACATCTACAACAGATTTGGGCATTGTCAGATTATTTCCAACAGAAAGAATGGTAGATGCTGTATTACATCATAGATGAAAATCAGGGCTCATTGGTTTATTCATTTTGCAAATCATGGAGGAAACGTTTAAGAACTTGTACCTTAGAACTGCAGCCTCTGGAAAGGGCTTATTTCCCACAACTACAACAGGATCATATCTTGTAGTTTAGCCTTCCCAATCTTCCCTTACCAAACATCATCTTTGTATGGGTACTAGTTGGGTGGCCGCCATACACATTAGATGTCCTACCAAAGAGTCTGATTTGATCAACAAGAATTGGATGTGTATGGGGATGTAAATATTGACTCACAATAGAAACAAGCATTGATGATATACATATTTTAGCTAAAATATTATGTGGTTTATCCCATCAGACTACTCTGTTGTTTTTACACTTGGTGACACATAAAATTGCTGAGTTGACAGAAATAAGTGTTGAACTGAATACTGAAATCATGTAGCAACCAGTTTATTAGTGCCTAAGAATAGTGTAAGAAGCAGTCATTGAAAAATATGGTGATATTCCTTGTGATACTTTAAATGCGGATGGAATGTCCATATTTTTCAGACCCACGATTCATCTGCGTTAAGGGCCCTAAAGGAGTATCTTATTGATTTTGTTGTACAATCACAAAGTGCATGGTAGAGTGGGCTTAAGAGAAGATATGCGAGTGCTCTTTGTATCTATTTCACAGAAATGGCTAGCACACTGTGTAAGCAGTGGTGACTATTTGCTATGTTTATGATACAACACCACTAACAGACAGCTTTTCAAATCCCTATTTTTCCTCTAGAAATGTAATTATATTCTCAGCAGGTCATCTAACCTTTATTGACTTTTTGCGCTTTCAATCTGGTTTGATGTGAATATTTTGAGTCACATTATAGTCACTTTTAACTTCGAGTAAAATAACAGTAGTACAGATTTAGAGATTATGTATGAGGGTTAAAATACCAAATTTAAAGCAATTGTGTCAAAGAAAAAAAATACATTGTAAAAGTGCGGAAATAAACCAAACACATTAATTGGTAATATTGGTTCCCAGTAGCTTCTACAGATACAATACATTCACCGTAGCATTTGTTCCAAATATTAACTAGAATACGAAATATATAAACTTTTTAGTCCAAAGAACAATGCTACAGATTTCTATTGTTCTCCGGTGGATAGAATAGTAAAATCTGATACACAAGTCAATGGGATCCAACAGAATCAGCAACACCACAGATCCATTACGTCAATTGAAGCTTTCTAATTATCAGGAGCTACAGTGCCATGGGTACCAGACCATAAGTAAATTACTAACCCGAGAGAACGTTACTACCTGTTCTCAGGCTCTTGAGAACCAATTCGGACATGTGAATTAGCAAATGCAGTATTTTAATTTTTGCAAGAATTAATTTTCAAATAACGTGAAAAGTATTGGTGGATGTGATATATAATAAATTGGTATAATCTATAAAGTCATCTTATGGTATGTTTATGCATGTATCATAAATGAAGACTTCTTCTAGAATTGTTTGAAGCTGTGAGGGGGAGGTAGGGAGAACCTTTGCAGATATTGCACATGCGAATCCAGCAAATAGAAGTGCTTTATGTATATATACAAAGAGATGTAGCTGTTATGTTTTACTATTAGAAGGTTGTTAAGGGTTAACAAAGACGCCCTGCTTTCCATATATGTATATATACAGATCACCTAGTCGAACCACATGACCAGGTGTATGGGCTTAGCAGGGAAGGAGAGGAGACATTTTGTCTCTGTGCGAGACGATCTGGAGAAGCTGAGGGGGAAGGTAAGAGAGCAGCCATCGCTCTTGTATATAAATCAGAACCCAAAGCCTCAGCTGCGGATGACTGTGTGGTTAAGATTGTGTATACCAGCAGAAAGAGAGGCTAAGGAGTCACTACATCTGATGTATCATCTGACTACCCTGGAAAGTAACGGTTATTGCTGAATAGGAATTGAGCCCTTGTGGATGTACCTATGTAAATTTACATCAAGTAAATGTGTTTTTCTACTACTCCACCAACTTCCCCTGTTTTCTGCACTAATCGGAATGCACCACATTACACCACACTGCCAGGAAATAGATTTAAATGGAGTATACCGTGGTGTAACAAACTTTATTTTCTTTTTTTGTTACTGCCATGGAGACATGGTAACTGCGGCAGACTACATGGTCCATGGTATGCAACATCCTTGCAATATGCATGACTAGAAGAATACTATTTGGATCTTTATACAGATAAAATCCTCCCTCTAGTTAGCAGTGTGGCCTGTGGCTACCTATATTTTTTTGGTCTGGCTTGCTACCGAGTGAGTAGTCGTTGTGAGTTTGCATCCTAGTGGCAAATAGCTAATCATATGTGAAGCCCCGAGGACGCTGTGTCGGTGCATTACCTTCAGGGACTCCACGTAGATGGATCTGTCTGGTCACAGGTAGGAAACCTTCTTTGTAGTTTGTCGTGACGCCACTCTCAGATTTGCGGTCAGTGGGGGACCGCCACTGCAGGTTAAGGGATGCCTGGGGCTGATGGTGGGTGCAGCCAGTTGTAGTAGCCTCCTGAGAGTGAGGCAAGCCCCAGGGCCCTGTGTAGATGTGTAGAACTACAAGGCGCAGAATGACTCAACACAGGCAGGATGTCTTTCAGGGTTTTTACTCACAGTTGATGGCAGGGTGAGTGACCCGGGCGTAGCTGGGATGAACCAAGTGGGAACCAGGTGTCCTTCAGGCTGACTTGTGAGGGTGACTACTAACTCGCCTTCCTTAGCCCTTGGTGGTTTGGGGTAACCCCGACTTTGAGTCCCTATGGGGGTCACCCAGGGAAGATGCTGCAGCCTCTCTCCCCTTCGTTTGCCGTTTGCTTGTCGCCTGGACCAGGCCACTCCAGCTGCTTGCCTCCTGTGACCTATGGGCCCTAACTGTGGCTACGTGGCTGCGGCTTTTGTGGTGTTGTGGCGTGGGCTTTGAGAGCCCCACACCGGCAGGTTTAGCAAAAGAAAGCTGGATCTATCTCCGCTTCGGGATCTGCCGCCCGTTTGGACCTGGTACTCTCTAGCAGTCTCCTTACTTCCCACTCCGTTGCTCTCTCTCTAGCTGAAGATGGATTTCGGGTAGCACTCCTAGTTGACCGTTCTCCCCCGTCGGTAGCCACTGCGCGGGCGCTGTCAGACTACAGCAGCCCACGGGATCTGCTCCTCACTCGAGCTCCCTGGACTCTGCACTGAACCGGCTCACATCTGGGACCTTCACTGCTGCTCCTGTCTGAGCTTCACTTTCCTGCTCCTCACTCCTCCACACTCTGCTGCAGACTCTAGACTGTTTACTCCTCCTTCTCTTTTCCCTTTTGTGCCTGCCTACGCCACCTAGCAACCAGACTCTCTTACCACACCCCTTGAGAGGAGATGGAGGCTTTTGGCCCCCTCCACTATTCCAGTGAAGGTGAAGGCTTTTCCCCCTCCTGGGATCCCCAGGGGTCCTCTCATGGGTACATGTGTGAGACCTGATCACTATGCGCCTGTGTTCCACACCCCGGTCAGCCTTCTGGATTACCTGTATTGTACTGTCCCCAGCATGGG
The DNA here is from genome assembly GCF_048569485.1 of Anomaloglossus baeobatrachus. NCBI lineage: Eukaryota > Metazoa > Chordata > Amphibia > Anura > Aromobatidae > Anomaloglossus > Anomaloglossus baeobatrachus. Next base: position 136,782,990 of record NC_134357.1, on the reverse strand, counting down.
TGCAGTACTCAGTGGTGCCTGACCAGGTCAGGGGCGCCACACATATAATGTATGTACCAAACACAGAGAGATGCTGGGGACCCCCTAATGCCCTGAATTGGAGGAGAATCTTCACAGGAAGAAAAAAGATCAAATCATAGCAGCATCCTGACTATGCATTTCAGCCATTCTTCTCCCATGTGCCTCTATGCAGCTGAACCCACTGCAGATGTGGTATGGCTGCTACGGGGTTAAGCAGCGGAAATTAATGTTAACTAGCAACTGAAAAGCATAGAAACATAAAAACAGAATTCTAGGATTTTATTTATGCAATAAAAATAATATATTATGTTTAAATGATTTTAATTGATATAAATTGATTATAATTGAAGGTTGCCATTTTATAGAAGTATTACGTGTGCAGATACAGCAAGCTCAATATTTATAAGTAGAGAACAAAACATAATTTAGATGTTGGAAGGCTGTGTAGTCAAATGGCATCTATATTTGCACTCTCGTTACTCCATTTAAAAGGTATCTTCTATTATGCAGCTATCATATCTGTTGATACAAAGCTGGTATAGGTAGTCATGTATAAAAAAAATATTTTCCATCAAAACCTATTTTTAACAAAAATGCGGTTAATCTGGCAGTTAGAGAAAATCATGGTGAAAGTTCTGCAAGGTTCCTCAAGTGTTCTCGGTCATCCAATACTTGGCAATTCTGTACTTAAATGAAACCATGAGATAAGACCGGATTCCAGCAAAGTGATGGCTGACACGACCGCTGGATTAACACTGCACTGACAACAAGGAGAATAGAAGGCTGTGCTGTTACATTTCTAAAAATACGTTTAGTTAGATTTGGCTAATACTGTGTTTGGGAGAGAAGAAAAGTATAAATTATGTAGTTCTTCCCTTTCAGGAATCAGTGTTCACATAGCTATATAGTTACATTGGTTGAAAAGTGACCTAGGTCCATCTAGTTCAACCTTCCTGCACCAAATTATACATTTTTGTCACTAAATCAACTATAACAAACCATGTTGTGTGTACGGACGAAATCATCCAGCCCTTTATAAAAAACTGTTATAGGGTCTGCCATTACTACCTATTCTGGTAGGGCATTCCACAGTCTGACTGCTCTAACTGTAAAGAACCCTTTCCTATTTAGCTGCCGGAATCGCTTTTCCTCCACTCGCAGTGTATGCCCCCTGGTCCTTAGTATTGTCTTTGAAAGGAATAAGTCAAGTTCCAGTCCTTTATATTGATCTTTATATTGACCACACATGTATTTATACATATAAATGAGATCCCTTCTGAGACGTCTTTTTTCTAAGCTAAACATATCTAACTTTTCCATCTCTCATCATATGGGAAACCTTCCATTCCCTGCAATAAGCTAGTTGCGTGCCTTTAAACTGACTCTAATTTCAGAATATCCTTTTTAAAATGCGGAGCCCAAAACTGGATCCCATATTTTAGATGTGGCCTTACAAGTGATTTGTAGAGGGGTAACAATACGTTGGGATCACGGGATCTAATCTCTCTTTTTATACCCTAAGATCTTGTTTGCTTTAGCAGCTGCTGCTTGACATTGAGTACTGTTGCTTAGCTTATTTGTAATAACAATACCCAAGTCCTTCTCCTGTTCTGTAGTCCCAAGATTACTTCCATTTAATGTATACGCAGTTATAGGATTACTCCGTCCTAGGTGCATTACTTTACATTTATCAACATTAAATCTCATTTGCCAAGTATCTGCCCATTCTGACATCTTATTCAGATCTTTTTGTAATATTGTACTATCAAGGTCAGTTTTTAATATCCCACATAGTTTGGTGCCATCAGCAAAGACTGACACTTTACTCTCAATCCCATCCACAAGGTCATTGAAGCCCTGTGCGCACTAGAAAATGGAATTTTCTTAAGAAAATTTTGAAAGAATTCCGCACACGCGGCAAAACACCACACCCGAAATCCGCATGCGGTTTTGCCGTGGGTTGTTGCGGTTTGTGTGCGGAATTGCTGTGGTTTTTCCGCAGGTTGGTCTCTGCGGTTTTTATCATTATCTATGGCAAAAACCGCAGGTACCTGCGGAAAAGAAGTGACATACTCATTAATTCTACAGCGGAAATTCCACAGCAAAACCCGCAGGGACAAAAAAACGCAGTGTGCGCACAACATTTTTTTATCCCCATAGGTTTTGCTGGAGAATGACTGGAGAAATGTAATAAACATTTTCTGCAGCATTCCTTCAGCGTAATCCGCGGCAATTCCGCAGTAAAATCCGCAGCATCGCACAGAGATTAAAAAAAATCGGTCCCAGCACAGATCCCTGCAGTATCTCACTACTGACTGTAGCCCAATTAGAGAATGTACCATTTATGACGACTCTTTGTTTCCTTTGTTTAGTTAATACATTATTATTCATATTCTATATATATATTGCAGGATATTTGTTAGATAACCAGTGGTCTGGTGTAAGAGTTGGTACAATCAGTCAGGACTTGTAATCTAATTCATAGTTTTATATTTGGAGTCACAAACTGGTCCCTCTTTGTGAAAGATTCCACTGTTTAGTAAATAAGAATATTGGTACTGCATGGCATATTACATCCAAATTCAAATCCCATGAACTTTTACACTCACAATCTTAAGTGTATATATTAGGATTTTATATCATATTCATATACCAACACAATGTATCAAGTATTTGTGAAATGCAAAGGAAATGGTTTTCTAAATATTTAAAAAAATATAAATCTGAAAATTTTGACGTGCATTTGTATTTAGCCACCATGAGTCAATACATTGTAGGACCACCTTTTGCTGCAATCACTCCTGCAAGTCTTTTGGGGTATGTCACTGCCAGCTTTGCACATCTAGGACCTGACAGCTTTGCCATCTCACAGATTCTCAATGGGATTTAGGTCTGGACAGTGACTGGGCCACTCAAACGCATGAATATGCTTTGATCTAAACCAGTGTTTCCCAAACTCCAGTCCTCATGGCCCCCACCAAGTCATGTTTTCAGGATTTCCTTACTATTGAACAGGTGATGGAATCATTATCAAGGCATCACCTGTGCTATATTAAGGAGTCCTGAAAACATGAACTGTTGGGGGTTGAGAGGACTGGAATTTGGGAAGCACTGAAAACCATTCCATTGAAGCTCTGGCAGTATGTTTAGAGTTGCTATCCTCCTGCCAAGTGTACCTATGCCCCAGGCTCAAGTCTTTTGCAGCCTCTTACAGGTTCTCCTTCAGGATTGCCCTGTATTTAGCTCCATCCATCTTCCCATCAACCATCCATCCTGTCCCTGCTGAAAAAAGGTATCCTCACAACATGATGCAGCCACCACCATGTTTTACAGTGGGGATGTTTTCAGGGTAATGTGTAGTGTTACTTTTCCGCCACACACACTGTTTTGCAATTAGCCCAAAAAGTTGTCCTTTGGTCTCATCTGACCACAAGACCTTCTTCCACATGCTAGCTGTATTCTTAACATTGCTTTCTGCAATCTGTAAATGGGATTTCTTATGTCTTGCTTTAAAAAAAAAATGGCTTTTTTCTTGCCACTCTTCTATAACGGAAGTACCCTAAATAGAACCCCATATAATAAATGAGTATATAAATTTGATTGTTTTCTTCAGTTTGCAATTTATGTTTCAGCACCAGATAAAATTTCCAGCATCATTTACCTAATGACTGCAGATTGGTGATTCATTCCTGAATAGTACTGTAAACCCGTCATCGGCACTACATATCTGCTTCTCTTTAACCCCTTAACTTTATTTATTTCTAAATAGGCATCAATGACTTTTCATTTGTCATTTTTGTATGCAAAACCTCAATTCATTCAGCTGCATTCTTACAGTTTCATCACCAACCTTGAATCTTGACATTGCTTATTTGTCTTTCATTTGTTTTGTTGTACATTTTCTATTTTCAAAGCAAATACCTTTATGTTTTCTATCTGATGCTTTGACGTCTTTACTGGTCTGCTCATATGTTTTCTTTTTTAATCTTCCTTTTTTTATTCTTGCACAAATCTTCCCATACAGTGGACTGGAAACAACTAATATATTTTGCCACACTTCATGTTGGATTTCTATAAAGGAGTTTTGAATGAATTCCATTACTTCAACTGACAACTGTTGGGATTGTGGTTTAATGAATGTTTGATTGTACGGACGTGCAGTAAGGTCGAGTGCTCTTCTATAGGTTCACTATAGCCGTTCTGTACAATAATGATTCATAATACATTCATGTGCAATAAAACACTTTGCACATAGCACTAACATTCTGCTGTATAAATACATCTTTAAGGCCTCACAACAGCCATGAATGTAAACCACTGAGTAAGCAAGTGTCAATTATTCAAGCTGTGAAAGAATCTGACAGATTGATAGTATAATAATAGAATCTGCCCTGCCTATAAAAATTCTGTACCTGAAGGGAAGAAAAACAGCTTGTTTGTCAAATTGATTGGAATCATCTATAGCATGTATGAATATAGGTCAATTCAGAGGGCTAATTATTGAATTCCTCCAGGCCAGAGATCCTACCAGACTTACTATAGTGCCTGAACAAATCACCATGAATAAGGAAAGTGTTGAAGGTGCTATGACAAGGGATCAATTCTCAGCGCAATGCCTGTCAACATAAAAATGAGGCAGAAGAAAAAGGATCTGCAGGTGTCATGAGAAAGGCAAATATATGAAAAACACGAAAAAGAATATGATTTGTTACTGGAGTTGAGCGAACCTTAGGCTCAAGGCTCGGGGTTCGGGCTCAGAAAATGACGTGTTAATCACAATGGGAGTCTAGTGCTGTGCTCGTGTATGAGTGATGCCCTGCACTGTGTGAGCTGCGGGAAGTGTATGTTCGGCTGAAATTTGGCTTACATTCAGCGTTCTGAGATGTCTTGTTCACGGAGAATAAAAAAAATAAAACACTGCCCAACCCCACCCACCTCTAGAAATGTTTTGCTATGGGCCGAAAGTAAAACACTTCCGGAGGTGGATAGGCGGTGTTTGTTTTTTTCTTTTATTCTCCGTTAACAAGACATCTCAGAACGCTGAATGTAAGCCAAATTTGAGCTGATTACATACTAACCGCAGTGCGCACAATGCAGGGCATCACTCATACACGAGCACAGCACTAGACTCACCATGGCGATTTTCCCGTCATTTTCTGAGCCCAAACCCCGAGCCTATAGTTTGCTCAATTCTATTTGTTTCACCATTTATTTTGAGGTTGAATTCCAATACTTGTATCAAGTAAAAGGTTTCCAATTGGTAATCACAATCTCCTAATGCAGGTGTGGGAAACCTTTTCTCTGTCAGGGGTCATTTGGATATTTATAACATCATTCAGGGCTGTACAAAATAATCAACTTGAAATATATCCTGCTCTATTTGGTCATTTCATTAACTCACCCCTGACGGTGGGGTCTAAGGATATTACCACCTTTTATAAAGGTGTGCAGAATTGTTAGGCAGATTGTTTTCTTCATGAAAAAAAAGAGATTTAACAGATTCTGAAGAATCAAAAATTGTTAGTTACAAGTTTTACAGAGGGATGCAGCACTCGTTAGGTTACTGGGACATCATCACAGAACCATCAAAAGTAGTGGTGCAAATAGTCAACAGCGGCGCAAAAGAACATTTTTAGAAAAAAAGACGCATTTAACTGCAAAAGATTTGCGAAGAATCAACTGTGAAGCCATAGTAAACCCATTATTCTCCACTTCTGTCATATTCAAGAACTGCAACCTCCCTGGAGTGCGAGAAGTACAAGGTGTCCAGGAATTAAAGAATTGGCCAAAGTAAGGGAGGCTGAAACCTGACCACCACTGAACAAAACGCAGAAGTCAAAATTCTCAAGACTGGGCCAAGAAATGTCTGAAGACCGTGTCTTCAAAGGTTTTATGGACTAATGTGCTGAGAGTGACTGGTGATGAACCAGATGGGCACAGTACTTCAACTCAGACACCAACAAGATGGAGGTGGGGTACTGTTATTGGCTGGCATTACTAAAGATGTTAGTTGGACCCTTTTGGGTTAAAGATAGACTCAAAATCAACTCCCAAAACTACTGCCAATTTTTAGAAGACGCTTTCTGCAAGCAGCGGTACACGAAAAAGTTTGTACCTTTAAAGGAAACCATGACTCTTATGCAGGACAATGCTTTATTGCATGTATTGAAGTACTGCACTGGTTGGCTACCAGTAAAGGCCTTATAAATGTAGAATTAATGTCTTAAACCCTAGTGAGTACTTGTAGTCCCTTCTTAAATGTGAAATTTAGGGTAAAGAAAATAGTTCGCAATGAACAGTGTCTGCAGGCTGTGGTATGTTCTGCCCAAAAAGTTGAATGTCAGACAGTTAAGAAACTGGCAGATTCCATGGATGGAAGTCTTATCACTGGTATCGAAAGAAGAGTGTCAAAACCGTTCACTGATATTTTTTTATAAATGTCAGAAATGTATTTTTCAATGTCAAATCCTCCAGGCTGTGTGCACTTCCAAACAATTTGATCATACAGGCTGTTGTTATTTCCTGTACAATTATTTTTACAAGAACAAACAGTGTGTTTCGACAAACAACTGTCTTCCTCGGGTATATTATTTTGTTTTCTTTTCCCTTTCTCTTTGGAGAAATGTATTTTTGTACATTTTGAGTTGTTTGATTAATATTCTCACAAAAGAAAATAAACAATTGAGATGGGAACATTTACGGTTTTCATTTACTTGCATAATTCAATAGAGACAAATATTCACCTAAGGCAAAACCTCACTTTTACTATATTGATGAGTCAGGTTTCAGGTTTATTAACCATTTGTATTAACCAACTGCAATGTAGTTGTTCAATAATAAAATTAGTAATCAAAACTAAAAATTTACAAATTGGCTAATAATTGTTCACAGAGTGTTGTGAAAACAATCTACACCGTGTGCAGAATGATTAGGCAAGTTGTATTTTAGAGGATTTTTTTTATTATTGATCAACAACTATGTTCTCAATCAACCAAAAAAACTCATAAATATCAAAGCTTGATATTTTTGGAAGTTGGAGTGGGGTTTTTTAGATTTTGCTATCTTAGGAGGATATCTGTTTGTGCAGGTAACTATTACTGTGCAGAATTATTAGGCAACTTAATAAAAACCAAATATATTCCCATCTCACGTATTTATTTTCACCAGGTAAACCAATATAACTGCACAAAATTGAGAAATAAACATTTCTGACATGCAAAAACAAAACCCCAAAAAATTAGTGACCAATATAGCCACCTTTCTTTTTGATGACACTCAACAGCCTACCATCCATAGATTCTGTCAGTTGCTTGATCTGTTTACGATCAACATTGCGTGCAGCAGCCACCACAGCCTACCAGACACTGTTCTGAGAGGTGTACTGTTTTCCCTCCCTGTACATCTCACATTTTATGAGGGGCCACAGGTTCTCTATGAAGTTCAGATCAGTGAACAAGGGGGCCATGTAATTATTTTTTCATCTTTTAGATCTTTACTCACCAGCCACGTTGTGGAGTAGTTATATGCAAATCAGTCTTAAGTTATTTCTTGGCCCAGTCTTGACGTTTTATCTTATGTTTCTTGTTGAAAGGTGGTCGTTTTTCAGCCTTCCTTACCTTGGCCATGTCCCTGAGTATGCACACCTTGTGCTTTTTGATACTCGAGTAACGTTGTAGCTCTGAAATATGGCCAAACTGGTTTCAAATGGCATCTTGGCAGCTTCATGCTTGATTTTCCTCAATTCATGGGCAGTTATTTTGCGCCTTTTTTGCCCAACTTCTTGCGACCCTGTTGGCTATTTGCCATGAAACGCTTAATTGTTCGGTGATCACGCTTGAAAGTTTGGCAATTTCAAGACTGCTGCATCCCTCTCCAAGACATCTCACAATTTTGGACTTTTCATTGACCGTCAAATTTCTCTTCTGACTCATTTTGCCAAAGGAAAGGAAGTTGCATAATAATTAAGCACACCTTATATAGGGTGTTGATGTCATTACACCAGACCCCTCCTCATTACAGAGATGCACATCACCTGATTTACATAATTGGTATACTATACCATATATATATATACTATACAGCTTGGAGTAGGACAACATGAATAAAAAGAGTATCATGTGATCAAAATACTCATTTGCCTAATAATTCTGCACACAGTGTATAAAGAACACCAAAAAAGTAAAGAGTTGACAAGGTTTTTAATATTATATATATATATATATATATATATATATATATATATATATATATAAGTACAGATCAAAAGTTTGGAAACACCTTCTCATTCAAAGAGTTTTCTTTATTTTCATGACTCTGAAAATTGTAGATTCACATTGAAGGCATCAAAACATTCTCTTGATGAGCTTCAAGAGGTAGTCACCGGAAATGGTCTTCCAACAGTCTTGAAGGAGTTTCCAGAGATGCTTAGCACTTGTTGGCCCTTTTGCCTTCACTTTGCGGTCCAGCTCACCCCCAAATCATCTCGATTGGCTTCAGGTCTGGTGAATGTGAAGGCCAGGTTATCTGGCGCAGCACCTCATCACTCTCCTTCTTAGTCAAATAGCTCTTACACAGCCTGGAGGTGTGTTTGGGGTCATTATCCTGTTGAAAAATAAATGATGGTCCAACTAAATGCAAACCGGATGGAATAGCATGCCGCTGCAAGATACTGTGGTAGCCATAAATAAATAAATCTCCAACAGTGTCACCAGCAAAGCACCCACACATCATCACACCTCCTTCTCTATGCTTCACGGTGCGAACCAGGCATGTAGAGTCCATACGTTCACCTTTTCTGCGTCGCACAAAGACACTGTGGTTGGATCCACAGTTCTCAAATTTGGATTCATCAGACGAAAGCACATATTTCCACTGGTCTAATGTCCATTCCTTGTGTTCTAGAGCCCGAACAAGTCTCTTCTGCTTGTTGCCTGTCCTTAGCAGTGGTTTCCTAGCAGCTATTTTACCATGAAGGCCTGCTGCACAAAATCTCCTCTTAACAGTTGCTCTAGAGATGTGTCTGCTGCTAGAACTCTGTGTGGCATTGACCTGGTCTCTAATCTGAGATGCTGTTAACCTGCGATTTCTGAGGCTGGTGACTCGGATATACTTATCCTCTGCAGCAGAGGTGACTCTTGGTCTTCCTTTCCTGGGGCGGTCCTCATGTGAGCTAGTTTCTTTGTAGCGTTTGATGGTTTTTGCCACTGCACTTGGGGACACTTTCAAAGTTTTCCTAATTTTTCGAACTGACTGACCTTCATTTCTTAAAGTAATGATGGCCACTTGTTTTTCTTTACTTAGAATTTGTATTATGGCAAGAAAAAAACAGTTAACAGTCTATTCAGTAAGACTATCAGCTGTGTATCCACCAGACGTCTGCACAACACAACTGATGGTCAAAGTCCCATTTATAAGGCAAGAAATCCCACTTATTAAACCTGACAGGGCACACCTGTGAAGTGAAAATCATTTCCAGTGGCTACTTCTTGAAGCTCATCAAGAGAATGCCAAGAGTGTGCAAAGCAGTAATCAAAGCAAAAGGTGGCTACTTTGAAGAACCTAAAATAAAAGACATATTTTCAGTTGTTTCCCAATTTTTTGTTAAGTATTTCATTCCACATGTGTTAATTCATAGTTTTGATGCCTTCAATTTGAATCTACAATTTTCAGAGTCATGAAAATAAAGAAAACTCTTTGAATGAGAAGGTGTGTCCAAACTATTGGTCTTTTGGTCTGTACTGTATATATATATTCAAATCACTTCCTTTTCCTCAGGTAGCAATAAAGAAATGTAAGACATAAAAAAATATACATGTTTGGTAACACTGCATTCAGAAAAGTCCAATCTATCAAAATATGAAATTAATTCAGCAGATCGGTAAAAGCTCTAAAGAGGATAAAAATAAAAAATAAAAACACAATTGCAGTTTTTTGGCTGCTGCAGTAGTGTAAACAAACTGCAATAATATATTACAAATCAAAGTGTGTACCCCAAAATTTTAATAGTAAAAATAACAAATTATCAAACCAAAAGACAAATCCCACAGAGATCCACTGACAGTAATATGAAAAAAGTTACAAATATCATAAAATGGGAACACAAACCAATTTTTTTTTTATAAAATTCAGAATTTTTTAAGCCAAGAAAATATTAAAGAAAAGTTTAGATGTTTGGTATCTGAATATGGTACTAACCAGGAAAATAATGTCACATCATTTTTACTGTATAAAAACATTCAAACATGAAAAACAAGGACGGAATTGCTTTTTTTTTTTCACTATTTCAAGGCATACACTAAAGTACACTAAAGACTATGTTGTATGTCAAAGCTACAACCTGTTACACAAAAAAAGGCGTCACGTGCTGCAATTTGTGCCAATTCTTTAGTGTACTCCTTTCAACTCCATCTATATTTATAAAATGTTGAAACCTAATAATAAAGTTGGCGCAACATTGCACCATCGCAACTTTTTAAGCTTTGTAAGACACTTTTCAGTGTTCATTAAAGGGGTTTTCTCAAGAACAAAGTTAATTTTAAAGGGAACTTTAAATGTATGCCTTTCAACCCAGCAGCATTGATACCTATATGCCCAAATTCCCTCCGTAACCAGCCCTGTGTAACACTATTCACTAATATGTTTAAAAAGAAAACTTATAAACCTCGCTGTCCCTATACTAATTAGGCCTGTGACTAGTCGATGGGGCATTGTTTCCGCAGGTTAGTCGGCCCTCTTTCCATGTTATCATGCCCCTGTGACCACAATAACATGATTTCCATGAGACTGCGTCATCACCAGCCCTTTGGAAATCTCGTGGATTTGGATGGCTCATTTCGGCCTTGCCAGTATGCCTCAGATGCAGAGTGAACGCCTCCTGGCTTCATTAGGTGCACTGTGAATAAGCGGAGGTTCAGAGGATATCTACATATCATTCAATTTTAAAGGAGTTGTCCAAGATTTTACACTGATGACCTATCTTCAGGATAGGTCAGAAATGTCTGATGGGTGGGTGTGCCACACAAAGCACAGCCGCCGATCAACCATTCCAGGTGTTGCTGACGGATGGAATTATTAAATTGTGCACCACAGCTTCATCAACTTAAGGGTGGCCGCGGCTTGGTATTGAATATCTGTCCCATATTTGAATCAATAAAAGGCGAATTTGCAGTAAACAGACCCAGCCACCATTCTTTAGATGGTGCCAGAGGCGTAACGATCGTGGTTGCAGTGATTGCAACTGCGACTAGGCCCAGGGGTACAGGCAGCCCGCCGACCCCAGTGCCTATTTCAGCTGCATGTGCATCCGAGGGTGCGCATCCAGCTGAAATACACTGCAGCACAGAGACTCATTGGGTACCTGCACTGCGATGTGCCAGACGCCGAGTAAAGCTATGAATATTCACTGCTCCCCATGCCCATAATCCAGGACATGGGGAGCAGAGAATATCCCAGCACCTGGCAGCTGACTGTGCTGTAAGTGGGTGCGCTGTGCATGACTGTGACATTGCAGCATGCCATCATTGGAGGTGGATACTGGGCGAGCCGGGCGAAGGTGAGTATAATCGCTTATTTTGTTTACTTTGTGCAGCGCCTGAGGGAATAATATGTACCAGGATGCGGCCAGGACGGGAGACATAAAACTAGCTGGGGCCATTATGGGGACATGTATGCCAGGAGGAGGCTATTATGGGGACATGTATGCCAGGAGGGGGCCATTATGGGAACATGTATACTAGGATAACGCCTTTATGGTGATATCTATACTAGAATGGGGCCACTATGGGGACATCTATACTAGGATGGGACCATGATGTGGACATATACCAGGATGGGGCCAGGATGTGAATATATACCAAGATGGGCCATGATGAGGACGTATATACCAGGATATAGCCATGATGGGGTCATGCACCAGGATGGGGCCATGATGGGGACATATACCAGGATGGGGCCATGATGGGGACATATATATCAGGATAGGGTTATATAAATCTGGATATAGCCATGATGAGATGATACACCATGATGGGGGACATATGTACCAGGAAGTGGCCCAGGATGGGGGACATTAGTACAGGATAGGGGTCAGTACTACACAATGAAGGGGGGGTGCAACTCATAAAAATGGCCTATACATCTGACCAACATGTGGGGGGCCCAGGCTCAAAATTTGCACTGGGGGCCCATCAGTTTCTAGTTACGCCACTAGACGGAGCTGTGCTGTCCAGCATTTTAATTGCGGTGCTGTGGCCGGTGGCAGCATTGGGAACAGCTAATCAGTGGGGGTGCCTGAAGTCGGATAGGTCATCAATGTTAGAGTCCTGGACAACCTTTTTAACCCAACCGTTCTCAATCACTGATATCCAAAGTCTTATTGCTGATGTCTGGATTACATTATAAAGCATATAGACCAATATATATCATTATAAAGAGAGATTGAGTCTGATAAGTACCATACCTTTCAAGTTAAAGGGATTTTCTCACCTTAGACAATGTGTAACTGTTAAGAATATTAAGAACTTTGTCGTAGTAGATGTCACTAGCAATGATATGTGCACCACAAATATGAAAGCTACAGGAGTGAAAAATCAAAGGAAAAATCAAAGCGACACCTCTTTTTGTTACAAGGGAGCAGCGGTGCTACATAATACTACATTTTTTATGTTTTGTGTGGTATGTTTATTGGTATGAGAAAGGCAAACATAAAAGATGTAAGTTTAGTATACACCTACCAGTATAATTTTGGGGGTTTTATATTGTTAAGCTATCATGATAAAACTACTGTATTATACTGTGTTCACTTTGATCAAAACAGTTGCCAATTAGAGGCTAGCCACAAGACAGCCGAACAGACTTTAAAGAGCAAAAGTAATTATTTTCTGATCTGTAAGTGACTGGGACTACGCGATGTTCCAGTACAAACAACTTGACAGACTAGCTCTTACATTAGTACATTAGAGAGATTTTAGCTTTCAGTTCACTATAAAACCTGCATGATGCGGTGAGAAACACCTGGTGGTCTTTGTCTTAAGATGTGTTTAATGGAGATGTAATGGAGTGCTCAGGCGCACAGCAAACGAGGAGTCAAACGCCGAGATGCCATCTGGATAGATGAATTACAATACAAATCTTTCTTAACTCCTTCACGCCATGACAATTTTTTTTTTTCATTTTATCAACTTTTTCTAAGAGCCATAACTTTTTTTATTTTTCCATCAATACAGTCAAATCAGGGCTTGTTTTTTTTTTACGAGACGAGTTGTACTTTTGAATGACACCATTCATTTTGCCACATAGTGTACAGGAAAATGGGGGGAAAAAAATTCCAAGTGTGGTGAAATTGCAAAAAAATATGCAATTCCACAATTGTTTTTATTATTTTTTTTTATTTACCATGTATACTATATGGAAAAATTGACCTGGCAATATGATTTTCCAAGTCGGTACAAGTTTGTAGATACCAAACATGTATCTGTATTGTTTCAATTTAAGTGGTGAAAAAAACATGTATCGGTTTTGTTTCAATTTAAGTGGTGAAAAAAAAAATCAGAATTTTGTAAAAAAACACAACCCAAATTTTGCTTTTGGCGCTATTTTCAGACAAAAGTAAAACTTTTATTTTTTGGGATCTGAGCCTAAGTGACAGATTACTTTTTGCACCCTGAGCTGATGGTTTACTAATACCATTATGTGTGTATATACAATGTTTTGATCACCTCTTATTGAATTTACTGCAATGTTGCGGCAGTCAAGAAAACGTAATTCTGGAGTTTTGATATTTTTCTTTGTTGCGTTGTTTACTGATTGGATTAATTTCTTTTATATTTTGACAGATCAGACATTTCTGAAAGTGGCAATACCAATATGTGGTTTGGTTTTTTTAAATTGTTTTATTTTCAATGGGGCAAAAAGGGGGTAATTTGAACTTTTGAGGGTTTTTTTCAATATTTTTTCAAACTTTTATCTAAACATTTTATTGAATTTACTAGTACCCTTAGGAGACTTGAAGCTGTGATCCTCCAAACACTTGTGCGATACAAAGCACTGTACATCAGCACTGGTCTGTATAGCAGAAATCAGGATCTCCTATGAATGCTGGCTTGCATTCAAGAGAGGATAGGAATAACAGACACAGGGGTCATCAGCTGACCCCTGGCTGTCAGAACCCATCAATGATGTCACAGGCATGCCTATGGCAGCGGGGAATGAGACACTCCTTGCTGGCGCTTGTTAAATCCCGTTAGCAGAGATTGAGAGTGCCATTTAACTGGTTGACAGTTGCATGAGGACCTCTGTTCCACCTGTGGTTGTTAGAGGTGAATGGCGGCTGGTCAGATCAGCCAACATGTGCAGGTAAAGATGTGGGCTCTGTGTGCTATCTTGCATTAAAGCTAGGGACACGACATATGACATAGATATACATCATGTGTCGAGAAAGGGTTAATAGATTCATCCTCCATAAAGCTAAAATAAAAAGAACATAAGGAATTATGCTTTTAATGTGCCAGAAGAAATAACTTTTATTTTTGTGACCCCAATGGAATGCAGAGCAACGATAAATAGCAGAAAAGTCAAAATTGGAAGTCAAATTCATAAAATAATCCAGGAGTATTTATATAATTCACAGCCCTATGCTGTAAAAAATTGGTAGCTCCAAATGATGTATGTACAGCACCAGGATAAAATGCTAAGTGGTCTTGTTAAGATGGTCCATTAGTGAAGACCTGTCACTTGTAACTTCTGGCGAGTTTTTTTATCTTATATTATTCCCATTGCTCCTCGAGTATTCTTTTTTTTTTTTCATTTACAGTACGGTTGCAGAGATATGAATCTTTTTATTAGACAGTAATTTTTATGGTTTTCACCAAGGGGTTGGTGCTCACAGGATAAATATTTAGAGAAGCCTAAACATAGTCCGCTAGAGAGTAATGAGCCATGCCTACTTGGTAAACACCATAAAAAGTTGCGCCCCCCCCCCCCCCCCCAAAAAAAAAATTCCACATCCACAAAATTGTTGGTGGATTGTAAAAAACAAACAATCAAACAAAAAAAAAAAAAGCTCTGGGGAGCAATGGGAATATGGGAATGAAGAGCTACAACTGTCCGATTTGGTGACTGGTCCACCTTAAGGTGATAGACAAGATCCAATTAGTCACTTCAAATCCTTTAGAATAATGTTTAGAACCTCACATTATGGGTCTGAAGCAAATTTGTAAACTTTCAGAATAGTTACAAAGTGTTATATTAAGTGTTCTTATAACATTTTAGCTTTAAATAGATAACACAGGTCTAAAACGATAAAATTGTTTGAAAAGAAGTGATTTTTATATACTTTTGATAGCTGAAATCTGTAAAAATATCGAAAATATTCCATCAAGTACAGTTTTACACTGTACACTGACTCCATAGGCTTTTTCTTGTACCATACTTTGACACATTTGCGTGACTTTTGGTGGGTAATCTTAATGAGCCACAGCTTTTTTTACAGCTCAAATTAAATTATTTAGTCAGGGACTTGGACTTCCCTAAACATTCTGCAGAACGTTTAGGCTCTAGACTAAAGGAAAAGAAGCTAATAGCTCCTGGTACCTGTTTTTAAAAATACAGAAGGAGAAAAAAGGAATTTCTTCCATACTTTTCTCAAGACGCTGCTCTGGTGTATTGCAGTGATATTCCTGGGTTGATGGAAAAATGTAACTTTGAATGTAATGTGAGTGAGTGAAGACTCTTTATTGATTCATCCAACAAAGTCTTAGGGTTACTTTGCACACTACGACATCGCAAGCCGATTACAGTGATGCCGAGCGCGACAGTCCCCGCCCCCGTCACACATGCGATATCTTGTGATAGCTGCCGTAGCGAACATTATCGCTACAGCAGCTTCACATGCACTTACCTGCCCTGTGACGTCGCTCTGGCCAGCGACCCGCCTCCTTCCTAAGGGGGCGGGTCGTGCGGCGTCACAGCTACGTCACACGGCAGGCGGCCAATAGAAGCAGAGGGGCGGAGATGAGCAGGGCGTAAACATCCCGCCCACCTCCTTCCCTCCTCATTGCAGCCAGAACACAGGTAAGGAGATGTTCCTCACTCCTGCGGCTTTACACACAGCGATGTGTGCTGCCGCAGGAACGAGGAACAACATCGTACCTGTCGCTGCAGCAACATTATGGAAATGCCCGACACTACACCGATCATACAATTTCGACACTTTTGCGCTCGTTAATCGTAGTAAAAACGATTCACATACTCAGATGTCGACAACGATGCCGGATGTGCGTCACTTTCGATTTGACCCCACCGACATCGCAGCTGCGATGTCGTAGTGTGCAAAGTACCCCTTAAGGCCCTATCACACACAGATATACAGTTAGGTCCAGAAATATTTGGACAGTGACACAATTTTCGCGAGTTGGGCTCTGCATGCCACCACATTGGATTTGAAATGAAACCTCTACAACAGAATTCAAGTGCAGATTGTAACATTTAATTTGAAGGTTTGAACAAAAATATCTGATAGAAAATGTAGGAATTGTACACATTTCTTTACAAACACTCCACATTTTAGGAGGTCAAAAGTAATTGGACAAATAAACCAAACCCAAACAAAATATTTTTATTTTCAATATTTTGTTGCAAATCCTTTGGAGGCAATCACTGCCTTAAGTCTGGAACCCATGGACATCACCAAACGCTGGGTTTCCTCCTTCTTAATGCTTTGCCAGGCCTTTACAGCCGCAGCCTTCAGGTCTTGCTTGTTTGTGGGTCTTTCCGTCTTAAGTCTGGATTTGAGCAAGTGAAATGCATGCTCAATTGGATTAAGATCTGGTGATTGACTTGGCCATTGCAGAATGTTCCACTTTTTTGCACTCATGAACTCCTGGGTAGCTTTGGCTGTATGCTTGGGGTCATTGTCCATCTGTACTATGAAGCGCCGTCCGATCAACTTTGCAGAATTTGGCTGAATCTGGGCTGAAAGTATATCCCGGTACACTTCAGAATTCATCCGGCTACTCTTGTCTGCTGTTATGTCATCAATAAACACAAGTGACCCAGTGCCATTGAAAGCCATGCATGCCCATGCCATCACGTTGCCTCCACCATGTTTTACAGAGGATGTGGTGTGCCTTGGATCATGTGCCGTTCCCTTTCTTCTCCAAACTTTTTTCTTCCCATCATTCTGGTACAGGTTGATCTTTGTCTCATCTGTCCATAGAATACTTTTCCAGAACTGAGCTGGCTTCATGAGGTGTTTTTCAGCAAATTTAACTCTGGCCTGTCTATTTTTGGAATTGATGAATGGTTTGCATCTAGATGTGAACCCTTTGTATTTACTTTCATGGAGTCTTCTCTTTACTGTTGACTTAGAGACAGATACACCTACTTCACTGAGAGTGTTCTGGATTTCAGTTGATGTTGTGAACGGGTTCTTCTTCACCAAAGAAAGTATGCGGCGATCATCCACCACTGTTGTCATCCGTGGACGCCCAGGCCTTTTTGAGTTCCCAAGCTCACCAGTCAATTACTTTTTTCTCAGAATGTACCGGACTGTTGATTTTGCTACTCCAAGCATGTCTGCTATCTCTCTGATGGATTTTTTCTTTTTTTTCAGCCTCAGGATGTTCTGCTTCACCTCAATTGAGAGTTCCTTAGACCGCATGTTGTCTGGTCACAGCAACAGCTTCCAAATGCAAAACCACACACCTGTAATCAACCCCAGACCTTTTAACTACTTCATTGATTACAGGTTAATGAGGGAGACGCCTTCAGAGTTAATTGCAGCCCTTAGAGTCCCTTGTCCAATTACTTTTGGTCCCTTGAAAAAGAGGAGGCTATGCATTACAGAGCTATGATTCCTAAACCCTTTCTCCGATTTGGATGTGAAAACTCTCATATTGCAGCTGGGAGTGTGCACTTTCAGCCCAAATTATATATATATAATTGTATTTCTGAACATGTTTTTGTAAACAGCTAAAATAACAAAACTTGTGTCACTGTCCAAATATTTCTGGCCCTGACTGTAAATCTGCGGCAGATCTGTGGTTGCAGTGAAATTGTGGACAATCAGTGCCAGGTTTGTGGCTATGTACAAATGGAACAATACGTCCATGATTTCACTGCAACCACAGATCTGCCAAAGATTTATCTCTGTGTGTGACGGGGCCTTTAAAGCTGTGGTACTGCACAATGGAAGCAAGTAGGCTTCAGTGCCTGTAGGCTGTTCTGTGCACTTGAGGGAAAGCTTAAAGAATTTAGACTTTATTCTCAAGAAACTTAACTACAAGGATCAAGGGTGGTCAATAAAAGGTTACACAGTGGCATATACATCATCACATCATTAGCCTTAATAAAAACTCTCCAACTCAAACTAACCTCACCAAGAAAAAGTTTACAATACAGTACTGAGGGTTTTTTTTTTATAGCAGTAGGTGAGTATTAAAGATTCACTTTTAATAAAAAGCATTAAAACTCTATGAAAAAAAACATGATTGTGTAACACCATAACGAGTGTGATCGACAGGATCCGCATATACTTGGGATAGCAGATACAAAATCGCAATTAAATGATTTTTTATAAAATTTGTGCCTGATATCCCAAGTATATGTGGATCCCATTACAGTGACAAGTGACATCGAACACTGTCAAGCTGTCTTTCAACAGGACTGACCGCTTCTAGCCTGAGTATTATGTTTAACCTTAGATTCATCACGTTGTTTATGGTACTGCACAAACACATTTTAATACTTTTTATTAAGTTAAGTTTTAATACTCACCTACTGCTGCTAAAAATTATTAAGAGTGAGTTGAGCCTTATCATAGGGGTGTAGGTTCCCCTTTATTACATTTTGCTTCCTTGTATATACTATAATGAGGTATAAGGGTATAATAAATCAGATATGAGGAGTGGGAGCAGGACAGCCAAGGCCAACACCTTACAGAATAAATCTACTGAGCAAGTTCGCAAAGCTTCAATTTTCTCATACATTGCTATCCTATTTATTCTTATTTTAACTGAGAAGGTTGAAAGGTCAAGTAACTTCTAGTCAGATGACACAGAAATTTTAGCTGCGAAAATTCTCTCTACACTAGCCTTGCTGGTTTCATCTCCTAATGATTTCACCTCTGATCCTACAATTGTTACTAAAATCTCTAGAAAGGCAACTTTACCAGACCGCTGTTAGCTGCTAAGGTATGTTCACAATACAAAAAACATTAATTCTGGTGAACTGGTGGTTACCATTACAAAAATGCTCTTGTAGAAAATGTCATCGAGATGACAATGATACATGTCAGAAGATGTCATCAGAAGTGATTGTCAGTTCCCTGGGATTCTCAATGATCACATAACTATCTTATTGTAATAAAATAGCAGATTTGAGAATTGAAAAAAAAATCTCTTTGTAACGCCGTTACTGGCGTATTCACATTGTGATGTCCCTCTTCCCTGGCATGGACAAAACACACTTACCCTCCTGGCCACTCAGCGGTGGCTTCTGTGTCCTTGACCCCTGCTGCTGACTCTCAAGGTTTGTGCACACCGTACAGGTCTCCTAGGAGCACGCTTAGGGCACACACACCTATTCTTAAAAGACCAGTGTGCCCTAACCTGGAAGTGCCTCTCAGTCTATGGAGGCACTACGTATTTAAGACATCTTCCCCCTCTGGGAGGTGCCTGGGCAACATGGTCTAATAATAGAGACATGTTGTGTGTGGTCAGGTCCCTTAACCTTGTGCTGCTGTGCTATTGCTAACACCTGTCTGTATTCCAGTACCTGCCATGGTATCAACCAAATCCTCCATACCTGCCAGTCCCTGCTGTACAGTCTGCATCAGTCGTCTCAGCTATATCTATACATCTGACCATGAGAGACTGTCTGTATCCCTACCTTGACCACTGGAGTTAGCTATCGCAGTACCATGTCTCCCTGACTAGCACCTGGCAACTACTGGGAGCCCACTCAATCCTCCCCATCAGAGGCTCTGGTGAAAACTTGAGACCAAGTGGGTCCACTCCCACTCGCACCTGCGAGCATTACACTCTTAATCAATGACCCCTTTTTTCTAGATTTGTGGGGACACTCACAGGCCTCCAGAGGTGATATCTCCTCACATTTCTTCATGACCTATAAGAAGGTATGCAACAGTACGCCCTTGATTTAAAGGGGTTGTCTTGTGAAAAAAGGTTATCCTTTGAATAAGTGACAACTTGTTAATAGGTCCACTACGATCCGCACCGATCAATAAAACAAGGAATTTTTATCCACCTTTGAATGGAACAGCCAGGTGTCCAACTTGCTGCTCCATTTTATAATTGGGATAAATGTTCCATCGGGGGATACAAATTCCGCATTTTGCTGATTGTTATGGGTTCCAACAGTTGGACACACATCTCCGGGAACAAATAACTTTATTTCACTTAATTTCACCAGCGGCACGGTGGCTCAGTGGTTAGCACTGCAGTCTTGCAGCGCTGAAGTTCTGGGGTTGAATCCCACCAAGGACAACAGCTGTAAGGAGTTTGTATGTTCTCCCCGTGTTTTCGTGCGTTTCCTCTGGGTACTCCGGTTTCCTCCCACACTCCAAAGACATACAGATAGGGAATGTAGATTGTGAGCCCCAATGGGGACAGTGTTCCTGATGTATGTAAAGTGCTGCGGAATGTTATCGCTATATAAAAATAAAGATTTATGTTATTTATTTTATTTTATTGTACACCCCCTTTAAACCTTTATATTCCACCAGAGCACTCAGCTGTGGCCGGCATTGGAAGCGACCTAAACAATGGCTTAACTCAATGTCTAGCAGTTTTCACTGCACAAAGGACAATAAGATGAAATGAAATCACTATATATTGAAAAGTATCTTCCAAAAATCAACGTGACAGCTCGCACTGAAGTGTAAAACTCCATCTTCAGACAACTTGTGCTCCGCACCAAAGACAATCACTAGAAATGCATCTATTTGGAGGCAATGATTTCACTTCCACATCTATCGAGTCCAAACTGCTTCAGGAGTTTGTTAGAGTGAAACATAAATGTAATTATTTTCCAAACACATGATGGATAAAAAAAGAAAATGATTGCAAAATCTAACGTCAGCGATGCATAAATAATAAAAGACAACCCTTTCCCCAGCAGCTGCTAATTGATTATAAGAGACTGCACCAATAATAACTAGGTTTAATCTCTTTTTCCTCTTAATATGCATTAGGAAAACATGATTAAATCTATGTTCATGAATTACAATCGTACACTTTAGGATTATTCCTGTATGTTCATGAGGGCCATTGTTACTACCGAGTGCATAATGTTCATTTTGATTAGTGTAAATCTTTCTATCGGGGTAAGGGTCATTCAAATCGAGCACCATGATGGACCTTACTATGTGATTTCTTATTCATTTCACAAAAAAAAAAAATGAAAACCTTCATCTACATCTTGGTAACATAACAGGTTTGATTTCTGTTACTGTATGGGGGGATTCGACTGCCATATGGTAACTTTGGATTAGAGAAAAGTTCTGATCCACTGCTTATCTTGGCGACTGTCGCACTTTTCGCACAAGAACACTCTGACCATTTTTTAATGCTTCGGAAAATAGCTCAGAGTATTCAGCCTGATTATAGAGAGGACAGTGTGACTGTAAAATCGCAGCTACACCGTCTTCTCTGGACTAATCTGCACTAAAAAGGAAAAGGAAAGGAAAGAGAAGCTGGATGCAAAGAACACACATTAGTTTTAACAAGCATTGCATAAATCAATACAAAATAGAACAAGCAAATGTAAGCAATAAGAAACTTTTCAATATATCTTATCAGAGAAATTGGTTCTTTCTGCACTTATGAGCCACTACCCATCCCTCCTGAACTTATTCACTCTGAAAAACAGTTAAAATTCATATTGGTGAAAACAAAGAGAGACTCAGCTCACTGAAGGGTCAGATTACAGATGCTTATTAAAGTTGTTACCCACTACTTTGACATTGATAGCCTATCCTTAGGATAGGTCATCAATGTTATTGTCTGAGGTCCGACACGCTGCACCCGCACCGATCAGCTGTTCTCGGTCCCGTAACCAGCAGGCAGCCGGAAATGCTCAGATCCGGAGCTGCCGCATCCTCTGATAGCAGCCGTGACCGGGTACTGCACATCTGCCTCCTATTGTTAGAATGGGAAGTGGATATGCAGTACTCGGCCACGGCCACTAATAGAAGATGGAGTAACGCGTGAATTAAGCATTTCCAGCTGCCGGCTGCCACTGCCGGGACTGAGATCAGCTGATCGACGGGGCTGCAGCGTTTTGGATCTCAGCTGCTTACACCTAATGAAGTTGATGATCTATCCTAAGCATAGGCCATCAATGTCAAAGTGGTGGACAACCCCTTTAAAGTCTATGTAGAAGGGAGGAAGAGTGAGAACAAGTAGAGTGAGCGTGGCACAGAAACACACAGATCGTGCTGCTGCTTTCTAGTGATGGTTTAAAAGTAGAGATGTTTGAGTTTGCTGGGTTAGGCCAGACTTTAGTTAAAAGTTAGTTTCAGGACCCTGACTTGACCTGAACTTGTTCACGGACCCCGAACGTCATATGAGTCAATGGTGACCTGAACTAATGGTCACGTCTTGAGTAATGAGTATAGTGGAAGTCAATGATCGGGCAGTTCGGCCCTCTGCCCACATACAGCTAGCCATATACAGAGCATTTCAAAGGGAACATTGTTTTTACCCCCTATGAGAGCCAGTCAGAGACTGCAAGTCGTTATTACTGGGTGGAGCACTGAGCGTACCTGAGCTCCCCAATACTCAATTAAGTCGCAAACAAACAAAAATACAAATACAAACACTCAGACTTTTTAAAAAAAACGGTGGTCGGGTTTGAGACCCAGTATTTGGTACAAAACCTGACCTTTACAGTTCGAGTTTGCTCATCTCTATTTAAAAAGGTTGTTTGGTCTAAATCCACAAATCTGCAATCTACATGTCACTCTATGTGACTGCAGACTTGTGAATCATCACATCACACACTGTGCACTATGAGGATTCGCTGGTGTCTGAGTTGGGATTGGTGGTCACGTGGCCGCAAGTATGCAATATGAATAATCCTGGCCAGATTCCGACTAGGTGGGTGCAACCCCGCTTACATTTGCATTGAGTGATGCCGGGCCCTTCTAATTGGAATGTGGCCAGGAGTCTGCATATCACACTGGCTCTGACTTTGTAGAATACTTACTGCGCACAGTGCGCGCAATGTGAGTATTTACAAGCCTGCAGTCACATAGAGTGACATATAGAGTGACTGCAGATTTGTGGATTTAGACCAGATGACCCTTTAAGGTTACTTCTGTATGGATTCAGAACTACTCTGCCCAATATTGCTATACTACATAATGAACTCAATGCCGCTACTTCTTCTGGATATCTGCTACATAAAGAGAGGAGAGCAGAAAACCCTCAAGTCTCTGAGTACTTTGTATGACTGACATCATAGAAGCAACTTTCTACCCAAAAGCTCAGAGACAACTGCAAATTAGAGATGGACCCTTCTGAGGGGAAAACTGCAAGATCACATATCATCTTATTCTAAAAAGTCGCCTGACACAACGGTTGAACTTCACACTTATAAAAGACAGGACTACCATCGATTAAACCATAGGACAGCAATTATGAAATCCTTCACACGCCTAAACCTCCAGATTCATTGAAATTCTGGAAATAAATAAAAATGTTTATTTCCATATTTTCTGTTGTTTTATTGCATATGGCATGGCTCAAAAATAATAACTCTCTGAGTTCAGTATTTGCAGAATGTAGAATCGCTCAGTAAAAAGTAGACGATTCACAAAGAAAATATTCTGTCATAATTACTATAATTTAGGTCATACAGAATGCATTAACTTAAAATGTAGCAGGAGAGTAAGGGGCACTTTGCACACTGCGACATCGCAGGTGCGATGTCAGTGGGGTCAAATTGAAAATGACGCACTTCCGGCATCGCATGCGACATCGCAGTGTGTAAAGGCTGGATGATACGATTAACGAGCGCAAAAGCGTCGTAATCGTATCATCGGTGCAGCGTCGGCGTAATCCATGATTACGCTGACGCGACGGTCCGATGTTGTTCCTCGCTCCTGCGGCTGCACACATCGCTGTGTGTGAAGTCGCAGGAGCGAGGAACGTCTCCTACCGGCCTCACTGCGGCTTCCGTAGGATATGCGGAAGGAAGGAGGTGGGCAGGATGTTGACATCCTGCTCATCTCCGCCCCTCCGCTCTGATTGGCCGCCTGCCGTGTGACGTCGCAGTGACGCCGCACGACCCGCCCCCTGAACAAGGAGGCGGGTCGCCGGCCACAGGGACGTCGCACGGCAGGTGAGTGTGTGTGTGAAGCTGGCGTAGCGATAACTTTCGCTACGCCAGCTATCACCACATATCGCTGCTGCGACGGGGGCGGGCACTATCGCACTCGGCATCGCAGCATCGGCCTGCGATGTCGTAGTGTGCAAAGCCCGCCTAAGATAAAACCAATACAGAGGACTCTTCCAAATTGGAAAGGAAGTGGAGGCATAATCAGGGGTAACATGTCGCTGATTGTTCCTGCTTATGAAAGTGACGGCTTGTGTATAATGAAGGTGAGAGACTCTTATGTGTGGATGCTGCTAGGATGGCTTACAAATGAGCTTCCAAACTACAATGTTTAGTGTACGTGCATTTTCATCAGCACTGCTATTTTGGCTTATACTAATAATGAAGTTAAGCTTTTTCCAGCTTTTGAGACCACAGCAGGGGATACCCAGCAGACCTAAACTTTACAAATTGTTTCAATTGGCAGTTTACCTGTCAAAACATTGTGATTCCTAAGTCTAGAGTAGTGTTCTAATCTTTAATTTGTAAAAATAATTAAAAACAACATATTCTCTCCTACAGATTCCCTTTGGCCTGGGTCCCTCTCTGCTTCGGCTATTATTGCAGGAATTGTTTTTTGTATCCACACTTATAAACATGCCAATTGGTGCAATAGGGATGTTATGGTCCACCCCATTCCCACACGGAGAATGGACAGTGGGCAATGTTTGTACAAATCACTTTTTTAATCACAGACATACCATGATTTACATAGATTATTTCCATGATGTTGAGATAGTCCTCACAACTATGAAGGCCTTGTGACTCTGGTTCAACAGTTTGGGGAGTTGGAATTTCAACAGCCAAATATTTTGTTTTCGGAGGTGGAAATGTAGGAGGGTGACTGGTGCCCTGCAACCTCCCTTAAGACACCATTGTTATTTGATGTATTTATATATGGGAAATGTTTATATGTGTGCTGTTTTCAGCCACCACTAGATGTTACTGCTCTCTGGTCCCTTAGCTTGTAATTGGGATGGAGAACAGGGCTGAAGGAGTTAAAGTTTAAATCTGCCCAGCAACAGAGAGCTGAGAGTTGGAGTTAGACAGATAGGGACACGGGTGTGGAGTGTGAAGGAGCTGTACCTGAGGGAGACATAGTGACAGAGTGCAGAGGAATTTGGCTATACCCTCAGGGTCACCCCAGGAGGTCCGTAGCAAGTGGGAAAGGAAACTCATCAGTAGCTGGCTGCAGTGAAAGGCACGGATTGATTCTGAAGCTGTGGTCCTTGGCTTTAGTGGGACTTTTGGGCAGCAACTGACGCCAATAGGACCAGTCTAGGTGTAAGGTAACATAGACCTGGGCGAACGGGTCGGCACAGAGGCAGTGGTGGATGAACTCCGTCCAGTGGTGTATCACATTCCTGTGGGAGGGGACGCGGTTAGATCCATGTGGGATTCTATGGATTTATTAGCTGCCACTGTGGTGTTGCCGGGAAGGAGAGACCATTGATAAGTCTTTAGCTTAAGGCCCTGTGCGCACTAGAAAACAGAATTTTCATAAGAAAATTCCGCAGGGTCTGAAAGATTACCGCACCCGCGGTAAAAAACGCGGCAAACCACACCCGAAAACCGCATGCGGTTTTCTGCGGTTTGCGGCGGTTTTACCGTGGTATTGTTCACGGTATTGCCACATGCGGGTTGCTACATGTGTTTTAATACATTCAATGCAATAAAGCACATTGAAGAAAAAAAAAAAAAAGTAATTTCCTTCTGAGATAGATATATAGACAGATAGAAGAATAGACAGAAGAATAGATAGAGGGATAGATAGAAAGAGTCCCTGTGAGCACACGCTGCATTATTCCCGAGCGGTAGTGAGTTCACATTACCGACCATGGGAAATGACCTGTGGTTACCTCTGCTGTCTCGCTGCGAGGCTGCATTCAGCAGTGTGTCAGTGTCAGTCGCAGCTGGATGCAAGCATCGCAGGACGTGGATCACGTCGGAGCTTTGTTTTGGGAGGGGTTAATAAAGGGGTGAAAAAGGAGGTTTTTTTGTGTTTTATTTAAAATAAAGGATTTTTTAGTGTGTGTGTTTTTTCACTTTACTTACGGGTTGATCATGTCAGCTGTCTCATAGACGCTGCCATGATCAAGCCTGGACTTAGTGGCGGCGATCCGTCGCCATTAACTCTATTACCCTGACTATCGCATAATGGATGCAACAGTCCCGGATATTCTTGGCTGCGGGAGGAGAGGGCATTAACCCTGCCCCTCGCCCTCCCCAGCCTGAGAATACCGGGCCGCCGCTGTGTGCTTACCTCGGCTGGACGGTAAAAATACAGCGGAGCCCACATGATTTTTTTTTTTATATGTCCGTTTGCTTTCTATGTGTATTCTATATGTCTGTGTGTGAGTATGATCTGTGTGTATTCTATGTCTGTGTCTGTGATGTGTGTGTTTACTCTCTGCTCCGCTTCCTCTTCCTGTCATAATGACATCACTTCCCTGCACACCGCAGGACAGCGATGAACATTACCGCATGTAAACCGCGAAATACCGGAGGGAATAACGCAGGAAAACGCAAAGATCCGCACAGAATTTGCTGCCTGCGTTATTCCCTGCGGGATTTTACGATTACATTGCAGTCAATGGAGTGAAATGCCGCAGCGACCTGCGTAAAAGAAGTGACATGCAATTGTTTTTGCTGCGGGAATCCCGCAGCAAAACATGCAGCTGTCAAAATCCGCATAGTGCGCACAGCATTTTTTTTCCCATAGGTTTTGCTGGTGAATCACTGCAGAGATGTTATGAACATAACATGCAGCAAAACATGCAGCAAAACTGCAGGAAATCAGTGGCAAAAACCGGAAAGTGCGCACAGGGCCTTACCCAGAAAGAAAGAGATAGGATGATGAAACTTTACATTTATTCCACATACTCTCCACTGATGTCAATACACTTCTTACATCGGTATTCCAAGTTCTGTAAGCCTAGCAAAAAGAAGGATCCCAGTTGTTTCTCAAACCAGGCATGCGTAGAGCCATGGCATCAGAAATGGTGTGAAATTTGGTACCCTTGAGGTGTTTTTTCAGGTTTAGAAACTGATCATAGTCGGAGGGAGCTAGATCTGGTGAATAAAGGTGGCTTTACATGCTACAAGATCGCTAAAGCGATCTCATTGGGGTCACGGAATTTGTGACGCACATCCGGCCGCTTTAGCGATGTCGTTGCGTGTAACACCTATGAGCAATTTTTAATCGTTGTAAAAACGTTCAAAATCG
Organism: Anomaloglossus baeobatrachus; assembly: GCF_048569485.1. Taxonomy (NCBI): domain Eukaryota; kingdom Metazoa; phylum Chordata; class Amphibia; order Anura; family Aromobatidae; genus Anomaloglossus; species Anomaloglossus baeobatrachus. Next base: position 136,755,350 of record NC_134357.1, on the reverse strand, counting down.
CTCATCGGTGACATGCTCCCCCTCTTCTCAATTATCGTTGCTGCTGCAGTAACGATGTTGTTTGTCGTTCCTGCGGCAGCACACATCGCTATGTGTGACACCGCTGGAACGACAAACATCTCCTTACTTACGTCCACCGGAAAAGGAGGAAGGAAGGAGGTGGGCGGCATGTTCCGGCCGCTCATCTCCTCCCCTCCTTTTCTATTGGGCGGTGGTTCAGTGACGCCCTTAGAAAGAAGGCAGTTCGCCGGTCACAGCGACATCGCAGAGCAGGTATGTGCGTGTGAAGCTGCCGTAGCAATAATGTTCGCTACGGCAGCGATCACCACATGTCGTGCCACCGACGGGGGCGGGTGCTATCACGCTCGACATCAATAGCATCGGCTAGCGATGTCGCAGTGTGTAACGCCCGCTTTAGGTGGGTGGTCAACCAGCAGGAAGCCCAGCTCTGCCAGCTTTGCCGTGGTTGCTTGTGCAGTGTGAGCGGAAAAGTTGTCTTGCAGGAACAAGATTCCTTTAGACAGCTTGCTGCTCCTTTTGGCCTTCAGAGCTGCTTTCAATTGGTCAAAAAGTTCAATATAATACCTTGCTTAATACCCTTTTGAAGGTAGTCCACTAGCAGCACGCCCTCCTTATTCCAGAACACAGACGCCATCACCTTAGTGGCTGATTTCTGCACCCTGAACTTTTTTGGATGAGGAGAATCACTGTACCTCCACTTTTTGGACTGCTCCTTGTTTTCAGGGTCATACAAATAAATCCAGGTATCATCTATAGTGACCAGTCGATCCAGGAAGTTCTTATCAGTCTGGAAACACTGACAAATGGACTGGGAAGTTTTCATTTGCATGTTTCTCTGATCTGTTGTCAAACATTTTCGGACCAACTTTGCAGATAGCTTCCTCATGTCCAAATTTTAAAGGATAATTTAATTTAAAGGATAACACATTCATGGGAAATCCCCATGATGTCTGCTATTGCTTTAGCTGAAATCCGTCTATTCTCTAGTATGAGGTTGCGCACAGCATCAACAATCTCCGGAACAACAACCACTCTTGGTCGTCTAGGACATTTCTCATCATTGGTGCTGAAGTGGCCAGTTTTAAATTTGGCAACCCAGTCCTTAACTGTGGAATATGAAGGGCATTGATCCCCAATGTCTGCGAGATATCACCATGAATATCCTTCGCGGACTTTCCTTGCAGAAACAAGAGTTTTATCACTCCTCTGCTTTCAGTTGCTCATTAGACTTTGCTATTTTGTTTTCCCGCAGTCGTAGAATATTGTTGCAATAATCAACAAGCACAAAATTTTGCAAACATATATTAGACACTTAAGGCTTTTGTGTGATGTAACATTCATTACCATAGAAACAAAAAAAGATCACTAAGCCAAGACTTCTCTCCAGCTACTACGAGTGGCTGCTGATAAGTACAGGAGGGAGTAGTGTACAGGAAAAAGTGTAAAGAAACCAAACAGTAACATGCCTGTAATATTAAAGCTATGTGCCCACAGCGGATGTGTTTCACAGAAACTGTGTGATTTCTTCAGTAAAGCATTGTTAATCGTTATCTTGGACTCTGTCTCTGATTTAACCTTAAAGAATCGGGGTTGTGGCGTTCCTTGTTGCGCTGTGGAGGTGGCAGGAGTGCAGCCCTGTAGAGGAGCGCTGCCTGGAAGCAGGAGCTCACCTCTGCCCACGACTACGTCCCCCTGCCACCTCCACAACAGAAGTAAGCCACTGGTCTAGCACTGAGTTTCTCTTCTCTCCCCATTATAAACACGTAAATGCACAGCCGAGCCCATCAATCATGTGTCTCCAGGAGTCAGGAGAGATAGCTATCTGCCAAACATGTTCAGCCAGCAGCTATCTCATCTGAGTCCAGCTTTACACTAACTCTGCTAGATATAATCTGCGCCTTCAACTGTTCACATGACGTACGTTTCTCCCGTTCCTGAATTATACAATACTGCTGGAGCTATAATTTTTGGATTTCAATAATCCTAAATAATTCCGTCTTATTGATTGGGCCTTATGTATTTCGACAGGTCGAAACTTAATTTTACACATACTTATTACTTCATGGACAGTTCATTAAAATGCATTGAAAACAGCAAGACTTCTAGATTTCAAACCTTGCTCAGTAGATAAAACAAAATAAGAAATAAACTTGAGAAATTAATGTACGGTAATTTTCTTTTTAGAAAAAAAGGAAATAATTTATTTCTCTGAGGAGTTTGGTACAGAACTTGTTTATGAAGTGTAGCAATATCATTTACCAATGTGTAAGTTAAGACAAATTAAATAGGTCATCATTGGCCTTCACTTCATTCAATAGATAATGTGCTAAATAAATAAGAAAAAAAATAATTAGATCAAAAATACAATCCCTTAATGGAAGAGACAGTTATAAAAAATATTTCATCTTTACTTATTATTATGAATCAAGAAAAGATAAAAGCATGGGTGATAGAAAGAGAAGAGGCGATAAACATTGGCACGGGATGAAGGTGCATTGTGCAGATGTATTCATGATCATATAACTATATGTATTGAAAATATACATCAGTAGATACCATTTATAAATATAAGTATATCATAAGGAGATTGAGAAAGTAAAACATAGATATGTATAAAAGTCAGGTAGTAGTGGGTCTAAAATCATTGTCGTATTAATGAAAAAGGTTAAAAAGATGCATATGAGTCCAAGATAGTGTTAGGTTGACCAATAAGTCATAACTGTTGCCAGCGATGACCAAATGCAGAGGGAGTCCCGGTTACCCCCCTGCTTCCCTCAGCCCCAGTGAGATGTTGTGAGGAAAAAAAGTTAACTCTTTCCTCACAATCACCCCTTTTGGTGTGTGTGATGGGACTGGGTTCTATCGAGAAGCTGGGGTAGCAGGCTAGTCACCAGATGCTAGCCAAGTCGCGGGTTGCTTAGGGACGTGAAAGCTATGAATAAGAATAAAATAAATAGAAGACATATTATGCAATAAAATATAAGTCCTGATGTAGGCAGCACATGTCCAAAGAAACTGACCAGAAAAGGCGATGCAAACAAAATGGAATTAGGTATACACTGGTAGAGTGGTCTCCTCTGTTAAGATTGTGCCCACCCAAATGAGCGTTTTGGCAAACTGTCCTGTTCCTCAAACAAAGGCGGTTTGCCAAATATCCAACCACTAGGTGTCTCCCCCGTTGTCTAATTTGTTATCCACTGCCTGTTGTCAATTGTAATCAGTCTCAATAGCAGAGAGCCGGTGGGATTACAGGAAGTGGGAGCAGATCTTTGTCTTTCTGCTCCTGCTCTCCGGTCTGTGCAGGTCCAGAGAGTAATACCGCAAAGGCAAGCTCTCAAATGGTGGAAAGCCAACCTTGAAACAATGATAGAAGCAATGCATACTGGTAAGTGAGGAAAAAGAATCTCCTACATCTATAGTGCTGGCAAAATGCTGATGGAAAAGAGTAGATGACAAGTTACAAAGCAGGAGAATCATGACAGCTTCTTGACATATTAAACTGCACAAACACAAATTTAAAGGGTAACAGTACTTTTAAGCAGCATTTCAAGATAAGCTGTCCTGTGTGTACATGACAAATAAGACAACCCCTTGCAGTTATGTGTCTTGTGTATGTCATATTCACCAGTGTTCCCTTCTACTGGCTCCCTCTCTTAATTTGCACCTGACTCTGAGCTGGTGGGGGGAGACTAGGTTCTGTGATATCTCATGTCCACAGGCTGCTCTTCACTCCCTGAGGCCCCCTTCACACGTCCGTGAAACACGTATGTGTTTGTTCCGTTTCCGTATATACCGGAGACACAAACAAACGTGCACCAATGTTAATCTATGTTTGAGGTCACACGTGCGTTATTTCATAATGTCCGTGTGTGCGTGTCTGTGATCCGTATGTGTTTCCGTGTTGAACGGAAGCATGTCCGTTTTCTGCACGGAGCACGCACACATGGACCCAATGAAAGTCTATGGGTATATGGGCACACGTTAGTAAACACGTATGCATCTCCCTATGGTCCGTGTCTGTTTGGTGTTTTTTTCTAGCGATGTCGGTCATTCTTTCTATTTCTGTGTATGTCGGTCAATCTCCTTCAGTCCGTCGGTCGGTCTCTCTCTCTGTCTGTCCCTCTCTCACAGTCTGTCGGTCAGTCTCCCCCCTCTCTCATACTTACCGTTCCCCGATCACCGGCGCGGCGCTGCACAGCTGTAAAATAAACTCCGGCGGCTTTTACTATTTTGAAAATGCCGGCCGCTCATTAAACAATCTCGTATTCCCTGCTTTCCCCACCCACCGGCGCCTATGATTGGTTGCAGTGAGACACGCCACCACGCTGAGTGACAGCTGTCTCACTGCAACCAATCACAGCAGCCGGTGGGCGGGTCTATACTGTGCAGTAAAAAAAAAAAATAATTAAAAAAACGACGTGCGGTCCCCCCCATTTTGATACCAGCCAGGTTAAAGCCACATGGCTGAAAGCTGGTATTCTCAGGATGGGGAGCTCCACGTTATGGGGAGCACCCCAGCCTAACAATATCAGCCAACAGCCGCCCAGAATTGCCGCATTCATTAGATGCGATAGTTCTGGGACTCTACCCGGCTCTTCCCGAATTGCCCTGGTGCGTTGGCAATCGGGGTAATAAGGAGTTATTGGCAGGCCATAGCTGCCAATAAGTCCTAGATTAATCATTGCAGGCGTCTATGAGACACCCCCAATGATTAATCTGTAAGTTACAGTAAATAAACACACAGTGAAAAAATCCTTTATTTGAAATAATAAACACTACAAAAAACAGGCGTTCACCAATTTATTAAACCCCAAAAACCCCTCCAGGTCCGGCCTAATCCACGGAGGTCCCTCGTCGCTTACAGCTCTGCTACATGAAGGGGACAGGAGTTGCAGAAGAACACCGCCGCTCCTGTCACCTCCATGCAGCAACTGAGGTGAGTATCGCGATCAGCTGAGCTGTCACTCAGGTTACTCGCGGCCACCGCTGGATCCTCCAACTGTGACAGCAAGTCGCCCGAGTGACAGCGATGAAGTCACAGGTGAGTTGCGGTCACGAGTGGAGGATCCAGCTATCCGCGGGTAGCCTGAGTGACGGCAGCGCTAATCGCGCTGCTCACTTCAGTCACTCAGGGGATTAGCGGTCACCGGTGAGTCCTTCACGGGTGACCGCTAATCAGTACGCGACACAGACAAAGCCGGGTTATGACAATGAAGTCAGGTGAAGTTCACCCGAGTTCATTCTCAGCGCGCGACTCTGTCTGCGGTTATGTAGCAACGACATGTTACATCACACATGGAACATTTCACACGGACATTACACTCACATGTCAGTTATGTTTCACACGCACACCCGGCTAGCATACGCAATTCACACAGATGCCTCACGGACCATAAAAATGGACACAAAAACGGGACACGGACCCGAAAAACGGCCCGTAACACATGTGCGTGTATTTTCACGGACGTGTGAAGGGGGCCTATCACATAGACAGAAGCAGCAGTAGCATGGAGGAGTCCTGAGCTGTGCATATGTGAATCTAGCTTTAAGGTGAGGCATAAAACTTGTCAGAAAGTTAACAACAATCTTTCTGGGGGTTTTTCCCATTTTTTTAAACTGTTCTTGCGTCCTTCTCCTCTCCATGAAGTATAATACGCTCGGACAATCTGACACCTCACTGTGTTGGCAGTTCATCTTGTTATGAACAGGACACAGATAGGCCATGCTCAAATGTGGCGATTTTGCAGCAGTTTATTTCTGCAACAAAAACCAGAGTGTTGGCAGGAGAAACGCTGCACATAATAGCCAAATGTTTGCCATGATTTTGCATGCGCTCTTGGTTTGCTTTACTTGTATTTATTTTCCATTCTTTAAAATGAGTGAAAAACTCTGCAAAAGCACTGAAAGAATTGACATGCTGCCGCTCAAAAAATGCAAGGAAAAAAACAAGCTTGTCAATGAGACTTTTTATTAATCTCATTCACTTTGCTGGTACTGTAAAATGCTGTTTTGCTGCAGAAAAACATACAGCAAAAAAAAAAATGCTGCAAAAAGCCACATATGAACTTTAAACTATTTTTCAGAGGGGACAACAACAAACTGAAAAAAGAGGGTGGATAAAAAGAAGTGGCTCATAAGTGGAGAAAGCAGCAGAATTCTCTGATAAGATGTATTACAAATTTCTTATATTCGCCTGCACTATTGATCTATGCAAAGTTTGTTGACAGTACAGTTCTCTTTTAAGTTGTGGTAGATGATTAGAGCACAAAGGTTTGGAAGGATGTTAATGGGTTAATCTGCAGGTTAATAGTGTTTGAATCCTGCCCAGCACCTGCACATTGAACCCGCTACCGGGCGGAAACGAACTTTAATTCTTCTGACAGCATTCAGGTTTCAGTCACGGGGGAGGTACCAGTATGAGTTCAGTCACCCCTCTATGGCTGTAACTGTGCCCCCCTTTCCCTGACTGACAGCCACTCAGCAGATGAACCAGCTGTCAGTCAGTCAGTGCATGGGGAGCACGGTTACAGCCGCTGCTCTCCATACACAGAGCAGTGACTGAACTCGCACCAGCGCCGCTCCCATGACTCAAATGAGAACACTGCCAGGAAGATTAAAGTTCATTTCCTCCCAGCAGCGGTGCTCAATGTGCAGTCACCGGGCAGGTTTCAAACGCTATTATCCTGCAGATTAACCCCATATTTGCAGGTTAATAATGTTTTTACATGTGACAGGTTCCCTTAAAAATAAAAGGGATGTCTCATGAAGAAAAAAATAAAAGGACATATAGACAATAAGGAGTCGGTCTTCTGCTCAGCATCTCCCTCCATGAGCCAGAAATATACAGCTTGAGAGAGAACGTTTCAGAAAACCACTAAATGAAAAATACTGTTAACCATTCGAGTACATGCAGGAAATGTCCAATAATTAAAGGGGTTGTCCAGTGCAGATCCAGAAGTCTACAGCTACTCTAGTCGGATTCTGGCTAGGTGTATGCATATAGCATCTTCATGGTCATGTCATGGCTGTTTCTGGCGAATCCTCACAGCTCACGGTAGGTGCAATGAAAGGATTTATAAATCTGGAGTCACAGAGTGATTGCAAACATATGGATTTACACCAGACAACCCCTTTAAGATGGCTATGTTTTATTTCAGTTTAAGATTTTTTTTTGTGGATGGAGAAAAAAAAAAGTATATTATCATTATAGACATATAAGTTCTCCAAATAAACATTACTATTTACAAGTATTACTTGATCAATCAATGATTTACCCCCTATGTAAAAAAAAGACTTCAGTGATGATCAAAGCGATATCAGCGCCTGTGAGGAGGCGTCAGAGGAGTATGAACTAAGCAATGAATATAGATTATAGGCAGAAATGCTGTGGATTTAATTAATTTTTTACCTCCCGGCACTGGAAACACTCCAATTACGCTATGAGTCACTCGCCAGCATTGTCTCTGGCTTTAGTTTCTGGAATTGGCAGTTTTAATCTTATTTTTTCAGCACTATGTAAATGTCTCTAGAGGGCAGGATTATCTGCTTGCATTATTGCCTGATAAAGTCATGTAGCTGTACAGAAAACAATCCCCCCACCACATTGATTTCTCAAGACAGGAATACTCCTTTAAGGGTTTGTGTCAAACAATATTGTGGAAAAAGCCTGAGACACCTTTGTGACTTAAGTGGATCTAGTCAGAATAGTTCTTAGCAACCTCTTATGCGAACATATAAATCTCTATATCAATATATTCTTGGTTTTTGGAGCGAATTCTGTCCAAAATCCTCTATAAAAACAGCTTCAAAAGTTCATGGTAAAGTTTTCTAATTCGTTTACTTGGCAAATCCACTGCTGTTCATATGAATCATTTTGGAAAGTTTAGAAGGAGTTTGGAAAAAGAGTCATGCCAAATTCTTCCTAACTAGGAATTGGCAAATCAAAAGAATGCAAAATCTTGTAAAACTCTTCAACTATTTTAGAAAAACTTCCCAATAAAGGCTCATTCAGACGTCCATATTTTGCATCCGAGTGCTTTTCGTGGATAGCACTTGTAATAGTCAATGCGCTATTCACATGTGCACGATTTTGATCCATAAAAATGAGACTTGACGGATGTTGATCTGATGGTCGAATTAAATTCGGCAATGCAAGTCTATGCAACCGTGGAAAAAAAATCATACCGAACTCAGATGACATCTGAGAGGGGACCAATATTCATTAACAGTCAAAAAAAGAAGGTAGAGAAACTTTTGTTTTTTTCTCCAAGTATGAAGAAAAACTGATGCCCTGGGACCACGCTCTGATCGAACTCTCATCAAAAAACAGGAATCTCATATGTAGAAAATCTGAATGAACACTCAATAAGAGTTTCCTGAAGCAAAATGCCTAAATATATCATAATTGTCTCTCCAGTAAAGGAGACAAACTCTAGCACAGCGCCACCTATTGGAAGTAGCGATCCTAAAAGTCACAAGTGGATTTTCAACAATCCATTGCAATATGACTCAGGATATATCATGGTTTTCGAGCTCCACCATACATACCATTGATTTTTGTGCACACCGAGGCCTCGATTCATTATTGTCTTTGCCACTGTTTTTGTCTAGTTTTAATTTTTTAAGCCTTTTTCGTTTGCACCCAATTCATCATCTATTTATGCCTTTTTTGAAGTCTATTTTATATGTGCTCGTCTATACTGTTTTTGATTTCTGTCTTGTGGGAGGAATTTAGCAATTCCAGAAGTTTTTGCCTGATTTATCGATTAAGACATTTTAAAAAGTAACAACATTTAGTGGAACTCCACCCCAGTACATCTTGATGTAATTTTCAGAACAGCAGCATTTTTGTGTACTTTTTGGACTATATTGCAAAACATGCGAGTTTTGACTTCAAAAAGTTGCAAAAATAATTCAAGACAGAGAAAAGATCATTTTTGATTTTGTGCTAAATTCATGAATCGAGTGCACCATTTTTTTGCCATCCATTTGCTGTGCGTGTTTTTCACAGACCATAGACCATAGACTTCTATTGGCACTTTTCATCTATACTGCCCGAATGAAACAAATGGATGTCTCCGTGAGTTTTGCATGGGTACACAGTCCGTAAAAAAAACATGGACATATGACCAGCCTCTTAGACTATAGTGGGTATGTGTTGTATCTGTGAAATACTTGCATAGAACACAGACGCCTAAATGAGGCTCGTACTGAGTAGCGTGTATTTACATCTGACTGCTCTACCCCTACGTATAAGTGCTAAATGTTTTACAAGGATCATGAAGTAGATTTCCCATGTACTGTAGAAGGGAAAACTAATGTGAAAGGCTCAGTGGAGAGGCTTTTTGCAGGTATGAGCCTTAGGGTACTCTGCACTCATCTATTTTATATGTTAGTGTGAATGTAAGAAAAGAATTGCTTTGGACTCAGAGAAATGTTAGTCAATGAGGCAGAGCAGATCTGCAAGTTTTTCCTCAGCTCAAATTGGACTGATGAAAAAAATTGCTACGATTGCACTTGTCTATCGGAAACAACTTAATGAAAGTCTATGGGTGCGAGGAAAAACATTGTCACACTGACCATATGACATCCTTTTTTAAGAATACATTACTATTCTGTTACAGAGCACTGTAAATGGTCTTGTAAATGGTTTCTGAATAATAGTTGCTGAAGAACAAAAATGCATTGTACATAGATGTCATACGGATGCTAGGAGAGAAAAAAACTGTGCACCCGCATGACAAATGGTTACCCATACTGATTCCACTCGTCCAACTTTTCAGGAGCAAGATTCAACCAGATTTTTACACGCTAGTGTGAAAGTACCCTTACCTGGTAACTGGCAATGGCTAGCAAATGTAATGATAGCGTTGAGAATGAAGAACTGAGAATGTACTGCAGCTTCATATGCGAGCATTAATCATGAGCACTACTCCATACTCGATCGAGTATCTGGGTGCTCGGCTGAGTATCGCGGGTGCTCGGATGTGTCTGTGAAAAATTGATTACAATGCACAGGCTTGCTTCCCTTAAAGATGGGAGCCAATACCACAATGAGAGCCATTCGCAGTCTCTGAATGGCTCTCACTGGGGGTAAAAACAACATTTTTGGATGTAGTGTGTCCCAAAAAAAAAAAAAAAAAAGAAAGAAAAGAAAAAACGCCCTCCTCAAAAAAGCTCTGTTTATAGCTGGCTGTATGTGGGTAGAGAGTCAAACTGGCCAATCATTGACTTCCATTATATTTGTTACTCAAGTCAAACCCGTTCGAGCACCTGATCAGCTCAACTCGAGTAAAGAACAATCGAGCATCGAAAGGTTCACCCATAATTTTGAGTACTGCGCATCGAGCATTGCACTGCTCTCCCATCACTAGTATAAATAACCACAACCCCCACGCATCATCTCAGACCATGTATATCATATCATAGGAAACAGCAGCCTGAGATATAGTCAGGCTGAATTTTTGTCAGGCAAAACATAGGGAAGACAAATCACTTTCTGTGCAGAGACCACCACATTTCCTTTTTCAGATACATATCAAAATTGTCCCAGGTGTCAGAAAAAGTGTCTGAGGCTCCACAGGAGCGGCATCTATGCTCTGACTGCATTGAGCAATTACTCCATTGATAAGCTCATAATGCCAGTATCATATGAGAAAACTAAGTAGCTGCTCAATGTGATGCTAATTGCTAACAGATGGGAATTTACATATTTGCCTCTAGGTTTCCATTCCAAATTGCTAAATGTTTGATTTTGGATAAATGTAAATGATCTAGTGCGATGAATTAAAGTAAACAGAATCATGATCTTCGAGACAAGCAAATAAGAGCTAAATGGGTCTGTAAAGATGGGCTACAGTACGCTGGCTCACGTTACAATTTTCATGTCATCAATGTACTTGGCGTTTCACCAAGTCTAGACTACAACAGATACAGTATGTGTTACTTAACTATCTGCTTGGAGACTTACTTATGGAACTGCAACTAGGGCTTATTTTTTGGAGTAGGGCTTATATTTTAAGCATACCCAAAAAAGCCCTGAAAATCCTACTAGGGCTTATTTTTGGGGTAGGTCTTATTTTCAAGGAAACAGGATAGTTCAGACTTAGAACATTTTAGCCCCTTAGAGCAAGACAGTTAAACAGTTTTCATTGTTTCCATAGCTTAGTCTATCCAAACGTAATTTGTATAGTAATGTTCATACATGGCATTTTTGTAGCTTTATTCTGCTTTTTTTTGTGCAAAAAAGTTGCTTTTATAGTAGCAGAAAAGTAAATGGGATTTTGAAAATCTCATTCACTTAGTGCGTATTTTTTCCTTGCATTTCTCACGTGGCATATTTGCAGCATTTATTTTGCATTTTGTGTGGAAAAATACTGCATTTTACAGTAAGGCCGCTTTCACATTTTGTTTTTAGCTCCGTTCAGTGTTCCCGTTGGAGCTTCTGTCCCCTGCAAAACGTGTTTCGGACGCATGCGCCGACGGGGCCATTGACTGCTACGTCTGGGTGTCCGCCTGCAGAAAGCGTATACACCCAAAAATGGGGCAGGACCAAGCATACGCTGACTCTGTCTGTTCCATTATACTCAATGGCCCCGTCGGCGCATGCATCCGAAACATGTTTTGCGGGGGTGTTAGGACGGAAGATCCAACGGGACCACTGAATGGAGCTAAAAATGAAATGTGAAAGTTGCCTTACAGCAAAGTGAATGAGACTTCGAATATTTTTTTTTGTGTTTGTTTGCTGTACGTGTTTTGAAACCCGTAGCATGTCAATTTTTTCAGTGGTCTTCACACCTTGGAAAAAAAATGCAAGCAAAAACTAATGAAAAATACATATAATACACAGACGTTTTCCTGCTATCACTAAGTGCAAAAAAATCCACAGCAAAAACACTGCGTGTGATCAAACCATAATTGGATGCAGCAGTTTTTAAGATAAGTCTTATGTGCAAATTTTTGTACTTTACAATCTTAGCTTTGATTTTTTATTATTTGTGTGTACAATAAACAAAATGACATTCAGATTGCTATTGTATACGTTGTTTTATATTTTAATATACTTTTTTTAATGTAAGGCTGACTTTAAGACATTGACGACATCCATGATCCGAGTACTGACCATAATATCTGGAACGAATACTGGATTCTTGACTCAAACTCAACATTTTTCTACATATGTATGCAGCTGGTCTGGGTATTGTGGTTGATACCGTAAATGTTATTAGCCTTAGGTACTATACAATGTAAACAATAGGTTTTACTGCTGTAGAGAATTGGCATTACTAGTTTTCTTTCACCTTTTACCTATGCACAGAAATTATTAAACCGTCCTCTACGAAATATCAACATGCTAAATCTATTGCTGAGAGAGCTGTTAAAGGGAACTTGTCAGGTCCAATATGTACCTAGAGCCACGAGCAGTTCTGAGTGCATATTACTAATCCCCGCCTAACTGTCTCTGTATCTAGTAGCATAGATAAAGAGATCTTTTGAAAAAGTATTTCCTATTAGCATGTTAGCATGCCCACAGGGGCATGCTAACATGCTATTCAATGCTGAGCATCATCGGTAGTGACGCGCATACCAGTGTCTGTTGTCACCACCTCAGATGCCGGGTTTAGGGTCAGTGCTCATGATCAGAAGTGACTGCACTTCCGGTCATGTGCACTAGACTTCTCTGAAGCCGGATGCATACACCTGGCTTCATAGTGTGCATGACCGGAAGTGCTAATATGCTTAGAAGGCGGACTAGTCGGGGGAACTAACGCCCTTGGGACTACTCACTGAGCTCATTAGCATAAAATAAAAAATCTTTAGAAATACTTTTCCAAAGATCTCTTTATCTATGCTAGTGTATACAGGGACAGTTAGGCAGGGATTAGAAATATGAACCCAGAACTGCTTGTGGTTCTTCTATGTACATATTGAACCTGACAAGTTCATTTTAAGGTAAGAAATAAAAGCAGAAGCATCAGTGATTCTAGTTATCTGAGGCAGACTAAAACTAGACAGCGGCTGTAATAGTATTTAAAGGTACCCTCTGCCGTCAGCGCAGCAGCAATCACATCTGTATGACTAAATTAAATGCCTAACAAGCCCTGTATATTGTTATTCACTTAACTCAATGTTTAAAAAAAAGTATTTATAAGCTCCGCCTTTACCATGCTAATTAGGTCTTTGACTGGTTGATGGGGCATTAGTTCCCAAAGACCAGTCAGCTCTCCTTCCATGTTATCACTCCCCTGTGGGCGTGATAGCATGATTTCCAGGAGCCAACGTCGTCGCCAGCTACTGGAAATCTTGCATATACCCATGCCTCATTTTGGCAGCATCATTGCGCATCTCAAGCGGTTGTGTGCGTCCTTCAGAAAAGAAAACTGTGCTTGATCGGAAAACAGCTCCTGTACTTCCGGTCCTGCGCAGTGCACCTCTCTAAAGGACGCGCACACCCGCTTCAGATGCGTAGTAACTACACCGAAATAAGCTGCGCGCATGTACAAGATTTTCAGGAGCTGGAGATGATACCAACTCATCAAAATCATGTTATCACAACCACAGGGGAACGATAACATGGAATGAGGGCCATTTAGCCTGAGAAAACTAACATTGATAGTCAAAGCTCTAATTAGCATATGAAAAGCGAAGCTTCTAAATATTTTTTTTTAAAACATTCAGTTAAGTGAATAGCAAATTAGTGACACAGATGTGAATGCTGCTAGGGTGCAGGACATAGGGGACCTGACAGGTTCCTAGGGAGGGCAGAAGCAATAGTGCCATGAAATGTTCCTCTGCAACACCATCAGTTGTGTTACTATTATTATTATTTATTATTATAGCACCATTTTTTCCATGGTGCATTACATATGAAAAGGGGCATACACAGACAAGTACAATAATTATGAACAATACAAGGCAGAGACTGGAGGAGACAGGACCCTTCCTGTGAGGGCTCACAGTCTACAAATCACATTGTTCACCTACTAAGCGAAGGTAAATGAAGAAGTGATACTGTAATAGATGTGACCCACACTCACTTAAAATGATTGACAATGGTGATGAAGGCGTACTATCACAACCACTGGAAGGGATAGTAAGAATGATCCAGAATGCAACCAATATGGCAGAGGTGGTAGCCAGAAAGAAAGCTACCAGGGTAGCAATGGTAAAGGCAGTGGCCCCAAAACAAAAGGACACCTCGAGTCATCTGCTGGCCTCTCAACCGAATGTTAAACTGACTTGTTGATGGCAAAAAAAAAAATTCAGGCAGGTAAATTTTACGACATTCTGAAAATGTCTAACTTATGGTTAATTTAATTCATTTCTACATTATTTATCCCTTTCCCACCATATGACATACATTTACGTCATATGCCGGCTGCCAAATTTTGACGTGGGCTTGCAAGCCGAGCCTGCATCTTTCCTGCCAAATAATGGAAAAAATAGATAATCATCCAATCGGGAATGGGTTAACATCACATTTATCCTGTTTTCAAGAAACATAATTTCCAAATCAGCCTTTCATTTATACAATTTTGGCCAGCAGTCTGTATTATGGGAACAATAAGCACTAGAGTAACTCAAGCCTTGGCTATATTCATGTTTCTGTGAGGTTGCACAACTCTGCCCTGTATACATTGCTGATCCTTATTAGAGAGGTCAGAATATCTATTTCTGAGTTGTACGTAAAAGCGTAATTTTATGTTAATGATATTGTGTCATTGCTGTAATTAATAGAACTAAATGGAACAATTAGGCACAATAACTGACTGATCTAAACCTGGGTACAAGAACAGCTATACACAAGGAGGCAAGATAGAACATTATGGGAATGAACAAGCAGCAATTATCATATAATTGTGCTAATTACAGATGTATATTATATTCACACGTCTTTTTTTCTGCTTCAGAAAAAAGAATGAAAAAATAAATGTGAAAAAATAAAAGGAGAAGTCACATTTTATAATATATATATCCAACTGCTTTCTATACTTTTTATTGGTCAAAATATGAGAAAAATCACTGACCTGTGAAAGACCCCATTCACTACTATAGGTACGGCTGCGATCCATCAAAAACACTGACAGCACTCGTACACAAACAAATGGATGTCTAAATGAGCAGTACACAGCAGGGGAAGCAAAATCAGTTTATCTCTGCAGAGAAACATTTTTTTAACCCCTTCATGACCAAGGATGCACCTGTACCTCATTGGTAGTTTCCCTGACTTTAATGCGAGCTCACGCACTGGGCTGGCATTTTTCCCTACACATGTTGGCTGATCTGATCAGCCTACATGTGCAGTTAACAGGTGTGGGTGGATCGGACAGTGCAATCCATCACATGCCAGCAGGGATCACGCCATTCCCCAACGCTATAAGCCATCACGGGGTGCAGATGGAATGTCATGACAGTGTGTGCTTAGCTGATGCCTGTCGCTGTCATAACGAAATTTCTCTGAATGTCGTCTCGAAGATATCATCGGCATTTCTGCTTTTCAGAGTGATGTTAAAGCTTCGCTCTGAACAGCAGAAACGATGAGAGTATTGCAGCTTCAAGTCCCCTTGGCACTAGTAAAATCAATAAAAAGTAAAAAAAAAGTTTTAAAAATAAGTACAAAAGTTCGAATCACCCCTTTTGCCCCATTGAAAATAAAACTATTTAAAAAAACCAAAAAACCCCCAACAAAACACACATTTAATAATGCTGGGTTCAGAAATGTCCATTCTATCAAAATATAAAGTACACTAATCAGATCGGTAACCCAAGTAGCGGAAAAAAAAATCATAATGCCAAAATTACAGTTTTTTGGTCGCTGCAACATTGAAATAAAATAAAAAAATGTGCATCTCAAAAACGGTATAATTAAATATTGCAGCTCAGGACACAAAAAATAAAAGACATCACAAAGCCCCACATCCAAAAAATGAGAACGTTACAGGTGTCAGAAAATGGCGACAAAAGCACAATTCTTTTTTATTTTTTTACAAATTTCTGATTTGTTTTTGACCACTTAACTAATAAAAAAAATGATAAATGTTTGGTATCTATACACTTGTACTGACCTGGGGAATCAATCAGTTTTACCATATAGCACACATTGTAAATAAATAAAAAAAAATAAAAAAGAACAATTGTGGAATTGCACCTTTTTTGCAACTGCACCACACTTGGATTTTTTTTTCAAGGTCACCAGTACACTAAATTAAGATTATAGTGCCAATATGTATAGCAAAAATATATATATATATATATTTCAATTTGAGAGTCCTCAATTTTAATATCTGTCTATCTACTGACTAACACGATGGAAATATATATATATATATATATATATATATATATATGTATATATATATATATATATATATATATATATATATATATATATATTGCTAGCTAAAAAAGAAAGAATAAGTAAGAAGCAGAATGCAGCTACTGAAAAGCGACCACAAACAGTGGAGACAAATGTTCCAAAATGTAATAGACAACACAAATAATAAAGTATAGAAAATTAACCTAGTAATCTTGTGGGTTGGGAAGGGTCTGAGCTGAAATAGCATTCTGCAAATTCTTACTGACCTCTGATTTCTTCCCATCTAAAACGTAAGTGCAGAAACCGCTGTCACCACGAACATTATCACATGCTGCTAGAAAAATGTTGAGAATAGTAAAAACAATGCTTGACTTCACAATATAAAATAAAAAACAGCAGGGATACGGTCCTGGACGGTTGGATACACAACGCCATTGTTATAACAGCATTTCTACCCGATGAACATCAGTGCGGACTTCCTAATCAAATAACTGATTCCCACAAGGATGAATAAGGAAGGGAAATTGTCCCCGACTTCTGAAATAAGATGCTCTTTTGACAAAAAAGAATCCTGAAACTACTTGGTGATCACAAAGGTTTTTCCTTCTCTTTGGATTCCATAATCCATATGGCAAACTTGGCTGCACCTATAGAGCAGCAGTGCCGGGTCAGAGCGATTAAAGTAGCACTGCCCCATCTTGCTCTACGCCAAGCATCAGGGTTGGACTCTGTGCCCTGTGAAGTATATTGGTTTCATATCTTCCTTCCTATCCAACCATTTAGTGTTCAAATAATAAAAGGCCAAAAAAAATCCTAATAGTTTCTAAAATAGTAGCATCCAGTAATTAAAGAGCTTGCATCATTATTCTGTTATCCCCAATTCTTTGCTTGGAGGATAACCTACTAATCGTTGAGATTCACTACTGCTGGAGTTCCCTCCAGTCTTTAACTCTTTACCGCCGAAGCTGGTTTTCACCTTCCTGACAAAGCCAAATTTTTCAATTCTGACCAACACCAGGTTGCCACAGGTTAATGCATCTCTTAGAGGTGTGATACCCATCCTGGATTTTAAGGACTCCTGTGCCAATAAAAGCCACTAACAACACACCAGAATCATCAGGTATACACATACATCCCAAAACCAGGCTGGGAGGCTCTCTTAGCCCCAGGTCACAGGGCTGGGCACGGAGATGACAGGCAGCCAACTGGGTAGGGAGAGACCCAGCAGAGGGGAGGGAACAGTGGTTTGGTAGATGGGAGCTGGCAGGAAGTGAGCCAGTGAAGTCTGTGACAGAGAAGAGAGAGGAGAGTTCTGTGGGACCCACAGTCTGGGCGATGTGAGGACTGGGGTCCGGTCTGGCCACCGATGTCGGGTGGACCAGAGGAGCAGTCAGAAAGAAGC
The DNA here is from genome assembly GCF_048569485.1 of Anomaloglossus baeobatrachus. Taxonomy (NCBI): domain Eukaryota; kingdom Metazoa; phylum Chordata; class Amphibia; order Anura; family Aromobatidae; genus Anomaloglossus; species Anomaloglossus baeobatrachus. Next base: position 136,737,612 of record NC_134357.1, on the reverse strand, counting down.
AGAGGACAAGAGAGCAGTGAGGGGCTGGAGAGGCCAGTTGCAGCTGGCAGGGCCCGAAGCTGCTTGAGTACCTGTGTGAAGCCTGGGGCTGGTAACTGGAATTCAGCCCAGGTTCTGTCTGTTAACCGCTGGTGAAACTAAAGGTGCAGGAAGGGTTCATCTCACACGTACCGGCACGGGAGTCTGAGAAGAAGGGATTCCCTGGAGTCCACCTTGGTAGAAGACAGTACCAGGTGGCTGCACCTTTTACCATGAGTAAAGTGACATCAACCGTAGCACTCGTGTGGACTGAATCATTGCCGACACACTGCATCGCATGCCAGCTCCAAACAATACAATCCACAGACTGGTCTACGTTATTCCCCCCTGAGCCCGGGACCTTCCCTATCTACGGAGGGACGGACACCTTGCTGCTTCAGACCATCTGCCCCGCTCCTCCCTCCAGCAGAGGCAGTACTCCAATTACCGCAAGCCGCAGGTGGCATCATGAACTTTTCCCTTGTAAATACCCCCTTCATTGAGTGGCCGCTAAGCCCTGGGTCCAGGGACCCTCGAGCCACAGCAATCCCGGATCCAAGCAGTTCGCCTGCTTAGGGGCGGCACACTTCATGTAAGCAGAGCTTCTGTTGGTGATTTCATAGGCAAAGCACTAGTGATTGGCGATCCCGAACTGTAAAGATTGGGGATCGTACCAATCACATGGTGATAAAGTTCCAGATTCCAGTCACGAGCTTTCCTGGGAAACTTGTGTTACAGATCGGTTCCAGTTCATGTTTTTTTTGTTTTATGTCTAATAAAAAAAAATTTCTATGTGTTGTGTTTTTTTTACCATTTACCAGAAAGTCATGGTGGCCATGTTTAATTTGGCATGACACCATGAATTTTGGGCTTAGTACCATCTGAGAATACAAAGCTGGTATAAACCCCTTTATTACCCAGCGTGCAACCGCCACCATGACCGCTGAACGAGCCGGGTAAAGCGCCTGGAAATGGTGCAAAGAAACTATGCACCATTTCCAGGGGCGGCTGCGGGCTGCCGAGAATCCCAGTCCCCAGCTGCCTGGCTTTACCTGACTGGCGATCAAAACACGGCGGGAGCCCATGCTTTTTTTTTTAATTATTTTTTTAACTATATATCAGTCTGCTCCTCTTCTCTTTTTGGTATTTTAAAGGGAATTTGTAACCAAGTTTTTGCCACGTAATCTGAGAGCAGAATAATGTAGAGACTGAGATCCTGATTCCAGCAGTGTTTCACTTACTGGGCTGCTTAGTGTAGTTTTGATAATCTACTGCTGATTAAACAGTGATTTTATCATTAGAGGACTAGTTGCCATGCTGCCAGGTAGTCCAGCATATTCATGAGCTCTGTATAACTGCGAGATCTGTAAAAAACATTGATTTTATCAGAATGACAGCAAACACCTCAGTAAGTGACGTTGCTAGAATCAGGGTCTCCGTATCTACGTTATGCTGCTCTCAGATTAGGGGACAGATTTCCTTAAAATTAAAAGGAAAGCAATTGACAAAAATAAAATAAAAAATAAAGACAGATAGCCCCATTTAGAAGTAACCACTAAATCTTACTCTTCTGTGTATTTGATTCAAATATATTTTTTGCTGCAAAGACCATGATAGAATCTCGATCTCATTCTAAAGGCTACTTTACACACTGCGATATCGGTACCGATATCGCTAGTGTGGGTACCCGCCCCCATCTGTTACGCGACACGGGCAAATCGCTGCCCGTGCCGCACAACATCGCCCAGACCCGTCACACATACTTACCTGTCCGGCGACGTCGCTGTGACCGGCGAACCGCCTCATTTCTAAGGGGGTGGTCCGTGCGGCGTCACAGCGACGTCACTGAAGCGTCACTGAACCGCCGCCCAATAGCAGCGGAGGGGCGGAGATGAGCGGGACGTAACATCCCGCCCACCTCCTTCCTTCTGCATAGCAGCCGGGAGGCAGGTAAATGGGAGCTTCCTCGTTCCTGCGGCGTCACATGCAGCGATGTGTGCTGCCGCAGGAACGAGGAACAACTTCGTTACTGCTGCAGTAACGATTTTTAAGAATGGACCCCCATGTCGCCGATTAGCGATTTTGCACGTTTTTGCAACGATGCAAAATCGCTTATCGGTGTCACACGCAACGGCATTGCTAATGCGGCCGGATGTGCGTCACAAATTCCGTGACCCCAACGACTCCGCATTAGCGATGTCGCAGCGTGTAAAGCCCCCTTAAGTCAACGGCTTTCTCCATATGATGCACCTGTCATAGTATCATTGCTCGTTCTCATTCACTGTTATGAAAAAATAACTGTTTACTCCAATAAATCTAATTGAAAAAATGGTGACAGGTGCACACTAGTAACACATGAATATTCATAACCTGCGATAGTAATACTTGATACTTGCAGTAAATATTAATGGCACAAATCAGAGGGAGGACCCTCGGGGCTGCTAATAGATGTCGGTTAAGTCTAAACATGGCTGAGAAACAGAACGTCATATCTGGCATCCATCCTTGGGTCCTGCAAGAATGTACAAGTCATAATCAACAACATTAACAGAAATAAACTTGAAATAGATCCCTCGGTGTGTAATAACTCTATATAATATATGCATTTCCTTTTTCTATTGAATTACTCAAATGATATTTTAATTTATTGAGATGCACTTGTATAAACATTTTTGGGAGGACTCAAAGATGGAAACTTGTTAATGCAGGAAGAGTTAGCCCTTAGTGAGATCAGGTCACAGTTATCCCCTGTAACATGGCTTCCACTAAATAATCTGGATTTTGTCAGTTAAAGTTCCAGCAATGCACTGCTCTTTGATTGACAGATGCAATAGGAAGGGAATATGTGGGTTGGGTCTTGCTATCTATTCCCGCCCCTGGCTGCCTGCACCGGAATTAACGGCTATGACGGTTACAGGGGGAGGAAGGCCAGGGAAGCACACAGGAGTGGGACTATATATATATATATATATATATATATATGTATATGTATATCACATAGGAGACACTAGAACTCCTGTATTTACATTATACATTATATAGATGACAGCTGTATGTACATTCTATAGAAGACATGGACTGCTGAATTCATCATAGCGACAAGAGCCCAGAGCCCATTTCCAGCCCATACAAACTGCTCACAAATAACATCATGGTGCTGGAAATGGCTAGCATAATGACATAATCCTTTGTTGAATGTGCTACAGCGGTCAGGCATGAACGCCGTGTGTGCATGCTCAAATCTAAAGGATAAAATAAAGGTATGGAGGGCCAAGCACTGTTGTCCCTGGGAATCTTCCCAAAGGCTGGGTGATATTACATCATAGGTTGAAGACAGAGGCCAAAGGTTCACCAACCTTTCTTGCTCTAGCTATGGGCACATCACGCTGGGACAAGAGGATGTCCAGAGTATGGAGCAACACAGAGGTACAGAGTGGTTGGAAAGGGGGTAGTAAGGCCGTCCTGTTAGGCAGAGGGGAGACGGACCACTACCTGACATTAACCTGTATCTGCTCCCTGAGCTCCCTAAGTGGGTCCTTCCCCCGCCGTCGTCACGTGCTTAGTCTCTAGCTGTCCCTCCATTCATGCTGCTTAGTCCTAAGGCTAGTGAGTGCACTAGACTTCATCACTGCACTAATAAGACATAGGGAAGACATAGGGAAGGAAGACAGACAGGGGAACATAGACAAAAGCATAACCTCCAGCTTCCACATTTGCAGCCAAGCACCAGGGCTACAAGCAACAGGACTTCAGCAGCTACAAAAAGCTTCTTCCCTTGGTCAGCTTAGAATGATTTCTATAATCAGCATCATGTGATGGACCGTGTGATTATTTAAAGAGGAAAGATGTGGTCACAAAGCAGTTGCAGCTCAGATAAACCTAATTAGGAGCTATCAGCAAGAAAAAGGTCTAACGCTTGCTACACTAAAAGAAAGAAACGTTTAAAATGCAGAGTCTCACAAGGCAATGTGAGACTCAGATCCCAAACTTGTCACAAGTCTCCCAAGTACAGGAGATCCTAGTGACAGTACCCCCCTTTCTTCGAGAGGCCTCAGGACCCTCAAGACCGGACACGACCTAGGCAAATAATGTACCAACCCACCGGCATTCATTTCCATCATCTCCTGGCCTTCGAGGTTACCATGAACAGAAAATCTGTCTGGGAGGGCAATTTTGAGTCTAAGCTGAGTGTGGTTGTGAGACGAGACCAGCAAACCTGTCATTTGCTACAACTGTTGCACAACCTGAGACCGAATGTCTTTCACTTCCTGAGACAGAATCTGCATCAAGTGTGCCAAAGCAGCAGCCTGAGCCATATCAACCCCCCAACATTTTTAAGGGCCAGTGATAATGTTATGTTCGAACAAGGGAATGTCCGGCGCATGGCGCAACACAAAAGGACAACGTAGATGGAAAGGGGGTAGGAAGGCCCTCATGGTAGGTAGAGAGGAGATAGGTCACCAGCTGATACTAACCTGTGTCTGCTCCCTGAGCCCTAATGTCCCTAAGCAGGCCCTTCCCCTGCCACCGTTATTTGCTTAGTCCCTTCTGGCTCGTGCAAAGGCCGATAAGTGCACTAGACTTTGCCACTGTGGTAATAAGACATAGGGGGAAAAACGACAGACAGGGTAACATAGACAAAAGGATATACTTCTACAGTTGCAGCCAAGCACCAGAGCTGCAAACAGGACTACAGCAGCTACATGAAGCTTCTTCCTTCCAAAGTAAGGGGCCCGTTCAGAATGATTTCTATAACCGGTATTATGTGATGAAACATGTAACTATTTAAAGAGGAAGGGAGTGGTCAGAAACCGACTGCATCGACCTGAGATAATACTAACCAAGAACTACAAGCAAGAAAAAGTTCATTAACCTATGCTGCACCAATTGAAAGTAACGATGTTTAAAACACAGTCTCACAAAGCAATGTGGGGACTCAGATCGCAAACCTGTCACAAGTTTCCCAAGGACAGGAGACCCTCGTGACTGCACATGGCTGATGGAATCTGGTAATATGCCTAACAATAGCACTTAAAAGTTAGGATTACATTGTATATTGAAAAAAAATAATTGCATAATTAAAAAAAATATCTAACGATAAAAAATAATACAGCACCCAAGCATTGCTATAAGGGGAAATGATTTTATGACCTGCTCTGGGCTGAATGAAGGGGTTGTTGGTAGGAGTCGTGATGTGAAGATTATGTGGATTTCGAGTAAATCTCCATCAATGGCTGAAGGATTTGTGTGGTGCTCCACTGGGTGCTCTTATTGTTGGCAGCCTATCTCCGTTATTGGAATTGATGAACAGTAATAGGAAATAGAAAGTTAACACCTTTCATAACCCAGCTGAATACACTTCTCGCATATAGGACATAAATACTTATCGCAAAAAAAACATTTTGCACAATGGCTAACACAATAATGTAAAAATGATAGAATATATACCGTACATAAAAAATGAAAATAAACAGATTAGAAAAAATGTTAGGTGTTTAATTTTATAAAAAAAAAAAAAAAAATAAGGTGACATATTTCCACTTTTGTACTGAAATGTGAACGTTTCACATTATTACAGTGTTTATGGACTGACATCTATGGTATCAGACACTTGCAGTTTGCATTGACTTGAACTACAGTAGAAAAGTTAGAAGGGTGATATAAATAATTAGTGATGGGCGAGCGTGGTCTGTATGTGGTCTGGTATGTGGTCGGAGAGCCGGACTGCCCACGTTGTCTCAGTGCAGTGTGATCATTAGGGCTCTGACCCGCACAAATTCTCACTTGCTTTCTGAAATTGCTGTCGTCGTTAACTTTCAACAAACTCAGTCACAAAAACATTTATTAGTTCAAACTATACATCCTGTCTATCAACAGGCTGGGTGGGAAAAATGGGTGCACGATGCCTCCAGATTAGGCAGAAGTATAACACTGACAACTATAAGCAGTCACAGAGGTTTCTCTGACCGTAACCCCTTCCTGCCAAAGCCAATTTTTGTTTTTGTGTTTTTATTATTTCTACCAAAGTAGCCGCATGAGGGATTGATTTTTTTATGAGAGGAGTTGTACTTTTGAATGACAGTGCACCATTTAGTTTGCTATATAATATACTAAATATATTTGGCATTGTTGCTTGGAGTTAGCTTTTATGATGTTTACTATTTGGCAAAAAGTTACAGTGATACCAAACTTTACATATATATATATATATATATATATATATATATATATATAAAATATCTTTTTATTTTATGGCTTTTAAAAAATCTGAAGTTTTCTGTATATGGAGGTGTGTGACTGTTTTTTTTGCCATGTGATTAGTAGATTATTATTTGCACCATTTTGGGTTACAGATGACTTTTTGTTCAGCTTTTATTTCATGCATGTTGTCTGTAAAATATCTGTCTCTCACCATTTATGGACTGGGCTCAGCTCTTGCGATCACTCCACATAACCAGAAGTGTAACCATGTAATCGCGGGGTGTGAGATCACAACTGGATCTATGGAGGAAGGGGGCCTGTGGAGGAAAATGTTATGTTAAACTTTGGGTGTATCCTTCAGTTGAAATCTATTGCGGAGCAGAGAGCCGCTGGCTCCCTGCCCCTCACTTAGCCATAGGTCTATCAGAAGCCTATGGCTGCAGAGCAAGTCAGCATAATGATATTGAGCAGCAGGAATCTCAATGTAGTGACGTCATTGCACCACCTGATGACATTACACTGGCATGCTCTGTATCAGCCAGCCTCTGATATGTTAGAAGAAGCATAAAAACTAAGAAGCCATGTGTGGATACTGGAAAACGTGAGAGATTTCATTGTCTGTTTTTTTGTGGGGTTTTTTTATATAGAAGTGTGAAGCACTTTAAGGAAACAATATTCTGGTATGGGGACTAAATAATAAGTTTGGGGTCCAAAAATAAAACATCATCAGGATATTGGGCATTGTTAGGGTGTAGGGAGTACAAAAGATGATCATTATTAGCATCGGCGGACGCAGACAGAAAAGGGCCCCTGTATAAGAACAATGTATGGACCCTTTGCAACCTAAAAGCTCATCAAAAAGCACAATTCCATCTACTTTGGAGGTAGAAATGCATCTCCCAATATCTTGAGCCCCTGTATGACTGAACAGGCTGCACCAATATCTGACCCTGGTTATTAGGGTGTGGTGGCTACATAAGAGAATATAACTACTATAATAGGGCCAGGAAGAGGTACATTACACTGGTATGGTATAGAGACACTGTACAATACTAGTGTACTGGGATTTAAAGGGACATAAGAATTACTATTGTATGTTGGACATATACGGTAATATCACTACTTGTAGACTGTGAGCCTTCGCGGGCAGGGTCCTCTATCACCTCCTGTACCTGTCTGTGCCTTGTATTGTTTATGATTATTGTTCTTGTCCTTATAATGTATACCCTTTTCACATGTACAGCGCCATGGAATAAATGGCGCTATAATAACAATAAATAATATTAATAATACTGTGTTGTATTTAATTTTTGGAAAATTGATACTGTGGGGCAAAAAACAGGTACTTTTATTGTAGAAGTGGGGAAAAAAAGGGAAGGAGGATCTAAAAGCCATAAGCCATAGATATTTGGGTAACATTTTGCAGAGCTAAATTGTGGCACTAAGAATTTACAATAGTTGGCGCCACATGAAGCGGAACAGAGAAAGTGACTTACCTCATTTGGAGATGCAACTGGTGAGAATCCAGAGTTAATGATACCTTCCACAATATGGTCCTTGTATGGAGGAGATCTTGGTGTTTGTGCTGTGAATTTTATTAACATTCAGTATAGTGGTAATATTTGGTCACTATGTGGTGGTAATATATGGTCATGCTGTGGTGGTATTTGTCTCTTGTATGTGGTATTATTGGTATATTGGTCTTGGTATAGTGTTTTTTTTTAGCAATGGAATGGTGGTTATAGGCAAACTATATGTGGTAGTAATATATTATCATGGTGTGGTGACATTATTTTGCCTTTTTATATGGTGGTATGGGTAATATTGGTATTTATATAGTGGATTTTGTTCAGTAACAGAATAAAGATATTTATTATTCGGTAACTATATTACTGTATTATTTATTATAAGAAAACTATCTTACTGCATTGTTTCTCTGTCAGATTATATTGAATTTGTATTTCTTTTATAAGGGTCAATGTCGCTGCAGGTTCCCAATTTTGCCTTGGTGGTATTGTACTAACAGAAAATGTGCAATCCACATTTAAACAAAATTTGACCGATGCAAAATTATGGGCACCTCAAGATAAAAGTGACATTAATATTTTGTAGATCCTCCTTTTGCAAAAATAACAGCCTCTAGTCGCTTCCTGTAGCTTTTAATGAGTTCCTGGATCCTTGATGAAGGTATATTTGACCATTCCTGTTTACAAAACAATTCCAGTTCAGTTAAGTTTGATGGTCGCCGAGCATGGACAGCACGTTTCAAATCATTCCACAGATTTTCAATGATATTCAGGTCTGGGGACTGGGATGGCCATTCCAGAACATTGTAATTGTTCCTCTGCATGAATGCCTGAGTAGATTTGGAGCGGGGTTTTGGAACATTGTCTTGCTGAAATATCCATCCCCTGCGTAACTTCAACTTCGTCACTGATTCTTGCACATTATTGTCATGAAACTGCTGATACTAAGTTGAATCCATGCGACCCTCAATTTTAACAAGATTCCCGATGCCGGCATTGGCCCCACAGCCACAAAGCAATGATGGAACCTCCACCAAATTTTACTGTGGGTAGCAAGTGCTTTTCTTGGAATGCCGTGTTTTTTTGCCTCCATGCATAACGCCTTTTTGTATGACCAAACAACTCAATCTTTGTTTCATCAGTCCACAGGACCTTCTTCCAAAATGTAACTGGCTTGTCCAAATGTGCTTTTGCATACCTCAGGCGACTCTGTTTGTGGCGTGCTTGCAGAATTGGCTTCTTTTGCATCTCTCCCATACAGCTTCTCCTTGTGCAATGTGCGCTGTATTGTTGACCGATGCACATTGACACCATCTGCAGCGAGATGATGCTGCAGGTCTTTGGAGCTGGTCTGTGGATTGTCATTGACTGTTCTCACCATTCTTCTCTGCCTTTCTGATATTTTTCTTGGCCTGCCACTTCTGGGCTTAACAAGAACTGTATCTGTGTTCTTCCATTTCCTTACTATGTTCCTCACAGTGGAAACTGTCAGTTTAAATCTCTGAGACCATTTTTTGTATCGTTCCCCTGAATAATCTTTGTTTTTAGATCATTTGAGAGTTGTTTTGAGGAGCCCATGATGCCACTCTTCATAGGAGATTCAAATAGGAGAACAACTTGCAAGTGGCCACCTTAAATACCTTTTCTCATAATTGGATACACCTGCCTATGAAGTTCAAAGCTCAATGAGGTTACAAAACCAATTTAGTGCTTTAGTATGTCAGTAAAAAGTAGTTTGGAGTTCAAATCAAGAAATTGATAAGGCCCATTTCACACGTCAGTGAAAAACACAGACGTTTTTCACTGGCATGTAAAACACGCACATGTCCCTGCGTGTGCCGAAAATCACGGCACACGTGGGTTGTCTAAGTGCAATCCGGGCTCCGTTCTCCGTGGCCCGTGATTGCACTTAGAGATTCACTCACCTGCGCCCGCTCCCGCTGTCCATGGTGCTGAATCCTCCCGCGACGCAGCATCCGGCCGGCGGTGACCCCCGCAGGAGCTGCTTCCGGGTCGACTGTGTCGCGCATAATGAATATGCGCGACAGTAATCAGCCGGCACAGAAGGAGCAGGGAGAACGGGCTGCAGAGGACATCGCTGGACGCCGGGTGAGTTAAAATGATTTTTATTTTAAAAGCACGTTTTTTTCTGGCACGTGTTTCACGGACCACACCACTGCGTGGTCCGTGGAACATCAGTGCTGCCAGAAAAAATGGACATGCCTCCGTGCAGTAATCACGCACACGCGGGTACACTGCACGGAGACACGTGCAGTGAAAATTCACTGACGTGTGAGCAGACCCATTCATTAGAATGGGTCTGCATATGTCAGTGATTCTGGTACGTTTAAAAAAAAGCACAAACGTACCAGAATCACTGACATGTGAAAGGGGCCTAAGGGTGCCCATACTTTTGCACCGGTCAAATTTTGTTTAAATGCGGATTGCACATTTTCTGTTAGTACAATAAACCTCATTTCAATCCAGAAATAGTACTCAGTCCATCAGTTATTAGATATATGAAACTGAAATAGCTGTTGCAAAAACCCAAATTGTTATAAAGAAAAAAGGTTAACATTAATAGGGGTGCCCAAACTTTTTCATATGACTGTATACCCTACTGTAACTAAATAAAAGCATAGTGCATATAAATGAACATAGGATACTTACTAAAGACTATTTTTGATCAAAAAAAGCATAAAGCCATCCTGCAGCGATAAGGTGTTCCCAATCAGGACAGAATCTAATACTGGACATTTCATCTATAGTGTCTTCCATGGGTGCGTGGTCAGATAGGACCCAGTCACTCTCGGCCCTTATTCAGGTAAGGTTTTAATACTAGAGAGTGTTAGTGTAAGGGGTACTTTGCACACTACGACATCGCAGGTGTGATGTCGGTGGGGTCAAATTGAAAATGACGCACTTCCGGCATCGCATGCGACATCGTAGTGTGTAAAGGCTCGATGATACGATTAACGAGCGCAAAAGCGTCGTAATCGTATCATCGGTGCATCCATGATTACGGTAATCCATGATTACGCTGACGCGACAGTCCCATGTTGTTCCTCGCTCCTGCGGCAGCACACATCGCTGTGTGTGAAGCCGCAGGAGCGCTGAACATCTCCTACCGGCGTCACTGCGGCTTCCGTAGGATATGCGGAAGGAAAGAGGTGGGCGGAAATGTTTACATCCCGCTCATCTCCGCCCCTCCGCTCCTATTGGCCGCCTGCCGTGTGACGTCGCAGTGACGCCGCACGACCCGCCCCCTTAATAAGGAGGCGGGTCGCCGGCCAGAGCGACGGTCGCAGGACAGGTGAGTCCATGTGAAGCTGCCGTAGCGATAATGTTCGCTACGGCAGCTATCACAAGGATATCGCTGCTGCAACGGGGGCGGGTACTATCGCGCTCGGCATCGCAGCATCGGCCTGCGATGTCGCAGCGTGCAAAGTACCCCTTAGTGTTAACCTGATTTGGATACACTTTGCCTTGGTGGGATGGCTTGACAGTTTTTTGATCAAAAATAGTGCTTACTAAGTACTCTATGTTTATTTATATGCACTATGCTTTTATTTAGTTACAGCAGGTTATACATCAATATTATTTTCAGCATGAGTTTCATTATTTAAACGAAGTACACTTGTGCACAAAAGATATTTGATTAGATCTCCAAAATGTCTGGAACAACCTCCATGCTATGTTCCTTCAAAAACTGTGTGCAAGTGTATTATGAGCCTGTGACTTTTAATCATAGTGGTAAAGCCTAGAACGGCTTCAATTACCTCTCAGTACATAGTTCCTGCCACTGACTGACAGCCAGCTCAAATGCTGAGTCAGCTGTCAGTCAGTACCAGGAGCGGGGTTAGAGCCGATGCTACATGAGGACTGAGCAATGGCTGAAACTGCACCGTCCACGGCCAAGGCTGCCAGGAGGAAAAAAAAGAGTATTTTCTCCCAGGAGCTTAACTATTAGTGCGGCAGCTGCACCGCATCACAACGCTATTAACCATAGCACGCCATGGCCATTTTTTGGATTCGTTTCTTCCTCCCACTTCTTCCAAGAACCATACTTTTTTCATTATTCCGTCAATATAGCCATATGAGAGCTTGTTTTCTGCAGGATGAGTTGTAATTTTGAGGGATAACATTCATTTTACCTATAGTGTACTGGTAAATAAAAAAAAATCCAAGTGTAGTAAAATTGCAAAAAAAAGTGCAATTTCACAATTTTTTTTTTTTTTTTACTATGTTCACTATATGGTGAAACTGATCAGGCAGTATGATTCTCTAGGTCAGTATGAGTACGCAGATATCAAACATGTATGTCATGAAGGGGTTAGCCTGCAGATTAACACGGTGGCTCAGTGGTTAGCACTGCAGTCTTGCAGCGCTGGGGTCCTGGGTCCAAATCCCACCAAGGACACTATCTGCAAGGAGTTTATATGTTCTCCCCGTGTTTGTGTGGGTTTCCTCCGGGTACTCCGGTTTCCTCCCACACTCCAAAGACATAGAGATAGGGACTCTAGATTGTGAGCCCCAATGGGGACAGTATGACCAATGTATGTAAGGCGCTGTGGAATTAATAGCGCTATATAAATGAATAAAATAATTATTATTATTATATTTGCAGGTTAATAGCTTTTCTTGCACATCACATTTCCTTTAATCTCCTGCTGATAAAACAGGGGTTTTATCAACACTATAGCAAGCATCTGCTCTTAGATTACGTGGCAAAAACCTGGTAATAGATTCCCTTGAAAAGCCCACCCTTCATCTATACTCAATATGTGCATATCCATGTTAAGTAGCACTTTATTGCTTAACACACATAACAAATAAGATCAAGTAATTTATTTATATAATCAACCCATAAATAGGAGACCCGAGTGGTGAGCGATTGGCTCCAAAGTCCTCTCCAAATTGGGTTATCTCTTAATTTCTAACTGTCTACGCCCCAACAGGGGAGCACTCTGGTGGGCAAGCGCAACCCTGAGGAAGACAGGTAAGAAATCACTCAAAGCCGATCTTCTAGATCCTGTAAAAACGTCAGCCAGAATTTGGTGTTACATTCAACTTCTCAACTTTACTTTCTTTTTTCTTATGCTAATTGTACTATGAGGCCCAGCGTGGGTCACCAGCAAAGTGAAAACAGTAATATGGAAAGAAATTATGTTTGTCAGAAAAGAGCAAATTAGTGTAATGAATAAACCAGGGAACATAAAGAATGGGAAAAGAGGACAGAATGTACTTAAAACTCTAATGACATGTCTGAGGCAAACGTTACAAGTCACGAGGTACGTTTTTTGACATATTCGCCATAACCTCCTCGGTTTCCACATCTACAAATGGCGTTAATCATATTTATAGTACAATGATTTGCCTGACAACCTGTAATTATGCGGCAGCAATTATGACATGTGTTGGTTGCTAGGATACACGGAACACGGCACTGACCCGGTGGACGTTGGTCTGTTAGGCACCAGGTGGTTTTCCTCGTCTCATCAAGATCTACTTTAAGGTTCGTTAGTGGTTTACAGCTTAACAAACAACCCCATATATGCCATCCCAAGGATCCATCACACAGATTAAGGATTTTCCAGATTTGTAAACAGTGATAAGAGACAATAATATATATATGTTTATTCACCAGGAATCACCAGGCAAATAATGACTTACTGTACGTTGAATGACCAGTACCATGTTGCCTACCATTATTTGTAGTTATCATCTCATATCACTTCATTCTGTATACAGATCCATGTATAATTTACTGTTGTGTAATGTCTTCACAGAACCCGCCATGCCAATAACAGACGACCAGATGACAATTCCAACAGAACTGCCAGAAATTCTGAAGCAGTTCACAAGTGCCACCATCATTGCCCAGCCACCTGACCTCCTGGAGTGGTCTTACATGTATGTTATTATCACATATGTTATGATCTTGATGGATTTACAATACATAATCAATACATCAGGCATGGCGCTACGGATAAGGAACCTTTCAAGTGATATAAGCCATCAAACCAATGCAATACTAGCTCCACTATAATACAATCTGGCAGATGGGTCAAACCCTAAATATTCGACTAAAACATAAATATTGGTTGCAAATAGGGAGTAATGCCTGCTCACTCGAAAAACTTGAGTGCTCGAAAAAAAGAAGTCAAATAAAGGTAGATTATTTTCGGCACACCATGGGTGAAATAATAGAAGTCCAAAGAATGATATTTGCAATATAAGTCCACTTTTTATTTCTCAAGCAAAAAAAAAAAAATGTAAAAAAGAAAAGAGAATACAGATGTCCAGAAGCCACGTGGCTGCACTCTTGTCCAGGACACAGGTTCCTTATTACCCTTTGAGGGCTGATTTGCCTTTTGGTAACATTGATGATACCAGCTCAGAACTCTGAGGACAACAGCACCTTGCATGTATGAATACAGCCCCTTGAGAGGTCTCTTCTCTCTTCCTAAGCAAGGAAACCGTAAATATTACATGTGACCTGACCATACTTTTGTATCATATTCCTCTATTCAGAGCCCTCTACATCTCCCACAAGCTTCTAACTATGGAATCCACCTGACTGCCATTTCTCTGATTTTATAAGGCACTGTGCACACAGACTCTCCAGACAACCACCTTGAAAAAGGCCCAAAAAGGCCGAAACGTTGGTCTCTGGAATCTGTATTCTTTTTTTTACATTTTTTTTCAGCTTGAGAAATAAAAAGTGGACTTATATTGCAAATATCATTCTTTGGACTTCCATTATTTCACCCATGGTGTGCCGAAAATAATCTACCTTTTTTTTTATATATATAAATATTGGTTGCAATTTTTAGAATTCCTGAAAACTTTCCAGGTGGTACAGTGCCTACAAGTAGAATTCAACCCCCTGCAGATTTAGCAGGTTTGATAAGATACAAATAAGTTAGAGCCTGCAAACTTCAAACAAGAGCAGGATTTATTAACAGATGCATAAATCTTATAAACCAACAAGTTATGTTGCTCAGTTAAATTTTAATACATTTTCAACATAAAAGTGTGGGTCAATTATTATTCAACCCCTAGGTTTAATATTTTGTGGAATAACCCTTGTTTGCAATTACAGCTAATAATCGTCTTTTATAAGACCTGATCAGGCCGGCACAGGTCTCTGGAGTTATCTTGGCCCACTCCTCCATGCAGATCTTCTCCAAGTTATCTAGGTTCTTTGGGTGTCTCATGTGGACTTTAATCTTGAGCTCCTTCCACAAGTTTTCAATTGGGTTAAGGTCAGGAGACTGACTAGGCCACTGCAACACCTTGATTTTTTCCCTCTTCAACCAGGCCTTGGTTTTCTTGGCTGTGTGCTTTGGGTCGTTGTCTTGTTGGAAGATGAAATGATGACCCATCTTAAGATCCTTGATGGAGGAGCGGAGGTTCTTGGCCAAAATCTCCAGGTAGGCCGTGCTATCCATCTTCCCATGGATGCGGACCAGATGGCCAGGCCCCTTGGCTGAGAAACCGCTCCACAGCATGATGCTGCCACCACCATGCTTGACTGTAGGGATGGTATTCTTGGGGTCGTATGCAGTGCCATCCAGTCTCCAAACGTCACGTGTGTGGTTGGCACCAAAGATCTCGATCTTGGTCTCATCAGACCAGAGAACCTTGAACCAGTCTGTCTCAGAGTCCTCCAAGTGATCATGAGCAAACTGTAGACGAGCCTTGACATGACGCTTTGAAAGTAAAGGTACCTTACGGGCTCATCTGGAACGGAGACCATTGCGGTGGAGTACGTTACTTATGGTATTGACTGAAACCAATGTCCCCACTGCCATGAGATCTTACCGGAGCTCTTTCCTTGTTGTCCTTGGGTTAGCCTTGACTCTTCGGACAAGCCTGGCCTCGGCACTGGTGGAAACTTTCAAAGGCTGTCCAGGCCGTGGAAGGCTAACAGTAGTTCCATAAGCCTTCCACCTCCGGATGATGCTCCCAACAGTGGAGACAGGTAGGCCTAACTCCTTGGAAAGGGTTTTGTACCCCTTGCCAGCCTTGTGACCCTCCACGATCTTGTCTCTGATGGCCTTGGAATGCTCCTTTGTCTTTCCCATGTTGACCAAGTATGAGTGCTGTTCCCAAGTTTGGGGAGGGTCTTAATTAGTCAGAAAAGGCTGGAAAAAGAGATAATTAATCCAAATATGTGAAGCTCATTGTTCTTTGTGCCTGAAATACTTCTTAATACTTTAGGGGAACCAAACAGAATTCTGGTAGATTGAGGGGTTGAATAATAAATGACCCTCTGAATAAACTTTTCACAATTTAAAAAAAAAATAAATAAAAAAAAGAAATAACATTCTTTTTTGCTGCAGTGCATTTCACACTTCCAGGCTGATCTACAGTCCAAATGTCACAATGCCAAGTTAATTCCAAACGTGTAAACCTGCTAAATCTGTAGGGGGTTGAATACTACTTGTAGGCACTGTATTTCTATACTGATGGGATTTCCACTTTATACATAAATGATTAATATACTATTCACACTGCTGGGTGTATTTAATAGCTACTTCACTCCCTAGAAGAGGTAGTTGGCAGCTTTGCACACATATTATTGAAATGTTATTTGCATTTTTGGATGATAATTATCCATTAGATAGGTGACAACTTGCTGATCTAGGGGGGAGAAAGAGTGGGGTCTGACCATTTGGATCCTCATCGATCCTGAGAAAAGGCCAAAAAGACCCTTCTTGGAATAGGACGGTGCCCAGATGCTGTGCTTTACTTCCAATCAGACTCGGACCAGCCCAAAGGAGCATCCTCCAGTAGGCCCATTGGCAGTAGTAGGTCACTTACCCCCAAAACATGATCATTAGTTGGCATAATACACTTGTTTCACTATGTACAAAGGAAACATCTCGTCATTATTCATTTTCCAAACAACCCATTAGATTATTATATAGAAGAACAGGTCAATTTGTGAATGTAATATTTGCATGTAGTTGATCTGTGGGCCCCCAGAGTCAATGTTACTGGTGAGCCCCTGATGCCCCAGTCGGACACTGCTTCCCATAGAGAATGAATGGAGTGGAGATACCCATGTCTGGCCACCACTCCTGTCATATGGGCCCATTCTCTGTATAGGTAATGTCCTAGTATCTAGAGGTAAATAATATCAGGTATGTCCACATTACCATTGAGAAATACATCAGATTGAAACATGGCCATATATAACTAATAAAATAAAAGCATACCAAGTGTGAACCACTGTACCGGGAAGCAGTGCAGCCCCTAACATGGAGCGGGGGCGAGAAACCAGCACTCCTCCTCCAGGTTCACATCTCCTATCATACCTGAAGGCATCACTTAGCATTTAGATTATGTTATAACACAAGCAAATCTAGAAAATAAAAGTAACCCTTCAGTAACCAGTCAACAATTCTCTTTTCTTTTCTCGACTTTGCCTTTCCATTTCAGCAGCCAGAATGTTTACATTTTCTTCTTTTTTCACTGACATGGCTATGTGAGGCCTTGTTTTATTCTGAATACATTGAATTATTATTTGGCATAATTTGAAAGTACGTATATATTACTGTATGTTTTCTATATTCTTGGGGGTGACAAACATGGAGAAAAGAAATTCTTATGTTTTTTTTTTCTAAACCTGTTGGACTTATGTAACAGTTTATTCAGGTTGTGTGGATAGCAAATATTTTTTCGTTTTATGTAATGAATGAATGAATTATAGTATTGTGACTTATAAATGAGTAATATACAGAGAATTAATAAACAATACTTTTCCTTTTATAAAACTGTTTTTTACTTTATTTTACTATTTTTATCGAAAGATTGCAGAACTTGGGTTTGTTTTTTAGTTTTTTTTTCATATTGTTAAAAACTTATTATTTACACTTTTAATGCTTTTACTGGTCCCCTTAGGGTACTTAAAGGGAATCTATAACCAGGCTTTTGCCACCTAATCTGTGAGCAGCATAATGTAGAGACAGAGACCCTGATTCCAGCGATGTGTCACTAACTGGGCTGCTTAGTGTAGCTCTTATAGAATCACTGTTTAATCAGCATTAGATTATCATTAGAGGACTACTTGGCGGGCTACCAGGTAGTCCTGCATATTCATGAGCTTTTGCATAACTGCTGGATCTGCAGCAGAGAAAACATTGATTTTATCAAAATGACAGCACACAGCTCAGTAAGTGACACATCGCTGGAATCAGGGTATCTGTCTCTACATTATGCTACTCTCAGATGGGGAAGGAAAACCTGGTGACAGATTCCCTTTAAAGGTAGGGTGTCGCTGTTTTTTATTTTTGTATTAATAATAGTGATTATTAAATCAAGTATTTTTAATACAAAATTAAAATCACTGCTTATTTAGTTTTTATTTAATTGTAATTTTACTGAAGCACTGGGGGCTGCAATCTTGTATTTAGTGTTTATAACGACAGTTACTCACCTCCTTTATGGCAGCCCCCGTGCATACAGAACAGTGGTCAGGATCCGACCCCATAGACTAACATAGAGTAGGATGATCTGCGATCATCTGATCACTTGTGCTGAATGGAGAGGTGCTTCAGAAGAAATGCTGATCTCCTGTGAATGCCATGATCACATCACGGTGCCGATGATGGAGGTGGGGATTGATGCGCTCCCCCCCGGCAAACATTAAATCCCGATATCAGAGATTGACAGCGGGATTTAACTGGTTAGTACCAGTAATCTCCAATCTATCCACGCCTATTAGCTGCACATCGGTCTGATTAGAAGAGCCAACTTGTGCAGGGAAACATTCAGGCTCGCTATGTGAGCTCGCATTAAAGGGACAGGCACAATCTTGCACGTACTGATACGTCCAAAGTCATAAAGGGGTAAAACAGCTAGTACTGCACTTCCTACATGATTTCCTCCTACAACTTTAGCGGCTGCAATAATCTACTGTAAATCTCATTAGTATCTCTCTAAGGGTACCGTCTCACTAAACGACGTACCAGCGATTCCGACCACGATATGACCTGGTCAGGATCGCTGGTGCGTCGCAACATGGTCACTGGTGAGCTGTCAATCAGGCAGATCTCATCAGCGACCAGCCACCAGCGACTCTGCGCTTGGTAACCAAAGTAAATATCGGGTAACTAAGCAAAGCGCTTTGCTTGGTTACCCGATATTTACCTTGGTTACCAGCGTACACTGCTTAGCGCTGGCTCCCTGCACACGTAGCCAGGATAAATATCGGGTAACTAAGCAAAGTGCTTTGCTTGGTTACCCGATATTTACCTTGGTTACCAGCGTACACTGCTTACACAGAGTCGGTGCTCCTTGGTGTCCCGCCGTCAAACATGCCGATGTGTGCTGCACAGCGGGAGACCAACGAACAAATAATGAACCAGAACAGTGTGTAAAGATCAGCGATTTCACAACAGGGGCCAGGTCGCTGCTCAGTGTCACACACAGTGAGATCGCTGGTGAGGTCACTGGTTCGTCACAAAACCTGTGACTCAGCAGCGATCTCGCTATGTGAGAAGTACCCCTTACACAGGTGAATTATCTGTGCAATTCTGTTTGGATTGTATAGAGCTAATGGATTTCTGTTCTAGGTTTCGGGATTTCATCTGGAACAAGTACATAGCAATGATTTATCTCTTTCCATCAGTATGCATTAAACCTGTGATTCAGGCAATGGGGGAGTGTGAGAGAAAGCTCACCGTAAGGCTATGTCCGCACGTTGCGTCGGTGTACCTGCAGTTTATTCTGCACGTTTTCCTTCCCTTGGTTTTTGACCAAATGGCTTTTGACCAATTTTTAGCGCTAAAAACGCATGCGTTTTTACCGCGTTTTTAGTGCGTTTTTAGCGCTTTTTACCTGCGTTTTCACCTGCGTTTCTGCAGATGCGTTTTTGAGATCAAGACACTGAGAAATAAAGTTGAATTAGTCAAAAATAATGAAAAAAGAGAAAAAAAGTATAAAATTAACTTTTAATTAAATTATATGGGAAATTATCAATTTTAATTTAATAATAGTGCTTATGCACATTTTAACAGAAAAATAGCTAAAGTTTATTATTTTTTTACATTTAAATTTTCGGTTATTGTGTGTGTGTAAAGGAACATTAGAACCCATTAATTTTTGACCAGAAAAGCATGCGTTTTTGGAGGCAAAAACGCAGTAGAAAAGCAGGTAAAAAGCATGAAAAACGCAGGAATTGTGATTTTGGTTGCTTTTTGCCATTTCTCATTGACTCCAATGTTAAGGAAACGCTGCAGAAATGGCAAAAACAACTGACATGCTGCTTCTTTTTCAGCATGGTTTTTGACCACAAATATGCAAATTAAACGCTGCTGAAAAAAAAGCAAAGTGCAGACAGGATTTCTGCTTTTCCCATAGACTTTGCTGGAAATCAAAAACGCAAGCCATTTTGCCCAAAAACGCTGCTGCCAAAAACGCTGCAGAAACGCGGGAAAAAACGCAACGTGTGAACATAGCCTAAGGCTTTGTTAGCCTTCTAAATGGTAGTCACACAATAAAAACACAGGGGATATATAGATCTTGAGGTCCCTCAGAAGATTAATTATATGCACATGAAATAAAGCAGATAAGTGTTGCACATTGCAAGTGATGGAGAAGAGCAAACACACAGCAACATGCTGCAAAGTAGGGAACAGAAACAATAAGACGTTCAAGGGCTCTCAGCAATGTATGATGCATCTGTTTGCCCACATGCCAGGCAGATCTACACCGACCGCTCTGAAACCCTTTGTATACATCAAAGAGCTCCAGAATATTATATACATTTAGTTATATATGTGTGACTGCATTAAAGTGAAGTTCTGCATAATAAAATAGAAACCACCATATATCCCATAGAATGCTACAAGCTAGCCGCAGAATTAAAGGGAATTCATCATATATCCCATGGAATGCTACCAGCTCGCCGCAGAATTAAAGGGAATTCATCATATATCCCATAGAATGCTACCAGCTAGCTGCAGAATTAAAGGGAATTCATCATATATCCCGTAGAATGCTACCAGCTAGCCGCAGAATTAAAGGGAATTCATCATATATCCCATAGAATGCTACCAGCTAGCCGCAGAATTAAAGGGAATTCATCATATATCCCGTAGAATGCTACCAGCTAGCCGCAGAATTAAAGGGAATTCATCATATATCCCATAGAATGCTACCAGCTAGCCGCAGAATTAAAGGGAATTCATCATATATCCCGTAGAATGCTACCAGCTAGCCGCAGAATTAAAGGGAAATTCACCATTTATCCCATAGAATGCTAACAGCTAGCCGCAGAATTAAAGGGAAATTCACCATTTATCCCATAGAATGCTACCAGCTAGCCGCAGAATTAAAGGGAATTCATCATATATCCCATAGAATGCTACCAGCTAGCCGCAGAATTAAAGGGAATTCATCATATATCCCATAGAATGCTACCAGCTAGCCGCAGAATTAAAGGGAATTCATCATATATCCCGTAGAATGCTACCAGCTAGCCACAGAATTAAAGGGAAATTCACCATTTATCCCATAGAATGCTACCAGCTAGCCGC
This sequence comes from Anomaloglossus baeobatrachus, assembly GCF_048569485.1. Classification (NCBI taxonomy): domain Eukaryota; kingdom Metazoa; phylum Chordata; class Amphibia; order Anura; family Aromobatidae; genus Anomaloglossus; species Anomaloglossus baeobatrachus. The sequence continues at coordinate 136,716,317 of NC_134357.1, read as the reverse complement.
AGAATTAAAGGGAAATTCACCATTTATCCCATAGAATGCTACCAGCTAGCCGCAGAATTAAAGGGAAATTCACCATATATCCCGTAGAATGCTACCAGCTAGCCGCAGAATTAAAGGGGAATTCACCATATATCCTGTAGAATGCTACCAGCTAGCCGCAGAATTAAAGGGGAATTCACCATATATCCCGTAGAATGCTACCAGCTAGCCGCAGAATTAAAGGGAAATTCAACATATATCCCGTAGAATGCTACCAGCTAGCCGCATAATTAAAGGGAATTCATCATATATCCCGTAGAATGCTACCAGCTAGCCGCAGAATTAAAGGGAAATTCAACATATAGCCCATAGAATGCTACCAGCTAGCCGCAGAATTAAAGGGAAATTCACCATATATCCCATAGAATGATACCAGCTAGCTGCAGAATTAAAGGGAAATTCATCATATATCCCGTAGAATGCTACCAGCTCGCCGCAGAATTAAAGGGAAATTCACCATATATCCCGTAGAATGCTACCAGCTAGCCGCAGAATTAAAGGGAAATTCATTATATATCCCATAGAATGCTACCAGCTAGCCGCAGAATTAAAGGGAATTCACCATATATCCCGTAGAATGCTACCAGCTAGCCGCAGAATTAAAGGGAAATTCATCATATATCCCGTAGAATGCTACCAGCTAGCCGCAGAATTAAAGGGAAATTCACCATATAGCCCGTAGAATGCTACCAGCTAGCCGCAGAATTAAAGGGAAATTCACCATATATCCCATAGAATGATACCAGCTAGCCGCAGAATTAAAGGGAAATTCACCATATATCCCGTAGAATGCTACCAGCTAGCCGCAGAATTAAAGGGAAATTCATTTTATATCCCGTAGAATGATACCAGCTAGCCGCAGAATTAAAGGGAAATTCACCATATATCCCGTAGAATGCTACCAGCTAGCCGCAGAATTAAAGGAAAATTCATCATATATCCCGTAGAATGCTACCAGCTAGCCGCAGAATTAAAGAAAAATTCATCATATATGCCGTAGAATGCTACCAGCTAGCCGCAGAATTAAAGGGAATTCATCATATATCCCATAGAATGCTACCAGCTAGCCGCAAAATTAAAGGGAATTCATCATATATCCCGTAGAATGCTACCAGCTAGCCGCAGAATTAAAGGGAAATTCATCATATATCCCGTAGAATGCTACCAGCTAGCCGCAGAATTAAAGGGAAATTCATCATATATCCCGTAGAATGCTACCAGCTAGCCGCAGAATTAAAGGGAAATTCATCATATATCCTGTAGAATGCTACCAGCTAGCCACAGAATTAAAGGGAATTCATCATATATCCCGTAGAATGCTACCAGCTAGCCGCAGAATTAAAGGGAAATTCATCATATATCCTGTAGAATGCTACCAGCTAGCCACAGAATTAAAGGGAATTCATCATATATCCCATAGAATGCTACCAGCTAGCCGCAGAATTAAAGGGAATTCATCATATACCCCGTAGAATGCTACCACTAGCTAGCCGCAGAATTAAAGGGAATTCATCATATATCCCGTAGAATGCTACCAGCTAGCCACAGAATTAAAGGGAATTCATCATATATCCCGTAGAATGCTACCAGCTAGCCGCAGAATTAAAGGGAAATTCATCATATATCCCGTAGAATGCTGCCAGCTAGCCGCAGAATTAAAGGGAAAACCACCATATATCCCGTAGAATGCTACCAGCTAGCCGCAGAATTAAAGGGGAATTCATCATATATCCCGTAGAATGCTACCAACTAGCCGTAGAATTAAAGGGAAATTCATTATATATCCCGTAGAATGCTACCAGCTATCCGCAGAATTAAAGGGAATTCATCATATATCCCGTAGAATGCTACCAGCTAGCCGCAGAATTAAAGGGAAATTCATCATATATCCTGTAGAATGCTACCAGCTAGCCACAGAATTAAAGGGAATTCACCATATATCCCGTAGAATGCTACCAGCTAGCCGCAGAATTAAAGGGAAATTCATCATATATCCCGTAGAATGCTACCAGCTAGCCGCAGAATTAAAGGGAAATTCACCTTATAGCCCGTAGAATGCTACCAGCTAGCCGCAGAATTAAAGGGAAATTCACCATATATCCCATAGAATGATACCAGCTAGCCGCAGAATTAAAGGGAAATTCATCATATATCCCGTAGAATGCTACCAGCTAGCCGCAGAATTAAAGGGAAATTCACCATATATCCCGTAGAATGCTACCAGCTAGCCGCAGAATTAAAGGGAATTCATCATATATCCCGTAGAATGCTACCAGCTAGCCGCAGAATTAAAGGGAATTCATCATATATCCCATAGAATGCTACCAGCTAGCCGCAGAATTAAAGGGAATTCATCATATATCCTGTAGAATGCTACCAGCTAGCCGCAAAATTAAAGAGAAATTCATCATATATGCCGTAGAATGCTACCAGCTAGCCGCAGAATTAAAGGGAATTCATCATATATCCCGTAGAATGCTACCAGCTAGCCGCAGAATTAAAGGGAATTCATCATATATCCCGTAGAATGCTACCAGCTAGCCACAGAATTAAAGGGAATTCATCATATATCCCGTAGAATGCTACCAGCTAGCCGCAGAATTAAAGGGAATTCATCATATATCCCGTGGAATGCTAACAGCTAGCCGCAGACTTAAAGGGAATTCATCATATATCCCGTAGAATGCTACCAGCTAGCCGCAGAATTAAAGGGAAATTCATCATATATCCCGTAGAATGCTACCAGCTAGCCGCAGAATTAAAGGGAATTCATCATATATCCCGTAGAATGCTACCAGCTAGCCGCAGAATTAAAGGGAATTCATCATATATCCCGTAGAATGCTACCAGCTAGCCGCAGAATTAAAGGGAAATTCATCATATATCCCGTAGAATGCTACCAGCTAGCCGCAGACTTAAAGGGAATTCATCATATATCCCGTAGAATGCTACCAGCTAGCTGCAGAATTAAAGGGAAATTCATCATATATCCCGTAGAATGCTACCAGCTAGCCGCAGAATTAAAGGGAATTCATCATATACCCCGTAGAATGCTACCAGCTAGCCGCAGAATTAAAGGGAATTCATCATATATCCCGTAGAATGCTACCAGCTAGCCACAGAATTAAAGGGAATTCATCATATATCCCGTAGAATGCTACCAGCTAGCCGCAGAATTAAAGGGAAATTCATCATATATCCCGTAGAATGCTACCAGCTAGCCGCAGACTTAAAGGGAAAACCACCATATATCCCATAGAATGCTACCAGTTAGCCACAGAATTAAAGGGAAGTCATCATATATCCCGTAGAATGCTACCTGCTAGCCGCAGAATTAAAGGGAAAACCACCATATATCCCGTAGAATGCTACCAGCTAGCCGCAGAATTAAAGGGAAAACCACCATATATCCCGTAGAATGCTACCAGCTAGCCGCAGAATTAAAGGGGAATTCATCATATATCCCGTAGAATGCTACCAGCTAGCCGTAGAATTAAAGGGAATTCATCATATATCCTGTAGAATGCTACCAGCTAGCCGCAGAATTAAAGGGAAATTCATCATATATCCCGTAGAATGCTACCAGCTAGCCGCAGAATTAAAGGGAATTCATCATATATCCCGTAGAATGCTACCAGCTAGCCGCAGAATTAAAGGGATTTCATCATATATCCTGTAGAATGCTACCAGCTAGCCGCAGAATTAAAGGGAATTTCATCATATATCCCGTAGAATGCTACCAGCTAGCCGCAGACTTAAAGGGAATTTATCATATATCCCGTAGAATGCTACCAGCTAGCTGCAGAATTAAAGGGAAATTCATCATATATCCCGTAGAATGCTACCAGCTAGCCGCAGAATTAAAGGGAATTCATCATATACCCCGTAGAATGCTACCAGCTAGCCGCAGAATTAAAGGTAATTCATCATATATCCCGTAGAATGCTACCAGCTAGCCACAGAATTAAAGGGAATTCATCATATATCCCGTAGAATGCTACCAGCTAGCCGCAGAATTAAAGGGAAATTCATCATATATCCCGTAGAATGCTACCAGCTAGCCGCAGACTTAAAGGGAAAACCACCATATATCCCATAGAATGCTACCAGCTAGCCACAGAATTAAAGGGAAGTCATCATATATCCCGTAGAATGCTACCAGCTAGCCGCAGAATTAAAGGGAATTCACCATATATCCCGTAGAATGCTACCAGCTAGCCGCAGAATTAAAGGGAAATTCATCATATATCCCGTAGAATGCTACCAGCTAGCCGCAGAATTAAAGGGAAAACCACCATATATCCCGTAGAATGCTACCAGCTAGCCGCAGAATTAAAGGGAAATTCATCATATATCCCGTAGAATGCTACCAGCTAGCCGTAGAATTAAAGGGAATTCATCATATATCCTGTAGAATGCTACCAGCTCGCCGCAGAATTAAAGGAAATGTCATCATATATCCCGTAGAATGCTACCAGCTAGCCGCAGAATTAAAGGGAAATTCATCATATATCCAGTAGAATGCTACCAGCTAGCCGCAGAATTAAAGGGAAATTCATCATATATCCAGTAGAATGCTACCAGCTAGCCGCAGAATTAAAGGGGAATTCACCATGTATGCCGTAGAATGCTACCAGCTAGCCGCAGAATTAAAGGGAAATTCATCATATATCCTGTAGAATGCTACCAGCTAGCCGCAGAATTAAAGAGAAATTCACCATATATCCCGTAGAATGCTACCAGCTAGCCGCAGAATTAAAGGGAAATTCATCATATATCCTGTAGAATGCTACCAGCTATCCGCAGAATTAAAGGGAATTCATCCTATATCCCGTAGAATGCTACCAGCTAGCCGCAGAATTAAAGGGAAATTCATCATATATCCCGTAGAATGCTACCAGCTAGCCACAGAATTAAAGGGAATTCACCATATATCCCGTAGAATGCTACCAGCTAGCCGCAGAATTAAAGGGAAATTCATCATATATCCCGTAGAATGCTACCAGCTAGCCGCAGAATTAAAGGGAAATTCACCTTATAGCCCGTAGAATGCTACCAGCTAGCCGCAGAATTAAAGGGAAATTCACCATATATCCCATAGAATGATACCAGCTAGCCGCAGAATTAAAGGGAAATTCATCATATATCCCGTAGAATGCTACCAGCTAGCCGCAGAATTAAAGGGAAATTCACCATATATCCCGTAGAATGCTACCAGCTAGCCGCAGAATTAAAGGGAATTCATCATATATCCCGTAGAATGCTACCAGCTAGCCGCAGAATTAAAGGGAATTCATCATATATCCCATAGAATGCTACCAGCTAGCCGCAGAATTAAAGGGAATTCATCATATATCCTGTAGAATGCTACCAGCTAGCCGCAAAATTAAAGAGAAATTCATCATATATGCCGTAGAATGCTACCAGCTAGCCGCAGAATTAAAGGGAATTCATCATATATCCCGTGGAATGCTAACAGCTAGCCGCAGACTTAAAGGGAATTCATCATATATCCCGTAGAATGCTACCAGCTAGCCGCAGAATTAAAGGGAAATTCATCATATATCCCGTAGAATGCTACCAGCTAGCCGCAGAATTAAAGGGAATTCATCATATATCCCGTAGAATGCTACCAGCTAGCCGCAGAATTAAAGGGAATTCATCATATATCCCGTAGAATGCTACCAGCTAGCCGCAGAATTAAAGGGAAATTCATCATATATCCCGTAGAATGCTACCAGCTAGCCGCAGACTTAAAGGGAATTCATCATATATCCCGTAGAATGCTACCAGCTAGCTGCAGAATTAAAGGGAAATTCATCATATATCCCGTAGAATGCTACCAGCTAGCCGCAGAATTAAAGGGAATTCATCATATACCCCGTAGAATGCTACCAGCTAGCCGCAGAATTAAAGGGAATTCATCATATATCCCGTAGAATGCTACCAGCTAGCCACAGAATTAAAGGGAATTCATCATATATCCCGTAGAATGCTACCAGCTAGCCGCAGAATTAAAGGGAAATTCATCATATATCCCGTAGAATGCTACCAGCTAGCCGCAGACTTAAAGGGAAAACCACCATATATCCCATAGAATGCTACCAGCTAGCCACAGAATTAAAGGGAAGTCATCATATATCCCGTAGAATGCTACCTGCTAGCCGCAGAATTAAAGGGAAAACCACCATATATCCCGTAGAATGCTACCAGCTAGCCGCAGAATTAAAGGGAAAACCACCATATATCCCGTAGAATGCTACCAGCTAGCCGCAGAATTAAAGGGGAATTCATCATATATCCCGTAGAATGCTACCAGCTAGCCGTAGAATTAAAGGGAATTCATCATATATCCTGTAGAATGCTACCAGCTAGCCGCAGAATTAAAGGGAAATTCATCATATATCCCGTAGAATGCTACCAGCTAGCCGCAGAATTAAAGGGAATTCATCATATATCCCGTAGAATGCTACCAGCTAGCCGCAGAATTAAAGGGAATTCATCATATATCCTGTAGAATGCTACCAGCTAGCCGCAGAATTAAAGGGAATTTCATCATATATCCCGTAGAATGCTACCAGCTAGCCGCAGACTTAAAGGGAATTTATCATATATCCCGTAGAATGCTACCAGCTAGCTGCAGAATTAAAGGGAAATTCATCATATATCCCGTAGAATGCTACCAGCTAGCCGCAGAATTAAAGGGAATTCATCATATACCCCGTAGAATGCTACCAGCTAGCCGCAGAATTAAAGGGAATTCATCATATATCCCGTAGAATGCTACCAGCTAGCCACAGAATTAAAGGGAATTCATCATATATCCCGTAGAATGCTACCAGCTAGCCGCAGAATTAAAGGGAAATTCATCATATATCCCGTAGAATGCTACCAGCTAGCCGCAGACTTAAAGGGAAAACCACCATATATCCCATAGAATGCTACCAGCTAGCCACAGAATTAAAGGGAAGTCATCATATATCCCGTAGAATGCTACCAGCTAGCCGCAGAATTAAAGGGAATTCACCATATATCCCGTAGAATGCTACCAGCTAGCCGCAGAATTAAAGGGAAATTCATCATATATCCCGTAGAATGCTACCAGCTAGCCGCAGAATTAAAGGGAAAACCACCATATATCCCGTAGAATGCTACCAGCTAGCCGCAGAATTAAAGGGAAATTCATCATATATCCAGTAGAATGCTACCAGCTAGCCGCAGAATTAAAGGGAAATTCATCATATATCCAGTAGAATGCTACCAGCTAGCCGCAGAATTAAAGGGGAATTCACCATGTATGCCGTAGAATGCTACCAGCTAGCCGCAGAATTAAAGGGAAATTCATCATATATCCTGTAGAATGCTACCAGCTAGCCGCAGAATTAAAGAGAAATTCACCATATATCCCGTAGAATGCTACCAGCTAGCCGCAGAATTAAAGGGAAATTCATCATATATCCCGTAGAATGCTACCAGCTAGCCGCAGAATTAAAGGGGAATTCATCATATATCCCGTAGAATGCTACCAGCTAGCCGCAGAATTAAAGGGAATTCACTTATGCTAATTTCTTTTCTTTTATTGTTCTAATGGATGAACACTAAAGCTGCTTTGCAAATATTGCTAATTAATTTGGTCTCCAAGTTAGCAGACAAAAAAAACCAGATAAATGTTAGTTAGTATGCAGTAAAGGACAGGGATTAATTACTGCAGGATCAGACTACACAACATTTGTGTATAATCGGTTACCATAGAAATTCATGCGCCCTTAGGACACTGTTCCAGCAAAAAAACACGCCATTTACTGTGATTTTCAAAAATCAACAAGTTAGTCCATGTTCACATGCTGAGTTTTTTCCTGCTCCTTTTCTCCACATGTATTCTGCAGGTGTCTACAATAAACTACGCAATAACAATCTATGATCATGGCATTCTTGCTACACTTTTTTACCTTTTCCCCTTTATTTGATGTTTTGGTGCAGATTTGAATCGGTGATAAAGCTTTTATTCTACACCTAATAACGCAACTACATTTTTTTTTTTCAGGCTCCACACATTTAAGCTTATATACGAAAAAAATTATCAAAAAACATAGTTCAACAGCATCTTTAATGGAAATCTATCACCAGGTTTTTGCTGCTTCATCGGAGATCAGCATAATGTAAAAAAAGAGACCCTGAATCCAATGATGTGTCACTTAGTTTACTGGGTACAGCCGTAGTGGCATCTAGCAGAGCACAGAAAGCTAACCCCGCCCACACCACTGAATCCAATGATGTGTCACTTAGTTTACTGGGTGCAGTCGTAGTGGCATCTAGCATAGCACAGAAAGCTAACCCCTCCCACACCACTGAATCCAATGATGTGTCATTTAGTTTACTGGGTGCAGCCGTAGTGGCATCTAGCAGAACACAGAAAACTAACCCCGCCCACACCACTGAATCCAATGATGTGTCACTTAGTTTACTGGGTGCAGTCGTAGTGGCATCTAGCAGAGCACAGAAAGCTAACCCCACCCACACCACTGAATCCAATGATGTGCCACTTAGTTTACTGGGTACAGCTGTAGTGGCAAGTAGTAGAGCACAGAAAGCTAACCCTGTCCACACCCCAACTTTGTGTGTACATTTTATAGTGACAGTAAGCAGCTAATTGCTGCTTGAGTGGTTTGGACTAGCAGGCACGTGAGCTGTAGTCCAGGCAGTGATAATCTCCTGGTAATAAAACAATCATTGAATGGAAACAACAGCACACAGCCTATTAAGTATCCCTCAAATCAGTGTCTTAGCCCCTAAGTAATATCCTCAGATTACATAGCAAAAACTTGCCGATAGATTCATTATAAACACAGCAGACATGGGTTTTCATGAAATCACATCCACTTTAATTGGATAATTTATTGTAGCAGATTTTCTGCACAAAGTAATGCAGTGTAAAAAAGAAATATTTCGTCGACTTTGTGTTCTTTTTATAGTAATAGTATAATTGCTGCTGGGGTGGTTTGGACTAGCAGGCACGTGAGCTGTAGTCCAGGCAGTGATAATCTCCTGGTGATAAAACAATCATTATATGGAAACAACAGCAGACAGCCTAATAAGTATGCCTGAAATCAGTGTCTCAACCCCTACCCCATATTGTCCTCAGATTATATAGCAAAAATCTGCTGACAGATTCATTGTAAACACAGTGGCTATGAGTTTTCATGAAATCACATCCACTTTGATTGGACAATTTAACATAGCAGATTTTCTGTACCAAAAAATACAGTGGGGAAAAAAAGAAATATTTAGTGGACGTAGTACGTAGGCCTAAGACGATTTCATAAGCTGCTTAATTTTTCATTTCAGAAGCACTGAGGGATTTTATATGTATTGATGAGTCAGGACTTTCCACTTTGGTTATAATTAGTTTTAATTTACACAGGCATCTACCAGTGGAATAACTAACAAAATAGAGTAGATATATAAATATATTGATTTTAGCCCAATTTCCAGGTACAAAAATAATTTAATTATAATTTTTAATCATTTCAGGTACTTCAATGCTATGAAGAATGGGATAAAATTACCAACTGAAGAACATCAAAGAAGACAAGATATTGGTAAATGGGTAATGCTGTCTTCAGAAATTCTAAAAGAGTTGCATAAAAAAGTAAGTATGCCAATCCTTATTTACTATGTATCACTAGAATCGATAGAGTTATTAGCACAGAATAATTTGTGATCAGTAATAAAACAAATGTCAAATGTATTAAAAATGTAATGAGGCTGTCAGTTGAAAGTATGTTTGATATGTCAAAAATGCAGTCTTATGCCAGCGTCACACGGTATGATATCGGGTGATATGTCGTCAGGGTCACGGAATTCGTGATGCACATCCAGCATGGTTAGAGATGTCGTACCGTGTGACACCTCCGAATGACTGTGAACGAGCAAAACTACTCACCTTATCGTTGCTCGTTGACACGTCGTTCATTTTCAAAATGTTGGTCCTCCTTCTGTGCTCCGGTGGTTCATCATTCCCGAAGCAGCACACATCGCTCTGTGTGACACCCCTGGAACGACGAACACAGCTCCCCTGCATCCCGCCAGCAATGCGGAAGGAAGGAAGTGGGCGGGATGTTACGTCCCGCTCATCTCCGCCCCTCCGCTTCTATTGGTTGGCGGCTGTGTGACATTGCTGTGACGCCAAACGTCCCTCCCCCTTTAGAAAGAGGATGTTCGCCGCCCACAGCGACGTCGTGCGGGAGGTAAGTACAGCGGGCTTTACACGCGACATCGCTAGCATCGACTAGCGATGTCGAGCACGATAGCACCTGCCCCCGTCGTACGTGCAATATTGTGTGATCGCTGCCGCAGCGAACAATATCGCTACGGCAGCGTCACACGCACATACTTGCTCTGCGACGTCGCTCTGGCCAGACAACCACCTCCTTTCTAGGGGGGCGGTTCGTGCGGCGTCACAGTGACGTCACACGGCAGCCGGCCAATAGAAGCGGAGGGGCGGAGATGAACGGGACGTAACATCCCACCCACCTCCTTCCTTCCTCATTGCCGGTGGAGGCAGGTAAGGAGATGTTCGTCGCTTCTGCGGTGTCACACACAGCGATGTATGCTGCCGCAGGAACGAGGAACAACATCGCTAATAAGCATTAAACTTTTTTTGTTTCAGGACGACCTCTCTGCGGCAAACAATTTTGACCGCTTTTGCGATCGTTTAAGGTCGCTCAAAAGTGTCACACCCTGCGATCTCGTTAATGATGCCGGATGGGCATCACAAACGTGACCTCGACGATAATTCATTAACGATATCGTAGCGTGTAAAGCCCGCTTACGTATGACAGGGGGTTAACGACCTTGTGCGCCATGGGCAACTAATTGCCCGTGACGCACAAACGACGGTGGTGGGTACGATCTCTCGTGCGATCGCACGATAGATCATATCGTGAGACGCCGTCATTACAGTTTCAGCAAAGTAGATGGGATTTATAGAAATCTGGCGCTCCCTGTGATTCATTTTTATTTAGCATAAACTAACCTGCGATTCGTGTTAAAGATCCGCAATGTCAATTTCTCATGCGGGTATGCTGAATTTTCTGTGTGGACTTTCCCCATTTGATGCAGAAAAAGCACAAGTAAAAAACCCACACACATTTTTAGTGCATTCCACATTGGAAACGCATCAAAAGCTCATGTAATCCACACATGATGAAATTTTATGAAATACCAGGAAGTATCAAATACAAAGTAAAACTTTTAGATGATCAATGGCCAGGACCCCAGGACCGCCGGCCTCCTGAATGCACGGCTGTGTGGGACTGACAGGCTACTTTCCATTCAAAGCTCAAACAGGAGATCTCTGTACTCCGTGTATTGAACGGACAGTAGCAAGAAATAGAGCGATGAAAGTCACAAGATCACATGTGACAGCTTGGGAACAGAGGAAAATTTTGGCAAGTAAAATATAATGTTTCTTAATTTTCACAGACATAAAGGGAACCTGTCAGGTGCAATATGCACTCAGAACCACAAGCAGTTCTGGGTGCATACTGCTAATCCCTGCCTAACTGTCCCTGTATCTAGTAGCATAGATAAAGGGATCTTTAGAAAAAGTATTTCTAAAGAGGTCCCCCCCCTCCCCCCGACTAGTCCGCTCTCTTAGCACCTCAGCCAGCCTTCTCAGGAATCATCAGTTGACCCCCTGGCTGTCATGACAATCCATCCGCACCTCTTGATGAAGTCACTGGAGGGGAATGGTGCACTCCCTGTCGGTGCATGTTAGATCATGCTATCAGAGATTAACAGCGCGATCTTACCTGTTAACAGGCTCTGGTGGATCTCCGATCCACCCGCTCCTGTTAGCTACACATGTCGGCTGATCAGATCAGACGACATGTGGGGAAAGAAGTGAGCTCAGTGCGGGAGCTTGTATCAAAGTCAGGTACAAGACCAATGATGTACCGGTACAACTTGGGTCGTAAAGGGGTTAATGAATCAAGAGAATCTAACTCCACAACAATCACTCATCAAGACCGCCATGAACATTGCTGGTACTGGCGAATCAAAAACAATGTGTCAGAGGCAAATTAATGTTTTGTTAAAACATACTGTGTAATATAAACTTTCTATATATAAGTAGTAAGTATATAAGTATATATATATATAAGTATAATATACGGAAATATATAATATAATATATAATATAATATAAGTATATAAATGTATACTTTCTAAATAGCATTACCAGAAAGTATCATAACTTTTTTCCCTTAATTCCCTAATTTATTGCTAGTAATAAACGAAAAAGTCCCAGCTCAAGAGTGGCACAGACCGACATGCATGGATCAGCACTCTGAATGGTGTAAGGAATTGTGGAGACAAAAGGAGGAGGATCCCGCTTCCATAAAATCACACGTTTCATCAAAGCATAAAGCCATAATGAAGAGGGTCAGGGAGTCCGGAGATCGATCTCTGGGCTCCCTGACCGCCCTCATTATGACTTTATGAAGCGTGTGATTTTATGGAATAAGGATTGAAGATTTTACTACGGAAGCTGGATCCTCCCTAATTTATTGCTACAATCAAAAGTTACAAATGCACTAAAAACTAATCTAAAACAGAAATACAAATCTTCCTTCCAAACTTGCCATCCCTTAATTACTACTTCCTACAACTTCCCAGACACTGCAACAATAATTTATGCTATTTGCTGAGCCTGTTTTTTCTGTATAATGTATCCTCTCAATTTTTCAAAGGAGATAGCCATATTCATGTTATTTCCACTGTAAAATTGTGAGCACTTTAGATGACATCCAACTTTGAGTAATCGCCGATCCTGGCTGCTATTAACAACTCTAAAATGGGAGTCACTATCGCTGTCATTTCCTCTGATGAGAAACGTAAAGCACAAGATGTCAGACTTACCTCTAAAGGGTACTTTGCACGTTGCGACATCGCTACTGCGATCTCATCGGGGTCAAATCCAAAGTGACGCACATCCGGCGCCGGTAACGACGTCGCAACGTGTAAAGCCTAGAAGCACCGATAAACGAGCACAAAAGCGTCGAAAATTGGTGATCTGTGTAGTGTCGGTCATTTCCATAATTTTGCTGCAGCGACAGGTACGATGTTGTTCCTCACTTTCGTGGCAGCACACATCGCTGTGTATGAAGCCGCAGGAGCGAGGAACATCTCCTTACCTGTGTCCCGCATGCAATGAGGAAGGAAGGAGGCGGGCGGGATGTTTACGTCCCGCTCATCTCCGCCCCTCCACTTCTATTGGCCGCCTGCCGTGTGACGTCGCTGTGACGCTGCACGACCCACCCCCTTAGGAAGGAGGCGGGTCGCCGGCCAGAGCGACGTCGGCGGGCAGGTGAGTGCATGTGAAGCTGTCGTAGCGATAATGTTTGCTACGGCAGCCATCACAAGATATCGCATGTGCAACGGGAACGGGGACTATCGCGCTCGGCATCGCAGCATCGGCTAGTGATGTAACAGCGTGCAAAGTACCCCTAAATCTACTTGATACATCTCTTTAATACAACCTGGAAGTATAATCTAACCAATATATATTTATCTTGGGGCAACGCCACAACAAATGAACAAAGTCTGTATCACTCATCCCACATTTGGGACATTTACGCTTTCTTCTTTTATTTTTTTTTAACTTACAGTAATTTAGGTGTATCATACAATTTATGTCAAATCATGGCTTGCTTCGGATCATAAGCAGTGCTCATCGTAATGCTTTTGTGTCTAATAAATAATATAATCCATTGCTCCACTTGGGTCCCTATCCAATTTCACTTGAAACATGTCAGAATTTGACAAGACTCTACAGAACATCGCACCGGTATCCCAGCCTGCAGATTGCACTTACAAATTGTAGGTTGTTAATCTGTTACAAATTCCACATAGTATACGTCCCTCTCAACAGGAAGGCAATGTATCTCGTTTCTCAGTTGCAGTTGATTAAATAATTATTGGGTTTGCCGTAGTCAGTGCTGGAAATGAAATGTATCTTAGCAACATTCCTGTTACCCGCACTTCAGAATGTAAATCCTGGGCAGATGTGAATTGATTGGAAATCTATTTGTAAATGCTTTCTTTTCAGTACAGTTTATGTAGTTGTTCCCCAGGGAATGACTGTGCCATAGGACTCTATACAACGCTGAATTGCATTGAAATCAAGCTGATTTAATATCCTCTGGTGTATCATGTGCAACATAATAGCGACACAGCAAGTAATAAGGAGGTTGTTACAAACATTGCCGACTGTCATGGCGGTGACAAGATCTGTGGAGACTACAGATTCTGGCCCTCTGCCTGTTAGCATCTCTGAAGTCTGTGATCAGCGCAGGCAGACTCTGGTGTTGACCCAGGGCCGGCATCAGCACCCGGCACACCAGGGCAAGTGCCGGGGCCCTGGACCTCCGGGGGGGGGCACTCGCCATCAGCACGGTTGGTGATGTATCCTGCAGCCCCCGAGCGGCAGCCGTACTTTCCTGCACGCACCGTGTGACTGCTGAGCGTTGCGTGCAGGGACATTGAAGTTCATCTGTACGCAGAGCTAGCACTCCATGTGCTGAAGTCCCATCCCACAGATGAAGAGAAGGCACCTGGAAGAAGCCCTTACACTCTAGCATCTACCGTTGCATCTACTATGAAGAGAGGAGCCACAGCACCAACATCCCACTGAGATGTATGTCCCCTTTAGAACTGTCTGTCCCCTTTAGAACTGTCTGTCCCTTGACTCCCGTGCTGTATACACTCCAGACCTGTGTGTCACCTGACCCCAATGCTGTATACCCTCCAAACCTGTGTGTCACCAGACCCCAATGCTGTTTACCCTCTCAGAACTCTGTCCCCTGACCCCAGTGCTGTATACCCTCCAGAACTCTGTCCCCTGACCACCCAATGCTGTTTACCCTCAATAACTTTGTTTTCCTTTTGTTGTTGCCTTCCTTCTCTTGCTTTTCTCTTTAGTCTCTTACTGTTTGTTCCTTTGAGTTTGCAGTGTGTCTCAGTTTTAGTTTTCCCCGTCTGTCTTTATCTGTGCTTCACAGGAGGTGGGTGGGTCACAGGAGGCCCACAGGCCATATGTTGTGCAGGCCTGGGCTGCAGAATAAAAAAATGTTGGCAAATCCTGAACAGTCTTTCTCTCGAAAAACTTGTCAGGTTTGTAAGATTTTGCATACATATAATCTAAAAGTTAAGGCTTTTGCAAAAGCAGAAAACTCTTTAATACGGAGGAAACTAACAGTTTCCGTTTTCTGCTGTAGAAGCTGTCTTGTGTGCTGTACGTTCAGACATTCTGCAATAATTGCAATATGTCTAGTAGAGAATGCTTCTTCACAACTCCCATGGAGGATTACACATTATTTTATGCCAGATTTGTACAAAAAAAGTTTGAGAAAAGCCTCCAAAATCAGAACTAAAGCACAGACCTTATGCACCAATATTTCAGCCCTATTCTGACACTGTACAAAGCAGTCCTGTAATTTACCGAGGTGCACGAATGTTTAGAAAGCTAATGCATAGAAAGGCTCCCATTCATCAAAGCAATTATGCCAAAATTCTGAGTTAAATTGCTTTATAAATTTGTGCAACAAATTAGCAAATTTTGCAATTTCGTCCAGCCAAAATGGACAAACCGGGGTGGGACAAGAGCGTGTCGCCGCAACTTCTCTAATTCATGATGAGCTGTGGCATTATTTGTGCCAGAAATCTTACTCCTGTCCTTCACTGGAGTAAGAATTGTGGGAAGTTGCATGGAGGCACATGCCACTCATCAGATGCTCCAGATTCATAAACAAGTGTGTGCCTCCAACATGCGCTTCCTCATCTATACCGGTGAGATTCAATACTTATTTCACCCGCTGTGTGTTCATAAGTGCTCATTAATTTTCCTTCTTATATCGCACCATCAAATTCCACAGCGCTTTACAGACATCATCCCAGTCCCCAGTGGGACTCTCAATGTAAATTTCCTATCAGTATGTCTTTGCAGTGTAGTAGGACATTGAAGTACCTGCAGGAAACCTACGCAAACATGGGGAGAACATACAAATGGAGATGCCATTTGAATGTCATATCATCAGACAAATAGTTATATCTTAAAGGGGTTGTCCAGCGTAGATCCATAAGTCTGCTGTCACTCTGTGTGACTGCAGACTTAAGAATCCTCAAATTGTACGCACTGTGCACTCTGAGGAGTGGCTGGTATCAGAGCCGGGAATAGCAGTCACATGGCCGTGAGTATGCAATATGCATGTTCCCGGGCAGAATCTGACATTTTTATTGAGTGAGGCCATGCCCATCTAGTCAGAATGTGGAAGAGAGTCTGCATATCGCATAAATGTGGCCCCACTATTCCAGACTCTGAAACAGGCGAATCCTCACAGTGCATAGTGCATAGTGCATGTGATGTGAGCATTCGTAAGTCTGCACTCACATGGGGTGACTACGGACTTTTAGAATTAGACTGTTTTATAGGATTCTAGACACATTGCAATTATCCAATAATATTAAATGGGCTGGCACATACTGATCCAATTGCAGCCACCCCTGCATAGTCAGTGCTGTCTGAGTATCTGCTACAGCTGATTAGAGTTGCAGAGGAGAAGGACCAAAAAAAGTCAGTGGCCCACAAAAGTTAGGGAGGAAGTTGCTAAACCCAATATGAGAGGAGGATGGTCCCTTCATCAGGGTTAAGAGATGCAGACCTCATTCAGTGAGAAAAGTGCTGCTGATAGACAGCTCTACTGTATTTCATATCAGGGCATTAATGTCACGGGTGACAGACAGTCACGTGGTGTCTGGCAATAGAAGGTCACAGCATTTGGCTTTACATTAGCACTTCCTTGGTGTCTATATATACCCTCATTTCCCCATACTCCATGCTCGTGGTAAATCCTCTACCCTTAACATGTCTTCAGTGGAAGCAGATGGTTCGCATTCTTCTGGTGTAACCTGATTGTTTGCAGTTCCTCTTCCTGATGCATTGGGAGATAAGTTGTTTCCTTCCCTTGTTTGTTATCCCTGTGTGTCCTTTAGTGCTTACTGGGGTTGCCGAATAGCTCATCCCATCTGCTCCCTACCTAGGGGATACAGATACAGGGTCAGCCAGGGTCAGGTATCCTGCTCGGCACATAGCTGCGGAACCTATCGAGGGCAGTGAGGGAACCCAGGGCCCAGCGGTAGGTTTGGTCTGGGGTCACTATCTCCCCCTTCCCTAGACATAGGGCTTCGCTTCCCTTCTGCTGTATGCTGGGTAATTCCCCGCACCTAGCGTGACAATTGAGCCATGATGGAGCACCTCCTCAACAAAACCCCTCTCTCTATCACATCAGATACTGTCTGTGAAAACTGCCATCTTGTAAAGATTATTCACACCGTGATTTTTTCAAAATGACATTAATATTATTTTATTTTACTGCTTTTGCGCAATAAAATCACTTTAAAAATATTTGCTCAAATCTCATCCACTTGTTTAATATTTTAATGCACCAGAGATTTTGTGTGTTTAATTTCACATAAACAAATCTGACTTTTATCTGTATGAAATGCCTTACAGTAGCACATTTTTTCAGTAAGAATCTTATTTTTCAGAAATAAATTGTTAGGTTGGCCTTGATATTTGACCCTTTACCAGTCTTGGATTATTTTCATGCAGTTTAGCTTCCCAGCTGTTGCTTTGAATGTTGATTTAGAGCCAAAGTACAATCTTTTGGATACATTCCTGTTAATTCCAGCCACAAGTGAAATATTTTATACAATAGCGTCAAAGATTATGAAAACTACTTTACATTTGTAAATTAATTGAGCTTTGTTGTGGTTTTATCCAAATAAATATCGTTTTATAATGAAACATTATTTAAGTTCCTATTATGTTTTGTGTTTCCGCTTCTTAACAGGTTTTTGCTATTAAAGCACCATTCCAGTGTATCATTTGTGTCAGCGCTGGAGTGGTGCTTTAAATGCAAGTCCCCTGTCATATACTCCCCTTCCGGCAGCTTCACCTTTTAGCGATGACACTCCGGTTCCATGACACAATTTTGTTCCCGTAACTTCTGACTAGTTGAAAATCAGAACTTACGTCACAAGCTCCCAATGCAAGTCTACTAGGCCAGAACAAGGCTCTCATAGACTTACATTCGGTTATGACCTCCAGCACCCTCCAGTACCTTCAGTATTTGTAAAACAAAACCAGGAATGTACAGTCAGGCTGCATGCCCACGATCGGGGTTCAGGGAGATTTGAACACAATGTGTTATTGCTGCGTTCAACACACTGAGTTGTACAGTACAAGCACAGTGGATTGGATTTATAGAAATCCCATGGCCACTGTGCTTATGTTTCCACAATGTAAATTCGAGCAGCTGTATGTCAATTTATTGCTGCAAAGCCGCGAGTGTTCTCCACAGGGAGACCAGAGAGAAAGACAGCAGCGGTCCGAACCCTGATCATGGACACGGGCAGCTGCGGTCCCTGCAGAGAACACTCACGGCCCAGCAGGAGAGGATATGCTGCCTTCAGGATGCACATGTCTGGATCGTGGGCACGTACCCTCAGAGGAAAAGTATAATAGAAACACGGGCACCACTTCTGCATTTTTCACTCACTCTTGGTTTTGGCTTACAAATATTAAGGTAAAAAAAACTTACCAAACACTCAACGTGTGAACATGGCTTAAAGTTCTAGTAAAGCTTCAACAGTGGAAGGGTCTAGGTCTCTATTAATTTTAAAGAGAGTCTGTCGCCTCTAAAATAATTTTTAGACTAATTATACAGTGATATAGGGAATTTCATCCCTATAAAAATCATACCAGCACTGTACTTGTTACTATTACAATGCTTGTAGAAATAACTTTTAATACATATGTAAATGAGGGCGAGAGGGCTATGGGTTCACTCATGGCATTACCATGTGCCAGGCCCTCAATTAGCATTTTGGGACTTGCCCTAGCTTGTGAAGGAGAATGCTCACTCTTTGAGTGAAAATGTGTGTGCGCGCATGAGCCCGGATACTGGCTGTGAAGCCGCACGCATGCAAAATGGCTGGGCACATTCTCCTCCTCAGCTCTCTGCAGATGCTGTTTGCTACTCCTACTAGTTATCACAGGGGAGCCAGGAATGAAGACGTTCTCAACCACCATGAGCATGCACGGCCTGCACAGCCAGATTCAGTGCGAATGCGCACACATGCGGGTCAGGGATTGCTGTAAAAATGAGCGTTGTCCATGACTACTGCTCCATTCAGATGGGGTGACACAACTTCACCGGCAGTGGGGAGAAATGCCTAAAACACCAATGGCAGTCAGGCCTAAGACACAAATTAAACTTGGACCATTTTTAGCAGCATTTGCCAACCACTCCCAGACTAAGTTTAGACACATCTGGTCTCCCTGGTTAGCGTTTTGAGAGTCAACTAAATACCTCTATTTGGTTTTGTCTTGACCTCCCCCCACTCCTTGGCCCAGGATTACTTCTCATTTATTTGTTTAGCTCCCGTGCTGCACTCCTTACATACCAGCAACTCCCCTTCTACCAGGATTTACTCCCCGGACTTGCCCTATATACTGTCTTTTTTCATCCTCTTTAACTTTCTCCCTTACTTTCTTCCTATCTTCCCTTTCGTACATGAGTATCTATGCCTAGTGTTTGAACACTCATGGAAAATTTAAGTTTGGTTTGCACTTTAATTGGAAAACTCATATCTAGCCCATGAGGGCATAAACATGAACTTTGGACTTGCTATTTGGAATAATTTGACTGGATATCGCTTATCTATGCCAGGAACATTAACCTGACGTTATTCAGTACTGCATGCCTTCATTTGCTTTGTACTAGTTGTCTTGCACTACTGACTAGTGATGGCCAATTAATAACTATTCTGTATTAAGTTTCTGTGTTCATTCCATTAATAAAAAGACTATAGAAAAGAAAAAAACCTGGAATGCTTTTTGAGTATGTGAATAATCATGATATCTTATTACAAGCAGATAACATAAAAATGGTAATAAATGGAAACAAAAGTCATATTAGAAAGTTGCAAAGTATAATAAACAATAATTATAACTTTTTTATATGAATGTAGAAAACTCGTTTTACTTTAGGAAGTCACTTCGTTCTCTACTCCTCTCTGTCACTCCTGATTTATGTTCTTAAAATATAAAGTAAAGATAACGGAAAGACTGCAAACGATACAGATTTCTACATCATACAATAAAATATGTACTTTTCCCTGTAACTGCTTATCAATGTACTAACAACTGTTAACATATCATTTCTGCCACTATAGGTAGGAGGAAGACTGACGATAACATCAAGTGAGTTATCTCAGCTATGGAACGATCTACTTTTACCACCAGTACTGTTCAGCCACATAATTCTTGTTGGATGCCTTCCGGAAGAAATCGAATGGTTAAAATTCTTAGCTCTGGCATGTAATGGGTTGGGAGTGGTAAGTTAAACAATGAACTATTGGTCACTTCTGTACTTCTGATCCTGCCCTACTCTAATTCCAAATATCTCTTTACTAAAGGTGGTTTTACACGCTACGACATCACTAAAGCGTTCTCGTTGGTCTCATGAATTTTGTGATGCACATCCGGACGCGTTAGCGATGTCGTTGCGTGTGACACCTATTAGCGATTTTGAATCATTGCAAAAACGTTCAAAATCACTAATCGGTGACATCCCTCCCTAATCTCAATTATCGTTGCTGCTGCAGGTACGATGTAGTTCGTCGTTCCTGCGGCAGCACACATCGCTATGTGTGACACCGCAGGAACGAGGAACCTCACCTTACCTGCGTCCCGTCAGCAATGAGGAAGGAAGGAGCTGGGCGTGATGTTCGTCCCGCTCATCTCCGCCCCTCCGTTTTGATTGGGCAGCCGCTTAGTGACGTCGCTGTGACGCCGAACGAACCACCCCTTTAGAAAGGAGGCGGTACGCCGGTCACAGCAATGTCGCTAGGCAGGTAAGTAGTGTGTCGGGTCCAGGCGATGTTGTGCGCCACGGGCAGCGATTTGCCCGTGTCGCACAACCGATGGGGGCGGGTACGTACGCTAGCGATATCGGTAACGATATCGCAGCGTGTAAAGCGGCCTTTAGTCTATATAATGCAGAGATTTTTTGGCTTTGACTTCAAGGAATAAGGTAATGACTGAGCAGTTAAAAAAAATACTTTGCAAAAAAACAAATTTTGGAGAAATCAATTCCATTTTTGTAAATACTTTCTTAAAGTTTCCTAAACACAACAAAAGAGCAAATTTATAGAGCTCTTCACTGCCCAAGTTCTCTGCTCGCGGATCACTCATCATCATTACAACTGAATTTAAGACATATTGGACTGATCATTCTTCAGTACACACGAGACTTGATAATAAGCGCAATAAAATAAAAACCTTAGGCCTGCTCCTTCCTGAAATGCTAACCAGCTGCTGACATTTATAAAAGGCTATTCAGATCAAACCAACATCTTTGTAATTAAACACTAGTATTTGCAAAAAAGACTAAAACCAACTTTAAAATGACTTGTGGATCAGAATCATGTTAGGAAGCATATTAAATGGGTAATGCTCATTGTAGTGTACATACATACTACAGGGAAGGTTATTTAGGCTTGTCGTGTTTGTACTGGAGACATATTTATCTAGAAAAGACAAATGTCTACTCTTGTTTTGGACAAGTGCTATGTGGAAAACTATCTAACAGCACTAGATTTACTCTGTTAGGTCTCTTCACACGTGTATAAAACACGCATGTGAAAAACGGGTACTGTGCCATCAGAGCTTTACATCAGTATGTAATTCGTGTGCCATTTGTATTGTTCCAATATGGATACAGAAAGAATGAAATCAAAGAATTCAAAGCTTCTTCTATACTTTGCAATGGTATACATGTACAGCATATGGATAGCATCCATGTGACAGCTGTGATCTAATGGATGCAACAATTCTGGAGCGGCTGCAGGTTGCTATTTTTTCCAGCCTGATAATACCAGTCTCCAGCTGTCTGCTTTCTCTTAGCTGGGTATCAAAATTGGGGGGACCCCACACCATTGTTTATTTAAATAATTAAAAAAAAAAAAAAAAACTGGGATCCCACTTATTTTGATACATAGCCAAGACAATGCACACAGCTGGGGGGCTGTAGCCTCCAACTAGGTATCAAAATACAGGGGACCCTGTGCCATTTTTTCAAATTACTTTTTTTTTTTTTTTTTTTTTACACTCCACTCCGGGGACCCAGACAGCTAGTGTGATGATGACAACCAATCACAGACGATGGAATGCCGGCAGTCTGACTGCAACCAATCACAGATGCTGTCACAGAGGGTGGGCAAGGGAAGCAGTGTATATTCATAAGGTTTAATGAGCAGACCAGGAAGCAGTGTGACCGCCGCATGGAGACTCGATAAGTATAATTGTCCTTTTTTAATCCCCATTTTCTTCTTTTCTTTAAAATTTTTATCCGGGTGGCTGAACCTGAACAGTAACACAGACTTCCCTCAGAAGTCCATGTTCGGTGTTCATGTACGGAAACTAGGTGTCCAGTACGGACCCTGAACTTTACAGTTTGGGCTCGCCCATCACTACTTGTGTGCAGGGTGTCTCAGCATTGATCGCAAATTCAAGTACGAGGCAGGCCTGCAGCAGTGACCATTATACAATTAAAAGCTAACTGATCTGTTCTTGCCACAAGAAAAAGTTACCACTGCAGCCCCGGTACTCAACCTACTGTCATTGCTCACCGCTAATTACAATGTTCAGAGTATAGCAGCTACCGATGATTTGACTGTTTTGCCCAAAATTCTGTAAATAGTAATGAGCGGTGTTCTCATTGCTAAATTAAGTCAAGTCATGAATGCGTGTCAAATCTCTGAAGGAGACTAGGAAATAAAGCAAAAAAAGAATACAGTAAGCTAAAAAAACAGTAAAAAAAAGTTTGAATCACCACAATTCTACATTGAAAATAAAGAAAAAAAACCCTTAAAAATAGTTCTTTTTGCTGCATCCGTTAAAGTCTGGTCTATTAAAATATAAAATTAATCAACCCCAAAATAAAATGCACCTCACCTCCCTAAAACAATGCTATAAAAAAAGTTGAAGGGAAGAAAAATGTGGATTCTCCGTGCTGCTGTGAAGGTCAGAAGAAGAGGACAGAATAAAAAACTATTGCAATTTATTGTGGATGAACTTCAAAGTTTTCTAAACTTCTTATTTCAGAATTCAATTTGTGTTGAAGAAGTTAGGAAAAGTACGAAGCGCGTCCACAATAAACCACAATAGTTGCAGCACATGTATTCTGTTCTTTTTTTTTATGACCTTCACAGTAGCACGGAGAGACCACATTTTTCTTCCCTTCAACTTGTCGTTATTGTCTTTCTGTTCCGTGAATTTTGCAGCAGCTGTCATATACAATACGGATTTTGTGTTGTGATAACCACAACCAAGCAAGGTGAGCAAGATATCCTTGCAAGTGATCGCAGGTACAAGACCAATTGCGATTTTGTTTCCTATAGCTTTTTGTTTCATAAAAATTTCAAATCACTGTATGTGGTATCAATAAAAACGTTCACTCACCTTACAAAAAATGTACCAACATCAACAGGAAAATAAAAACATTGAGTTTTGGAAAATGGTGCCACAAATCCAGTATTTTTTAATTTTACAAACTTCAAGAAAAAATTGAACACTTTTTTCAACACTGTGGACACCAAGAAAATGTGATCTTACACTTTATTCTCCCCCAGAAGAGGTGGGAAGGAGTGACGTCAAACACATAAGATCCAGTCCACATTTACAACAACAATCACTAAAATGAGTTTTCATGCCTAATGTGAGCAGCTGCTTTCTCTAGTTCTTTAAAGTTAAAAATTAGAAATATTTCAAAGCTTCCAAACTATAAAGGCTGCTTTACACCAGAAGATCTATCGTGTGATAGATCGTCGGGGTCACGGTTTTTGTGACACATGACGCTTGCGATGCCGGCCTGTGTGACACCTCCTAGCGATGCAGTATCGCTCACAAATCGTGAGTCGTGTACTGCTCGTTAGGTTTCATAATATCGTTTAATTTAATTGTTCATCGTTCCCGGGGTAGCACACGCCGCTGACAAAAACGCTGACAAATAAACTGCAATGTGCGCATGACAAATCTGACTTCTCATAGACTTTGCTGGGAAGTCAAATGTCAGAAAGTTCTGCTGACAAAACTGCAGCCAAAAAAGCAGCAAAAAAAGCAGCGTGCGCATGTAGCCTTAGGCTACATGCGCACGTTGCTTTTTTTGCTGCTTTTTTGCTGCTTTTTTGGCTGCAGTTTTGTCAGCAGAACTTTCTGACATCTGACTTCCCAGCAAAGTCTATGAGAAGTCAGATTTGTCATGCGCACATTGCAGTTTATTTGTCAGCGTTTTTTTTGTCAAAAGTTTGTGACAAAAAAAATGCAGCATGTTCATTCTTCCTGCGTTTTTGTCAACATTTGTCACCCATTGAAATCAATGAGGGCATCAAAAACGCAGGAAAAATGCATGCTAATCAAAAGTGGTGCATTTTACCTGCCTTTTACCTGCGTTTTTGGTACCAAAAACGCAGGTGATTTGTCAGGAAGTGAGGTCAGGCAAGTGGTCCCGTCCCGTCCTCCTCGTGTTCCCCGAAGTACCGCTGTCCCCAGGGGAGATGATGTGGAGGATGGGGACTATCAGCGGCGGCGGCAGCGAGAGGGAAAAATCAATGTTTTTAGCTGCCAATATCCATCCCCCTCTCGCTGCCGCCGCTGATAGTCCCGTCCTCCACGTGTTCCCCGAAGTACCGCTGTCCCCAGCGTGCACACACAGGGGAGATGATGGACCCCTCTCACCGCCACCGCCGAAAGTCCCGTCCTCCACGCTCCTGTCAGCTCCACGCAGTAGCGCGATCAGCTGAGCTGTCACTGAGGTTACTCGCGGCCACCGCTGGATGCAGCGGTGGCCGCGGGTGACCTCGGTGACAGCTCAGCTGATCGCGCGGCTGTCTTCATTTGCTGCATGGAGGTGACCGGAGCGGCGGTGTCTGCTGCTTCTCCGGTCACCTCCATGCAGCAGAGCTGGATGCGGCGCTGGACCATCCTGGATTACGCCGGACATGGAGGACTTTGTCGGGGTTAATAAATTGGTAATGAGGGAATGTGTTTGTGTTTTTTATTTCTAATAAAGGATTTTTTCGGGTGTGTGTGTTTATTTACTGTAATTTACAGATTAATCATGGAGGGTGTCTCATAGACGCCTGACATGATTAATCTAGGACTTATTGGCAGCTATGGGCTGCCAATAACTCCTTATTACCCCGATTTGCCAACGCACCAGGGCAAATCGGGAAGAGCCGGGTACAGTCCCAGAACTGTCGCATATAATGTATGCGGCAATTCTGGGCGGCTGCTGACTGATGTGGTTAGGCTGGGGGCTCCCCATAACGTGGGGCTCCCCATCCTGAGAATACCAGCCTTCAGCCGTATGGCTTTATCTGGCTGGCATTAAAATTGGGGGGGACCGCACGCCAGTTTTTTTATTTATTTATTTCTAATTTTTTTTTTTTTCAATTCAACAAGCTTTATGGGCTTGTTTGAACTGAAAAATACATGAAACAATTGTTGACAAAACTGCAGCCAAAAACGCACCAAAAAAGCAGCAAAAATGCACCAAAAAAGCACCTACATTTTTTGTGACATTTCCAGGCTCTCTCTGACCAGGTGCAGTTTTGGCTGCAGTTTTGGCTGCAGTTTCTGAACACGAAAAAGAAGCAGCGTGCGCATGTAGCCTAAGGCTACGTGCACACGCTGCTTTTTTTCCTGCTTTTTTGCTGCTTTTTTGGCTGCAGTTTTGTTGTCAGAACTTTCTGACATTTGACTTCCCAGCAAAGTCTATGAGAAGTCAGATTTTCTATGCGCACATTGCAGTTTATTTGTCAGCGTTTTATTTGTCAAAGGTTTGTGACAAATAAAATGCAGCATGTTCATTCTTCCTGCGTTTTTGTTAACATTTGTCACAAAAACGCAGCAAAAACGCAGGGTGTGAAAAACGCACCAACAACGCACCGAAAACGCACCAAAAACGCACCAAAAACGCACCTAAAATTACATGCATTTTTTTGTGACATTTCCAGGCTCTCTCTGACAAGGTGCAGTTTTGGCTGCATTTTGGCTGCAGTTTGTGAACACAAAAAGATGCAGCGTGCGCATGTAGCCTAATGGATTGGTTTTACAATCTTCTTAATAAAAAAAGACACATGTTGCCATTCAAAATACAAAAAAAACACAAGGAAAAAACCTTGAATGATTTAGATCAAGTTCAGGATCATACAAGGATATCATAGCAAATGTCAAATAGTCTGAATTGGGACCCCTTCACCTTTCCGCAGTCGAAGAAGAGGTTGACCAGAAGCATCAGAAGACTTTGCTGGCCAATATCCATTTTAACTTTGCTTGTTGGCCAGCAAACTCTGTTGATGTTTCTAGTCATAAATTATGTTGGCACCTGGTGTCACGAGATATGTAATGGCAGGCCAGGTGCCCTTAGGCTGACCCTCACACTTGGGACCCTACGCTGTCCCTTATCTCGACGGTAAGCTTGATGGTAGCCAAGGTCAAGCCTCCAACGTGGCCCTGTCTCCTATCCTAGCTCTGATACAACTTCACCCCACCCGGGGAGTGGGCTGGAAACCCAGAAACAAAACCCCACAAAACAACACGGGCAAGGGAGAATGGAAACTCTTACATATAGCACTCAAAACACACAGGAGAGACAATATGGGTACTAGGGGACAAAGCAAAAAGTGAAGGAAGTAACGCACAACCGGGAAACGCTCAAACCATTCAGAAGCGCAGCACGGTTCACCATCCAAATGAAAAGCACCAATACCGGGTTCGCTGGAGTATATACTGAAGCTAACATCGTCACCTTCTAGATGGAGGCAGTGCCTTAAATAGGGAAGTAGCAGCTGCACTTGGCAATTAGCAACCTAAGCACTTAGGTCCTACTCACCAGTCTGCAGGGATTAAAGCTGGGTTCACACTAAGCGACAGCGACAACGACGTCGCTGTTAAGTCACCATTTTCGGTGACGTAACAGCGACCTTGTAAGTCGCTGTTATGATCGCTGCTTAGCTGTCAAACACAGCAGAAGCAGCGATCATAACGTCGCTGTGCTACATGTGCAGAGAGCATGGAGCCGCGCTTAGCGCTGGCTCCTTGCTCTCCTAGGTACAGTACACATCGGGTTAATTAACCCGATGTGTGCTGCAGCTACATGTCACAGTGCAGAGAGCAGGGAGCCGCGCGCACTGCTTAGCGCTGGCTCCTTGCTCTCCTTGCTACAGTATACATCGGGTTAATTAACCCGATGTGTGCTGCAGCTACATGTCACAGTGCAGAGAGCAGGGAGCCGCGCGCACTGCTTAGCGCTGGCTCCTTGCTCTCCTTGCTACAGTATACATCGGGTTAATTACCCAATGCGTACTACAGCCACATGTGCACAGAGCAGGAGCCAGCACTGGCAGCAAGAGCGGAGGCTGGTAACGAAGGTAAATATCGGGTACCCAGGGAAAGGTCTTCCCTTGGTTACCCGATGTTTACGCTGGTTACAGCTTTCCGCAGCTGCCAGACGCCGGCTCCTGCTCGCTTCATTACGTCGCTCTCTCGCTGTCACACACAGCGATCTGTGTGTCACAGCGGGAGAGTGACGACCAAAAAATGAAGCTGGACATTCAGCAACGACCGGCGACCTCACAGCAGGGGCCAGGTCATTGCTGGATGTCACACACAGCGACAGCGACGGGACGTCGCTGCAACGTCACAGAAAATGGTGACGTAGCAGCGACGTCGTTGTCGTTGTCGCTGTGTGTGACACCAGCTTAACTCCTGCAGAGCTGAAGACCAGTGAACCTGAACCAGCCGACGCCCTGCTCTGGCTGAACAATCCAGAAGCCTCAGGTTGCTTGTAAGACTCTGCAGTGTGAACAGAGTCTGACGCCACTGTGATTGCAGGTGTGTGCAGAGCTGAACATCATATGACACCTGGAGTCTGGACCAGTGACGGAAGTGGGCAGAATCAGGACAGCAGGAGGACCTGTTCAGCGCCAAGCTCCTCCAACTCAAGACCTTCATAGTAGCTCTGTGTTCTGCCTTCATTTTAGCAAAGTCAGACTGGCCTACCATAATATCAGGGGATACAATTAAGGCCCCAAAGGTCCAATGGTAGACCACCACATATGAAGTAATCACTTGTAGCTAGGAAAAATTCTAATCGTTGATTTACATAAAAATTATAATTAATCCTAACAGCAAAACATAGAATAGTTTAGGAAGCTGAAAAAAAATGGTCATACTAGGGCCCAAGAAACATCAATTCAGCAATGATTTAGAGAAATTGTTAAAATCCACCATGAAGTTTAGTAAACAAGAAATACGATTAAGGCAGAGTTAAATATTTTATGTATTTAATTAACTCTTAAAATTGGTTTGTTACAAAAGAAATCAATCCCCGAAGTAATGTGTGAAGATCATTACCTAAGGCAGACTTTTCCTTAGCTTTATAGATCTTAAAGTAATGAAGCCTATTTGTAGATGGAGATTATTGGGGCTTTTTTTTTTAGTACTAGATCACCAAGTAAATAGCAGTTTGTTCTGTTTTTTCAACTCAAGGGTATTCTTTTGTGTACAGAATCAGAACTACTGATGGCTTGTCTTATACTCATGAGTATCCTGCCTTTACTAGCAGCTAAATTGGCGTCACATGCTGTTTAGTTTATAATCTACAAATACACCAATTCGTTCCTAGAGATGCTTCCAGTTTTAACCACCCCGTAATAAATGGTGCTTTCTCAAATATTTCAAAGTTCTGGAAAAAGATAAAACAGTTACTTGCAAATTACAGATACTGTAGGAAATATTTCTAAAAATAACGTCCACAAGAATCAAAAATCCATCAAAGTTGATAAACATGTTTATTCGGAGCATAAATGTTTAGAGAAACATAATTGTCATCCAATGCACTATTTAGAGTTGACTTATTGAGCTTCATGCATCAGAAATACAAAGTCCTTGTGGCCTATAGGAAGCATTCAGAGCTGAATTTTGAATTGCCAATGCAAGAAGGTCTGGTCCAAACTAAACATAACGCCGAAAATATTGTCAAAGTATTGATAACCTGTAGAATGGACCATTAATGGAATTGGTGGGAAATCGTCTGATCATCAGAACCAATACTGCCGCACAATAGGTTGGTTATCTCTTCAGGGACGAAGTAGACGAACTCTAGTGCTACCTATTGGAAGTAGCAATCCTAAAAGTCAAAAGTGACCCTTTTAATGAGTCTTATCATATGACTAAGGGGTACTTTGCACACTACAATATCGCAGGTGCGATGTCAGTGGGGTCAAATGGAAAGTGACGCACATCCGGCGTCGCTGTCGATATTGTAGTGTGTAAATCCTTTATGATACGATTAACGAGCGCAAAAGCGGCGTAATCGTAACATCGGTGTAGGGTCCGACATTTCCATAATGCCGCTGAAGCGACGGTACGATGTTGTTCCTCGTTCCCCTGCGGCAGCACACATCGCTGTGTGTGAAGCCGCAGGAGCAAGGAACATCAGCTTACCTGCGTTACCAAGGCTCACACCGGCTATGCGGAAGGACAGAGGTGGGTGGGATGTTTACGTCCCGCTCATCTCTGCCCCTCCGCTTCTATTGGACGCCTGCCGTGTGACGTCGCTGTGACGCCGCACAACCCGCCCCCTTAGGAAGGAGGCGGTTCGCCGGCCAGAGTGAAGTCGCAGGGCAGGTAAGTGCATGTGAAGCTGCCGTAGCGATAATGTTCGCTACGGCAGCAATCACAAGATATCGCTGCTGCGATGGGGGCGGGGACTATCGCAATCTGCATCACAAGCATCGGCTTGCGAGGTCGTAGTGTGCAAAGTACCCCTTAGAATTTATGCCAGATCAGAACCTCAATTTGCAGACACGGCGTTTCAGGGTGATTGCCCCTCGTCAGTGCAAAGTATGAGATCTGATCTGGCTGTATGAGAAGCTAAGACGTGGTCTAAGGGGAAATTGTAGCTTGATTAACATTTAAAAGGAACATGTAGTTTGATTAATGCTGGCCAAAGCACAGGCCGCATAGATCATAAATCACAGCTTGGCTGCGCACTTTCAGCTTCATACACTTTGCTCATTAAATGCTCTGGCATTTCAGAGTTAATATACCTTAAAAATCAGGCCATATACCATAACCAGAAATAAAACTAGTCCACGTTTTCACAACGCCGTTGCAGGTTATTGACAGTTCTCTCCCATAGCAAGAGACTTCTCAATCACCTAGAGCGGCACTGGGATAAGCCGGCAAGGGGGCAGAGCCGGACTTGTCTTGTTTCTTGTTATGGCATCATGCAACCAGGCTCTGATTAACGTTTGGTAGCAAGAGACTGTTGACAGATTCGCCCTAAGCCATCAAGCCCATTGAACATCAAGGGTTTTTGGCCCTATGATCCACTACAAAATTTTATTCAGCAAGGTCTAAGTAATGATGGCCATTTGTAAGATCTAACAACCATTAATTTTATTTTAAACAGACCATTGCCAAAACCCTGAAAATCGTCTGTGAGGTCTTGTCAGAAGAAGAAAATGGACCTCCTTGTATTCCATTCAGCACATTCCAGTTACTTTACAAGTTTCTAGCAGCTGTCGATGGTGAAGTATCGGAAACACAAGTACATCAAATGCTGACTTATTTAGAACAAAAAACGTAAGACTCAAACATTTCTGTAATTATATATATTTTAGAAATTTCTAAACAGTTACATTGTAACGCTCTACAGTTTTAAAGAGCTATTCTTATCTGATGAAGTGATGGCAGGCGCTATGATATGTCATCACTGTGATCGATTTGTGCCTGATCGCTAAGAGTCTGTTTACAAGGACCAGCCGGTGGAACTGAATAACCATTGATCGGTAAATATTTACCAATCAGTGTTTGTATCAGAGCCTGTTTACAATAGCAGATCATGCCAAAAAATGTGCACTAAGGAGTCTGTAATCGCTCATATAGTTGGGCATAGACTGACAGTGTTCTTGGCAGAGCGAGTCCTGTCTACATAGGATGATGCACAAATGAGAATAATTAAGCCTGCTCAAAAATCATTTCACCTGGTGAATGAGTGGTTTTGTCATTCATCAGTTGATGCACAGCCTGTTACACAGCATCATTTTTGTATAACGATCATTCCTAGGAAAGCTAGATCATGAAAATCTTTCAGTTTAAATGCAGATTAAGACCCACAACTGATCCTGAGAAATAAAAAATCCAATTACTTTAAAGTGATTGATGACATATTTCCCATATACTTTTTTCAGATATAACGAACCATTTAAACCCTTTAGATATTATCAATAGAAACATTGGCATACCATATTTTTTTGGACAAAAATATGCACTTCTTCCCCAAATAATTTGGGAGAAAACTGAAAAATGCATCTTATAGTGCGGATTTACCTGGCTCGCTGAGGTGGAGGGGCGGTTAGGGGTTAGCAGCGGAGGAGCAGGTCGCAGAAGGCAGGAACAGGGTTGCCACTGTATAAAGCCGGTGACTGGGGTGAATACATGTGTCCTGTATTAAAGAAAATGAATATTCACTGGTCCTCATACTCATAATCCTGCCCACCTCTCGGCACTGAAGCCGATGCCGAGAGGTGGATAGGATTATGGGTGTGGGGAACAGAAAATATTCATTTTCTTTGATAGCGGAAACATGTGATCATTCTAGCTGCTCGTTCCCTGCAGCTGGTGGGGCGATCACGTGTATCCGCTATTAAAGAAAATGAATATTCACTGCTCCCCAAGCCCATAGTGAAAATTCATTTTGGATTAGCCTGCAACTGACGTCGACGCGCCTGTGTCTGGTGTCGTATGGCAGTGATGTCATGCACTGCCCGTTGCTTACACGTCAAAGTAAGTTGCCGGCATCAGAGGAAGACACTGCAGAATGGAGGAGTGGCGTGAAGGTGTGTTGAATCTTTTATTTTTTATGGGTGCGACATAACGTGAGGCATAAATACCAGAATGGACCCATAATGGGGAACATCTATTTCAGGATAGGGAACATATATACCAGGATGAGGAACATATATACCAGGATGTGCCCAGGATGAGGAACATATATACCAGGGCGTGCCCAGCATGGGGATCATATATACCAGGATGATGGACATATAAACCAGGATGGGCCAGGGATGGGAATCATATGTACAATTCTAAAAAAGGATAAAGGACATGCATATATATATATATATATATATATGTATATGTATATGTATATGTATATGTGTATATATATATATATATATATATATATATATATATACATATACATATACATATATACAGTGCCTACAAGTAGTATTCAACCCCCTGCAGATTTAGCAGGTTTACACATTCGGAATTAACTTGGCATTGTGACATTTGGACTGTAGATCAGCCTGGAAGTGTGAAATGCACTGCAGCAAAAAAGAATGTTATTTCTTTTTTTATAAATTGTGAAAAGTTTATTCAGATGGTCATTTATTATTCAACCCCTTAATCCACCAGAATTCTGTTTGGTTCCCCTAAATTATTAAGAAGTATTTCAGGCACAAAGAACAATGAGCTTCACATGTTTTGATTAATTATCTCTTTTTCCAGCCTTTTCTGACTAATTAAGACCCTCCCCAAACTTGTGAACAGCACTCATACTTGGTCAACATGGGAAAGACAAAGGAGCATTCCAAGGCCATCAGAGACAAGATCGTGGAGGGTCACAAAGCTGGCAAGGGGTACAAAACCCTTTCCAAGGAGTTGGGCCTACCTGTCTCCACTGTTGGAAGCATCATCCGGAAGTGGAAGGCTTATGGAACTACTGTTAGCCTTCCACGGCCTGGACAGCCTTTGAAAGTTTCCACCCGTGCTGAGGCCATGGCTTGACCAAAGAGTCAAGGCTAACCCAAGGACAACAAGGAAGGAGCTCCGGGAAGATCTCATGGCAGTGGGGACATTGGTTTCAGTCAATACCATAAGTAACGTACTCCACCGCAATGGTCTCCGTTCCTGACGAGCCCGTAAGGTACCGTCATGTCAAGGCTCGTCTACAGTTTGCTCATGATCACTTGGAGGACTCTGAGACAGACTGGTTCAAGGTTCTCTGGTCTGATGAGACCAAGATCGAGATCTTTGGTGCCAACCACACACGTGACATTTGGAGACTGGATGGCACTGCATATGACCCCAAGAATACCATCCCTTCAGTCAAGCATGGTGGTGGCAGCATCATGCTGTGGGGCTGTTTCTCAGCCAAGGGGCCTGGCCATCTGGTCCGCATCCATGGGAAGATGGATAACACGGCCTACCTGGAGATTTTGGCCAAGAACCTCCGCTTCTCCATCAAGGATCTTAAGATGGGTCGTCATTTCATCTTCCAACAAGACAATGACCCAAAGTACACAGCCAAGAAAACCAAGTTCTGGTTCAAAAGGGAAAAAATCAAGGTGTTGCAGTGGCCTAGTCAGTCTCCTGACCTTAACCCAATTGAAAACTTGTGGAAGGAGCTCAAGATTAAAGTCCACATGAGACACCCAAAGAACCTAGATAACTTGGAGAAGATCTGCATGGAGGAGTGGGCCAAGATAACTGCAGAGACCTGTGCCGGCCTGATCAGGTCTTATAAAAGACGATTATTAGCTGTAATTGCAAACAAGGGTTATTCCACAAAATATTAAACCTAGGGGTTGAATAATAATTGACCTACACTTTTATGTTGAAAAATTATTAAAATTTAACTGAGCAACATAACTTGTTGGTTTGTAAGATTTATGCATCTGTTAATAAATCCTGCTCTTGTTTGAAGTTTGCAGGCTCTAACTGATTTGCATCTTATCAAACCTGCTAAATCTGCAGGGGGTTGAATACTACTTGTAGGCACTGTATATATACCAGGATAGGCCAGAATGGGGATCAAATATACCTGGACATATATACAAGGATAGGTCCAGGATGGGGGATATATATACCAGAATGGGCCACATATTTACCAGGATGAGGGACATATACATCAGGATGGGAAAATTAGTACAGAATTGGGGGATATTACCCCCATAACAGTGTCAGCAGCAGATCCCTTTATAAGGCTGGACTCACACGAGCGTATGGCATCCGATGCGAGAGCATCGGATGCGATATGCTAATGTCCCCCGGCTCAGGCTCTGCTGCGAGCGTGAGCCGGGTGTCATGCGACTGTAACCCGATCTTGCGATCGGGTCACAGCTGTGAAGCTGAGTGCAGGCGCTGCGGAGGAGAGGGAGGGGTTAATCCTCCCATCTCCTCCACTGTCAGCCTGTGCGTAGATCGCACTGCACTGGGATAACATCCGAGTGCAGTCCGATGTATCTCTCGCATCCATTCACTTGAATGGGTGCGAGAGATACGGCGGTAGCAGCAAAACGCAGCATGCTGCCGCTTTTCTCGCATCCAGAATCTGGATGCGAGAAAAGCTGACCAACAGCTCAACCTCATTGCCTAACATTGGTCAGAGTGCAATGCGAGAATTTCTCGCATTGCACTCGTCCGATTTTCACGCTCGTGTGAGCGTACCCTTACACTGCGTTATGACCACACTTCTATTGCTTCAATTTTTTCTTTTATATTTTCCTCCTCTAAAACTTAGGTGCATCTTATATTCTGAAAAATATGGTAGTTATTTCAAAACTATCAAGTCTGAATTCTAGATTGGGATGACACTTGTAATATTTTTTTATTCAAGTGCTTGTAAGGTAAAAAACTAAGTAAAAAATGAATAGAAGGTAATAAAATATGAGTGACCACTAAGTGGTTGTTCCCATTCAGTAAATGAATGTTTCCATCTGCAGCTTATTATATACTAAATTATGCCCCATTCAGACAGTCACTGTACTGTCAAGAGGGGTTTTTCTGCATAAAGCAATCTGGAGGAGCCCCACAAAGAAATGCTAAACAGCCTATTATCAAGTGGCAATCTCTTTATATGCTTAAACAATTATAGAGACCATATCTCTTTCAGTAAGCATTGTCATTTTTAATAAATGAAGAGAATATAAATCTTCTTTAATATATTCAGAATTCAGGTGACTATTATTCCAATTCGCCTACTATATCTCACATATACTGTGAAGATTATCCTAAACAAGCAATGTCCTTGAGAAATTAATTTTCCGTTTTTTTTTATACATCTTATTGTAAACACATAACATAATACAGATGTAGCATTTCCTAACCCCTTAATGACCACAATACGCCTTTTTACTGATCTGAGATATGGAAGAAGAACATTCCCCGACGGGTGAAAATGCAGCAGATATCATCTTTACACTATATCTAACACCCTGCTGCATCCGCCATGATTGGTGTTGCCATCTGCCATGCTGCTGTCAATAGTAACAGCAGCATCTAGATGGTTAATACACGCAGGGGCTCACACTTTAACTCCATTGACAATTAAAGGCCAGATCAGAGGCTAATGATCTTAGGGGTACTTTGCACACTACGACATCGCAAGCCGATGCTTGCGATGCCGAGCGCGATAGTCCACGCCCCCGTCGCAGCTGCGATTTCTTGTGATAGCTGCCGTAGAGAACATTATCGCTACGGCAGCTTCACATGGACTTACCTGCCCTGCGACGTCGCTCTTGCCGGCGACCCACCTCCTTCCTAAGGGGGCGGGCCGTGCGGCGTCACAGCGACATCACACGGCAGGCGGCCAATAGAAGCGGAGGGGCGGAGATGAGTGGGACGTAAACATCCCGCCCACCGCCTTCGTTCCGCATAGCCGGCGTGAGCCACAGGACGCAGGTAGGAGATGTTCCTCGCTCCTGCGGCTTCACACACAGCGATGTGTGCTGCCGCAGGAACGAGGAACAACATCGTAACATCGGTCCTTCCGAAATTATGGAAATGACCGACACTACACCGATGATACGATTACGACACTTTTGCGCTCGTTAATCATATCAAAAACGATATACACACTACGATGTTGACAGCGACACTGGATGTGCGTCACTTTCGATTTGATCCCACCGACATCGCACCTGCAAAGTACCCCTTACAGCTATAGTGACCTGTTCAGATGTCAGCAAAATATAATTTTTCATTGCTGTCATTCCAATTTGCATTAATTCCTGAAAGGCAACTGAATAGTGAACAAAACTGCCATTTTGGGTATGCAGAGGGGGCTGGTTTTAAATGGTATGACTTTGGGTGGCTTTCCAATATATAGGTCCTCTAAAGTAACTTGAAATCTGAATAGGTGCCTAAAAAAATAAGTTTTGTATATTTCCTTGAAAGAAACAAAAAAGTAAAAATTGCTGCTAAACCTTTAAACCTTCTTGCATCCTAAAAAAGTAAAAGGACATATGACAAATGGTGCTTATCTAAGGTACACATTGGGTAAATGTTGTTTATTAACTATGTTGTGTGGTGTGATTGAATTACAGGTATAAACAATCAAAGCTTGAAAATTACTAATTTATTTACATCTTTGACTAATGTCTGATGTTTTCGAAAATTAATGCAAAACATATCAAAGTAAATTTACCACGCTGCGTTTTGCTTTTTTTTACATTTATAGTTTTAAAATTAAAAGCAGCTTTTTACAGTAGCAGCAAAAGCCATGAGATTTCAGACATCTCATGCACACACCTGCTTATATCCTGACTGAAATTGGAAACGGCTGCGTTTTTGAAAGAATCATCGTGTTAATTCTTTCAGATTTTTTGCAGCTTTTTTTCACCATTGAAAGCAATAAGAAAATGCAAAAACGCAGCGGCATTTTTTGCTATGTTTTTGCTGCTTTTGTGGTGAATGAAAATGACGTTATTTAAACATATACTGTAGAAAAACGACACCGCAAAAACCCAGCAAAAAAACGCAAAACCTGGTTTTTGGAAGCAGTCTTTTTTTTACTGCCAAAGGCCCCCTTCACACGTCAGTGAAAAACACTGACGTTCTTCACTGACATGTAAAACACGCACATGTCCCTCTGTGTTCCGTGATTCACGGCACAAGTGGGTTGTCCATGTGCAATCCGTGATCCGTGATTACAAATGGCCATTACTCACCTGCCTTCGCTCCTGCTGTCCGAGGTGCTGAACTCCTCGGCTCTGCAGCATCCGCCCACCGCTCTCTGCAGCTACTTCTGGGTCGGCTGTTCCTGCTTTCATGAATATTCATGAGCCGGGCAGGAGCTGCAGAGAGCAGAGGCTGCACAGCGTGTCGCTGAAAGGGTGAGTTGAAAATGTTTATTATTTTATAGGTCAGTGATTTTCCCGTACATGTTTCACGGATCACACACGGATCACACTATTGTGTGGTCCGTGGGACATCAGTGATGCCAGAAAAAAACGGCAGAATCACGGACACTCATGTACGCTGCACGGAGACACGTTCAGTGAAAAATCACTGATGTGTGAGCAGACCTATTGATTATAATGTGTCTGCATATGTCAGTGATTCTGGTACGTATTAAAAAAAGCACAAACGTCCCAGAATCACTGACATTTGAAGGGGGCCAAAAGAGCAGGATCGGCTACAGAAAAACAGCAGCAAAAAAGCAACGTGAACATAGCCTAACAAAGTATAATGTGTCAGGAAAAAACAATCTGAAAATCACTGGGATGTGTTGAAACGCTTTAGAGTTATTGCCACATAAAGTGACAGTCAAATTTGGTGCGATCACTAAAAGAGCGTTTATGCATTTATGCTACAAGATAACCATAAATGAGCATTGTTAAAAAAGCTTGTTTCACTAGTATCTTGCCATGTAAACAACCTGCCCGATGAACAAGCAAAACACTCATTAAACTGGTGAAATTATCTTTTAGGCTGCACAAAAGATCATTGTTTTCAGAAGTGCATCGTTCTGTATAAACAAGACTCACTGCTGAGAGTTAAGGTCCAGTCACACTAAGCAACTTACCAGCGATCCCAACAACGATAGGGATCGCTGGTAAGTTGCTAGGAGGTTGCTGGTGAGATGTCACACTGCAACGCTCCAGCGATCCCACCAGCAACCTGACCTGGCAGGGATCGCTGGAGCGTGGCTACACGAGTTGCTGGTGAGCTCACCAGCAACCAGTGACAAGCCCCCAGCGCCGCGTGGAAGATGCTGCGCTTGGTAACTAAGGTAAATATCGGGAAACCAACCCGATATTTACCTTGGTTACCAGCTCACGCAGCTACACGTGCAGAGAGCAGGGAGCAGCGCACACTGAGCGCTGGCTCCCTGCTCTCCTAGTACAGCACACATCGGGTTAATTACCCGATGTGTGCTGCAGCTAAATGTGCACAGAGCAGGGAGCAGCGCACAATGCTTAGCGCTGGCTCCCTGCTCTCCTAGTACAGCACACATCGGGTTAATTACCCGATGTGTGCTGCAGCTAAATGTGCACAGAGCAGGGAGCAGCGCACAATGCTTAGCGCTGACTCCCTTCTCTCCTAGCTACAGCACACATCGGGTTAATTAACCCGATGTGTCCTGCAGCTACATGTGCACAGAGCAGGAGCCGGCACTGACAGTGAGAGCGGGGGAGGCTGGTATCAAAGGTAAATATCGGGTAACCAAGGACAGGGCTTCTTGGTTACCCGATGTTTACATTGGTTACCAGCCTCCGCAGAAGCCGGCTCCTGCTGCCTGCACATTTAGTTGTTGCTGTCTCGCTGTCACACACAGCGATCTGTGCTTCACAGCAGGACAGCAACAACTAAAAAATGGCCCAGGACATTCAGCAACAACCAGCGACCTCACAGCAGGGGCCAGGTTGTTGCTGGATGTCACACACAGCAACATCACTAGCAACATCGCTGCTACGTCACAAAAAATGTTCGTTAGCAGCGATGTTGCTAGCGATGTTGCTTAGTGTGACGGGGCCTTTATAGAACAGCACATAAGTGATCTAGTTTACCCACTGTGCATCGTTTACCTTGGTTTGTCTCTTTTGGGCTACGTTCACAAGTTGCATTTTTGCTGCATTTTTCTGCAGCTAAAACCTGCTCTTTTGGCAGTAAAAAGCCTGCTTCCAAAAAGAAGGTTTTGCTGCTTTTTTTCTGTGTTTTATGTTGCATTTTTGGTTTGTCAATTGTATACAGTACATGTTTGGACTCTTTCACACATCTGTGCAAAGCATAACCGTTTTGCACAGTCCATGGTGAAGCTGCATATGTTTGTGCGTGTTCCGTGTGCTATCCGTGTGACATACGGATAGCGAACGGATAGAATGAGCTGGTATATTTACCTGTCTCTGGCGCTGCTGTCTTCCGCGCTGCTGTTACTTTCGGGTCCGTAGTCAGTTCAGTGAATATGTAAAGAGTTTAATGAGCAGGCCTGGAAGCAACAGCAGAGGCTGAGACAGCAGCGCTGGAGACAGGTAAGTATAAAAATTCTTTATATTTATGTCACCTGTGTTTTATCCAGTATGTGTCACACGGATCACATCAGGGTGCGGTCCGTGTGACACCTGTGCTGCTGGCAGAAAATGGGTATGTCGCCGCGTGGAGCACACAGACAAGCATAGTTATATAGTTACATAGATTGAAAAAAAAAACATCGGTTCATCTAGTTCAACCTTCCTCCACAAATTCTACATTTTGTCATTAAGTCATTTATAACCGACAAGGTTGTGTGTACTGAGGAAATCATCCAGTCTTTTTTTAAAAGTTGTTATAGTATCTGCCATTACTACCTCTTGTGGTAGGGCATTCCACAGTATGACTGCTTAACTGTAAAGAACCCTTTCCTATTTAGCTGCCGGAATCACATTTCTTCCACTCGCAGTGTATGCCCCCTGGTCCTTAGTATTGTCTTTGGAAGGAAGAAGTCATGTGCCAGTCCTTTATATTGACCACACATGTATTTATACATATAAATGAGATCTCCTCTGAGACGTCTTTTTTCTAAGCTAAACAAATCCAACTTTTTCAACCTGTCATCATATGGGAGGCCTTCCATTCCTTGTAGTAGTCTAGTTAACCGCCTTTGAACTGACTCTAACTTCTGATTGTCCTTTTTAGAATGTGGAGTCCAAAACTGGATCCCATATTCCAGATGCGGCCTTACAAGTGATTTATAGAGGGGTAACAATACGTTGGGATCATGGGATCCTAATCTCTCTTTTTATACATCCTAAAATCTTGTTTGCTTTAGCAGCTGCTGCTTGACAATGCGTACTTCTGCACAGCTTATTTCTAACCAGAATCCCCAATTTTTCTCCTGTTCTGTAGTCCTGAGTTTACTTCTATTCATTGTATATACAGCTATAGTATTACTACATCCTAGGTGCATTACTTTACAATTTTCATCATTAAATCTCATTTGCCAAGTGTCTGCCCCTTCAGATATCTTATCCAGATCGTTTTGTACTATTGTACTATGAAGGTCAGTTTTTAATATCCTACATAGTTTGGTGTCATCAGTACAGACTGACACTTTGCTAGCAATCCCATCCACAAGGTCATTAATAAAGAGATTAAAAAGAATTGGTCCTAGCACAGATCACTGCGGCACCCCACTGCTGACTTTAGCCCATTTAGAGATTTACCATTTATGACTACTCTGTTTCCTATCTTTTAGCCAATTCCTTACCCAGTTGCATATAGTTTCCGCTAGTCCTTGCTTCTGGAGCTTTAGTATAAGGCTATTGGGAAAACAATGATGTGTGACCAAGCCCATTGATTTTAATGGGCCTATGTGTGTCCGTGTCTCCGGTACATGTGAAAACAGATGTCACGCGTACCGGAGTCATAGATGTGAGAAGGAGGCCTTTAATAAACTTAAGCGGGCTTTACACGCTACGATTTCGCTACAGCGATCTCGTTGGGGTCACGGATTTTGTGACGCACATCCGGCCGCTGTAGCGATGTCGTAGCGTGTGACTCCTAGGAGCGATTTTGGATCGTTGCAAAAACGTCCAAAATCGCTCCTCGTTGACATGGGGGTCCGCTGCCAGTTATCGCTGCTGTCGCAGGGGCGAAGTTGTTCCTCGTTCCTGCGGCAGTGCACATCGCTACATGTGACGCCGCAGGAACGAGGATCATCTCCTTACCTGCCTCCTGCCACAATGCGGAAGGAAGGAGGTGGGCGGGATGTTACGTCCCGCTCATCTCCGCCCCTCCGCTTTCATTGGGCGGCCGCTTAGTGACGTCGCTGTGACGCCAAACGGACCGCCCCCTTAGAAAGGAAGCGGTACGCCGGTCACAACAACGTCGCTATGCAGGTAAGTATGTGTGACGAGAGTGCCAGATTTTGTGCACGACGGGCAGCGATATGCCCGTTTCGCACAAACGATGGGGGTGGGTCGCATGCTAGCCGAATATCGCAGCATGTAAAGCCACCCTTACTTTTATTCACCACAAAAGCAGAAGAAATGCAGTGATTCCGTTTTTGCTCTCTCATTCGTTTCAATGGAGAAAAACGCAGCAAAAAACAATGAAGGAATTGACATACTGCTGCTTTCAAAAAGTCAGCAGATTTCCATTTTAGTCAAGAAAAAAAACAACAAATGTGTGCATGATATCTCATAGCTTTTGCTGGTACTGTAAAAAGCAGCTCTTAATTTGAATAAAGCTCATGAAAAAAAAACCGCTGCAAAAACACAACGTGTGAACATAGCTTAACCCCTTAAGGACGAAGCCAGTTTTGTACTTAATGCCCAGGCTATTTTTTGCAATTCTGACCAGTGTCCCTTTATGAGGTTATAACTCTGGAACGCTTCAACGGATCCCGGTGATTCTGAGACTGTTTTTTCGTGACATATTGTACTTCATGACAGTTATAAATTTAGAACGATATTTTTTGCTTTTATTTGTAAAAAAATTGGAAATTTGATGAAAATTTTTAAAATTTTGCAATTTTCAAACTTTTAATTTTTATGCCCATAAACAAGAGAGTTATGTCACACAAAATAGTTAATAAATAACATTTCCCACTTGTCTACTTTAGATCAGCACAATTTCTGAAACAACATTTTTTGGGGTTAGGAAGTTAGAAGGGTTCAAAGTTCATCAGCAATTTCCCATTTTTTCAACAAAATTCACAAAACCATTTTTTTAGGGACCACATCACATTTGAAGTGACTTTGAGAGGCCTGGGTGACAAAAAATACCCTAAAGTGACACCATTCTAAAAA
This sequence comes from Anomaloglossus baeobatrachus, assembly GCF_048569485.1. Classification (NCBI taxonomy): domain Eukaryota; kingdom Metazoa; phylum Chordata; class Amphibia; order Anura; family Aromobatidae; genus Anomaloglossus; species Anomaloglossus baeobatrachus. The sequence goes on along the minus strand of NC_134357.1, from coordinate 136,674,065 downwards.
CTGCACCCCTCAAAGTACTCAAAGCCACATCCAAGAAGTTTATTAACCCTTCAGGTGCTTTACAGGAACTAAAGCAAAGTGGAATGAAAAAAAGCAAAAAATAAAATTTTACCTAAAATGTTGCTCTACCCCAAATTTATTCACTTTTAGAAGAAATAACACAACAAAATTAACCCCAAAATTTGTTACCCACTTTCTTATGAACGCATTAATACCCCACATGTGGTCAGAAACCTCTGTTTGGACAAATGGGAGGGCTCGGAACAGAAGGAGCAATATTTGAATTTTGGAAAGCAAAGTTGGCTGAAACAGATTGCGGGCACCATGTTGCATTTACAGTTCCAATAAGGTACCTAAACAGCAGAAACCCCTCACAAGTGATACCATTTTGGAAACTAGACCCCTTAAGGCTCCTATCTAAGGGTATAGTGAGAATTTTGGACCCACAGGTACTTCACAGATTTTGATAACGTTACATTGTCATATTGAAAATTTTCATTTTTTTCCCTCAAAAATGTTGCTTTAGCATCAATTTTCTCACTTTTTCAAGAGGTAATTCCAAAAATTTGACCCCAATGTTTGCTACCCACTTTTTTATGAGCGCGGTGATACCTCACATGTGGTCTGTAACCCTTGTTTGGACAAATGGGAGGGCTTGGAACGGAAGGAGCAATATTTGAATTTTGGAAAGGAAATTTGGCTGAAAAAGATTGCAGGCACCATGTCGCATTTGGAGGACTCCTCAGGTACCTAAACAGCAGAAACCCACCCACAAGTGACTCCATTTTGGAAAATAGGCCCCTCAAGGAATTTATCTAGATGTTTGGTGAGTACCCTGAACCCCCAGGTGCTTCACAGAAGTTTATAACGTTGAACCATGAAAATAAAAAAATAAAATTTTACCACAAAATTGTTACTTCAACCAGGTAGCTTTTATTTCACAAGGGTAACAGGAAAAAAAGTCACCATGAAATTTATTGTGCAATTTCTCCTGAGTTTGGCGATACCTTATATGTGGTGGAAATCAACTGTTTGGGCACACGGCGGGGCTCGGAAGGGAAGGAGTGCCATTTGACTGCAAAATTGTCTGGAATCAATAGCGGACGCCATGTTGCATTTGGAGAGCCCCTGAGGTGCCTAAACAGTGAAGCTCCTCAACATGTGGCCACATTTTGGAAAATAGACCCCTCAAGGAATTTATCTAGATGTTTGGTGAGTGCCCTGAACCCCCAGGTGCTTCACAGAAGTTTATAATGTTGAGCTGTGAAAATAAAAAAAATACATTTTTTTTTACCACAAAATTGTTACTTCAACCAGACAGCTTTTTTTTATCAAGAGTAAAAGGAAAAAATTCAGCATAAAATGTATTGTGCAATTTCTCTTGAGTATGCTGATACCTTATGTGTGATGAAAATCAACTGTTTGGGTGCACGGCAAGGCTCGGAAGGGAAGGAGCGCCATTTGACTGCAGAATTGGTTGGAATCATTAGTGGACGCTATGTCGCATTTGGAAAGCCCCTAAGGTGCGTAAACAGTGGAGCTCCCCCACAAGTGACCCCATTCTGGAAACAAGACACCTCAAGGCTTTTATCTAGGTGTATAGTGAGCATTTTGAATCCACGAGCACTTCACAGAATTTGATAAGCTTAGGTTGCCATATTGAAAATTTTCATTTTTTTCACAAAAATGTTGATTCAGAATCAAATTTCTCACTTTTTCAAGAGGCAACAACAAAACATGGATCCCACAGGTTGTTATCCAATTTCTTGTGAGAGCAGGGATACCCCACATGTGGAAAAAAATCTCTGTTTGGATAAATGGGAGGGCTTGGAATGGAAGGAGCACCATTTGAATTCTGGAATAGTTGAAATAAATTGCACGCACCATGTCACATTAGCAGGGCCCCTTGGGTACCTATACATCAGAAACCCCCCACAAGAGACCCCATTTTGGAAACTGGACCCCTCAAGGATTTTATTCAGGAGTATAGTAAGCATTTTGATTCCACAGGTACTTCACAAAAATGTTGCTGTAGCAACACATTTCTCACTGTTAGGCTATGTGGCCATGATCCAGCGACATGGCATCTAGTACACCGTGTCAGTCTTACTGCAGAGATGTGAGTGTTGTCCACGGGAGAATGCAGCTGCCCGTGCCCACGATTTGGGTTCAGGCTGCTGTGGAATTAGCTCTATTCTACGTGCAGAGAACACCCTTGTCTCCGCAGCATAAATTGACATGCTGAGGCTCGGGAAGCTGTACCACAGGTCGGTTTATGCTGCGGAGAAAAGAAGCACATTGGGCATGGGATTTCTAAAATTCCTTCCACTGTGCCTCTACTGCACAATGCAGCGTTATGGACGCAGGAAAAACACTCTGCGCCCAAAACGCTGCAAACCCTGATTGTGGGCACAAAGCCTAAAATGCTACAGTGGATGAATGGATAGATGTCAAACACATATAACATCCCACCCCCTGCATATTCTAAGCTGGCGCCCTTTAGTGCCTTTCATGTGGCACTAAAGGGTGCCTAGCCTTGTATTTAGCCCAAAAAAAAATAATTAAAATAAATGACATGGGGTCCCCCCTATTTTTGATAGCCAGCTAGGGTAAAGCAGACAGCTGTAGCCTGCAAACCACAGCTGACAGCTTCACCTTGGCTGGTGATCAATTTGGAGGGCTCCCCAAGCTGTTTTTTTTTTTTAAATTTTATAATAATTAAAAAACAAACACAAACGTGGGGTCCCCCCAAATTAGGTCACCAGCCAAGATGAAGCGGACAGCTGGGGTCTGGTATTCTCAGGGTGGGAAGAGCCATGGTTATTGGACTCTTCTCAGCCTAAAAATAGCAGGCCGCAGCCGCCCCAGAAGTGGCACATCCATTAGATGCGCCAATCCTGGCGCTTCGCCCCAACTCATCCCGCGCCCTGGTGCGGTGGCAAACGGGGTACTAAATGGGGTTGATACCAGATGTGTAATGTCACCTGGTATCAAGCCCAGCAATTAGTTATGTCACAGCGTCTTATTTGATACCAGACATAACTAATTGACAGTAATACAAAAAAAAAATTGACAACAAAAAAAAATTTAGTTGAAACCCCGGAGATTTTCTGACGCTGGGGGGCGCTATTTACCTTTTTGTGACCGCCGTTTATAGACGGCGGATCAGAATAAGGACCTGATTCTGCCGCCGTTTATCTCCGTAAGGCTGTCGTAATGGGGTTAAACTAGCCGGTCAGAGTAAATAGACCTTAATCCGTTAAACGAAAACACAAAAAAAGATAAAAAGATATCACAATGCAGAAAGTTAACACAACCAAAGCTTCTATAGTTAGGGGTCAAGTTACATTTTTGTACATCGGGATATATTACCAAAATGTGATACATTATAAAAAAAAGCTGCATCTGTAAATCTTTTATAATACACCTAAGGCCTAGGACACACGGCGAGAAAAACTGTGCGAGTGGAATGTGATAAAAAAAAATCCCATGCCACTCGGACCAATATTACGCTATGAGGCTGCTCCTATGAGCGATTATTTTCTCAGCCCTAATCGTACCGTGAAAACAGTCACAGCATGCTGCAGGTGGAATGCGATCCTGTTCCATTCGCACCCATGCAAGTCTATGGGGCGAGAGAAACATCGCACTGCTCTCGCATTACACCGCTGTAAAGCGAGAACAGTGCGAGAATCGTATCAGCCGGCAACGGAGGAGATAGGGAGGTAAATTCCTCCCCTCCACACCGCCGTCCCCCCTTTGCAACGGTGGTCTGATCACACGATCGGATAAAGAAAACCTATGGGACTCTACACAGCGTCTTCACAAAGCTATCAACGATATGCAACTGAACTAGAAAAAAAAGTTAATTCTCAAGAGTTTTAAATTAATTCCAAAAGTTAATTCTTCTAGAAAATAATTTCCCAATATAAAAGCATTTTACAACGAACAATTGTGAGACAATCAATCAAGTGAAACATTTGTATTCATCCAAATAATGAAAAAAAACCAAGGCTCTTCACATTTTATAATCACATATTTACTTCTTGAAAAATCTCGATTCAGATTCAATAAATGTTATTATAAATACAAATAGAACAGAAAACAATAAAATAATACCCCAAAAAAACCCGAAGACCAATTTATGTATTTTATTTACAATATGAATAAACTAATCCTCCAAAAATACAATAAGAAACAAATTGTAACTAAATACATTACAATGCAAGAGAAGTAGCCAGCTCAGCTAGGAAGGAGGTTCAGGGACTCGACACGGCATCACTGATTGCAAATAAGGGAAAGAAATCCAGCACTCTTGTGGTATCCGGTAAAATGGTAGAAAGAACTTCTTTATTCAAAATTCATTGAAAATCCAGCATCAAGGGCAGAAGAATGTGCGATGACGCGTTTCAATCACGCAGTGTGCTCGTAATCAGAAATATATTGCAAGGTACAAGTTTAAAATGATGTGGCACCTTGTGAAGTGTACGGACTTAGACATGTTCATCTCTAAAAGATGCTTTTGTATAAGCAGGCAGACGAACAATGTTTATATAAATATATAGATATATATATGGCCGAATTCCCTCCCTAACCAGCCCTGTATAACGTATGAATGTATAAAAAAAACTACTTATAAAGCTTGCTGTCCTTATGCTAATTAAGCCTGTGACTAGTCGCGGGGGCGTTAGTTCCCCTACATAGTCGTCCCTCTTTCCGTGTGGTTATGCCTCTGTGTGTGTGATAACATGATTTCCAGGAGGTGGCTTTACTGCCAGCTCCTCGAAATCTCATGCATGCATGTGGCTCATTTTGGCTGTGCCAGTATGCTATTGAAGCAGGGTGTACACGTCACAGCTTCGTTAGGCACACTGTGCATGACCGGGAGTTCAGAAGCTGTGTACGGGAGCCATCGTCTTAACTTCCGGTCATGCATAGTGCACTTAATAAAACCGGGAAGCGTCCAACCTGTTTCTGAGGTGCATTGATGGATCCGCAATGAGCCTCACGCATATGTAGATTTCCAGAAGCTGGCGGTGTTTCTGGCTCGTGGAAATCATGTTATCCTGTACACAGATGCATGATAACATGTAAAAAGGGCCAACTAATCTGGGGAAACAACGCCCTTTCGACTAGTTACAGGCCTAATAAAAACAGTGCAGTTTATAAAACATTTTATTAAACATTCATATTGGTGAATAGCATTATACAGGGCTGGTTAGGGAGGGAATTTGGGCATACAGGTATCAATGCTGCTGGGCTGGAGGGCCTAGGGATCCTGACAAGTTCAAATTCTGAATGCCTATCACAGTCTGATTGATTGCCGTGACTGGCCTGACGTCACAGGAACTGCCTATGAAATCCCGCACTGCCCATCACCTCCCCAGGCATGCGCACTGAATCTGAGTGTTCATCCCCAGCTTCAGTTCATATGTATGCATGCTCCGGATCCTGAGCACATATGAAATGAAGCAGGAGACGGGCACCCAGATTCAGTGCGCAATCCCGGGGAGATGATGGGCAGTGTAGAAGTGCAGGATTTACTTGGAGACTTATGTGAGACACTTTTGGAATTTCTAGTAGAAATATAATGCAAAATAATTTTTCAAATCCTTGTATAGTGAAAACCATAAATTACTCATTTATGTTCTTGATGAACAATTGATTTAATAGCCAATTGTGTTTTTCTTCTTTGTGATGCTAATGTTTTATGCCTGCTTTACACGCTTCAATAAATCTTTCAATCCGTCGTTGGGGTCAAGTTGTAAGTGACGCACATCCTGCATCGTTCGTGACGTATTTGCGTGTGACACCTACGTGCAATCAAGATTGAACGAAAATACGGTGATCGCATACACGTCGTTTATTCCTCATACATTGGACGTTTTGTTGTATGAACCTAGTCAATTGAAACGTGTGACATCCCTCATACGATTTTGATGTCTGAGGCTATGTGCGCAGGTGTGCGCTCTGCACCGCAGCTTAAAAAAGGTCTGCTTCAGAGCGCAGCTGAAAAGCTGCGTTCTGAAGCGCCTCACAATGTCTGTCATTCACTAATCTCTGTCAGTCCGTCACTATCTCTGTCCCTCTCTCTCTGTCCATGTCAGTCTATCCCTCTTACCCCCTCTCTCATACTCACCGATCTCCGATCCCCGGCGCGGCTCTGCACGGCATTCACACTGCTCCGGCGGCTTTTACTGTTTTGAAAAAGCCGGCCGCCCATTAAACAATCTCGTATTCCCTGCTTACCCCGCCCACCGGCGCCTATGATTGGTTACAGTGATACACGCCCCCACGCTGACTGACAGGTGTCACACTGCACCCAATCACAGCAGCCGGTGGGCGTGTCTATACTGTGCAGTGAAATAAATAATTAAATAATTAAAAAAAACGGCGTGCGGTCCCCCCCAATTTTAAAACCAGCCAGATAAAGCCATACGGCTGAAGGCTGGTATTCTCAAGATGGGGAGCTCCACGTTATGGGGAGCCCCCCAGCCTAACAATATCAGCCAACAGCCGCCCAGAATTGCCGCATACATTAGATGCGACAGTTCTGGGACTGTACCCGGCTCTTCCCGATTTGCCCTGGTGCGTTGGCAAATCGGGGTAATAAGGAGTTATTGGCAGCCCATAGCTGCCAATAAGTCCTAGATTAATCATGTCAGGCGTCTCCCCGAGATTCCTTCCATGATTAATCTGTAAATTACAGTAAATAAACACACACGCCCGAAAAAATCCTTTATTATAAATAAAAAACACAAACATATGCCCTGGTTCACCACTTTAATCAGCCCCAAAAAGCCCGCTAGCGAGATCGCAGTGTGTAAAGCGGCCTTAAGGCTAAGTTTACAAGTTAAAAACGGAGAAAAAGATATGTTTGCAGAACTTTTTTCCCAATGAATCTCGGCAGGATCTGATCTAATGATTGGTATCTCCGTGCAGCGTACACGCATGTCCGTGATTGCCGCGCAGAGTCATGTCCATTTTTTTCTGGCATCACTGATGTCCCATGGACCATACTATGGTGTGGTCCATGAAACACGTACCAGAAAAACACGAACATTGAAAATAAAAAACATTTTCAACTCACTTTCTCCAGAGCTGCTTCTCTCCGGCTTCTGCTGCAGAGGCAGCTACTTATTCTCATGCATATTCATGTATGCAGCCACAGCCAAACCGGAAGCAGGAGCGGGGGCAGGTGAGTTTATCGCCATGTGCAATCACGGAGTACGGATCACGTATCACAGACTGCACATGGACAACTCACGTGTGTCGTAAATCACGAAACACGGAGGGACATATGCGCTCTTTACACGACAGTAAAAAACGTTTGTGTTTTTCACTGACATGTGAAACAGGCCTAAGGCCTCCGACACACTCACGTGAAAATCACGCACGTGCCGAGAGACACTTATTTCCCCTGCGTGTTGCGTGCAGGTAAGTACGTGTCTCTGGTATATGCGGGCCACGTGTGTTCTACGTGTGCTATAATTTACATACTCACGTGGTCCTTCCTGCTGTCCGCGCTGCTGTCCGTGTTGCTGATCTTCGGTCTCCAGCCCTCCCGTCTCCCCGCTGCTGCTGCTGCCGCCAGGCAGTGAAGTGAATATTAAATGAGAATAATGAGCGGCGGTCGGCAGCAAGAGGCAGCAGCGGCAGAGACAGGAGGGCTGGAGAAGGTGAGTTAATGTTTTTTTTTTTCACTGACACATGTGTTTTCTCCGGCGCGTGTCACACGGGACCGCATCCACACTACACCGGTGTGGTACGGGTGTGGGCCATGTGACACCCGTGCTGCGGGAGAAAACATTGACATGTCAGCGCTTTGAAAAATGCAAACACGTACAAACGCACACGGACACACGTTCCGTGTGGTTTTACGTGTGTGTGCCTGCTACAATAGGGTAGCATTGCTTCCCGTGTCTCCGTGCCGGATGTGTGTCGCAGGCCTAAGACAGACAGCTGTTCTGTCAGTGATATAGACATGCAAGGAGTGCTCATTTCTGCTCAATTCACACAGAGTTTGTGATTAATGTGTGATCAGTGTAAAATAACTGAAACTCTCACTGATCTGGAGAATGGGGGTCCCAAAGACCCTAAGATGTGCCCTGTTGATAGTTTATGAATGTAGTCAGTGGTAAAAACCCCTTTAAAGGGAACCAGATAGCTGGATCAACACCTATGAACTAATTATATGGCTGCAATTATCTTGTAAGACTGATGGTAGGGAAGCCCATTGTATTGGGAAAGTTTACAGTATATGGTGATACTCACCTTTTAAACATTTTTGCCACATATCCAAAGGAGGTTGAGCAGTTGAAAAGGCATACACTACGGACAGACCAGTCCTGCCCCATCTGACAACTGCGCGTTCACTGAACACTGACTGAAGACTTACAATTTTGCATCCCATTTCTGCCTGTGATCACCGCGACTTTGGGCTTGTGCATTGTGGCTTTAAGCCCAGACATGTACAGTAGATAGGACATGTGCAGTGGATCTCAAGTCACTGCGCTACCAAGCAGCCCGGGATGCAGAGTTCAGGGAAGAGAAAGTGAGGCCGACTGGTAGACGGGGCAGGACTGGTCTGCTCGTCTTACCTGCCTTTTTCGACTAGTTAAGGTCTTTCAAAGAAGTTTGAAAAGACGAGAAACACCATATACTGTCTATGAACTTTCCCCATACAATGGTGGTACCTGTAATCAGTCATAAAACACAAATGCAGCCATATAATTATTTTCTAGGTGTTGATTTGGCTGTCAGGTTCCCTTTAAGAGACAGAGGATTTTACTAAAGACCTTTTTTCCCCATCAGGGATGTACAGTTTATAAGATAAAGCTTGTGATATAGTGTATTAGCTTCCCTGGAGCCATAACTTTTTAAAATTTGGATGAGGAAAAAGGAGGGTGATTAAAACTTTTGTTTTTCTTCTTGCTGGGGGTTTGTGAACCTTGGGTATATAAATAATAAGCAATTTTTTGCAAGATTTCTGAGGAAAAGTTGAAAAATAATTGCCCGTACACTTGCATAAATTCCACAGAAAATATGCACAAATCATGATGTGCAACTAAACTATGCAAAAAAATAATTTTTGTGCTTCAAAATTGAAAAATAACTTAAAAACTGGGCATGGGCTGCAACTTCTGAACAGATTTAGGAATACTAAAACCAAAAAAGAAAAATGTTGACACTAACCTATATCTACTATAACTAAAGGACAGTTTACAATGTGCCAAATGCATGCAGGAATGTAACTTTTAATGAATTTGGGGCAATTTGCTCAATTTGTTAAAAAAAAATTGGGAGGAAAATGAGGGGTGCATCTTTGCGAATGTGGTGGAGAGAGGTAGCAGGAGGCAGGGGCGTTGCTGCGGGTGGTGTGCTGCGAGCTGTGGGCTGAGAGGTAGGTGCCATGTCGGCAATGCTTCAAACAATGGTTCTCAGAGTTGGCGCGTGCGCAGATGAAGTTCTTGGCTCAAGATTTTATCTGCGCACGTGCTGACTCCGACCCGTTGATCTCCCAGCAATGGACTTGAGGAAAATTGCTCCCGGAGGTGGCACGTGCGCAGATGAGATCTTGACTTGTCATTGAGCCGATAGCTCAATCTGCGCCCGCGCCGACTCCGGGTGCCATTTCTTTGAAGCCCACACTGCTAACAGTTTATTAGTGTTTGCCTACCTCACAGTGCCGCCGCCAGCCGTGAGCATTTGGGCCCCCCTCTGCACCATCACCCTGCTCCACTACTACCCCTGCCTCCTGTAACCCCACTACACCACTGCTGCTGCCCCCCACGGTAAGACACCACCGGCTTATAAGACGGAGCCTTTTTTTAACCTTTTTTCTAAATTTGGGATGCGTCTTGTAATCCGGTGTGTCTTATGAACTGAAAAATAAGGTACTTTGTGCCACTGAATACATGCAAAAATGTACTTTTTTTTTGTCTTCCAGCAGGACTGGATCAGATGGGCTGATTAAAGCATTGGACTTTACTGAAGACCCAAATGTCATTCTGGAATAATGAGTGAAGACAAGTATCCAGGAAACAGCAGAATGCAGTTGGAGTTTCCAAGAATTTTAGCATCACTAGCGCTTGTTCTTAATCCTGGGCACAATAAAAATTACATGGAGAAGATGATGTGCTATTAGAGAGTAACTTTATTAATGAGCTCTACATTCTAACATTGCCTACTATGAACAACTTTTGAAGCGGTTTTTCCTCCATAATATTTGAAGAACTATTGTCAGGACATGCCATCATTTCCTAAATGATGGAGGCCCAAGGGTTCTCAAAATATGACACAGCATCACTAGGTAGACTCTGTCACCAGGTATTTGCTGCCCATCTGTGACCCTGATTCTAATGTTGGGTCACATATCCAACATCTTGATAAAACACGGTTTATTTGTTGGATTTCTGCTAGTCCTCTCAGTGAAAAGCACTTCCTAAGTAGTCCTCAGTATTTAAGAGCTCCAACTATCACAGCTGCTCTTCCTCAATCACTGATTGTCTGCTTTCTGCCTATGCACAGGGAGCGGGATGTCATTCAATGGTGTGAGTGGTTTATAAAGAGCTGATCATTGAGAGGACTGGCAGAGCTGCAGCAGACAAAAGTGATCTTATGAAAACTACAGCTAGAAGCCTAGTAAGCAACATGTCAGACTCTGTGCCTGTTTTTGCTGTCCTCAGATTGGCAAGCATAAATCTGATGGTATTATTGACTCCTTTAAGTGATCTGACTTCTCCATATGTTTCTTTATCTTGCTTCCTTTATTCTTGGATTCTACACTGTCAGACAATACCTTTGTTAGCCAGTGAAGCATGGTAGACTGGCACTTACTGATTTTTCCAAATAATTGATTTAAGAGGTTGGCAACTTATGCAGGCGTCACACGATACGATCTATCGTGCGATCGCACGAGCGATCGTACCCGCCCCCGTTGTTTGTGCATCACGGGCAAATCGCTGCCCGTCTCGCACAAAGTCGTTAAACCCCTGTCACACGTACTTACCTGCTGAGTGACGTCGCTGTGGGCGGCGAACATCCACTTCCCGAAGGGAAGCCGCCGGCCAATAGAAGCGGAGGGGCGGAGATGAGCGGGACGTAAACATCCCGCCCACCTTCTTCCTTCAGCATTGCTGGCGGCCGCAGGTGAGCTGCAGTTCATCGTTCCCGGGGTAAATACAAAATGTATTTTGTATTTGCTAGGTTTTTTCAGTTGGCACCTATACACACTTGTAGGATGTGCAGGTCAGTCTTTTCAAATATTTGCAGTGAGTTTTTTTCTGACTGAGCACTCCGCCCTATAAACCAGGCTGTGTTCACAATCCTTATACCAGGAGTCCTAGCTGCCCAGACATGGAGGTTAGTCCAGATAGTGGCATTTCAAGTTAGATTTTTAGTCTAGCTGCCCAGGCATGGATGTTTTTAACCTAGATAGTGGCATTTTAGTTAGGAACCCGGAATATTGAGATTTACCTTGCCGTTTGGTGTCCGGGCTTACATGCATTGGCCAATTCATAAACTAAAAATCTCATGTTTTCATATAGCAGTAATGCAGTACCAGAGTTCCCTTATACATTGATGGCATTTAATGTGCGGCTGTATCCATTTTGTATTTGCTAGGTTTTTTCAGCTGGCACCTATACACACTTGTAGGATGTGCAGGTCAGTCTTTTGAAATATTTACATCGTTCCTGGGGTGTCACACGGAGCGATGTGTGCTACCCCGGGTACGATGAACAACCAGTACAAAGAAGAATAAACGATTTTTTAAAAATAAACGACGTGTAAACGATACACGATTTGTAACCGATTTGCGATCGTTCTGAGACGCTCGTAGGTGTCACACGAAACGACGTCGCAAACGATGCCGGATGTGGGTCACGGAAACCGTGACCCAAACGACATATCGCACCATAGATCGTCTCGTGTGATGCCCGCATTAGACCCAAGATATATACTTAAAAGGAAACTCTAACTAAAACCAAGGACATTTGATATGTAAACATGTTAAGCATTTTTATTCATTGTATTTTTTTTAATGCGTTTCCTTTAATTACATAAACCATCCCCACTCCCAATACTCTTCTAAGCTCTTATTATAAACTTTGCGTCAGCACACTGTGGTTGTCGAATACATGAACTCCCCTATTACTATACCTGTAATAAAAAAGGTAAGGTACTTTAACATTTTTTAATCAAGAAATGAAAAAGCCATTCAACCATGTCAAGGGGTACCTTTATCTTGGATGGTAGCTAACTATAACGACATGCCTCGCAATGTACACAAACAGACTTTATCTGAACAGGAGAAGAGATGGGAGCCAGGCTTAGCTCTTAAGACCTTTCAGGGAAGCTCCAATTTAAACCAAAAGGAGGTGGTTAATAAGTAAGCGAATAAAGCATCATTATTCATAATTTTGTATGTGTTTCCTTTAAATGTAGAAATCCTTCTACTGGTACACACCAAACCTTGTAATTGCACAGAGCTGGCTGGCTGTCAGTGCCAGGGGCGTGGTTACAGCCACCACTCACTATGCACAGAGCAGTGACTGAAGCCACACCCCTAAAACTGAAAGCCTGAGGCTGCCAGGATTAATAAAGATCATTTCCTCCCGGCAACAGGGCTCTCAGTGCTGTGGCCACATAGCCCAAAAACACTATTAGCATGCAGATTAACCCCATATCTGCAGGTTAATAGCTTTTTCTTAATGACAGATTCCCATTAAGTCACTTTGCAGTCAGATATATACTGCCATGCATAGAAACTGTAAAAGCCAAATTTTTGAACACTTTTAATGATCTGAACTGCAAAAATGTATTTGTAGCTATAAATATGTCCATTTAGGTAAAAATGAAACCAAAGATAACCATATCCTTTAATTCCAGAATTTCTCAACGTATGAGGAGTGGCTCACTGCATGGAAAAGCATAATTCTCCATTATGAATACATTGTTTCAGTCTTTTTACTTAAAAATAAAACAGATTCGTGCTGCAGCTGTTCTGATCAGAATTCCAGTAAAGTGTCCCTGTGATCTGTAATGTGCCTCCCCCCCCTGTTCTCTCTAATACTCAGCACCTCTACCTTTTCGTGTTTAGTGCAGCAGGAAGAGGAAACAATCAGATTGTACTACCAAGCAGGCCCTGTAGAGGGACTATGGCCATAATGGCACTGTAAACTACATCTCACCTTCTCAGCTCCCTCCTCCATGCCTTAATTACAAAGAACTTTAGGAGGAAAACAGAACATGAAAGCCATTGAGCTGCCACTGATGGACCTGGCGATACAGGAATGGAACCTACACTAACACAGACACAAAAGGGCCCCTTGAGCAAGAACAGTATCTGGGTCATATACGATCCAATGACTCCTCAAAATGCACAATTCCACCTTCTCCGAGGGTGAAAATGGGCCCCCTTATCTATTGGGCCCCTGTGCAGTTGCAAAGTTTGCACTAATGACATGTCCGCTCTTGACTAACAAAGCTACTGGGATGTTGGGAGTGCAGTCAGCATGAGACGCTCCACATTGTCCACCAATGCCCGTTTAATGGTACACAAATGAAAAATATATTTTATGCACATTATTTCATATGACACTATAGTCCTCAGCTGCTTAATAGGGGTGGTAGAGGAGTCAGAGAGAGGTGGTAGGACTAGCGAGTATAAGGCAGGCTTTACACGTTGCGACATCGCTAGCAATTGCTAGCGATGTCCAGCACGATAGCACCTGCCCCCGTCGCACATTCGATATGTGGTGATTGCTGCTGTAGCGAACATTATCGCTACGGCAGCTTCACACGCACATACCTGCTCGGCGACGTCGCAGTGACTGCCGAACAATCCCTCCTTCAAGGGGGAGATGCGTTCGGAGTCACAGCGACGTCACCGCGACATCACTAATCGGCCGGCCAATAGAAGCGGAGGGGCGGAGATGAGCGGGACATCCCACCCACCTTCTCCTTTCCGCATTGCCGTTGGAATGCAGGTAAGGAGATGTTTGTCGCACCTGCGGGTTTACACACAGCGATGTGTGGAGTTGCAGGAACGACAAACAACATCGTACCTGCGGTTGAACCGACATTATGGAAATCAGCGATATTGTACGCTTCTGTGCTCGTTCATCGTCGCACCTAGGATTTACACATTGTGATGTCGCTACCGGCGCCGGATGTGCGTCACTAACGATGTGATGCCGACAATATATCGGTAGCGATGTCGCAACGTGTAAAGCCCCCCTAAGTCACTGTTAAACAATAGTACTACTACCAATCTCTGACTCCTAACTCACAGAGACAAAACATCACCATGAATTGGGTAGGAGGCCAAAACGGAAAATGTTTCGGAAGACTTAGTAAAACGTTTACTTTTGAATGCATTATTTATCTATTTGCTGAAAGCTCTATCAGGCCCCAGGCAGTAACAATGGGAAAACTGACCTCTAACGAAAACTGTAATAACTGAAGAGATTGGCAAGGTCTGCCAATGTTCTCTGCACCCTGCCAATTCATAAATTACATTCAACATGGAGAATAAATTGACATTTACATTACATTCACTAGTTGTGATACAGCACACACAGTAATCTTTCTAAATTGTGTTTGCTTTTATAGCCAATCACATTGTGACAATTATATATCAGACGACCGGTCAATATGTTAGGTGACCATCAGGAGAATACACTATAGTTATATTAGCGTGTTAATCACAAATCTCTCCATAAATACGCCAGAAACAAATGACCATGTTTATCTTAATGGCAAATACAGTATGTATTTATGGATATTAGTGATCAGTAAATTTACTTGAGGCCAATTCAATTTGCCTTGAAATTTAGATTCTCCTGAATCTATCTATGTATCACTCAAGTAGTTGGCTAGGCCAGAAGTGATGCACATAACATTATGACGTGTCGATGTGCGCTATGGTGACCATGCCTAGTCGGTGACGGAACTCAAGCGTATAGTGAAGACACTGCGTGTTGAAGGAGAGGAAATAAAGACTTGATGCAAATTCAATTTCTAGGCCAAATTTTAGCAGCAAATTTGCTCATTGTAACTAATTAAAGTTTTAAAAAACTTTTAATATGTTATAGCCAAGCAGTTTTTGCTTTGTGTGGTCTGGATTCTGAGAACTCAAAGGAAAGGCTTTAGTGCTTAGTTTATTTTTTGGCTAGAAATGAATGGTGTACCAGCTCACTAGAAAGTCTATGGGTTTGTAGCCCCATCTGTTCGCAGTTAAGACTGAACGCTTCTGCCCTTTACTAATCCTATAATAAACTATTGCAGAGCAAAGAAAGAACTGTTGGTTTGCATAGCTTATAACATTCCTCAGCCACCTATTTGTAAGTTTATATTGCCCTGTATGTCATCCATTTACGTGAAAAACATAACTCTAAGGGGGGCTTTACACGTTGCGACATCGCTACCGATATATCGTCGGGGTCACGTCGTTAGGGACGCACATCCGGCGCCGGTAGTGACATCGCAACGTGTAAATCCTAGGTGCGATGATGAACGAGCACAGAAGCGAACAATATCGCTGATCTGTGTAACGTCATTCATTTCCATAATGTCGGTTCGACCGCAGGTACGATGTTGTTTGTCGTTCCTGCAGCTCCACACATCGCTGTGTGTAAACCCGCAGGAGTGACAAACATCTCCTTACCTGCGTCCCGATGGCAATGCGGAAGGGAGAAGGTGGGCGAGATGTTATGTCCCGCTCATCTCCACCCCTCCGCTTCTATTGGCCGGCTGATTAGTGACATTGCGGTGACGTCGCTGTGACGCCGAACGCACCTCCCCCTTGAAGGAGGGATTGTTCGGCAGTCACAGCGTCGTCGCTGAGCAGGTATGTGCGTGTGAATCGTAGCTAGAATGTTCGCTACGGCAGCAATCACATAGCGCATGTGCGACGGAGGCGGGTACTATCGCGCTAGACATCGCTAGCAATTGCTATCGATGTCGCAACATGTAAAGCCCGCCTAATGGTTCACTTATATTGGTGTATGCATAATCAGAGTGCAATTGATAAAAAAAGCAGATTGCAATCACACCAATGTTAAACAATAAGGCAGTGCTGATCTGCAATTTTTTTCCTCAGCTGTTTTTAGCCTGAGAAGAAAAATGCAGCATGCTGTGCATGGTCTCGTTTATATCAGACGCGACTCACCAGTGAAGGTCTATGGGTGCGAGAATAAAAACAAAAGGCACACGGATCATCTATAGGCCGTAAGATTTTTATGCTCCTGTAAACGATTGCAGAAAAGTAGTTGCCAAGAAAAAAAAACATACTGCATATGGATAGTAGGTGAGAAAAAAAACGCATTGCATACGCATGTCTTACAAATGGTAGGGAAGAAAAAGAATACACACTCGAATAGAACTCGCATGCCATATGGAATACCTAATGGATTTCACTCGTCCAACTTTTTTGGATGATAATCAGACTGATTTTTTATTTATACGTAGATGTGAGCAAACCCTTACAGTAAAACGATAAGAGTTGGGCATATATATTTGAGTGGAATTGAATTCTACTTGAATAGTAGAAAAAAAATCCACATTAGTTAAAATGCAAAATGGCAGCCACTGAGCCAAGAAGAGCCATCAAACGGTTAAATGAAAAAAAATAAAATAAAAAATAAAACCCTTATACTCACCCCACTGTCAACGCCCTTCTGCTCCTTACTGTCACCCATCCAGTCCTCATCTTTTCTTTGCCGCAGCAAGTGCTGAAATCCTGGGGCCTCTTTACACTAAGCCAGGACTTGCAGCTCTGATGAGGCTTAGGATGGTTCCCATGCATGCACGTAACAAGCACAGCACACATTGTGATATCATGTGATGAGGAGACGATGAGGAGCCTGAGAGGAGAGTGGTGAGGTGAGTATAATGGTATGTGCACACTTTAAAGAGAACCAACCACCAGGATTATCATATATAAACTAAAGCCAGTGCTATACCGGCACTATCATGCTGATTCTAGACATACCTTTAGTTGTGAGATCGGATGTTACCTACCCTGTCTGCCTGCCTCTCTTTCCTCCCTCCTTCCTCCCTCCTTCCTTGTAATAACAGAGACAGGAAGAGGAAGGACAGGCAGGCAGACAGAGGCGGGAATAACTAGCAGAACCCGACCCACCTATTAGATATTCTTCAGCTTGTACCAGTCAAGTAACAGTTTATTTCACAAACTTTACTGGCCTATATTTCAGAAACTATACATCTGATCTCACAACTAAAGGTATGTATAGAATCAGCATGATAGTGCCAGTATAGCACTGGCTTTAGTTTACATAGGAAAATACTGATGGTAAGTCCTCTTTAAACATTTTTTGCAGAAATCTTGGCTGGAACATGCTGCATAAAATAGAAGTGTTTTTGCCACATTTTGTACATGCATTTTTGGTGCACATTTTTCTCGACTGATTGTAAGTGAAATCTGCAGCAAAAATGCTGAAAGAGTTGACATACTTAAGAAATAAATCTGCACCAAATCTGCAAATAAAAAATAAGCATCGTGTGCATGAGACTTCAGGATTCTCATTCACTTTGCAGGCATCTGGAAATACTTTGGGTTTTGTGACAAATCTGCGCAGAACAAAAAGTGAGAAAAACGCTACAAATCTGCAAAGTGTGCACAGGCCCTAAGAGGTTGTTAGTTTTTGTTTTTTTTTTATTTTAACATCTTACTTTTCTTTCCAGGTCTCTCCACAGGGACATTAAATATACAGAGTAAATTTTCTGTAAATCGAATTTCATGCGAAAATCCATGCAAACATGTGAATTTTAGTTTTGCCTCTTCCTCTCATCTCTTTTAAACATTCAATTAAAAAGTGTAGAACAATTTGAACAAAGCGAATTGTGTAGTAAGGTTAGGAAGAATATGCTACATGTTCCTTCAGAGGCTGCTATTCATATCTGCCTCAGACAAGTACTTCAACTTGTCTGACAAAGAAAAGGGAAATGTAACAACCTTCACTACAGTCTGCACGGAGTTCATCCAAGGATCAAAACTGCTGTGAGGGCATAAAAAATGGAGGAAGAGCAATCAAGTAATTACTTATACACGGACACCAGCGACGTAGCACGGCAGTGAAGGAAGCAGGAAGGTCAGGTAAGTGAAGGACATGGTACTGAATCTGCTTCTTTGCTAACCTTTTACCAAAATCTTACGAAGTGTTAAAAATGATTACTTAACGATAAGTGCATGTAAAAACCTCAGACTAAGGCCCCTTTCACACGTCAGTGATTCTGGGACGTTTGTGCTTTTTTTAAAACATACCAGAATCACTGACATACGCAGACCCATTATAATGAATGGGTCTGCTCACACGTTAGTGATTTTTCACTGCACGTGTCTCCATGCAGCGTACCCGCGTGTGCGTGATTGCCGCACGGAAACATGTCCATTTTTTTCTGGCATCACTGATGTTCCACGGACCACGCAGTGGTGTGGTCCGTGAAACACGTGCCAGAAAAAAACGTACTTTTAAAATAAAAATCATTTTTACTCACCCGGCGTCCAGCGATGTCCTCTGCAGCCCGTTCTGCTTGCTGCTTCTGAGCCGGCTCATTACTGTCGCGCATATTCATTATGCGCGACACAGCCGACCCGGAAGCAGCTGCTGCGGGGGTCACCGCCGGCCGGATGCTGCACCGCGGGAGCGATCAGCACCATGGACAGCGGGAGCGCGCACAGGTGAGTTGTTTTCTAGGTGCAATCACGGGCCACGGAGAACGGAGCCCGGATTGCACTTAGACAAGCAGGGACATGTGCGTGTTTTACACGCCAGTGAAAAACGTCACTGTTTTTCACTGACGTGTGAAACGGGCCTAAGATGGGCTTTGATGAGACTGATTAGGAAAGGTTCAGAAAGCTTTCATGCCTATTCTGCAATCAGTGGTTTTCTTGCAGATGTGTATTAGAATGTATTGTATCACAGTGGCGACATTTAGAGTATGGTACAAGTACAAAGCGGTATGAGAAACTCAAATACTGCATGACTGTACAATGACACTGAAGATCCACTTGGTACCATACTCAGCATAAGTTCAGAATCTGTACTGTACAAACTGTACGAACTGAGTATCCAAATTGTAGGTGCTGCAATATAATTCTCAGTATTTCCCACAATGGCAGAAAATAGAGAGCACGCAGATGGGAAAAATTGTGTGAATATGGCCTACATTTCTGTTATGGCCTCTTACTACCTCCAGGCTGCTTGAA
Source organism: Anomaloglossus baeobatrachus (assembly GCF_048569485.1). Classification (NCBI taxonomy): domain Eukaryota; kingdom Metazoa; phylum Chordata; class Amphibia; order Anura; family Aromobatidae; genus Anomaloglossus; species Anomaloglossus baeobatrachus. Next base: position 136,654,831 of record NC_134357.1, on the reverse strand, counting down.
AGCAACATAAGTTAGAGTTCAGAGAACACAGATTTATACATTTCTAATTAAAGGGATTGTCCACTACGAGGACAACCTCTTCTAATTCCCTATTAAAAGAATTAAAATAAAAATGATTATACTCCCCTCCCATTGCGGCGATGCGCCAGTGTGCATTTTCCCAGGGCTCACGTGAGGTTGTGCCCCTGCCCTCTGACCCTCGCGCCCAATCACCGCCGGCATCTCACTTCCCACCTTCGAAGAATGAGTAATCAAGAGGAAGTGAGTATCAGCCACAGGTCTCACTTCCTGTTGATTACTCATTGATCTAAAGGTGGGGAGAGAGAAGCTGGCGGTGATTGGATGCGGGGTTCGTGTCATGTCACAACTTCACGTGAACTCTGGGAATATGAGCTCTGGAACAGCACTGCCATGGGAGGGGAGTATAAGCTTTTTTTTTTAATGTGACCAAACAATGGATATAAGAAGGAGTTGGCCAAGTAGTGGACAACCCCTTTAAACCTAATACTCTATTAAAGAGAACCTGTAGTTAGAGTCATGGTGCCCAGGACATTTGATTGCAGTTGGATATGTCATTCTTTTTAGCAATATAGTTTGAAAAGCCAACTAGTCTGGTATGGCCCCAGGCCGTTTTTTCCCAGTACCACTACAGCTGATTGACACGTCTCTCCCTATGTACACACACATGGGCAAAACCTGTCAATCAACTAGAGGGTTCAGGAAGAAGCCGGCGAGGGAAAATACTGGACTAGTCAGATCTCTCCATAAAGTCGCCGACCTGCTTTTCAAACTATATTTTCTTTGCATGATTGTAGTTTTTCAAGAAATATAAGAAAAAAACTGATGGCACATCCTTCCTTTCTAATGTGAACAGGTGTAGGCTGAACATGAAGCATATTAACAAAAAAGAGACAGCTGAACTCTGTAGTAAAAATTGAGATACTTCGCACACAAAATTGGCCAAGTTTCTGTGAGCCCGACTGCCAGCGGCAAGGTGACCTCATTTTTGTTCACATAATCCTGGCCAATTTTGTGTGCTAAGTATCTCAATTTTTACATGTTTTTTTCATATCAGTAATGCATGTCTATATTCCCATATTTATTGTTCTACATATCTTAGCATTACAGAGTGCAACTGTCTTTTTGTTACTTATTTCAGAGAAAAACATATCTGGCTGCAATCAAGCCGCCACACTCTGATTCATGGCTCAGGCAGCATGAATCTAATGACAGACTCCTATTTCATTTATAGAAACTTCACACTAGTGGCAGCAGCGGCCAAAACTATATTATTTCTTAATTCTATGCCTGTGCAGCTATTTTTACTAAGTGGAAGTAGAGCGATGTAGTTCAGGGCACTACGAAACCCCTCCTGCAGTGTGACCCAGCAATGGGTCAGCACAGATGTAATTTGCCAGGTGGCTGGAGGACAGCTTGTGTGTTTCTCTAAATTATTCCATTTCCATCTTACTCTAAGTCCATCTCTATTTTATTTCTGTAATAAGTACTTGGTTATTTGACATATGGTATATTTAGTCAGTACAGAAAATAATAATAATAAGCTATATATTAAGAAATAAGACAAACTGATAGATATGATTTACTCTACAAGCATCACTTGAGGGTCATACCTATTTAGATTCATCCTCTGTCTGCCAGACTGTAAACAAGTTACATTTTCTAAAAGGATTTCAAGATTGCAATCCATTAACTGAGAGCTAGGCAAAACCGAAAAATAGAATTATAACAAACATCCCAAACATAATTTACTGCAGTCACATCTCTGTTAGAGATAAAACTACACAATCATGTTCAACACAAGGTTGGATACACTCTAAAATAAAAAAAATCAATTCAACAATGTGATTTTGGATGGATAAAAGGTAGAGTTGAACTGCGATCATCCTCAACACCTATTCTGGATGGTAGACTGCCATAATGTCAAGCCGCAAAGTAATGAAGAAGTGGCAGTCTACTAATAAGAAGAGGTGCCATAGATGGCACATGTAGTTGAAGGTTTGTAGGACTATGGTCCTGCAGGTCAACTTTATTCAACAGGCTATCTAAAAGTATCAAATGATTAGGCATGTTGACATTTGAAAGACTCAATCCTTTAGAGGGGTGGTTCACCCGTTTTCATTACTGGCAACATCGATATTATGTTGAGATACAAGGTTCCTCTGAAATACCTTGTGTTGCCAATAGTGCGTGTGAGTGGCGCTATTGCGGTCCGCTCACCCCATTTTCATGACCCTGGGTTCCGTGACCTCTGATGTCTGGTGATGCCGCAGTCTTCCTGGGTGATTGGGCTGTGCATGGCGTTTCACCGCTCTTCACAGCCCAGCATCTCATGTGCTCTCTTCCTTTGCTGCAGAATGCTGCAAGTAGGAGTAATGCTGCGCTGTGATGAGTGGTGAAACTCCGTCCACAGCCCAGTCACTCAGGAAGACTGGGGCCAGCCTCAGATGACATCACCGGACATCAGAGGTCACGGAGCTCAGGGGTCATGCGAAGGGATGAGTGGACTGCAATAGTCCCGCTAACAGGCACTATTGGCAACACAAGGTATTTGAGAGAAACTTTGTTTCTCAACATATCAATGTGGCCAGTAATGAAAATGGGTGAACCACCCCTTTAAGCACCCTATTAGACTAATGGTATCTGAACCAGCCAATATTAACTAGTTCAGCGGATTGTTTAATGTGTATGGAGGCCCTGGACAATTTGTCAGGTGAGCTAAATGGAACTTCTCAGGATGATTTTGTAATGTAAACTGTAGATATGGCTGCAATGGCGCTGTAATACTGATTACATTCATACCTTTGGCAAATAAATCTGTTTTGTGGCTCTTCTTTAATTGGCATTTGACGTTTTCTGCTAAATAGATTTTGCTGCACAGGCAATGGACTGTAGACAGGGCCTTCTCCTCCCGGTTTGTGATTCCCCAGTTTTTTCGCCTCCGGTCTGTAAATGACCTGCTTCCTCTGGTTGAAATCTCAGCAGTAACCTGTCATTCACACACTAGAGGCAGACAGAGGGGCTAGGGAATCACAGACAGGGAGGAGAAGACCCAGTGTACAATCTGGCCCCTGTGAACTGAAATCTGATTAGCAGAAAACTGCAAATGTTGATTAAAGAAGCTCAAAGCAGATTTCTTTGCCAAAGGTATAAATGTAATCAGTATTATAGCGTCATTACAGCCATGTCTTTAGCTTAAGGCCACGTCACACTAAGCAACATCGCTAGCAACATCGCTGCTGAGGCACAACTTGCTAGCGATGTTGCTGTGTGTGACATCCAGCAACAACCTGGCCCCTGCTGTGAGTTCGCTGGTTGTTGCTGAATGTCCTGGACCATTTTTTAGTTGTTGCTCTCCCGCTGTGAAGCACACATCGCAGTGTGTGACAGCGAGAGAGCAACAACTGAATGTGCAGTGAGCAGGGAGCCGACTTCTGTGGACGCTGGGAACCAATGTAAATATCGGGTAACCAAGAAGCCCTTTCCTTGGTTACCCGATATATACCTTTGTTACCAGCGTCCGCCGCTCTCATGCTGTCAGTGCCGGCTCCCTGCTCCCTGCACACATAGCCAGACTACACATCGGGTAATTAACCAGATGTGTACTCTGGCTAGGAGTGCAGGGAGCCAGCGCTAAGCGGTGTGCGCTGGTAACCAAGGTAAATATCAGGTTGGTTACCTGATATTTACCTTAGTTACCAAGCGCAGCATCGCTTCCACGCGTCGCTGCTGGCTGGAGGCTGATCACTGATTGCTGGTGAGATCTGCCTGTGTGACAGCTCACCAGCAACCCGTGTAGCGACGCTCCAGTGATCCCTGCCAGGTCAGGTTGCTGGTGGGATCGCTGGAGCGTCGCTTAGTGTGACGGTACCTTTACATTACAAAATTGTTCTGACCAACCACAAAATGGATTTCTATACCAAAAGTATAAATTTTAATCAGTATTAGGGTACGCTCTCACTAGCATATAAAAAATTGCTCTGATTCTCATCCCGAAAAAAAGGGACGAGTGTCTTGTGTATGTCATTCCGTATGTCATTAGAGTGCTATGCGAGTGTGCCATTTTTTTCTAGCCTAGAATCCCTATAATATGCAGTTTTAACATAATTGTTTACATACTATAATACCCGATGTAAATTAAAGCTAGTTGTCATAAATAATAAAGCAATCTTATATAAAGATATAGATAGATGATAGAAAGATACTATATATAATAGATAGATAATAAATAGATATATATCATATGTATATACCGTATAGAAAAAAGATAGAAAGATAAAATAGATAGATATCATGAAGATATATAACTTCAAAACCATGCTATATCTTATAAACTTGCACCCTTTAGTGTCTTTCATATGGAGTTTATTCTACAGCTATCTTGTTTAAAGTAAACCTGTCAGGTCCTCTATACCCTCCAACCCAGCAGCATTCATAGCTGTATGCCCAAATTCCCTCCCTAACAAGCTCTGTATAACGCTAGTCACTAGTATGAATGTTTAAAAAACTACTTATAAACCGCACAGTCAAAGCCACCTCCTGGAAATCTTGCGCATGTGTGTGGCTCATTTCGGCCACATCAGTATGCCTTTGAAGCTGGGTGAACGTTTCCCAGCTCCAGTAGGTGCACTGCGCATGACCGGAAGTTCAGATGACCATTCACGACAGGGGGCATATTAACATGGAAAAAGGACCAACTAGTCAGGGGAACTAATGCCACTGCGACTAGTCATAGGTCTAATTAGCACAGAGACAGCAAGGTTTATAAGTAGTTTTTTTTAAGATTCCACAGCCTTTGATTGTCAGAACTGGGGAACGTTGTGGGAAGCCCTGGACTACGTGGAACGTGTGAGGGATCTTTGCTTTCTAATAAATTGATGAACAAGGGACAGTGTCTTATTTTTGTTTGTCTGTTTTTATGTTTTCCAGATTTCCATTTGTGGATTACATTGGACCTACCTGTTTTTTTTTAAAAAAGAAATTGGTGAACCAGGGAGAGTCGGTGAGTGTTTTTTTAAAATAATGTGCATGTGTGGTTTTTTTGAGGGTGTGACAAGTCAGTCTTACACTGGAGGGGCCTGACTAAATGACTACTGGGTTTTCACTTGAGCCTCTGATGGGGAGGATAGGCTGGGCTGTTGGTAGACATCATGTAGCACTCCAGGGCAGTCCCCGAGACTGCAGCAGCTGACCAGAAAGTCAGAGGTGTGGGTATGAGGTACTGGAGGACAAAACAGAGGCGTTGTCAGACAGTCCATGGTCGGGGCAAGCAGAACAGGGTAAGGGTATAAAGTCGAGGTCAGGAGCATAGAGGTCAGATAGAGTCATTAACGGGCCGGGTTGTTAACGGGAGACAGTATACGGAGGTATGCTTAAAGTAGGAAGCAGCTGGCTAGTAACCATGTTTGGACAATTTTGTTAGGAGAAGTTGCCTAAAATAGAGCCTGCTCTCCCAGGATAGGTTAGGGAACCATCTTTGCATGACATGGAAGGGTTAAATTCCTGAAGAGACTGGCCACGCCCCCTAAGGCCAGATGGAAGGGACATGCAGAAGCAGCAGTGGAAAGGAGTGCTGCAGCAGGCAACTCAGCAGGGAGACCTGACATGAGGAGAAGACGGGAGGGAAGCATGGTGAGTGGGGCAGTACTGAGGAGGTATGTGAGTAGCCACCGTGACAATGGGTAGACATCTTTTCATTACTAACACCAGGGCTTGACGTCAGCTGTGTTTTTGTAACAGTTCACAGCTGATATCAACCCAAAATGTCATTACCCCAATTGCCAACAGAACAGAGCAATTGAGAGGAGTTGGAGAAAAGCACCAGAATTGGAGCATATCATGTGATGCTCCACTTTGTGGGTGGCTGATGGCTGGTATTTTTAGGCTGAGAAGGAACCAATAACTATGGACCTTTCCAGCCTGATATTATCAGTTCTCAGCTGTCTGCTTTACCTTCACTGGTTTCATAAAATAGGGGGGACGCCACAACATTTTTTTTCCATTTAATTATTAAGTTAAACAAGCTTAGTCATCTGTAGAATTAACTCCACATGAAAGGCACTAAAGGATGCAAGTTTATAATGTGTAGGGGCGTTGTGAAATTATATATCTGCAGGGCATCTATCTATTCTATCATCTATTTATCTATAACTTTTCATATTTTTTTTTTCTTTGAGATGTGTGCATAGAAATCGGATGCTATACGGATGGTCCCTATGATGTACTTTTACGATCAACTTCCAATAATAGTATGTCTGGGTTCTCCTGAACATATACAAAATCCACCCTTTTACATCTTGAAAAAAATGACAACATGTCATCAGGATTGTCACGCAATCTGTAGGTCTGTTTTTTACATCTACGTGCAATACATATGTCTGTTCTGTACATCCATGTGGCATGCATGTTTTATCAACCTAATAAAATAAAAAAAATGTGAAATACAGTTTCCTATCTTTAGAGTTGTACTGTCTCTCAAAAACACATGTATGTGCATGTTTTTTGGAGCAACTATTTACTTATAATGCGTATGTTCCTTCATGTAGTAGCATACATAAAATGATCACAGCTTTGCTCCCCTTAGCATTGAGCTTTTCTAAGGCCCAGTTTATGCGACCCGGCTTCAGAGAGGTGTGTGCGCATGACCGGAAGTGTGGACAACTTCAGATCACGCGCAATGAGCCTCTCCTAAGCCAGGAGGCATATACCCTCAGCTCAATGTTGAGGGGTACAAAGCCCTGCGCATGTGATGACGTTGGGCACAGGGGCGTAATAACATGTTTAGTCGAGGAACTAATGCCCTTGTGACTAGTCCCAGACCTAATTACCATCTCATAAAAGGTCTTAAGAAATACTATTTCTAAAGATCTGTTTATGTATGCTACTAGATACAGGGACTGTTAGACAAGGATTCTAGATATGTGCACAGAACTACACAGCCACACCATCATGGGACATCTACCCACTTTCATCAAGGCCTCATGATGAACCTGTTGTGCAGGGGAAAAGCTTTGCGGCTGAGGCAGCAATATGGGACTTCACCACTGAAGGAAGTAACCATTGTTCATGTTTATTGATACCTCACATTCGCACTTTATATATATTCACATAGTGAATCAATGTTGACTTTATGGCTTTTTACTGGCATTTGTTGCTTCATACTGTTGACCAATGGTGGTTACAAGCACTGTGTTTTCAGAAATTTGACTTTGCATACTAGCACCCACTGTCATTGACTTATGAGTGCTATATTTCTGAAGCTTTTTATATAGGTATCTGGTCTATATTGCTGTGTATTTTTCAGATTCACACAGTGTTGAACTTGTCACTTTATGTTGCACTGATTTAGTGTAGGGATAATCCAGGGAATAGAAGGGAGAGCCAACGGTGAGCGGGGACGCCACTTGCAAATTTCAGGGTGCGCACCTCCATAGTTAGGTTTCATTAACAGGGCCTTATAGATTGCATATTGTATACACCCACCATTTAGTCCCTCTAATTTTCATTACCCTACCTATTTGCACTGTACCCCATTGGGGAAGGCTCTTTTTTTCCATTTATTTAATGTTTAATACATATGCAATAAAATTTTCACCTTTTAATATTGGGATTTTTTTTATTTTTGCAAATTTCATAGAAAAATGTATTCAAAGCTAGTGTTTGTTAGAGACACAGACTCTAAGGATCAGACATAGCACAACAATGCTTATATCGGTATTTGACTAGCCTTATGAAATGTTTACGTTTCATTTTTTTAAGTATAGAAAATTGCACCATTGAACAATTTACTACACTTCCAAGAAAACATATTCCTTCCATATAGATGGCCAAATGTAAGTAAAGCTGGACCACATCTGACCAGTAAAGTCTAAAGCGTAAAGCATTGAAGCACCTTGAAGCATAATTCTCAAAATATGTTGGGTTTAGAAACAAAGCTGTTAATTGTCATTATATTGTCTTTAACAGCTTGACTTCCTTGCTACATGTCATATCAGCCACAATTTTAACATGGGGCTCTATGTATGATGGATAAACAACAGATGGCATTCATCGAGGCATCTGTATACTTTTAATTTCATCTTATGCCATACATCCCGGGATATTTTGAGACAATTTAAGGAATGTCTTATCTGTATTTTGTCATTATATTGTCCATAATCTTGGTGTTTTTTACATGTACATGTTATCAGTCAATTCAAAATTGACTTGCTCTGCTTACCAATGTGTTTGGCAGCTGGTCAAGTTTTCTAGGCTCCTGATCAGTAAAGCTGGAGGCCTCCTTGGCACAAGATTTTGATATATAAATATAACATGGTTGATTACTTCCAATTGAGCAGGTTGATTAAACATGGCAATTAGGAGTGAGGTTGAAGACTTGTCTGTCTATGATTAATGATTCACAACCATAGTAGTAGTAGCTTAAAGCACCAAACCAGCGTTTTTATTTTATTTTACCATTGTATTGGTGCTTTAAATCTAATGCGGGTGTCACACGAGATGATCTATCGTGCGATATGTCGTCGGGGTCATGGTTTTGGTGGCGCACATCCGGCATCGTTTACGACGTCTTCCCGTGTGACACCTACGAGTGACGCAGAACATTCGCAAATCGTGTATCGTTAACACGTCGCTCATTTTTAAAAAATTGTTTATTTTTCTTTGCGCTGGTTGTTCATCGTACCCGGGGCAGCACACATCGCTCCGTGTGACACCCTGGAAACGATGAACACAGCCTACCTGCGTCCCGCGGCTCCCGCCGGCTATGCGGAAGGAAGGAGGTGGGTGGGATGTTTACGTCCCGCTCATCTCCGCCTATCTGCTTCTATTGGCCGGCCACTGTGTGACATCGCTGTGACGCCAAACGTCCCTTCCCCTTCAGGAAGTGGATGTTCGCCGCCCACAGCGACGTCGCTAAGCAGGTAAGTATATGTGACGGCGGTTTAACGATTTTGTGTGCCACGGGCAACTAATTGCCCGTGACACACAAATGACGGGGGGCAAGTACGATCGCTCGTGCGATCGCACGATAGATCGTATCGTGTCACGCCCGCATAAGTCTCATGCCCCTAATGTTATACTCAGCCTCCGGTGTCCTCATCTGTTCACAGCACTGCTCTGGACACTCCTCTGCAGTTTGTGACCTGCCGGATCACACTAGTTTTTCATGGAGGGCACTGAAGGTCATAACTCAATATAAGTCTATGAGAGCCTCATTCTGCTTCTCATAGACTTGCATTGAGCACTAGTGACATAACTTCTGACTTACAGCCAGTCAGACATTACGGTCACAAAATGACACTATAGGACTAAAGTGACACTGAAAAAAGGTGAAGACGCTGGAGGGTGAGCATAAGGCGGGCTTTACAAGTTGCGACATTGCTAGCGATGTCGAGCGCAATAACACCCACCCCCGTCGCACATGCAATATCTGGTGAACGCTGCCGTAGCGAACATTATCGCTACAGCAGCTTCACACGTAAATACCTGGCGATGTTGCTGTGACCGCCGAACAATCCCTCCTTAAAAGGGGGAGGTGCGTTCGGCGTCACAGCGACATCACCGTGATGTCACTAAGCAGCCAGCCAATAGAAGCGGAGGGGCGGAGATGAGTGGGACATAACATCCCGCCCACCTCCTTCCTTCCGCATTACCGGTGGAGGCAGGTAAGGAGATGTTTGTCGTTCCTGTGGTTTCACACACAGCGATGTGTGGTGCTGCAGGAACGACGAACAACATCATATTTGCAGCAGTAACGACATTATGGAAATGAACGACGTGACACAGATCAGCGATTTTTTTTTTACGCTTCTGTGCTCGTTCATCGTCGCACCTAAGATTTACACATTGCGATGTCGCTAACGGCGCTGGATGTGCGTCACTAACGACGTGACCCCGACGATATATCGGTAGCGATGTCGCAACGTGTAAAGGCCGCCTAAGAATGAGGGCAAGGGACTTGAGTTTAAAACACCGTTCTAGCGATATAAAAAAAATGATGGAGTGGTGCTTTAATAGTAAATAATAAAAAGATAATAGACTACTCTTATTTTTATTGTTTTGATGAACAGTTGTCAGTCATTTATAGTACTGTATTGTTTTGTACTGTAAATCCAGTCATAAAAAAACCTTTTATTCTTTTGTTATGATGTTTACGCATTGCTGTCAGTCATATTCCTTTAAACCATTGTAAACATAAAATCACCCCTCTACACCCAACCAAAATATTTTTTTTTACAACTCTCTCTATTTTAAGTACAGTAATTCTATATTGCAAATGTAACTATAGAAAAGTGATGTCCGATGCGCCTTATCCGGGATAATGGCGTTTGCAAAGCAAATTATTAATGATAGCACTGAAGACTGCCAGAAAAATTACTCCAAGCAAAATAAACCCCATATACTGTGTGTGTATATATACAGAATATATATATTTATAGAGAGAGAGGCTACATTTGAAGAGCTTGCTGTATGTTAAATTCCTATATATTGAAATCAGTCCGGTTTGCAAAAAATGAAACTTAAACCCTGTAATATTCATATTTCTAATTGCGTCAATTTCATTTACAAATGCACAGAAATTAAAGGTAACCTGTCATGTTGTAAACCACCTCTAATGTGTTTTAAATTATGCAATGTGCATCACTACCATGGTTTAAAATAAAAATAAATTCCATGTATTTATATGGAATTTATATGCTTAGGTGAATACAGTAAATACCTTAGGTTTCAGTCATAGGGGCAGAGCCTTTGCTGGGATCTGTCACTGTCACTCAAGTTCAGGCATGATTGTTTTTTTTTACTTGGTAACGCCCCCAGCATTGTAATGGATTACACCACAGGTCCTTCAACATCACTTCTCTGCTGAGCTCCACCTATTACTGTCAGATGAAGGACCTGTGGTGTAATCAATTACAATGCTAGGGTCATTGCCAGCTTAAAAAATGAATCAACTGCATGCGATTGGTTGTGCACTCAGCTGCCACGCTGCCACTCAGGGTGGGTGCGCATCTAGCTGCAACCAATTACATGCGCCGGTGGGCGGGCAAAACAAGAAATATTGAATTGTCGGCTCTGGAGCGTGACCCGGAAGGAGTTTGCTGCCATGACACAGCCTCAGGTGAGTACACCGCGCGCGCTCCTACCCCCTCATCCCCCTTCCACCAATGTTTTTAATCTCCGGATTCTGGTCCCCATAGACTTATATGGGCACCGGAATCCAGAGCGGATCCGGATTTTTTTTTTAATCCGGCAGGGATCCGCCGATCCTGGATTTTGGCAGATTCGATCAACTCTAGTTATGGCGTTCCCTGAGTCAAATGGGGTGTCTGTGCAAAATGTCATGATTGTACATGCGACGGTGCGGATTCCTTTAGCGGACATACACATGCGTACACTCAGCTTTATATAATAGATTTAGCAATAAAGCGGTTTAAATTTGATACATACCATGTTTGCATATATTTGAGCACTTACAGAAGGTGCTGTATTCTTTTGTTTGTAAAATACTATACAATTACCATCTACAATGCAGTTTGAATTTGTGTTTTCCATTGATTTTCTACTTCACTTTTCAAGTTTGTAAAGGAAATAAGTGTAAAAATGAGAAAGCAATTAGTTACTAAAAATACAATTGCGCTCTTTCACTGTTCTTCTATTATCATGCAGCTAGCGTCACACAAAAAGTAATACATTAAATAGTATTTTTGAGCAATTATGTTTGAAGGTATTTGTCAGAATAGAACTCCTGCAGGTAACAAAACAATCAAAAATGGAAACAAAGAAGAGTTATAAAAAAGATTCTTTATTCTTACAACCAAATTATGATTACCCACATCACAGAACAAACTAAAAATCTATATTGCAATACAGACTTTGCAGACAATCTGTTTTTTGTTCATTTGTCGCCATATTCTAATTGCACAGGAAATGTCCAACATAATGTAGCCGAAAAACTTACTTTATAGAGAACTAAAGACTAAGTACAACTTTTATACTGAGCAGCTATCATGCTTGGCAACATTTTTGTGTGTCTTTGAAATCTCAATTCTTCATCAAAGACAGCAAGGATTGACTACCAAAAAAAAGATTTATCTGGAGCTTAAAATACACATAAGTGGATACCAATCAAAGGAATGTTTCCTTAAGGTACCGTCACACTAAGCGACGCTCCAGCGATCCCACCAGTACCCTTACCTGGCAGGGATCGCTGGAGCGTCGCTACACGGATTGCTGGTGAGCTGTCAAACAGGCAGATCTCACCAGCAAACAGTGACCAGCCCCCAGCCAGCAGCGCCGCGTGGAAGCGATGCTGCGCTTGGTAACTAAGGTAAATATCGGGTAACCAACCCGATATTTACCTTGGTTATCAGCGCACACCGCTTAGCGCTGGCTCCCTGCACTCTTAGCCACAGTACACATCAGGCTAATTACCCGATGTGTAGTCTGGCTATGTGTGCAGGGAGCAGGAGCCGGCACTGACAGCGTGAGAGCGGCGGACGCTGGTAATGAAGGTAAATATCGGGTAACCAAGGAAAGGGCTTCTTGGTTACCCGATATTTACATTGGTTACCAGCGTCCCCAGAAGCCGGCTCCTGCTCACTGCACATTCAGTTGTTGCTCTGTCGCTGTCACACACAGCGATGTATGCTTCACAGCAGGAGAGCAACAACTAAAAAATGGTCCAGGACATTCAACAACAACCAGCGACCTCACAGCAGGGGCCAGGTTGTTGCTGGATGTCACACACAGCGACATCGCTAGCAACATCGCTGTTACGTCACAAAAGTCGTGCCTCAGCAGCGATGTTGCTAGCGATGTTGCTTAGTGAGACGTGGCCTTTAGAGCCCGCAGATTTTATCAAGATCTCAGGGTAGTATAATTTCTATGAACAAAGACAGACTGTGATAAGCCAAGTATCAATGTTTGTATGTCTGGGTCTGACATACGCCTGAGAAAGCCCAGCTGGATTTTGGCTGCACATTTGTTATTCTTAAGGAGTAAAGATGGGCAAACCCGAACTGTAAAGTTACCTAGTCTCTGTGCACGGACCCCGAACACGGACTGCTCAGGAAAATCAGTGATACTGTTTAGGTTTGGCCTCCCGAATAAAAATAAATAAAAGAAAAAAAGGAAGCAAAATGGGATTTAAAGCAGGACAATTATACTTACCGAGTTTCTGCATGACTGTCACACTGCTTCTGGATACGCCTATTAAATCTTAGGATTATTCACTGCTTCCCCACCTACCCTCTGTGATTGGTTGTAGTCAGTCTGTGCCCCCTCTCTCTGTGCCGGCGTCTCTGATTGGTTGCCCTCACACTAGCTGTCTGAGTCCCCGAAGTGAAGTGTAAAATTATATAAATAATTTGAAAAAATGGCGTAGGGTCCCACATATTTTGATACCCAGCAAACATAAAGCAAACAGCTGGAGGTTGCAGCTCCTAGCAGTGTGCTTCATCTTGGCTGTTTATCAAAATAAAGGAGACCCTACATGGCCTTCCCGCCGATTTTAATACTCAGCCAAGATAAAGCAAACACCTCTAGGCTGGTATTCTCAGGCTGGGTAGGCCCATGGTTATTGGTCCCTTCCTAGCCTAAAAATAACAGCCCCACATTGCCCTGGAGCGGTGGCAATTGGGGTAATATAAGAGGTTAATGACAGTTTTAATTTGGCAAGAAAATCAACTGCCACAAAGCCCTGGATTGCTAATGGGTAACGGCCTATGAGACCCCCCCATTACTAATCGTGTAAGTAAAAAGAATTAAACACAAAAAAAATATTATACTCACCTTACTACTCACTTCTTCGACCCCTCAGCTCCTCAGCAACACCTGTCTGGTCCTCATCACACCTTCTTATTACCACCACAAGCCCTGAATCCTTGGGTCACCCCACACTCACAATGAGGACCGGGACAGTTCTGTGCAAACACACCTCAAGTCACAACGTCCTGATGTGCACTGTGATCTTTTGCGTGCATGCACCACAATATTTTGGGGAATAATCACTCGTGGCAGTGATAAGAAAATTAAATAGGAACTGGATAGGTGACAGTGAGGAGCCGAAGGGCCGGAAAGGTTAACAGTAACGTGAGTAAAAATATTTTTTAAATTTAGGTTTTCAATTTTTCAGGGTGCTTTACAGTTTAGAAAAATGTCAGTAAGGGGCTGCCAATTTGCAGAATATGCATGGAATGAATTACAAAAATCTGCATTTTGGAGAATGTGGAGTTTTGTAATATTCATGCTGAATTCAATTCCACAAGAATATATTCACTCATCTCTAATTGCAATGCCATCTGGTCCTTGTATTCTTTTATAAATTACTTTTCTATGAGCTGCAATACAAGACCAAACAAATGTGATGTTCAAGAAAGCCTGACTTGTGCTGACAAAGCTCCAATTTTCTGTTATTATGCTACTATAATATATGCAGTGTGAAGTCAGGGGCATATTACAATAAGGGCAATCTGGGTGGTTACCTAAAGCCCATGCCAGAGATTGTCCTCATTATGATAACTGACACTATCAGAATGGAGGGGGTCAAACGAGGATATCAACTATAAGTTGCAAGATGCAGCAACTGTTGGAGCTGCTTTTGGACTCTGCTGCTGGTTTCAGCAGCCATTACAAAAAATAATAAATAGAAGGGCTGATTCATTGAAGGAGAGCATGTTAGTATCTAAAGGGGTCTTCCCATGAACAAAGTTCATTTTAAAGTCAATTTTAATCAATAGATATTGGATTAATAATGATTTCCCCGATAGGATGTGTTTTGAAAAAAAAAAAGTTCAAGTGCCAAAATAAATGTGCCCCTGCTATCATACCACATCTCCTGGACAGGGGACAACGGCACACTCACCCTCTCAGCTGTCCAGCAGTAGCTTCTGTGTATCCAGTCCCTGCCGCCAGCTCCCCGGGCCGGCACACGCTACGCAAGCCTCCTGGGAGCGCACTTAATCTTAAAAGACCAGCGTGTCTTAGCCCCAGATATGCCTCTTAGAATAAAGGGGGCTTTACACGCTGCGACATCGCTAATGCGGAGTCGTTGGGGTCACGGAATTTGTGACGCACATCCGGCCGCATTAGCGATGTTGCTGCATGTGACACCGATGAGCGATTTTGCATCGTTGCAAAAACGTGCAAAATCGCTCATCGGTGACATGGGGGTCCATTCTCGATTATCGTTACTGCAGCAGTAACGATGTAGTTCGTCGCTCCTGTGGCAGCACACATCGGTATGTGTGACGCCGCAGGAACGAGGAGGCTCTTCTTACCTGCCTCCTGGCCGCTATGCGGACGGAAGGAGGTGGGCGGGATGTTACGTTCCGCTCATCTCCGCCCCTCCGCTGCTATTGGGCGGCCGCTCCGTGACGTCGCTGTGACGCCGCACGGACCGCCCCCTTAGAAAGGAGGCGGTTCGCCGGTCACAGCGACGTCGCCGGGCAGGTAAGTATGTGTGACAGGTCTGGGCGATGTTGTGCGGCACGGGCAGCGATTTGCATCGTACTTGCTGCCCCTGTCAGTAGCCATTCCCGCTGTACCTGTCGTACCTACTGTACTAGCTGAACCAGCTACACTCGACAGTACCTGCCATCCCAGCTACATTTGCCTTATCAGCCAAATCCTACATCCCTCCCAGTCCCAGTTATCCAGTCTGCATCAGCAAACTCGGCTGCACCTGACCACATCAGAGCTGTCAGTATCCTATACCCAACCCCTGGTGCCAGATGTCACAGTATTGTGACTTGCTGGAGTAGAACCTGGTGGCTACTGGCAGCTAAGCCAAATGTCACCATCAAAGGCACTGGTGAATACCTGGTAGTCGCTTAGTTATGTCCCTCCAGGTTTAGCCGATGCTGCAGCCCAGAGTGTCCACTCCCACTTGTAGCAACCTCCATACACAGGCCATGTATGAGACAAAAAGTATCCATTTGAACCCTTGTACTATGGGTGGGGATATGATGGTCACCCATGCCCATCTCTCCAGCTGCTCTTAAAACCCGGCCCTGATGCACCCTAAGAACTCTCTTCATACTAAGTGGACTAGAGCTTGCACCCAGGCTTACATCACAGAAAATAATTAATTATAAGATACGTACCTCCCATCAACTACATGTTCAGCAGCCATCTTACAAGGGGTATAAAAAATTTAAATAAACAACATTAATGGTATGCATTGTTTCAATTTTTATTTAATAAATTAATAGTGCACATGAAAATGAAAACTTTGTAACATATCTTATCAGAAAAATCTACATCTTTATTCTGCTGGATTTATCTTCATTCTCAGTTCAGTGGTAAATTATGTATTTAATTAAGACATATTTTTTCCTTTTTGGAGAAGATGACAGATGGTGATTATAAGATTCTATGGAATCTCCTTCCCCTCTTCATAAAAAAGCAAATGCTATCTCCTATTTCAGTAACATTAAAATCTGTCTTCACTAAATAAAGATTTTACATATTTTACCATTGGATTGATACTCAAGGATCAATGCAGAAGAAAAAAGGAGATGTACTTGATAAGACATATTGCAAAGTTGTTTATTTTTATGTGTACTATTGATATATAATATAAAATTTAAAATGACGGTTATGCTTTAAATCATCACATATCAACAGAATGGATGATAATTGTAGGATTATTGTAGGACCTCCTGCTAAGACCTGAACTGATCCCAAAAAAGATGGATGGACAACCCCTACTCCACATACATTATAGGAATGTCTCATTTACTCAGGAGATTTTTGGTACCCGTTGCTGTGATCAGTAGGTGGTCCTATCAGTCGGTGCCTCAGGGATCAAACATTTATCATTTATACTCATCTTGTGTTTAGATGATATATTGTCATGGGTGGGATCAAACATTTATCATTTTTACTCATCCTGTGTTTAAATGATACGTTGTCATGGGTATGTCATGGGAGACAGAGAGTCCTCTGGTGTCTGGCTTTAAAAGGTCACAGCATTTGGCTGCGCAAACTGCTCCCTGACCTTCTATAATTTCTGCTTGGTTTTCAGCCTTTTTTTTATGACCCTGCAGAGTTCCTCAGGCTTTCAGCTGCTTTTCATCAACACTATCCTTGGTATCTTTATATACCATCAATAGCTATTACTCGATGCTGGTGATAGCTCTTATACCCTTAAAAAGTCTACAGTGCAAGCAGTTGGCTTGCATACAGTTGGAAAATCTTTGAGGTTGCTGCAGATTCTCTCCCCAAGTCCTCTGGAGATAAGTTGTTCGTTCACATTCCCCCTATTTATTACCCCTGTGTCTTCTTTAGTGGGGTTGACTATGTGCTCATCCCATCTGCTTCCTACCTAGGGCCTACTTCTGGGTCAGCCAGGGTCAGATATCCGGCTCAGTGCATAAGTACGGAACCTATCTAGGGTGGGGAGGGAAGCCAGGGTCTAGCGGTAGGCTTGGTCAATGGGCACCATATCCTCCTTCCCTAGACACAGGGTTTCCTTTCCTTTTCGCTGTTCGCTTGGTACTTCCCCATACCAAGTGTGACATTTGCCTGTGCTGTACAATATAGGCAAAACTATACTGGAGTGCTGCTTTAACCATACTAATCATGTGCTTGACATTTAAAGACTTTGATTTATGCTACTCTACATGCGCATATTTGGTACAAGGAGTTCAACAGATTGTTCAGAACATCTTGTAAATCTAACCATATATGTTCTGTGCATGTAGGTTTGTGTAAATTCTACCATCTCTTCATGTAAGCCCAATCAGACTCAAGGATGTTGAGATAAGGACTCTGTAGGAGCTATACCATCACTTACAGGACTGCTTTACATGGAAAGTAGGTCTGACATTGGCTGCATGTTTGAAGTCATTATCCTGTTGCAGAACAAATTTGTAGTCCAACACCTCCCTGATGTTCTGCCTGACGAATAACTATCTTCCTGTATTGCACAGCATTGATGACACCAAGAAATGGAGAAAGTTGACACATTTCCAATAGTCATAAGAAGCTTCAGCTTGAGTTTGCACAAAAGTGGACAGTGAAAGATTGGAATTGGGTGATTTGGAGTAATGAAATGAAAGTCAATAGACTAAAGGGTGCTTTACATGCTGCGAAATCGCTACCGATATATCGTCGGGGTCACGTCGTTAGTGACGCACATCCGGCGCCGGTAGCGACATCGCAGCGTGTGACACCAAGGAGCAACGATCGCAAAATCGTTCAAAAATGGTGATCGTTGACACATCACTCCTTTCCTTAATATCGCTGCTGCCACAGGTACGATGTTGTTCGTCGTTCCTGCGGCAGCACACATCGCTATGTGTGACACCGCAGGAACGACGAACATCTCCTTACCTGCGTCCACCGGTAATGCGGAAGGAAGAAGGTGGGCGGGATGTTACGTCCTGCTCATCTCCGCCCCTCCAATTCTATTGGCTGGCCGCTTAGTGACGCCGCAGTGATGTCGCTATGACTCCGAACGCACCTCCCCCTTGAGGGAGGGATTGTTGGGCGGTCACAGCGACGTCGCTGACAAGGTATGTGAGTGTGACGCTGCCGTAGCGATAATGTTCGCTACGGCAGCAAGCACCAAATGTCGCACGAACGACGGGGGCGGGTGCTATCGCACTCGACATCGCTAGCAATCGCTAGCGATGTCGCAGCGTTTAAAGCACCCTTTAGTGTGCCACCCCCACGCCTGTAGCAGCCGAACTGCTCAGATCCGGACCCGATGTGTGGCTCGAGGGATCCTCCGGCCCCGGAGGTCACGCGGACACGCCAAATGAAAAGGGGGGCGTAGTTGTACGGCCTTGGCCATATTCAGTTTGTGACGCCACCCACGGTGTGTGGTGAAAGGTGGCACCACCGCTGCTGTTGTGAGACACCAAGGGGGGGATGTAATGGCAGCTGGATGCTAACCCCTCCATGGGTAGGGATGGTTGCCCCGGGGCCCAGTGGCTCTGTACAGGGGATGGCGATGGCAGGGGCCTGCGCACCCGGACGTACCAGGGAATGTTTGGTTACTCACAGTTGAATAAATCACACGAGTCTTTTGGTAAACCAAGGTGCTGGTGGCCGGCCGCCGCGGCCGGTTGTACTCTGGTCCCCCACCCGGGTTGGTGGTCGCCGTCTTTTCCCTCTGCACTATTTTTCCTTCTGTTGGACTTCCCGGTATGGAACACGGGAGTCCGCTCCCGGCTTGTTGTGTACCTGAACAGCCGTGCCCGCTGACCCGTGGGATCTACCGGGCCCTGGCGGTTGCCCTATCCCTCTCTGTGGGTTGTTGTCTGCTTTTGGGACTTTGGTTGGGACAGGACCTAAAATCCTGCCCTCAATTGGTTAATTAGCTAGGCCATTGGTTCCGGCCCTGGCTCAGGGTCCAAGAACCCCCTCTGTGCACGGTTTCCGGGTCAGTTCTCCGGTGTCGGTACCGGCAGGCTCCAACCCTGTCCCAGTCCACCTAGGATCTCCGGATGCCGTCTTCCCGTCGCCTGCTGACGGGGACCACCATCTGCCACCTAGCAAAGGTACCAGGGCTCCGACCCTGGAGCCAGTCAACTTGAGCTTCACCTCCGCTGGAGCCACACCTAGCCCCAGCCTCCACTCCTCTCAACTTGAATTCTGGACTTTCTGTGTCTCAGGTTTTTCCTGTCCAGGGCTGTCTAGACCCCTTGGTGGGCGTTTCCTAACCGCCTGGTCCCGCCCACTGGTGTGGCTGTCTTGCCCTGAGGGGGGGTGGCTAGGGTTTCAGGTCGGCTGTATGTAACCCTGTGAGGGATGTGGTTATGCGGGGGCCTCTTGTGTGACTATCTGGTTCTGCCAGGGCGTCACACTAAGCTGTGATGGGTTTAAACGGGTCTGGAAGAAACAAGGGAAAAAAGATAATGGATCAAGAAAATGAAGGAACTGTCAAGGTCAGAGGAGGAAGCCTGATGATATGGATTTGTTTCAGAGCCAAAGGCATTGAATACTTGACCACGAATGATGGTTTTCTGAATGCTAAGCTATATATGAGTATCCTACAGGACGAGTTAGTTCGTAAACTTGAGTACTATGGGTATGAGAAGGACAACATAGTGTCCAAGCAGGACAATGACCCAAAGCATATGTTAATGAACTAGAGGTGCTGAATTGGCCCCCACAGTTCCCAGACCTCACTCCAATCAAACACTTGTGGGTAGAGTTGCAAGGCTTTCAGGAAGTTAGGTTACAACCAGTCCTCAAAAACTTTGGCCTTAGAGGGTTCCATGTGGAAAGTTAACTTCCTGGGCCAGAAAAAAACATTTTTTTTCAAATTTATCTAATAACACATTTTTTCTGAGTCTTTCGAGAACAGTACATACAGTACAGACCAAACGTTTGGACACACCTTCTCATTCAAAGAATTTTCTTTATTTTCATGACTGAAAATTGTAGATTCACATTGAAGGCATTAAAACTATGAATTAACACATGTGGAATTTAATACTTAACAAAAAAGTGTGAAACAACTGAAGATACAGTCATATGAAAAAGTTTGGGCACCCCTATTAATGTTAACCTTTTTTCTTTACAACAATTTGGGTTTTTGCAACAGCTATTTCAGTTTCATATATCTAATAACTGATGGACTAGTGGCATCTAGCCACAGTCTGGGAAGACGGCCGATCAGAGGAACTCCTTATCCACTGCTATGTGCTCACACTGAACAAAGAATGCACAGATAACAAGTTCCACAGTGATGTTTATAACCTGGTACAATACATGATTTTTGATGTAAACCACAGTCCTAAGGGTCTGCTAGCCATAAAACTACTTTTGGTGTTCACAAGCAAGGACACAATAGGAATCCATGATAATACGAATAAGAATGCATACCTTATGGTGATTCTTGTTGACAAAACCTGCATGGACTTCTATATTGCCCCAGCACCTGCGGTATTGACCATTCCAGCATTCAAGAGACCACAAGTAAAAAAATTCATGGTAACCCATGTAAGAAAGACCCAAATCACTGACTTTGAGAAATCTTATATAAACACCAACAAGGACTTGTCCACTGTGACTATCAATAAAAGAGTCAATAATTTAAGTGGTGTTCCTCTAGAACAAAAAAACCTCCCCTCTCTTTTTCTGCATATACAGAACTTGAAAAATCACCTCTTACCACCTGAGTGTAAATTGGCGTGAAGAAGACCTACATTTGGGCCGAAACGTCCCCTTTTCACTCAGTCTGTCTATTAATAAAATATAAAAAATTTCTAAGCACAAAAACGAATTTGTTGATATTTTTTCAATTCTATGAGAGCGCAGTGTCTTTTATATATTCCTGTTTACAAAACAATTCCAGTTCAGTTAAATTTGATGGTCGCCGAGCATGGACAGCACGCTTCCAATCATCCCACAGATTTTCAATGATATTCAGGTCTGGGGACTGGGATGGCCATTCCAGAACATTGTAATTGTTCCTCTGCATGAATGCCTGAGTAGATTTGGAGCGGTGTTTTGGATCATTGTCTTGCTGAAATATCCATCCCCTGCGTAACTTCAACTTCCTCACTGATTCATGCACATCATTGTCAAGAATCTGCTGATACTGAGTTGAATCCATTCGACCCTCAACTTTAACAAGATTCCCAGTGCCGGCATTGGCCACACAGCCCCAAAGCATGATGGAACCTCCACCAAATTTTACTGTGGGTAGCAAGTGCTTTTCTTGGAATGCCGTGTTTTTTTGCTTCCATGCATAACGCCTTTTTGTATGACCAAACAACTCAATCTTTGTTTCATCAGTCCACAGGACCGTCTTCCAAAATGTAAATGGCTTATCCAAATGTGCTTTTGCATACCTCAGATGACTCTGTTTGTGGCATGCTTGCAGAAACGGCTTCTTTCGCATCACTCTCCCATACATCATCTCCTTGTGCAACGTGCGCTGTATTGTTGACCGATGCACATTGACACCATCTGCAGCAAGATGATGCTGCAGGTCTTTGGAGGTGGTCTGTGGATTGTCCTTGACTGTTCTCACCATTCTTCTTCTCTGCCTTTCTGATATTTTTTTTGGCCTGCCACTTCTGGGCCTAACAAAAACTGTACCTGTGTTCTTCCATTTCCTTACTATGTTCCTCACAGTGGAAACTGACAGTTTAAATCTCTGAGACAACTTTTTGTGTCCTTCCCCTGAACAACTATGTTGAATAATTTTTGTTTTCAGATCATTTGAGAGTTGTTTTGAGGAGCCCATGATGCCACTCTTCATAGGAGATTCAAATAGAACTACTTGCAAGTGGCCACCTTAAATACCTTTTCTCATGATTGGATACACCTGCCTATGAAGTTCAAAGCTCAATGAGGTTACAAAACCAATTTAGTGCTTTAGTAAGTCAGTAAAAAGTAGTTAGGAGTGTTCAAATTAAGAAATTGATAAGGGTGCCCATACTTTTGCACCAGTCAAATTTTGTTTAAATGCGGATTGCACACTTTCTGTTAGTACAATAAAACTCATTTCAATCCAGAAATATTACTCAGTCCATCAGTTATTAGATATATGAAACTGAAATAGCTGTTGCAAAAACCCAAATTGTTATAAAGAAAAAAGGTTAATATTAATAGGGGTGCCCAAACGTTTTCATATGATTGTATGTCTTATAGTCTAGGTTCTTCAAAGTAGGCAACTTTTGCTTTGATTACTGCTTTGCACACTCTTGGCATTCTCTTTATGAGCTTCAAGAGGTAGTCACCGGAAATGATTTTCACTTCATAGGTGTGTCCTGTCGGGTTTAATAAGTGGAATTTCTTGCCTTAAAAATGGGGTTGGGACCATCAGTTGTGTTGTTCAGAAGTCTGGTGGAGACACAGCTGATAGTCCTACTGAATAGACTGTTAAAACTTGTATTATGGCAAGAAAAAAGCAGCTAACTAAAGAAAAACGAGTGGCCATCATTACTTTAAGAAATGAAGGTCAGTTAGTCCGAAAAATTGGGTAAACTTTGAAAGTGTCCCCAAACGCAGTGGCAAAAAACATCAAATGCTACAAAGAAACTGGCTCACATGAGGACCGCCCCGGAAAGGAAGAATAAAGGCCCTGTCACACACACAGATAAATCTTTGGCAGATCTGTGGTTGCAGTGAAATTGTGGACAATCAGTGCCAGGTTTGTGGCTGTGTACAAATGGAACAATATGTCCATGATTTCACTGCAACCACAGATCTGCCAAAGATTTATCTGTGTGTGTGACAGGGCCTTTAGAGTCACCATTGCTGCGGAGGATAAGTTTATCCGAGTCACCAGCCTCAGAAATCGCAGGTTAACAGCAGCTCAGATTAGAGACGAGGTCAATGCCACACAGAGTTCTAGCAGCAGACACATCTCTAGAACAACTGTTAAGAGGAGACTTTGTGCAGCAGGCCTTCATGGTAAAATAGCTGCTAGGAAACCACTGCCAAGAACAGGCAACAAGCAGAAGAGACTTGTTTGGGCTAAAAAACACAAGGAATGGACATTAGACCAGTGGAAATTTGTGCTCTGGTCTGATGAGTCCAAATTTGAGATCTTTGGATCCAACCACCGTGTCTTTGTGCAACGCAAAAAAGGTGAATGTATGGACTCTACATGCCTGGTTCCCACCATGAAGCATGGGGGAGGACGTGTGATGGTGTTGGGGTGCTTTGCTGGTGTCACTGTTGGGGATTTATTCAAAATTGAAGGCATACTGAACCAGCATGGCTACCACAGCATCTTGCAGCAGCATGCTATTCCATCCGGTTTGCGGTTAGTTGGACCATCATTTATTTCTCAACAGGACAATGACCCCAAATACACCTCCAGGCTGTGTAAGGGCTATTTGACCAAGAAAGAGAATGATGGGGTGCTACGCCAGATAACCTGGCCTCCACAGTCACCAGACCTGAACCCAATCGAGATGGTTTGGGGTGAGCTGGACCGCAGAGTGAAGGCAAAAGAGCCAACAAATGCTAAGCATCTGTCGGAACTCCTTCAAGACTGTTGGAAGACCATTTCCGGTGACTACCTCTTGAAGCTAATCAAGAGAATGCTAAGAGTGTGGAAAGCAGTAATCAAAGCAAAAGGTGGCTACTTTGAAGAACCTAGAATATAAGACATATCTTCAGTTGTTTCACACTTTTTTAAGTATTTCATTCCACATGTGTTAATTCATAGTTTTGATGCCTTCAATGTGAATCTACAAGTTTCAGAGTCATAAAAATAAAGAAAACTCTTTGAATGAGGTGTGTCCAAACTTTTGGTCTGTACTGTATGTGGCGCCCCTAAGGCTTCTGGTCGCCACAGGGTACTTAAACTCATTTAAGGCACAGTATCCATCCCGGGTATGGAAAAGTTAATGTCTGGTACAGTATGTCTCACTTAAATCACACAGTCAGAGAATGAGTCAGCAACTTCCTTGCATAACACATACAGCAGGTGGCTTCTACTTAATTAGAGCAGGGGTGATCACCATGACAACTGGAAAATTCCTAGTTGGTGACTCATCCAGAGGGAGGGGGGAGCACTGCTAAAATACAGGAGCAAAGATAGAATTACTTTAGAACGTCTGGGGACACACAACAACACGGTCATCCGCAGGGAGTGCTTGAGTGCTCCTGTGGATAGAATCGGACAGACTGGGGGTAGGCTGGAGAAACCTAAAGAAGAAGGAGTCCGGTACCGGTAAATCTTGTGGGACGGAGAAGTTCTACAACGGTCGCTGGGGAGAAGTAGGCAGCTGCTTCCACAGGGCTGGCGCTACTACAGGGTGCAGTCTTCTAGGGCAAGTTATACTTCACATTGGCTGCCAATGTCTCCTGTCCAACCATCCAAAAAACTCGAGGAACAGTGATACACTGGATCCGGGATTGAGTTCAGTGGCTCATCCCAAGGTGAGGATCCACTTTACCTGCGACAGGGCTGGGACACTTAAAAAAATCAAGGGGTTCCCCAAGGTGCTTTATGCCACGGGGATCGACACAGCACATCGTAGAAAAGGAGAGACCCACAGAGACTGTCATACCAAACCTAACCTCTAACCTACCTGGGATCGACCGGAGCTTCATCACGGCAGAGACCAGTACCTGGGGTGCGGCGTTGAACCAGTAAGTAAAGATCTGAAACCCGCATCCATTGACTCTGACTCTGATTGCCGTCGCCTTGCGCTCTGGTGCTCCTGGGGACTGGCGTGCCCCCGCCATCCTCCCGGGGAAATCCCTCTCCGCCTGTGAGGAGCGACACCATCCCGGCTGCACCCAACATCTGCCCCGATGAGAGAACCTGCAGCGCTCCCATCCCTGGCTGCGTACCACAGGTGGTGTCACGATCCTAATAGACTTTCCTCACCCCCGACTACTACCTCCATTCTCCCTACCACCCTCCAATCCTCTTTCCTGTACGCCTAGGGGCAACGAAACCGGGCCAGGCCACCTCGTGACAACGCAAATGGATCTGCATCCCGGACCGGCAACGAGTAGGTTAAAACACCTGCCCCGTGGGGTGCTACACATACATGTTAGAAGAGGGTTTCAGATTGGAAGAAAAAACTAAGATATCATCTAAAAAACAACCATATATTGACCACTTATCTCTGAAAATGTAATGGCATGACAAGGCTAGCGTGGCAGGAATGAGTTCATACACGGATGTTACCTCATTCACATCAGTATATTTGTGCGAATTACCTGCTCCATGGAGGTTTGTATGTATTAACTTTCTACCATTGCTGTAAAATAAAATATCTCGTTATACACTGACTTTCGTTACCTTACTTTTTTTAGGACTTTGCTGATTTTTTTCCATAAATTGTTTCAGTGAGTTACAGTCTTGTGTCCACTTGGGTCCTTATGGAACTTGTGACACCTTGAAAACAATCACCATGTAATAATACTGTGTTTTTCTAAAAATAAGACCTCCCCCAAGCCCTAGCAGTGATTTTTAGAATTTTCGGAGCAAGGCTTAAATATAAGCCCTCCCCCGAAAATAAGCCCTTGACGCGGTTCAATAATGAAGTGTCTATGCAGCTAAAAAAGTTAAAGATACTGCAGGAACCTTAATTGTAGAAAGATATCCCGCAACATTCTCACCAAACGCCGAGTGGGAGGGCCTGCAGTTATCGCACTCATCCGATCTCACACACAAACATCAGATCACACGCATAAACTCACCACATCCAGCAACACAGATTTCTTCTCGCCGGCAGAATTTTGAGACCTGCGACACGTGACTTCCTTCTATAATTGTGAAAAAATACCCTGCTGTAACTAAATAAAAGCATAGTGCATATAAACATAGGGTACTTAGTAAACACTGTTTTTGATCAAAAAAAGCATAAAGCTATCCCACCAACGCCAAGGTGTACCCAGTTGGTGGGATAGCTTTATGCTTTTTTTGATCAAAAACAGTGTTCACTAAGTACCCTATGTTTATATGCACTATGCTTTTATTTAGTTACAGCAGGGTATTTTTTCACAATTTTTTCCTTGGTTTCTCTTTGTCTCATGGCCAGTGTGAACATGGTCTCACAAGTACCATGTATACCATCTCATACTCCGGCTCACTTTTTTGTTTTTATGTAGTTTTTTTGTATTCAGTACAAACAGGGAGTGGCCCCCTTCTCAGCGAGCTGGACATTTCATTCTGTGAATCCCCCTGACTGTGTGTGTCCTGTTGGGACCCGGTCGCTCTCAGCCCTTAGCCACATTGAGGCCTATTTTAGACCCATGGTAAGGTTTTAATATTAGAGAGTGTAGGTACTATCCCAACTGGGTACACCTTGGCGTTGGTGGGATAGCTTTATGCTTTTTTTGATCAAAAACAGTGTTTACTAAGTACCCTATGTTTATATGCACTATGCTTTTATTTAGTTACAGCAGGGTATTTTTTCACAATTTTTTCCTTGGTTTCTCTTTGTCTCATGGCCAGTGTGAACATGGTCTCACAAGTACCATGTATACCATCTCATACTCCTGCTCACTTTTTTGTTTTTATGGTTTTTTTTTTATATTCCTTCTATAATTCCCTGCGGCCATATGGATTCTGTACCGCTGGATGTGATGAGTGATTCTGTGTGTGTGTGATCTGATGTGTGTGATCTGATGTGCATGTATGGGTGTGTGTGGGTGTGTGTGTGTGTGTGGGTGTGTGTATGATGTGTGTGAGTGCCGGCCAGAAGCAGGTGAGGACAGCGTGCAGCATAGCTGCTTGGAGCGCCCACCGGAGATCACAGGGAGGACCTGGGAGCCACGCAGCCGTTCAGGGTCTGGTAAATATGAGTCTCCTTTGAAGGGGGTCTGCTTTTTTGAGGAGGTAAACTTACCCCCCAACCATGTTTCTCCAAGAATAAGACCTACTCCAAAAATAAGACCTAGCGCTTTTTTGGGGGGCAAAAAAAGTATAACACTGTTTTTTTAAAAAACAAAACATGGTATTGTACATATTTAGATCCATGTCATTAAAAAATATATGTACTGTTAATTTATTAATGACTGCCATTCCTGTATATAGGTGCCTGCACAAAAAGCTGTGTTGGGAATTAATCTCGCCATTGTGATTTTCAGTATTAAATGTTTTCTACACTCATTCTCTCTGCCGTGTCTAATTAATCATTATTTATAGCTATTTCTTTGTCTCTTGTGCGTTTAATAGCTTTTTTATCCTGAGTACGAAATTAAAGTAAGACACTGCATGAGTCAATATATTAAAGAAAGTCCCCAGAGAAATAAGAAGTGAAGGAACAGTTATGATATAAAAGGTCTTCTCTACATTCAGGTATCAAAAATAAGCCATCATAGCATTATCTAATATGCTTTACAAAGGGAGACATAATCTATTCCAAGATTCAGCAGGCACTTGTGTTAACTCCTTCTAGAGTAAGTTTAGAAGGTACAACGGCGTATGGGTCTATATTTCTACAATATTTATGATGATTGTATTCAATGAGTCACAAACTCCTTAAGGACCTGAGCTGACCCATGCGATGAACGTCAACTGGAAAATGCTTAGAAAGAAAATCAGGACATTCATAAAAAGAGTAAGGTAATGAAAGAAAGTGCATAACAAGATGTTTTATTTTACAGCAAGGGTAAAAAGTTAATAAAATACATACTACTACCTCTATGGATTACTGTATTAGGTAATGGTCACAAATATACTGATGAGTAAGAGGCTTAGTAATCAGGAACCTAGAATGTTGCCTACAGTTAACTTTTCTTTTCCCATAGGAGGAATACCCATTTATATCCATTTTTACTTGTACACCTTCTTGCATTTTGACAGTCACAACTTTTTAATTTTCACTGTAATGTAGCTGTGTAGAGAATTATTTTTGCAAGACTATTTACAAATCACTTAGGTCCAATTTTTTTGTCACATACATTACGCTATATAGTGACTTGCGCAAAGTATTCAGCCCCCTTGCACTTTTCAAACTTTTCCCACATTTCAGGCTTCAAGCATAAACATAAAAAGTTTAATGTTATTGTGAAGAATCCACAACAAGTGGGACACAATTGTGAAGGTGAACGAAATTTGTTGCTTATTTTAAACTTTTTTAAAAAATAAATAACTGAAAATTGGGGCGTGCAATATTATTCGTCCCCTTTAAGTTAATACTCTGTAGCGCCACCTTTTGCTGCAATTTCAGCTGTAAGTCGCTTGGGCCATGTCTCTATCAGTTTTGCACATCGAGAGACTGAAATTCTTGCCCATTCTTCCTTTGCAGACAGCTGAAGCTGAGTGAGGTTGGTTGGAGAGCGTTTGTGAACAGCAGTTTTCAGCTCTTTCTACAGATTCTCGATTGGATTCAGGTCTGGACTTTGACTTGGCCATTCTAACACCTGTATACGTTTATTTGTGAACCACTCCATTGTAGATTTTGCTTTATGTTTTGGATCATTGTCTTGCTGAAAGACAAATCTCCGTTCCAGTTATATTTATCATCATCAGTCATTTAGGACAATATTGGATCATTCAGAGATCCTTAATGAACTTCTGCAGTGAGTTTGCTGCACTGAAAGTAAAGGGGCCAAATAATATTGCACAACCCATTTTTCAGTGTTTTATTTTTAAAAAAAAAGGTTAAAATAAACAATAAATTTCGTTCACCTTCACAATTGTGTCCCACTTGTTGATTCTTCACCATAACAGTAAAATTTTTATCTTTATGTTTGAAGCCTGAAATGTGGGAAAAGGTTGAAAAATTCACGTGGGCCGAATACTTTCGCAAAGCACTGTATATGTGTAACCAGAGAATCAAGCCATCTTTTTTAATTTAGTCTACAGATGATTACAATAATTGCATTTAGTGCATGACTTGTTACAAATATGAATATTCAAAACCGGAAAAAATGTATTTAATTGCTTTCAGACTGCCCATAGACTGTAAATGTCAGGGTGATCCGTGTTCTACTATGCAGGCAGTGACATTCTAAAATGTCAGTAGCTGCACACACAATTGTGCATCTGCAGGAGCAGGGTGCTAGCTGTCAATCACAACTGAGATCCCTATAGAGAAGGCAGGGATAGTTGGTTCATCTCTCTGCCTTACTAGTCACTGTATAACATAGCTTTGAAACTGAACAAGCAATGTGTATAAAGTTTTATTGGAAATGCTAACAGTGCTTCCCGCAGGATCCAGTGATCATTTGATAACCGGATCAAGTGAGGGAAAAGGAGCTGACAGGTCATAGGAGACCCCACAACTCTACTATGCTGCCATACATTTCCACTGTTACTTGGACTAATATACCATAGCCCTAGTTACAGTGAAAATCAGGTGATAAAACAAAAAAAGATTTATATATTGAAATGCTACAAAAAGATTTTTCATAGTCTTTCACACTGTGTGAAATAATGAAAACTAACTGCATAAATGAAAAGGTAAAAAATGTATTAATAAAACACCACTGCCAATTTATATAGTTGTTTCTAGTCCCACCTTGTTAAAATATATTTTAGTTATCATTTGTGGTTGTAGAGGAAAATGTGAAAAACACATTTTCTTTACTTACCCACCGACATCGCAAAAAACAAAAAAAAAAAAAAAAAGAGTATGACAAAAAAAATGAAGCCTCACGTATCACAGAAAAATGCAAAACCTATTTGAATATCCAAATAAGAAACATTTTACAACTTTTTAATCCACAAGTATGAACAAATACAAAAATAGGTATGGTGGTAGATGGCTCGGTCTTGAACTGGTTAACGACTGTGGCGTGTAAGGCCCCATTAGTTTTGGATGCTTTTTTGGTGCAGTTTGAGATGACCTTTTAGTCACAACAAACTGTATGCTTTTCCTTCCCCAGCAAAGTTTATGAGATTTCAGATTTTTTGTGCGCATGTTGCTTTTTTTATTTTTTGCAGCATGCCAATTCTTTTTGCGTTGTTTCCTGCATTTTTCACCCATTGGTGATAAAAAAAATGCATCAAAAATGCATGGTCAAAAAACACAGCAAAAATGTTTTTTGATGCGTTTTGTTTTGCCACAAGATGCCTTTTTTGGCCACAGGGTGCATTTTTGTGGTTACCACAAAACTGCGTGTGGACATAGCCTTATCTAAATCTCTTACTTATCTGTCCCCTGTCAATTTGGTATCACAGTGTAATAGTTCTGATTCCAATCATACAATAACAATTTGAATAGCTGAACATACCTAATAAAACAAGTGGTGTCTCTAAACTCAACACAACATTTCATTTGCCACAAAAGGACTACTGCAGTCTCAGAATAATTCAACCCCTTCATGACAAGTGTCTATAGTAGCTAGTAGAGCATAGAGCATCTGTGGTTGTCAAAATCTGCATGTGCCTACACAGGAGCACTATGGAGGACATTGTGTGGATGACATAAGACGAGTCATTCAAACAGCAGGAAAGAAGGCCAAGGATTGCGGAGATCAATCAAGATCAGCGACGCCCATCGGACCGGACCACACCGTAGGTGAGTACAACAAAAGCTATTATTTTGTGCCATCCAGAGCGGATTGGGGACAAATATAAAGAATTCAAGTATGCCATAACGGAGGACTTTACAGGTGCTGGCTGTACTTTACATGGGGAAAACCTGGTGACGGGTTCCCTTTAAAGATCTGTCATCGCTCTTCTTACAGGTATGTCTCGAGCTGAAGTACTTATTCAGACTTGTGGCATTCTTCTGGTATTCATCATGGAAATGTATAAGTAACTTGACAAAAGAACGTTACCACCCTCTGTAGGGCACGATATGCAATGATGACAGTTTTACAGAGTACAGATATGAACCTGTTACCTTAGAAATAATAGTTCCTTTTATTTATACATTTTCTGGAAAAACAATGGACGATGTGTACCATGTACTAAAGGGGGCTTTACACGCTGTGACATCGCTAACGATATATCGTCGGGGTCACGTTGTTTGTGACGCACATCCGGCGTCGTTAGCGACATCACAGCGTGTGACACCTAGGAGCAACGATCAACGATCGCAAAAGAGTTAAAAATCGTTGGTCTGTAACACGTCGTTCATTTCCCAAAAATCGTTGTCTGGTCAGCGAGGCTGTTCGTCGTTCCTGCGGCACCACACATCGCTACATGTGACACCGCAGGAACAACGAACAACTCCTTACCTGCCGTCCACCGGCAATGAGGAAGGAAGGAGGTGGGCGGCATGTTCCGGCCGCTCATCTCCTCCCCTCCTCTGCTACTGGGCGGCCGCTTAGTGAAACTGCAGTGAAGTCGCTATGACGCCGAACGCACCTCCCCCATGAGGGAGGTATTGTTCGGCGGTCACAGCGACGTCGGTGTAAAGGTATGTGCGTGTGACGCTGCCGTAGCGATATTGTTCACTACGGCAGCGATCACCAAATGTCGCACGAGCAACAGGGGCGGGTGCTATCGCGCACGATATTGCTGGCTATCGCTAGCGATGTCGCAGCGTGTAAAGCACCCTTTAGTGTAGCATGTACCATGCAGATTTTGAAGAAGATGCGTTACATTGACAGTTTTTTCCTGGATCAGGTGAGTAAAGGAAAACCGACAGGTTTTCTATTATTGAAGGAAAACTATTTGAAAATAAAACTTCTCAAAAGCATACCTATAGATCGATAGACATCTGTTCAAATATTTTTGAACTCTATTTAAAAGCACAACCTAAAATCAGATGTCAATGACGAGGCGATGCTGCAACGACTGAAATAATGTTCCGCTATTCCACGTAAAACTAATTGTTAAAAGCTGAAGAAGCTCTGAGTAACAAGCTGAAATAGCCTAGAAAAAATACCTAAGTCTAAATATGATTTACTCCTAATATATAACGCAAAAGACTTCCATCATATGCGCTAATCAGATTTCTAGTATAGCCTAACCAAATAAATCATACAACAATGATTAAAATGACTTCCATTTCTAAGCAGAACAAATGTAATTAACCTTTCCATCCCTGACCCTCCAGTGCACTGGTTTTAAAAGTGCTCTCTAATAAATGTAGATTAAGGCAAGAGAGCACTTAAATGGAAATGAAGAGCCCACAAGAGCCACAAGATGTCAAAACCACAAACAGACTCTGACATTAATAGAACAGGTCTGAAATCTGGTCAGGTGAATAACAGCGCTGGATACAATTAACTCTTCCCAGATTCACGCTTCCAAATGAGATGTTTCTTCAGGTTTTCATCTTCATTATGTTAGTGGGAGAAAAAAGATGAATACCTTTTAAAGGAGCTTGTCACATTAGACATGCCACGAGAGGAGCAGACACAGGAGCAGTAGAAAAAGATTCAGTATAAATCAGCCTTTTTTTCTTTTTAAATCCCAATTTATGAGACCAATCGTAGTCAATTACTGACAGCTACATATGAATGCACGCTTACACAGGGAAGGCTGTTAACATTGTAGTTAAATCGCACAGTAGACTCATAAACCTAGAGGAAGCAAAAACGGAAAGGAACACTCCAGAATAAACCGATATGTTGCATTAGTCTTAGTGCAGGTCATTGAACACTACCACTACTATACCGGATATATATACAGTTATTTTTCTTAAAAATAGGTCCAAAAGGAGTTGTGTAAGGGGTCTTTCCTTATTTGTGCGTGGAAGTAACACAAATTACTAATCAATTACATTACATGCTGACAGTACATGAGCTTGGATTTTTTTTTCTGGCATAGACACAGGAGGGGATACAAGTGCTAAAAACAAAAAGGGTCTGGAATGCAATTCAGTGAATTGTGTCTTGGTGTCCATTAGTTTCTTTGCTTCACTAGGTGGAAATGCTGCTGGTTCCCCATGTCCTAAACATTGATATAGATAAATAGATAAAGTGAAGCTGTAACTAACTCACTGTTTCTAGATCCCAACACAATAGCAGTATACATTTTTTCTTCTAAGTACACTCTTTAACACTGCCTGAATCAATGCTGAGGCTGCTATAATCACAGGGTTTTATTAACTAGTAAGTTCCTCCTATAGGCATACAAATTGCTTATAATTTCCTATTTACATTAAATGTTGTGCAGCCTGCAAAGGGTTGAAGCTACAGTAAATTTTCACACCATGAGTCTGAAAGTAGGACCAATGTGACGTTCTCTTGTACAAACCATCTCCAGCTATCTAGATTTTCAATTTTAGATTAGAAACTTTATTTAAAGTATATAAATGCATATCCTAATGAGGCTTTTATGATGATAATTGGAGTAATGTTTTAAAACTGTTGTCCAGTACTAGGACAACCTCTTCTGATTCCTTGTGTTTTCCCCAGGTAAAATAATAAAGCCTATACTCACCTCCCGTACTGGCGCTGATCCAGCGATGTTATGGTTCACATTCTCAGGGCTCACATGATGTTGTGACATCACGCGGGATGTCCAATTAGCGTTGGCTTCTGTCTCCCCACCTTCCAAACGAGTTAATCAACATGGAGTGAGCAGTGTGGAAGCACTCACTTATTGTTGATTGCTCATTTGGTCCAAAGGAGGGGAGACAGAAGCCAGCGTTGATTGGAAGCGGGGCTCATGTGACATCACGTGAGCCCCAAGAACGTGAACCACGGCACTGCTGGAATGGCACCAGTACAGGAGGTGAGTATAGGCTTTTTTATTTTACCTGGGGGAAACATTTGGAATCAGAAGGGGTTGTCCTTGCAGTGGACAACCTATTTAAACTGTGTGCCTTTATAATATTGATCATATGTGTGCAACTAAATATGTATTACTAATTTGAACATATGCAAAACCCCTTAAGTAATATCATGGTTTATTTGCACCCTACAGGATATATCTTGTTCTAATATCAGTAGTACATATTGTCAGTGATATGCGTTTTAAATCAGAAACTAAAATGACAATAGAAACCTCTTACAAACCGATGCGGTTATGTGTATTCTCTTGGATAGTATTTAATAAGGTAGAAAATCAAGTGTAGAAATAATCTCAAGAAATGTGTTCTTGTCTATTGTTACATGAATGCTAGGAAAGAAGCAAAACAAAAAGAAAACTGGAAAAAAAAATCAGCTACCTTTGATCTGATTGCCTTACAAGTGTCTACAAATCAATTGTAAAAATAATCTCAGGAAATGTGGTCTTGACTATTGTTATATTAATGGTAATAAAGACACAAAGAAACATGAAAACGTTTTCACATACCTTTGATCTGATTGCCTTCCAAGTTGATGTTCTCTATACTGTGCATTTCTGTCAGCTGATCTGGGAAAGTGTCAAGCTTATTTCTTGCTAAATTGATTATTTTGAGGTTACATAGAAGGCTAGCTTCATGAGGGAGTTTTTCAAGAAAGTTTCCATCAAGATTGAGCACTGTGACACAAAAGAACAAGTATATTAACGCTGGATATCATGAAAAAGCAAGGAAATCTTTTTATAAAGCAAGATCAAACATTTTCTCAAGATTGTCTATATGGTGACAAGAAATAAACAACATTATGGTGGCATGTAGAGGTATAATGATGCAGAAGAGGGGTGCTACCATGACTGTACCAGGAGAGGAAGTGGCCCACCTGAACCTTGGGGAAACTCCTCTTTGACCTGTAAAGGTGAGTGCTCACAAACTTCAGTTCAAAACAATGGCAGGTCAGGCCACACTATGCCAGTCTGTGCTCTCATAGGATATTTAGTCCCCCTATAGAAGTAGGTTTGTTTACCTTGACTGAAGATGTCACAGTTTATTTAACATTTAACTCATGTGACCACTGCAGCCAATCAGTGACTTCAATGTTCTTGCGCTGTATACCACTATGGTTGATGATTTACTGCAGCTATCACATGAGATAAACACACTGTGACATCTGTGGCTAATGTGAACATGGAGAAAGCATCGTTGGCACGGCTCTGACACAGCTGGAAGTGAAATGGTGAATATATATTAATGAATTATTTTTACATGTATTGTTACCTGTACGTTTTTCATTGCCAGTACATTCGCCCCCACCCTGCATGCAGCTGTGGAGCGGGCTGGTGTATAACACTGTGGAGTCTGAGGGGTTACGTGTCTCACTGGGCCAATTAATGCTGGTTACTTAATTTATTGTGAATTGGAACACTAAATAAAAATTAGCAACACATATACTCCTCAATGTTTACATTTCAACATCAAAATGAAAAAGTTGTGGATTTATGGATAGACATTTTAATGATATGAAAATGATGGAAAAAATGGAAACAAAATGTTAAAATATCTCAAGTTAGTCAGGTTCGAGTATGAGCTCCAAATACATGGACCTATATACCTTAGTATGCTGATAACAGAGAATAGTAGAGATGGGTTTTCCAATCCGCGCCAATGGCCAAATGATCATGGAAGTTTAAGATTAATGTTGCTTTATTTCATGCACAGGTCAACGCGTTTCAGGAGACTCAGCTCCCTTCCTCAGGACAATCAGGCAAAAGAACATCAGATTTGATGTTCTTTTGCCTGATTGTCCTGAGGAAGGGAGGTGAGTCTCCTGAAACACGTTGACATGTGCATGAAATAAAGCAACATTAATCTTAAACTTCCATGATCATTTGGTTATTGGCGTGGCTTGGAAAACCCATCTCTACTACTCTCTGTTATCAGCCACCGTGGGGACTGCTGCCGTGACCTGGACTTACATGCCTTTACAGGAGTTGTGACTGTCACAACCCCTATTGGTGAGTAGTACTGCTCATTTCTAAACCCCGTATCTATTGGGGTAAGACCCTATTGCGCTTCTTTTTCCACAGTCTTCTAATACCTTAGTATGCTGTGAGGTCATTAATGGATGTCTAAGGAATGTTATGCCAGGCTGAATGCATTTGGACATGCAAATCAACTGCTGGCAGCTCATAGAATCATAGAGTGGTAGAGTTGGAATGGACCTACTGGGTCATCTAGTCCAACCCCCTGCTCAAAGCAGGATTCACTAAATCATCCCAGATAGATGTCCGTCCAACCTCTTTTTAAAGACTTCCATTGAAGGAGAACTCACCACCTCTTGTGGCAGCCTGTTCCACTCGTTGATCACCCTCACTGTCAAAAAGTTTCTTCTAATATCTAATCTGTTTCTCCTCCCCATCAGTTTCATCCCATTGCTTCTAGTCTTTCCTTGTGAAAATGAGAATAAAACTGATCCCTCTACAGTGTGACATCCTTTAAGATATTTGTAGACAGCTATTAGGTCTCCTCTCAGTCTTCTCTTTTGCAAGCTAAACAATCCTAAATCCTGTAACCGCTCCCTTTGCAATAGTTGACCATTTACCTCCCAGATGTGCTTAATGGGCGTCAAGTATGTAGACATTTCAGGTCATGGTAGCACAAGTAGGCCACAGAGGCTGTTCACTGTAGCACAAGCATCATGCTGCCTGGTGTTGTAGTGTTAAAAAATGGCTACTAGGATAATTTAAAGAAAGAATTTCACCATTGGTTCCACGACTAAACCAATATAACACTGAGCTGTTAGTGTACTTGGAATAAAGACGAAAGAGGTCCACCCACACCATAATCCTGAGAGTAGGCCCAACATGATGTTCCCCTGTGCAGACCAATCTCCGCCGATCATTTTGTTATCACAAAACCTGGACTCATCAGTGAACAGTATAGACTTCCATTCTAGGTCCATTGTAGTCTTGCTTTGCACTACAATTCCCTTTTAGAGAAGTGGGATAAGGTCAATGGAACACCTTCATAAGGAAACATTACACCAGTCCTATTCTTAAAATTATGGTGTGGGGTGGAATAACGTATCATAGCCAGACATACTGTATATTCTTCATTCCAGGTACATTAACATCTTGGATGGTGGTATATGAATTTCGTCGTGGAAGCAGTGCTATGACCATTTTACCAAAATGTCCCAGGAGCCAATTTTCAGCGCAACAACACCATGTAGCTTTGTTGCTCGTTTTACTGTGAGGAGCCTGCATGGCTTATGCGTGCTACTATACCATGGCCTGGATGTCTGTGGACTTGTCTACCATCTGGTCATCAATTGCAACAGGACCTGCCTGTACCAGATCTTGATGATTTGCATGTCCAAACACATACAGCGTGGCAGAACATTTTTCTGACAACCATTAATAACCTCACTGATAGCAACCAAGGCATATAAGATTAAAGATGTGGAATTCATACTCAATAATGGATACATTGAGTTATTACAAAAAAATCTGTTTCCATCATGTGCATATCATTATCATGTCTATTGATTTACTTTTTGGTGTTGCAACTTCAATGTTGAGGAGTGTATGTACTTACAGTTATGCAATGCTTACTGATCCTGCATCAAGTCTAAATCTCCTGTTGTCAAATTGAGTAGGAATAAAATGCAATGTTCTGTTTGAAGAAACCTCAAATATTTATTTTTGAAAATCTCCCTTTATAATTAATAAGTGGACTGCATATCTAATTTACAGTTGCATTCAATGTGACATTGACAATTAGGTTTATAAAAAGAAAATGAACACTTTTTGCAGTTTGCAATAAACAAATGAAACAAGAACAATGTAAACAGCTCAATACAAATAATAGATCAAGTCATTTCTCCAAATTCAACACCTACTTCAAGGCAAGTAACCCTTGTACTTAGTAGAGCACCGCAGGCAGTTATGACCTGATGCAAATATGATACATTATTTATGAGTAATATTAATTAAATAAATTAATAAATAATAGCAGCCCATTCATCATGGTCAATGCCCTCCAGTTCACTAATATTCTTAGGTTTGCTTGCTGCAACCATAGTCTTAAAATCCCAACAAAGAGTTGCTATTGTGTTCAAGTGACTGTACCAGCCACTCCAGAATCATCCGGTACGTTTTCTAAAACCAAGCCTATTACTGTGTGATGCACAAAATAGGGTACTATTGCTGAGCATTGCATATGAGGTTGGTGGGAGGAAAATGTATTTGTCTAGAACACTATGGATAGCTATAGCTCTATGGAGTTGATGTAGGTTTGAGAAAAAAGTGAGGAAACTACTGGAAAAATGACAAAAACTGCAGAAACGTTATGGCGGGAAGAAGTTATCATGATGTTTTGGGCCATAGCGAGAAGAAAATGAATGACTATAATCAAGGAGCATGTCACCTGCAAGTGTTAAGTCTCCCAGAGGCTGCAGGCTCAAAATCACTACATCAGACAGACTTGATGCAAGCCACTCCGTCTGGAAGATTCCAGGGGAAAACCGGGATTCACCCTTTAACCACACCACAGAAAAATGGTCTTACAACGGTGTCCACTGGATTACTTTCACAGAAGGACTACAGTCTGACGGAGCATACCAGATGCAAGAGAATAATCTGGTAGCTGTGTCAGAATCAGAAGGTAGGTGTAGGGACAAAACCGTAAAGAAGGAAAATAGTCAATAATAGAGCCAAATGTCCACTGGGAATATAGCAACACACACACGTTCTCAGAAGCAAGTTAGATTATAAGGCTGTGCACCATGATGAGTTTTGGTGAGTTTTTGATGTTGCATATTTTCTCTAAGCAGCGTCTTACAGTTCCAGCAAAGTGGATAAGATTTATAGAAAATCTCATGCCAATGGTGCTTCTTTTTACTCTGCGTCAACTAACTTGTGGTACCTGGTTCAAATCTGCAACGTCAATTTCTCTTGTGGGTTCGCTAAGTTTTATATGTAGAGTTTTCTCATGGCCTTGCAATAGTCAGAATCGATGCCAATTTCCAATGACAGCAACTCCCAATGTATCATGGCATTAATACTTTTAAAATCCGCCATTATATCTATTGATGCTGCAATTTCCTTCTAATATGAATAATGGTGGAATTTCATATTTCTGACTTGCTAAATTTTAAGTGTAAATAAGCATTAGAGGGTTTGTCCATCTCTAATTTTTCAGGAGCACAAAGCTCCCCAGCCTTCCTATCTCCTGAGTGATAGGGCCGTGTTGGCAGGCGAGCTGCTATCGATTGAGTTAAAGTTCAGACCAGTCAAAGAAAGGTATAAAGCCCATTTGGATATAAAACTTCTCCAATTTATTAGTACAGCTTAAAAGGTTCCAGGTATATTCAAAATATTGTACCAAGGCAAAAACTGACGCATTTCAAACACAGAACTATACTTAGTTCTGAATAATTGATGAGGGTCTACAGATGCTTTTGAATGAGTGACAGTTCAGACCAGAACCATTAACACACACCTGACTTGAACTGTGTGTTCTGCACCAATATTGGCTGGCTTCAATGCAGTGAAAGAGCCATCTAGGAGCAGGGGCTGGTCCCCTTTTAAACAAGAAGTAAATGGCCCGAAAAAGCCCTTCTCCCTTTATGAACACTATAACAGATGTATGCTCTGCCTTGAAGGTATGCTGCAAAGTTCATTCAGCACTAGTTATGGGCGAATATGAACTATAAAGTTTGGGGTCCGTGCAGTGGCATAACTAGAGTTTGATGGGCCCCGATGCAAAGGTCGAACCTGGGGACTCCCCCCCGTACACTGACACTGGAGGTACGGGATAATGACAACGACACTCAAGGTACAGGATAAGGACACTGACACTTGGCTCTTTCCTTCAGCACCCAGGTTTCCCATGATCTGAAATCCCTTTCTATCAGCACCCAGCTTTCCCATGCTCTGATATACATCTTATCCTCAGCATCCAGCTTCCCCATGATATCAGAGCATGAAAAAGCTGGGTGCAGAGGGAAAGAGCCTCTTTCCTTCAGCACAAAATGTTCCCATCCCATGCTTGTATCTTTGTCTCCTCTTGTATATAGCTCTCCAAATACTATAGTGACCCCACACAAAGCCTTTCATATAGTATAATGGGTCCCACATAACCCTTTATATATTAGAATGCACCGCGGTAGTCTTCCATGTATTATAATGCAGCCCCATAGTCCATGTAAAAGGTAACCCCATTAGTTATCGATATAATATAATGCAGCCCCATAGTCCTTCATATTATATTATGCAGTCCATATACCGTTTAATGCAACCTATAGGCCTCTGGCCACCATGTACTCACTGATTGAAAAAACAAACAAACAAGTACTCACCTCTTTTCATTCCCCCGCTGCTCCAGTCAGAGCATCCTCCCGTCCTGCGCTTTGCATGTCTGAGCACAGCAGGCGCGGAGTAGTGACGTCCCCGTGCTCCACTGCGCGGAGACATCAAGCGCAGGCATATGGGGAGAATGATGAAGGATGGAGTGGAGTGCTCCACTCCATCCTTCATCATTGCTGTGTGCAATGACAGGTGAGGGGGGCCCAGTGTTTCCGCTGGCACTGGGCCTGTCTGACTCAAAGGCCCCATAGCAGCCATGTAGTCTGCTGTTACAGCGCAGCTCCTCTCTCACTGAGAGGAGCGTGCTGCTTCTCTGCAGGGTCTGCGTTGGGCCCCTAACCCCGCCGGGCCCGATCGCGATCCTTGCGACAGTGGTCATTACACCTCAAGGTCTGTGCACTTACTCCGGACACGGACTCCTCAAGGAAGTCTGTGTAACTGTTCGGGTTCGGCCACACGAATAAAAAATAAAAAAAAGTTAAAAGGAAGTAACAGGGGTATTAGAGCAGCACATTTATACTTACCGAGTCTCCCTCACGGCTGTCAGACTGCTTCCAGGTCCAATAATTAACTCACATGCATATTCACTGTTTCCCCCACCCACTCTGTGACAGGATCTGTGATTGGGTGCTGTCAGACTGCCGTCGCCTGTAATTGGCTGTGGAGTGTAACAATAAAGAAATAATTGGAAAAAATGGTGTGCGGTCCCCCAAATTTTGATACCCAACCAAGATGAAGTGGACAGCTGGGGGCTTTTATTCTCCGGCTGGGGAGGCCTATAGTTATTGGCACTTGCAGCCTTAAAATAGCAGCCCACAACTGCTCTGAGGTTGCAGTGCGTGGACACATTAGAAAATGTGACTTATCACTGCAGAATCAGGAACACAATGACGGAGCCTCAGTTGTGAGCAGTGATGTCAGTGAGTTCACCTGAAGTCACAGCTGGTGATTCCCACGGTACCCCAGCTTTGACCTCAGGTAAACTATTGAACTCAGTGACCTCACCTCAGGGATTTTGACAAATCACAGCTGTCATTGACCCCTTATATTACCCAGATTGCCAATGCTCCAAGGCAATTGGGATGAGCTGGGTAAAGTGTCGGAATTGAAGCATCTAATGCATACAACAATTCTGGGGTGGCTCAGGTTGCTATTTTTAGGCTAGGAAGGGCTATCTGCTTTATTTTACCTGGGTATCAAAATTGGGGGGTACCGCACGTCGTTTATTAAAATTACTTATTTAAATAAATTTTAAAAAAGACGCAAGGAGGAGGTGTGATTTTGTGGGGGTCCTTTGCTGGTGACACTGTTGGGGATTTATTCAAAATTGAAGGCATACTGAACCAGCAGGGCTACCACAGCATCTTGCAGCGGCATGCTACTCCATTTGGTTTGCGTTTAGTTGGACCATCATTTATTTTTCAACAGGACAATGACCACAAACACACCTCCAGGCGGTGTAAAGGCTATTTGACTAAGAAGGGGAGTGATGGGGTGCTACGCCAGATGACCTAGCCTCCACAGTCACCAGACCTGAACCCAATTGAGATGGTTTGGGTGAGCTGGACCGCAGAGTGAAGGCAAAAGCGCCAACAAGTGCTAAGCATCTCTGGGAACTCCTTCAAGACTGTTGGAAGACCATTTCTGGTGACTACCTCTTGAAGCTCATCAAGAGAATGCCAAGAGTGTGCAAAGCAGTAATCAAAGCAAAAGGTGGCTACTTTGAAGAACCTAGAATATAAGACATATTATCAGTTGCTTCACACTTTTTTGTTAAGTACTTCATTCCACATGTGTTAATTCATAGTTTTGATGCCTTCAATGTGAATCTACAATTTTCAGAGTCATGAAAATAAAGAAAACTCTTTGAATGAAAGTGTCCAAACTTTTGGTTTATATATATATATATATATATATATATATATATATATATATATATATATGTATATATATATATATATATATATATATATATATACAGTTAGGTCCAGAAATATTTGGACAGTGACACAATTTTCACGAGTTGGGCTCTGCATGCCACCACATTGGATTTGAAATGAAATCTCTACAACAGAATTCAAGTGCAGATTGTAACGTTTAATTTGAAGGTTTGAACAAAAATATCTGATAGAAATTGTAGGAATTGTACACATTTCTTTACAAACACTCCACATTTAAGGAGGTCAAAAGTAATTGGACAAATAAACCAAACTCAAACAAAATATTTTTATTTTCAATATTTTGTTGCGAATCCTTTGGAGGCAATCACTGCCTTAAGTCTGGAACCCATGGACATCACCAAACACTGGGTTTCCTCCTTCTTAATGCTTTGCCAGGCCTTTACAGCCGCAGCCTTCAGGTCTTGCTTGTTTGTGGGTCTTTCCGTCTTAAGTCTGGATTTGAGCAAGTGAAATGCATGCTCAATTGGGTTAAGATCTGGTGATTGACTTGGCCATTGCAGAATGTTCCACTTTTTTGCACTCATGAACTCCTGGGTAGCTTTGGCTGTATGCTTGGGGTCATTGTCCATCTGTACTATGAAGCGCCGTCCGATCAACTTTGCGGCATTTGGCTGAATCTGGGCTGAAAGTATATCCCGGTACACTTCAGAATTGATCCGGCTACTCTTGTCTGCTGTTATGTCATCAATAAACACAAGTGACCCAGTGCCATTGAAAGCCATGCATGCCCATGCCATCACGTTGCCTCCACCATGTTTTACAGAGGATGTGGTGTGCCTTGGATCATGTGCCGTTCCCTTTCTTCTCCAAACTTTTTTCTTCCCATCATTCTGGTACAGGTTGATCTTTGTCTCATCTGTCCATAGAATACTTTTCCAGAACTGAGCTGGCTTCATGAGGTGTTTTTCAGCAAATTTAACTCTGGCCTGTCTATTTTTGGAATTGATGAATGGTTTGCATCTAGATGTGAACCCTTTGTATTTACTTTCATGGAGTCTTCTCTTTACTGTTGACTTAGAGACAGATACACCTACTTCACTGAGAGTGTTCTGGACTTCAGTTGATGTTGTGAACGGGTTCTTCTTCACCAAAGAAAGTATGCGGCGATCATCACTATTGTCATCCGTGGACGCCCAGGCCTTTTTGAGTTCCCAAGCTCACCAGTCAATTCCTTTTTTCTCAGAATGTACCCAACTGTTGATTTTGCTACTCCAAGCATGTCTGCTATCTCTCTGATGGATTTTTTCTTTTTTTTTCAGCCTCAGGATGTTTTGCTTCACCTCAATTGAGAGTTGCTTAGACCGCATGTTGTCTGGTCACAGCAACAGCTTCCAAATGCAAAACCACACACCTGTAATCAACCCCAGACCTTTTAACTACTTCATTGATTACAGGTTAACGAGTGAGACGCCTTCAGAGTTAATTGTAGCCCTTAGAGTCCCTTGTCCAATTACTTTTGGTCCCTTGAAAAAGAGGAGGCTATGCATTACAGAGCTATGATTCCTAAACCCTTTCTCCGATTTGGATGTGAAAACTCTCATATTGCAGCTGGGAGTGTGCACTTTCAGCCCATATTATATATATATAATTGTATTTCTGAACATGTTTTTGTAAACAGCTAAAATAACAAAACTTGTGTCACTGTCCAAATATTTCTGGACCTAACTGTATATATATATATATATATATATATATATATATATATATATATATATATATAATAGAGCAGTACTTGTGTGTGTACATATATTTCCTGAACAAGCCCATTAATCATTGCCACAATTGAAAAGCACACGAGACAGTTTAAAAGATTCTGTGAAAAATATAAAAATATATATGTAAGTAATTACATTCTTCCCATTTATTACATACTAGAAGGTGGCCCGATTCTACGCATCGGGTATTCTAGAATTTACGTATTGTGTAGTTCATGTATGATTTTTGTTATATATATAGATGTTGTTGTGTGTAGTTACCAAGTGTTTGTGTAGGGCGCTGTACATGTTCTCGGTGTTGTCTGGGTGTGGCGGGGGGTGAGAGCGGTGTTGTTTGTGTGTTGCGTTGTTTGTGGAGCGCTGTGTGTCTGTAGCATTGTGTGTGTGTTGCGTGGTTTGAGTGTGTTTTGGGGGGAGGTATGTTTTGTGCAGTGTGTGTGTTGCGCGGTATGTGTGTATATTTATGTATGCCGCGGTGTTTGTGTGTTGGGTGTTGTGTGTGTGCAGCGTTGTCTGTGTGTGTGGGTGTCTGTGTAGGGCGGTGTTTGTGTTTCCCAGTGTGTGTGTGTTGTGCAGTGCGCGTGTGTGTGTGTGTTGGGGGGAGGTGTGCACCTCCCATCGTGCTCCATCCTCCATGCTGCGCATTCCCCATCGTGCTCCATCCCCCATGCTGCGCATTCCCCAT
This sequence comes from Anomaloglossus baeobatrachus, assembly GCF_048569485.1. Classification (NCBI taxonomy): domain Eukaryota; kingdom Metazoa; phylum Chordata; class Amphibia; order Anura; family Aromobatidae; genus Anomaloglossus; species Anomaloglossus baeobatrachus. The sequence goes on along the minus strand of NC_134357.1, from coordinate 136,610,020 downwards.
CGTGCTCCATCTCCCATGCTGCGCACTCCCAAACGTGCTCCATTCGCCATGCTGCGCACTCCCTATCGTGCTCCATCCCCCATGCTGCGCACCCCCCCACAGTGCTCCATCTCCCATGCTGCGCACTCCCAAACGTGCTCCATCCGCCATGCTGCGCACTCCCTATCGTGCTCCATCCCCCATGCTGCGCACCCCCCATAGTGCTCCATCCCCCATGCTGGCCGCAGCATCAGCCTCTCTGGCCGCAGCATCAGCCTTTGTGCCCGCAGCATCAGCCTCTCTGCCCGCAGCATCAGCCTCTCTGCCCGCAGCATCAGCCTCTCTGCCCGCAGCATCAGCCTCTCTGGCCGCAGCATCAGCCTCTGTGCCCGCATCAGCCTCTGTGCCCGCAGCATCAGCCTCTCTGCCCGCAGCATCAGCCTCTGTGCCCGCAGCATCAGCCTCTGTGCCCGCAGCATCAGCCTCTCTGCCCGCAGCATCAGCCTCTCTGCCCGCAGCATCAGCCTCTGTGCCCGCAGCATCAGCCTCTCTGCCCGCAGCATCAGCCTCTGTGCCCGCAGCATCAGCCTCTGTGCCCGCAGCATCATCCTCTCTGCCCGCAGCATCAGCCTCTGTGCCCGCAGCATCAGCCTCTGTGCCCGCAGCATCATCCTCTCTGCCCGCAGCATCAGCCTCTGTGCCCGCAGCATCAGCCTCTGTGCCCGCAGCATCAGCCTCTCTGCCCGCAGCATCAGCCTCTGTGCCCGCAGCATCAGCTTCTGTGCCCGCAGCATCAGCCTCTCTGCCCGCAGCAACAGCCTCTCTCCTCACAGCCTACCCCAGCCTCAGCCTCCCCCAACATCAGCCTCTCTTCTCTCAGCCTCCCCCCTCCCAGCCTTCCCCAGGATCAGCCTCTCTCCTTCCAGCCTCCTCCAGCACGCTGAGCTCCTCTGCCGCCACTCACAGATCCGATCGTATACACTCACACCCACCCGATCGCATACACTCACACCCACCCACCCAATCGCATACACTCACACCCACCCGATCGCATACACTCACACCCACCCGATCGCATACACGCACGCACACACACATTGACGATATTACACATAGACGCTCATACTCACAACATCCGGAGATACCACATGCTTCCGGCCATGTGATCCTCCGGCAGGTCCTGAAAGCTCACAGCACAGTACTGCCGCCGAGAAGCAAGCGATATCCCAGGATGTTGTGAGTGTGTGGATGTGATGTGTGTGTGAGGTGTGTGTGAGAGTGAGTGTGATCTGATGTGTGTGTGTGTGTACTCACCTGGGGCTCCGTGTCAGTTGGGGGAATGCGTGCGGGGGCGGGGCCAGAGCGAGCGTGCATTGCTGAGGGGGGCGGGGCCTTCAGAGAGCCGGGGCGAGAGGCCAATCCGTGTGGGGGGGCGGGGCCATGGCAAGCCCAGCGGCCAATCAGCTTTGTGTCACCGTAAGGACACAATTTTGGAGCATGACAGACAGACAGACAGACAGACAGAGACAGACAGAATAAGGCAATTATATATATAGATTAAATATTAGCAATGAAAGATAAAACATAATTGGTATTGTTGGTGATGTTTGTAAGAATTTGAATTAATAAAATATCGTGTTATTTATGTTGTACAGTAAACAGTTTATTAAAATAAATACAAGAAATGCTGTCTTTTGGGATCTTGCCAAAATGTGATGAAAAGTTGAATGTTCACAAAAATGGAATCAATAAATGTAATAAATGCTAGCAAATAGAAGAACTCAGTATATGGCGACAAAAAACACTTTTTTTTAAATTTCACTGCGCATGTCTCCATGGTTACATCACACTGCACTAGGAGGTGAGTGATGATGAATTCTTCCTTTGATCTCTGCAGAAGAAGTTATTAGTACATAGATATACACTGTGTGGTAAGACTGACCCTTTGTTACAGTTACTGTCCATTACTTTAACATCGATCGCGAATCCTAAGGATAGGTCATGAATATCTAATTGGCTGAGCTCTGATACCCCGCACTCCCAATGATTAGTTGTTCTTGGTGCCAGCCGCGTCATCCTGTGGCCAGACATGCTCAGTTCCGGAGCTGCTCAGTCTTCTGATAGCGGCCGCGGTTGGGTACTGCACATCCGCCTTCCATTCAAATCAATAGGAGATGGATGTGCAGTAACCGGCCACTGCCACTATCAGAATATGTGGCAGCCCCGCAACTGAACATTTATAGGCGCTTGCTGCCGCCACCAGAACAACTGATCAGCAAGTCTCTGTCTCTCATAGAGCTGCATTGTGTGCTTGTTACTGTCAAAAGATGGTGCTGCGGGACCAGAACGGCGTTGGTAAACGGTGAACACAACGAAAGGTGAGTATATGACAGGGGGCAGGTGGTTTACATTTAAAGAGCCATTCCAGGCTGAAAAAAAAAATAAAACAAGGGAGTGGGGCTTTACTGCTTCTGGTATGCAGTATTTAATGAGAGTATACTCAACACAAATTTAAAGTGCTAACCTCCGCGGCAAGGGAGGGACATTGATAGGGCGACTTGGCCAATTCTGCACTGATTATTTCAGTTTAATGCTGTCAGTGTTCTATTTTTAAACCAAGGAAAAGCCATGTGGTCTATGCTGCTATGGAGTTTGTGTTTATTAACCTAATAGAGTATCATTTGAGGTTTACTATGACAGAATATCTGCACTGTGAATGCACTAAAAACTGGGAAGTATTCTCTACTCTTGCTGCTAACTAGTATATGTTGACAGCTATATATTTGCATGGAGCACTTTGGATTGATAGGTGCTTATGAATGATTGCTGCTAAAGAGTCCATGTTTACATAGCACTTTGCACAAGAAGGCATTTCCTTGACAAATTGTTTGTTAAAACTGAGGCTTCCCTTGCACCCCCTGATATTCCAGACTAGATGCACTTCAGTCTAGCAAGGGAAATAAAGGGAAAGCCGTCTATGAGCGGGGGCACCATTTTGTTTAATTTTAGGGTGCTAACCTACGCAGTGAGGGAGGGATACTGTTAGGGTGATTTGGCCAAATTCCCACCTCAATGACTAATGTACCTGCACCATATATTGTAAGTGTGTTTGTTTATGGAATACACCTGTTTTTAAAGATATACTTAAAAGACATTTTAAGGGTTTTGGGTTTTTTTTCATTTTTGTATACTCATCACAGATCCATTTATATGCTCAAATCTGGGTAAGGCTCTATGTTTTCTGGTTCAAAAGGAACATTTATTAGCCCTTACTTAGGATTGCTGAACTCATCCTCATTTAGATTTTGTATACTAAAGGGTTATGGTTGTCAGACTCAATGGATGTCCTCAGCTTCTAACAAGCTTGCAATTATGTTCCACTTCTCAATACTGTAAGTTCCATGTTAGTCTCGTGACTTAGCCATTGACAGTGACAACTTAAAGGGGTTGTCCATTCTAAATCCACAAGTCTGCAGTCACTCTTTGTATTACTCTATGTGACTGCAGACTTGTGAACCCTTACATCACGTGCACTGTGCCCTCTAGTTGTATTCTGGCAGCGAGTACGAATATCACATACTCCTGGCCACCATTTCCAGTTCTGACACCAGAGAATCCCCACAGTGCACAGTGCGCGCAATGTGAGGATTCACAAGTCTGCAGTCACATTTAGTGACATATAGAGTGACTGCAGACTTTTGATTTTTGATCAGACAACCGCTTTAAAGCTCGTGGGCCGCAATACAAGAGCTCCAAGAGGGCAACAAATTATGACATTTCTTTTATAATAATGGTCTATTCATAAGGGCCAACAGGAACTTTTGGTTCCCCTAGCCTCCAGGGCCCAGGAGCAATTGCACACCTTGCACTTGTTAGGGTTATGTGCCTAGCCATTGGAAGTCAGGTGGCTGTATAGATTGCCAGTCTTGTGTTTTCATTTCTCATTATGCAAAAATTGCAATTATTTGTTACAATTTGTAATAAGTAGTTTCACTTTTCATGTAACTATATTGATAACTTAAAGTAGTAAGATTTTCCCTATGTCTTTTTGATGCACATGCATAACTCATTCATAATTAAAACCCAAATAAAATTGAAGTCTCATAAAAATATGTGGTATTGCAATTGTAATGCCAGCAGAGTATAAAAAAAATTGCAGAATTGCTGTTCTTTGCATCCCATCTTTCTATTTTGCAATACATTATATTGCAAATAAATGGTCACTGATAAATGCAACTTGACCTACAAACCAAAAAATCCAAAAGGTGAAATAAAAAAAGATTCTTTAAAGGAGAAAATTAAAAAAAAAGCTTAACTGAAAAATAAAAATTGGCCATGGAGGAAATAAGTTACAAATTCCCCCACTAATGTGTAGATTTTTTTTTAAAATAGTTTTATTTATCACCATATTTATTTACACTCTTCTGATTCAACACTATACCAAATATCCATGTACTGTGACATTACTTTGTGAATTATTCCTGTATAATACAGGTGCATCTCAATAAATTAAAATACCATCAAAAAGTTAATTTATTTCAGTAATTCAATACAAAGAGGGAAACACATATATTATATAGCGTCATTACACACAGCGTGATCTATTTCAAGTGATTATTTCTGTTAATGTTGATGATTATGGCTTACACCCAATGAAAACCCAGAAGTCATTATCTCAGAAAATTAGAATATTGTATAAGACTAACTGAACAAATTATTTTAAACTCAGAAATGGCCTGCTGAAAAGTCTGTATAGTGCTGTCTTCTATTTGTTTTATAAGATGCACTGGATTATAAGATGCACCTCAAATATAGAGATAAAAAAGGTAAAAAAAAATGGGGTGTATCTTATACTCCGGTGGCGTCTTACCATAGGAGGGCGACAGCAGTCGTGGAGCAGGGGTTACGGGAGGCAGGGGAGGTGCTGGAGTAGGGCAATGCTGGCTGCTGTGTGGCCGGCTGTGCTAGGCCACACAGCTAGGTCAATCAATGTGTGGATGAAGGACCACCACATCAAAACCCTGTCATGGTCAGCCCAATCTCCAGACCTGAACTCCATTCAAAACCTCTGGAATGTAATCAAAAGGAGGATGGATAGTCACAAGCCATCAAACAAAGAAGAACTGCTTACATTTTTGCACCAGGAGTGGCATAAGGTCACCCAAAAGCAGTGTGAAAAACTGGTGTAAAGCATGCCAAGACACATGAAAGCTGTGATTAACAATCATGGTTATTTGACAAAATATTGACTTCTGATCTTGTTTCTAAATGATGATGAACTTGTTTTCTTTGCATTATTTTAGGTCTGAAAGCACTGTGTATTTTTTTTGTTACTTTGACCATTTCTCATTTTCAGAAAATAAATACAAAATTTATTACTTGGAAATTCGGAGACATGTTGTCAGTAGTTTCTAGAATTAAAGAACAATTTACATTTTACTCAAAAAATATAACTATAAAGAGAAAAATCAGAAAAACTGACAATTTTGAAGTGGTCTCTTAATTTTTGCTAGAGCTGTATGTTTTCCCCTTTTTGTATTGAATTCCTGAAATAAATTAAATTTTGATGATATTTTAATTTATTGAGATGCACTTGTATTATGCTTATAGCCCTGTGTACATTGATTACTGCTGTGATATAATTGCATCATTTATCCTTGCACCATGCCATCATTGTGTTAATGTCCTACATATGAGGACTAATTTATATATTGTATCCTGTAAACTAATGTGGTATTAATTATCCTTGTGCTTGACATCTCCTCTGCATAAAATAATATTGTTCAAAAGGGGGCCCCAGATACCTTTATGCAGCATCTAGAAAATTATATATTATATACCGTAGATGTCAATTAATACCACTTCCAGATAAAACTGGCAAAAAGCTGCTGTGGTAAAACAGTCTCCAACAACTGTCCCGATGATTAAGGAGAAAACAAGTGACAGGGGCTCTTAGACTGGCCCTCAGGGTAGGGGGCTCTAGCTATCCCTGATCTCAAAGTTACCTCTGAAGGTGAGGATGTCTTAGCCAGCAACCTGGTCCTGCTACTGACCAGCCCTATTCTAATACCCCTCCCTCCAACCCCAGGGGAGGGCCGGGACAGGGGTGTGATAATGCCCACGGAAATAAACAAACCAGGGAAACCAAAACTCTAAATTGCAGCATGTTTACACAGACGTATAAGACAATAAGAGCTAAGGGGAAAACAACAAGATGAGGGGACAACTCCACAACACCTACAAGCAGCAAGCGATACAATCACCAGCAGGACTGGGACACAATAGAGCACAGACCAACACAGCAATAAACTATAGTTAGGGTGAAAGGACAGATTCCACCATCTTAAATAGAAAGGGAGTCAATGTGATAGGCTTCCAACATGTGATCCCAGAAGTAACAAGCAGGCTAGCAGAGGTTAACTCCTGGTAGCCTGATCATGAATGAGCACACAGTTGGTTGATGCCCAAGCCTGCCTAAGTAACTCAGAAGCATCAGAAATCATAGGGTGGAGTGTGAGGATCTGTAATGTGAAGAACATCTGTCTGATGCCGCCATGACATTTGGTGAGTTTTGCGCATAACTCCATGTTAGTCAAGAATGGTCTATATATAGATAGACAGAATTTTTCTGGCACGTGATATAATATTCTCATTATTAAACTCTCCTGCAAGGTCAGGTAAGCTCCTGGGTAAAGGCGAAACCTCTATGGCAAAGATGGCAAATGGCTTTCTAAGATCTCATTCAGAAATCCGATATTCTCATATGGTACGAGTACTAGTCGTGGTTTACAGCACTTGTGCCTGGGATAGTCCATGGGACCATTCACAAGTCCGTGATTTTCGGCAGACTGCTCGGTGCGCGGCAAATTGCGGAGACATATTGATCCATGCGTTAGATCAAATCGGCAATGCATGTGTGACGCCCCAGGGCTGTGGGGTACTCGGTCCCGGACTCTGTAGTGCTCGGTGGGGTCAGTCGTGGTCACAGCCCGGTACCGTGGCCCTTGGGGTGCTGTACCTCAGGAAAGAAAAAGGTTTTTTTGGTAGAAATAAAAGAAAATAAGAGTGTTTTTCGATTACGCCACTTGTGGTGTGCGGCCAGGTTATTTGGGGCCGCCGCTGCAGGTTTCTGCTGGGGCTGATCGAGTAATGCAGCCTGGATGGTTAGAGCCCTCCACAAGCAAGGACAGGCCCCAGCAGTGAATGATGGTGGTTATAGAGGGGAACAGTCTATGTGAGTGCATGCCATCAAGGAAAAAGTTCACACCAGTGTTGCAGTTTAACTTGCCTTGTATACTTTTGGTACTGGAACCACAGGTGCCAGTTCCAGGTGTACTCGCTCCCCTTGTTCTCCGTGCCAGCTGAACCTGGGATGGCTGTCCTCCGTGCACACTTGTTGTGATTGGACTCCCGTGGCCTGTAGCTACTTCAAAGTCCCTTCTTTTCTCAGGTAGCCTGGACTATTTAAGGGGTTCAGTGCCTGGTCCCCTATTTGCTGCTTGTGCTTCAGGCTTTTTAGGTTGGCAATTGACTCTGGAGATCTTCTCGCCCTGGCAGAGTTAACAGCTGACCATAAAGTGTCCCACTGTCCTAGGGTCTGCACCCCGCCTTGTGCTGAGTCCTGTGAGCCTTGATTCCGAACTTCCACAGGCCCTCCATGGTTCCTGGAGTCCGCTGCTTCCACAAGTAACCCACAGTGCCTGGAGTCCTGTTTCGTACTCCACAGTTCTCACTCCTTGCTACAGCTCTCCATTGCCTCAGCAGGTCTCTCTTTCAGTACTTTACTCTTTCTACTCCTTCACTTCCTCAAACAGACTGTCTACTCTCCTCACACACTTCTCCTGACTGACTGAACACCACTTCCTGCCAGCTTCCCAACTAACCACTGGCCCCTCCCCCTCACTGGGTCTCTCCCTACCGGCTGGGTCGCTACATTCAATCAGTGCCCTCCCCTTTTACCTTTTACTAGGCAGTCTCCCAGGTTAGTGTCGAGGTTGTGTATGTGGCCTGAAGGTTCTGATGTACTTACTGGCACAGATATTCTGAGGTTTGGGTTTCCACAGGTTACATTTGTGGCACCTGGTACCGCAGGGGTGCTACACATGTCTTTGGGTCTGTGAAAAAAAATTGGACAACGCTTGGATGATATCCATGTGCGCTCCATTTTTCACAGACTGTTAGGAGAAAGCTTAACATTTTTTTTTCTTCGCGTATGAGAAAAATGTATGAAACGCTGACCAAACTCTGTTGAAATGCTAACCAAAATCACAAATTAAAACCAGACAATTTTTATTGTATGTGAAAAAAACTGATGTGTGAATGAGGCCTAACTTGTGAACCGTTTGCACTCTTTAGCCTTTCACTCAGTACATTTTCCTTTTTAGAGAAACATGACAAAAAAGTAATTTTGTTTATTACTTTTTTTGTAACTTTTTATTACCCTATCTTTAAAGCCCATCACCCATACACAATAGTTAGCTGTGGGAAGACAAAGATCCCCATACACAAGGCTACTCAAAACGTCTGTTTTTTTTCTATGAGATAGTTCATGTCATATCTCTGTTGGCGGCATATCTTTCTGAGAACAAAAGGATCAGCAGTTCAACTAATGGGAGAGTCAGGAGGTACAAAACACATTAAACTGTCACAGGATATCAGCAGGTTTGGTCATCCTCGGTGTAGTGTATTTAGGGTTTCAACCCTAACTCTAGACAACCCTAGACTGAAGCCTAACCCTAGACTGAGCCCTAACCCTAAACAATCCTAGACTGAGCCCTAACCCTAGACAGCCCTTGACAACCCTAAACCTAGACTGAACCCTAACCCTAAAATGAACCCTAAACCTAGATTTAACCCAACCCTAAACAACCCCAGACTGAACCCTAACCCTCGATTGAACCCTACTCCAAGTCCTAACCCCAGCGAGAGATAGAAAAAGTATGTAAAAATGTATAATAATGTTCGTGATTTTTTTTTTTTTTTTTTTAAAGGACACGTTTTAAAAAAAATTTGGGAAAGCCCTCCCAGCACACAAAACTAAGTGGAAAGTGAGGCTGAGAGCTGTGGGAAGATTAACAGGGTGTAAAGGGACATGACTCCGGTAAAACACGCAGTAGCTTTTTTGTCTTCTGAGTGCAGCACTTGTGATGAGTTTGTCATCTTGCTGCTGCACTATACACAGGCAGTGACAAAGCAGTGTAATGAAGTGAGCTCTGTCATCTCGATCTTTGCCCCTGCAGAGTACAGCAGAAAGAAACTGCTGTCTGTTCATTGCCTCCACTCTTGGCTCCAAGAAGAAGAGAGGAGGAGAGACCAGGACTGTGGGAATGAGGTGGTGATGTTTACCAGGTGAATAGAGGAATAACATGGAGCCTTAAAAATACAGATGGACAATCAAATGGGAGTAGGAGGAGAGGCAGAGACATGTGGGCAGATAAATCAGTGCAGAAAGCAGCGGTTCCTTATCACACCTACTGCACTATGCATGAGCAGTAGACAATAGTGCTGGGTCACTAGTGTTTATTGATGACAGGACTGAAGACAGAAACAGCCGGATGAATTATGAAATGTACAGGGCTATACTTTCTGCTCAAATTCCACCAAACGCAGCAAGGTTAATTGGACGGTTCTTCACAGTCCAGATGAAAAAGGCCAAAAGCATACTGAGAAAGAAATCTAGGAGTTTCTTAAAGGTGAAGAAGTGGAATATTCTGCTATGGGTGAGTCAATCACCAGATCTCAACCCCATCGAGCATGCATTTTACATGCTTAAGACTGGAAATATATACCATGTTAGCCAGTAGATAGAGAAATATTAAAATATGAGAGTGCAGTGGTTGATACCATTAAATGTCTAGCTGAAAAGATGGTATGATTCTAATAAACAGCAAGCTTTCAAGACTACTCAGGTCTCTTCACCACGTGTCAGCATACTACAAAATATAAAGAGTCACATACTTATATACAACAGGACAGATTAGTGCAGTAAATAGGACAAGTGATGTGAAGCAGAACTATCAGTATGGGAAGGGGAGAAACAGTTGTGGCAGTAAATACTGGTGTAGTTCACAAATAATGAGTATGACGGCGTGTATTGCGGGGCAGAGACCTGGCGGATCTCTGTAGCGCAATCCATTTCAGCTCAATGTGTATTCTGTGATGCACATCCAGCTGAAATAAGCAATAGCATCAGCAGGACCCCCTCCCACACGGGCCTGAATGCCCTATATTCTATCATTGTGTGAATGGTGCATGTGTGACGTATGAGAAGTGCACCTGCAGCATGTGTCCCTGTTAATGGTGGCACATTTGCAGTGTATCTGCCTGCAGATTTTGCACACTCTAGCCTTTAAACATTTTATTCCTTAACCATGGATTTGTGTCATATATAAAGCAGTTCATTTTGAAGATATTTCCCATGCATGTGCCAACTCTTCATCCAAGTGGCTCAGCAGAACTAATAGGGATTAGAGAAAATTGTTGCTGTAGTCATATGAATTGGCATGTCTACAAAGCCTGCATACCCTGACTTTAATTACCTGGCAATCACTAGGTCCATCTGACTAGTTTCTCACTTCACAGCACAGCATATTACTTGTCAGCTTACATCAATCAGCCATTACATTAAAACCATTGACAGATGAAGTGAATAACATTGATTATGTCATTTCAAGCACTGGATTCAAAGGACGTTGCAGATACACTGACAAGCAAAAGGGTTACACTGTTTTGAGCATTTGATTTTCAGGCTCCATATCTCACCATCCACTACAGCTTTGAGAGTAAATCTACCTTCATCTTATAGACAATCATCTTGGCTATTTCATACATAAGTTTGGCTTGCAACTGTTTAGCATATGATTAGTTATGCAGATTCTTATCATGTCACTGTTTTGCTCCTGAAAATCTAAATATACATTTTAATTATTTTGTTAATATTCTATAAATCTGCTTTCGCTGTCAACACTGCCTGAATCCTTCTAGGCATTCTCTCCATCAGATTTAGGCACGTCTGTAGCAAAATCTGATCCCAGGTCTCTTTTACATGGTCCCAACGGTCGTGCATACTATTTGACACATTAGGGGATGTATACAGTTTTTCTTCAACTCTACCAGGAGGTGTTCGATTGGGCTGAGGTCTGGGGACTGTGGGGGGCCAATCCAGCACCTCTACATCATTGTTAGTGAACCATTTCTTTGAAAATCTCGACATATGCTTCGGGTTGTTGTCCTGCTAGAACACTATGTCTTCTTTTTCATGCACAAAGTAACTCATCTTGTAGGATACTCACATACAGCTCAGCATTTAGACCATCATTAATCCTGGGCAAGTATCCAATGCCTTTGGCTTTGAAATCCCCCCATATCATCAGGCTTCCTTTACCGAACTTGACAGTTCCTTCAATTTCACAAATCCATTGGCCCCTTTTTCCCTTGTTTTGTCCAGACCCATTTGCAAACATCAGAGCCTAGTCTCTGACTTATGTCCCAAGGCTCCAAATAACCCATTTCCATTCTTCTACTGTTCACATTTCATACTTCTTTGTAAACTCAAGCTGACACTTCTTATGATGATATTATTGAGGGTTCTTCACCTTTTTTGGGGGCCACTATTCCAGACTTGTGTAACGTGCTCCGCACTGTGCTTGCATGGATGTCTGTGATCTCACTATTATGAAGCAAACGCGCCACCTCCATTGCCGCGTTTGTCACATCAGAAATGATGCATCTTGTGATGAGGGGACTTATTGATTCCAATATTTTGCCTGGACATCCATTCCTTGGCTTTTGAATGAATAGATAGACTTCATTTTGTATTCTTCCAACTGCCATGACATTCACATGATGCAATTGGCAATTATTGGCAATTTTCTGGCCGCTATTGATGAAATGGTTCTGTCACAATAGGAATAGGGAAGTATCCAGCATGCAGCGAAATGGAAGGGGAACCCTGTGTCTAGGGAAAAGGGGAGATGATGACACCTGACCAAACCTACTGCTGGGCCCTGGGTTCCCTCACTGCCCTAGATAGGTTCTGCTCCTATGCGTCAAGCAGGATACCCGACCCTAGGTTGACCCTGTATCTGAGCCCTAGGTAGGGAGAGGATGTGATGAGTTCTTCGTTGAACCCACTGAATGCTTAAGAACACACAGGGCCATCAAACAAGGGAAGGAAACCACAACTTATCTGCAGATGCCCCAGGAAGAGGAATTGCAAACAACAACCTGGCTACACCAGATGAACGCAAGCAGAACTGTTAAGGGTAGAGGACTTATCAGCACTGAGTATGGGGAAATGAGGGTATATATAGACACCAAGGAAGTGCTGATGAAAAGCAGCTGAAAGAGTAAGGAACTACGCAGGGTCCTAAAGGAAAAGGGAAGAAAACAAAGCCGAAGAGAACATATGATACCAAATACATCAAGCAGGAATGATAGAAGGTCAGGTAGCAGTTTGTGCAGCCAAATGCTGTGACCTTGTATCGCCGGACACCACATGGCTGTCTGTAACCAGTGACAGGTTGATGCTGTTTCTCTTTTCTTGAAAAATCTTATTCATGGCTGCTTCTTGATTTGAGCCAGTGACCTTACACTTGGTTATCAACCTAATAAATCACTAAGCTATTAAGGAATGTGAGAACAGGTTGTAATTTGTAGTATACAGGTAGAAAAAGAATTTTCAAACACCAGCAGCAAACCAATAAGGGGAAGTTCACACAGTGCGTTTTTCGCAGCGTTTTTGCGCGTTTTTCGGGTGCGTTTTTGCTCAGAAAACTGCATGAATTTGCTTCCCCAGCAAAGTCTATCAGTTTTCATTTTTGCTGTCTGCACACAGCAATTTTTTTTTAGCTGCGTTTTTGTGGTGCCCACAAAAACGCAGCATGTCAATTATTTTTGCGTTTTTCACTGCGTTTTCCACCCATTGAGTTCAATGAGATGTTCAAAAACGCAATTAAAACCGCAAATTGCAAATATAGCTGTGTTTTAGTGCGTTTTTATGACTAAAAACGCAGCTATAAACCCAAGGGCTGGGTAGTAAAGTGACATGTACAGGAAGAGGATTCCTTCTGTTAGTAAACACAGAAGCGTGAATCCTCCCGATACCGCCACCGCTGCTTCCATTTCCCGCCCGGTGCCATGTCCGCTACCGTGCGGGAGGTGGAAGCGGCTGCTAAATCAAAAGTGAACAGCAGAAAAATGTCATACTCACCTGTCTGCAGACTCCCGGTGCCATGTCCACTCCCGGTGCCATGTCCACTCCCAGCTCCTCTTCCCAGTACCACCACCCCCGCTCCGGCTGTGTGCTGGCTCCCAGGCACGTCCGATGGCTGCAGGACCTGGCTGTGAGGACCTGGCGGTGATCACTTGATGCAGCACTTGACGCATCAGCTGATAGTAAGTCTCGCGGTGACGCCGGCTTTTTACCGCCTGGCCAGCTATCAGCTGATGCCATCAGGAGACGTCCTCAGCTGATTACCGGCAGCTCCTGCAGCGGTCGGACAGGAGTCAGTATGGACATGTGTAGTTTGTTTTTTTTCGCACTGATGCATCAGCCTAGACTGTACAGCGAGCGAGCGCCGAGTGACTGATTCCTCGGTGCTTGCAGTCAGTTCATGACAGCTGCAGACAGGCTGGGGTGATCTCCGGAGTTCAGGTGAGATCACTGGAGATCAGCCCGGCCTGTCTGCAGCTGACATGAACTGAACCGCAAGTGTCGGGGAATCAGTCACTCGGCACTCGCCGTATAGTCTCAGCTGCACAGCTCCGGAGTGCAGTGCAGGTACCTGAATCCAGGCCTGGCATTACTGGAGGTTCCTCCGGTAGCCAGTACGACGCTGCACAGAAGTGTGTAGTTTGTTTTGTTTTTTTTGCACTGATGCATCAGCTGATTGTATAAAAGCCGTTTATACAATCAGCTGCTGTGTCATGTGATTCAGGCCCTTGAACCTGACACATCATCTGATCACTTTGCCTTCCAGCAAACCGATCAGATGATATTGGATTTGGATTGGACGGTGTGGGTCCCTTGACCCAAGATTACTGCGGAGGGGGGGTCTTTATTTGAATAAAGATGGAGTCACTAATTGTGTTGTGTTTTATTTCTAATAAAAATATTTTTCTGTGTTGTTTTTTTTTATCTTTACTAGAAATTCATGGTGGCCATGTCTAATATTGGCGTGACACCATGAATTTCGGGCTTAGGGCCAGCTGATAATACACAGCTAGCCCTAACCCCATTATTACCCAGCGAGCCACCCGTCACCAGGGCGGCTGGAGAGTTGGATACTGCGCCAGAAGATGGCACTTCTATGAAAGCGCAATTTTCTGGGGTGGCTGTGGACTGCAATTCGCAACGGGGGTGCCCAGAAAGCTTGGGCACCGTGCATTGCGGATTCCAATCCCCAGCTGCCTCGTTGTACCTGGCTGGACTAAAAAATTGGGCGAAGCCCACGTAATTTTTTTTTTAATTATTTCATGAAATTCATGAAATAATTAATAAAAAAGGGGCTTCCCTATATTTTTGGTTCCCAGCCGGGTACAAATAGCCAGCTGGGGTTGGGATCAGCCCGTACCTGCCTGCTGTACCCGGCTAGCATACAAAAATATGGCGAAACCCACGTCATTTTTTGGGGGGGCAAAGAAATCCTGCATACAATCCTGGATGGAGGATGCTGAGCCTTGTAGTTCGGCAGCTGCTGTCTGCTCTCCTGCATACACTATTGGATGGAGGATGCTGAGCCTTGTAGTTCTGCAGCTGCTGTCTGCTCTCCTGCATCCACTAGTGGATGGAGTATGCTGAGCCTTGTAGTTCTGCTCCCCCTGCCTCTCCCTCCAGCATACAGTCCTGGATGGAGCATCCTGAGCCTTGTAGTTCTGCAGCTGTCTGCTCTCCTGCATAAACTAGTTGAGAATGAAGAACATATTGAAGAAGGAAATGACATCAGACCTTTTTTCTTTTTTTTTTTTTCAACAATCTTTAATGGCATTGTTCACTGATAAAAAACGCACAAAAACGTAGCATCAAAAAAACGCAGTGTGTGAACTTAGCCTAACAGTGCAGTAATATAACAAAAATCTGCATAACTACCACTGGAGGGTGGGTGGGTTTTTCAATTTTTATTTGTGTGAACACACTACATTCAATCATGCTGATTTTGCCTTCAGTAAGAGCTGTTCAAACACAGCAAGCGACTTGCTCTGGGCTGAGCATCAAGCATACTTGAACAAAGTGCTGCTCGCTTGAGGGGTTTACACACGTAAATCACCCAAACTTAGGGAATAGCAATTAGTAAAATGATCGGACTCGCTACTTGCAACGAGTACCCGAGTATTAGGACCTACTCGTTACGAGTATAGCGTGTCCGAGTAATTGTTTGTTGGACCCTACAAAGCAGTCTGGGGGCGTGCATCAGCTGATTGCTTAAAAAAAACAGCAGCTTTTTACCGCCCGGCTTTTAAACAAACATGCATCCATTTCAGCCTTTTACTCAGCTCCAGACCGATTTGTAGGGTCCAGCAGACAATTACTCACATTTCCCATTGAATTACATTAGACTAGCTACTCCTAACGAGTAATTACAAGGATACTCACGGAGTAGCAAGTAGCCCAAATACCGTACTACTCAGCGAGTACCGAGTAGTAACGAGTATACTCGCTCATCCCTACCTAAACTCTGGTTTTGTTTTAAAAGTCTGTGTTCAGTACGAACTCCGAACACCAAACATTGGTATCTCTACCCATATGCACTTGAATACAGCCAGATGGGCTTCCCAGTAATGTTTTGCAGCTATCATATCTTTTATCACAGTTATCATGGAGACCCATAGACTGTATAAAAGCAGAGGCAAAGAGTATAGAAGCCATTCTATTTTTTTTTCTGTTGGAACTAAGAAAAAAAAATGCTTAACTGCAAAACAATAAATCAATATTCTTAAAAATTGTGAAGAAAAAAAAATATCGAAATTCAGAAATTAATGAAAGGAAAAAGGATAAATTTGTAGGAGACAAACAGGACTTTGACTCATATAAAATCTTTCAAGTATTTCTTGGCAGAATACTAAGCAACAAAGCAACAGACAAAGAAACAACGGAAAAAACCCCCCAGAATACTTGACTATGGATTTGGAACTGGAATCTAGGACACCAGAGGATATATTCTGACCGTTTCAGGCAATGGACAAACCACTAGATGATTAATGACAGAGATGCCTCTTTAGATGAACCATTAGAAGAGGTTACCAGAGGAAGAAGAAACAGCAGAGGAAGTATCAAGCACAAACAGGTTCCAGTAAGTGCTGGGTGAAGCTATGGAATTTGATAAACCTAAAAGCAATAATAATCATACTGTAACTACTGTCATTAATATTTGTAGAGCTGAATTATCTAATACATGTTTATATTTGCTGGCTAAAGGGTTAACCTTTTGCATCACTAATTTAATCACATCATCAAATTTAATGATTTTGATGTGAATTTATATAAGGCCATTGGAAAGATGACTTAACATTGGATATATGGAATAAGTAACAGTAATGTGAATATAAAGACACAAAAGTGGGAAAAACAACAGTTAACTCACTGGATTTTAGCATGAGTGCAAATCTTTCTGAAACTGATATGAAAGTGATGTGGATTTTAGTTGGAGATGAGATTGAAGAACCATGGAAACCCAGTGATAGTATATTCACTAGAGGTGTACCATCTACGGTAAATACCTCCTTGCCTACCAGTTATTATATACAAAAGGCACAAAGCCTATCTGTCCATCACTTATTTAATTCTTCCATGTGTTATTAAAATCAAACCCCAAAGTATTGTATAAAGTATTTTATGTACACTACTAAAACATGCAGCAGAAAAAGAAGTATTTTGAATTAAATTTGCCAAAAATCTTTGTGGAATACTGTAAAAAGCTTAGTTTCATTCCCAAAACTCATAAATCTATAGAGAATCCACCAGGACGACTAATAGTGCCCTTATCTCGATAATTGGATTGGATGTTACGTCCTTTAGCTCGCAGTACCACTTCATATATACAAAATACTAGTGAATTTCTCCACATACTATCAGAGTGTTCTTGGCAGGAGGGGGTTGTTCTGGTTATGATTGACATCGAAAGCCTGTGCATTCGCAGGATGCCATTGTGCAGGCTGCAAAACATGAACTGAGTGAAAACAACACAGATTCAAAGTGCACAGACTTTATATACGAGGCATTACATTTTGTACGCAGTCATAATTCTTTTCAGTTTAGTGGCCTCTATTATACCCAGTTAGTTGGCACAGCAATCGGAGACACCCATCGCAGCAACTTTATTTTTGGGACAAAATAAGAGCCATAACGTTTTGAATGTGTCTAATCCTTTTGCCTTCCATATTAAATGGTTTATGCAATTCATTGATGATACATTTAGTGAGTAGGATGGCTCCGCATAGGAGTTGTGTGAATGGATTGAAAAATGATAGCCAGGTGAATGTGATTCAACAGCAAAATTAGAGGCAATCACATTGAATTTTTGGATGTAGATATTGAGATCCTGGGAGGTTCTATCAACACAAAAGGTTATTGGAAACCCACAGCAACTAGTTCATTAATGAGATATGATAGGTATCAGCCCCATTATATTTTTTTCCTTACCGGTATCCACCGTACATGTATGGTGTAAGTAAGTAGTGGGTGTATGGAGCGGATCACAAGAGATGCGGTAATTTATGTGTGTTATAGCCAGGACCTGCCTCAATGTCTGTATAGCCAGGACTTGCCTCAAACTATTTTGTTAACCTGTTAAATGCTGCTGTCAAACACTGACAGCATTACCAGTTCATTGGCATGGACACATACTATTGTACATGCCTTTTGGAGCACCCCTGATGTGATTTCTGGGTTGCAATAACAGCTGGGGGTCTGCTGATTACTTCTGTGCTTGTTAGTATCAAGCCCCTTGAAACAGTGCCTGTGGTCAAGCTTCAAAGGAGACAGTGATTTTTGCTATATGCAGCAATACTTATGTATTGCTCTACATAGCAAATGCAATTAGACAATCACAGGTTCAAGTTCCCTAATGGATTAATAATACAGTAAATGTAAAAAAAGATGTTTTTAAAAAAACAAATATGAAAAACATAAAAAAAAAATAAAAGTCCAAATCCCCTCTTTTTCACCTATTAAAGATAAAGATAATACATTTAAAATAATATACATATTTGGTATTGCTCAAAAAAGTCAAAACTATCAAAATATAAAAATAATTAATCTGATCGGTAAAAATCAGAAACAGAAAAAAAATTCAAAAACACCAAAATTAATTTGAGGGTTACTGCAAAACCACAAAAAATGCTGTAACAATGATTAAAAAGACTTATGCACCCCAGAAAGATAGCAACAAAAATGTTGTCTTACCCCGCAAAATATAAGCCCTCACAAGGGTCTATTGACAGAAAAAATGAAAAGGATACGAGTCTTGGAAAATGGTGACATAACCCAAAAAAATTAACTTTTTATAAACTTCTGTTTTTTATTCACCAATAAAATAATAAAACATGGACATGTTTGGTATTGTAATTGTATGGATGAGGAAAATCATGTAGCCAGATCATTTTTATTGTACACCGTCAAAATGTACACCGTCAATACAATTCCAAAGAACAGAATTGGGGGGGGGGGGGGGGGGGCCTTTCACAATATCACTGCATTTTGAATTTTTTTCTCATTTTTCAGTACACTGTGGGTAAAATGAATGGTGCAATTCAATTACAACTTGTCCTGCAAATAAAAAGCTGTTGTATAGCTATGTGACCAGAGAAATAAAGTTATGGCTCTTTGGACCTAGGCCCCCCTTGTACACCGACACTCGGGGCATGGGATAACGACGCTGACACTCGGGGTACGGGATAATGACGCTGACACTTGGCTCTTTCCCTCAGCACCCAGGTTTCCCATGATCTGAAATCCCTTTTTCTATTAGCACCCAGCTTTCCTATGTTCTGCTATCCATCCTGTCCTTAGCACTCAGCTTCCCCATGCTCTGCTATACATCTTTCCATCAGCACGCAGCTTTCCAATGCCCTGCTATACATCTTTCCCTCAGCACCCAGCTTTCCCATAATATCAGAGCATGAGAAAACTGGGTGCTGAGGGAAGATGTATAGCAGAGCAAGGGAAAGTTGGGTGCTGAGGGAAAGAGCCTCTTTCCCTCAGCACAAAACTTTCATATCTTTGTATCTTTGTCCCCCTTATATAAAGCTCTCCAAATACTATAATAGCCCCCACATAGCCTTGCATATAGTATAATGGGTCCCACATAACCCTTCATATATTAGAATGCACCCCCATAGTCCTCCATGTATTATAATGCATTTCCTATAGTCCTCAATGTATAAGGAAGCCCTCATAGCCTTATATAATGCACCTTCCATAGTCCTCGATGTATAATAATTTACCCCATAGTCTTCAATATATTATAATGCACCCTATAGTCCTCCATATATTATACTGCACCCCATAGTCCTCCATATATTATAATGCACCTCCATAGTCCATGTATAAGGTAATCCCATTAGTCCTCCATACAATATGGACTATAGGGCTGCATTATATTATATTAATCTGCCCCATAGTCTATATTGCAATATGCAGTCCGATAGTCCATATTGTATTATGCAGCCTTATAGTCCATACTGTATTGTGCAGACCTATAGTCCAGATTGGGCAATGCACACCCATAGTCTATATTGTATTATGCAACCCCAAAGTCCATAGTGTATAATGTAGCCCCATATTCCATATTGTATTATACAGCCTCATAATCCATATTGCATTATGCAGCCCCATAGTCTATATTATATTATGCATCCCCATAGTCCATATTGTATTATGCAGCCCCATAGTCCATATTGCATTCTGTAGCCCTATAGTCAATATTGTGCAATGCACACCCATAGTCCATATTGTATTATGCAACCCCATAGTCCATATTGTATTATGCAACCCCATAGTCTATATTGTATAATGTAGCCCCATAGTCCATATTGTATTATACAGCCTCATAATCCATATTGCTTTATGCAGCCCCATAGTCTATATTATATTATGCAGCCCCATAGTCCATATTGTATTATGCAGCCTCATAATCCATATTGCATTATGCAGTCCCATAGTCGATATTGCAATATGCAATCCCATAGTCCATACTATTATTCAGCCCCATAGTCCATATTGTATCATGCAGCACCATAGTTCATATTTATGATGCAGCGCCATAGTCCATATTGTATGATACAGCCCCATAGTCCATATCGTATTATACAATATATGATACAGTTTCAATAAAGTTTAACGCAACCCCATAGGCCTCTGGCCATCGTGTATAATAATAATATAATAATATTTATTCATTTATATAGCGCTATTAATTCCATAGCACTTTACATACATTGGCAACTCTGTCCCCATTGGGGCTCACAATCTAAGGTATATTTCTGTATGTATCTGTATGTTTTGTATAGTGTGGGAGGAAACCGGAGAACCCGGAGGAAAGCCACGCAAACACGGGGAGAACATACAAACTCCTTGCAGATGGTGTCCTTGGTGGGATTTGAACCCAGGATCCCAGCGCTGCAAGACTACAGTGCTAACCACTGAGCCACTGTGCCGCTGGTTAAAACAAATAAACAAGTCCTCACTTCTCATTCCCCTGCTGCTTCGGTCAGAGCTTCCTCCCGTTCTGCAGTCTGCATGTCTCAGAACAACAATCACGCAGTAGTTACGTCACCGCACTCTGCTGCACTGAGATGTCAAGCGCAGGCACAAGGGGAGAATGAAGAAGGATGGAGCGGAGCGCTGTGTGAGATTATGGGCGAGGGGGACCTGATGCTGATGCTGGCACCGGGCCCCCCTGACTCACGGGTCCCATAGTGGTTGCAGAACAGCTCTTTTCCCACAGACAGTTCTCTGCTTCTCTGTAGGGTGGCCGCCGGGCCCAGTTGCAGTGGCGACCACTGCGACCACAGTCATTACATCCCTGCCTATTATCCTTTTGTGCATTATCCTCAAAAATGTAAAAGAGCGTATAATAAGGATCATAATTATAAATTATAAAAATAAATAATAATAATAATAATTCTATATTTCTATATTGTAAAAAAGCAGAAGATAAAACACTTGTGTTATGTGAAGTATAACCCTACGTGTAACATCATAAAATCAAAAGTAAAAAAGAATTGGCAAATGACTGAAAGCGATCCTTTATTATTGGATATTGCGATCTAAAAACCTGTAGTTACGTTCAGAAGAAGTATGAGCTTGAGGGATGTACTAGTGAAAGGCAGATTAACACGAGAACAAAGAAAATTGGCTTAGTAAAACACTACCGAAGGGGAACTTTAAATGTAGACATTGTAACTACCGCATTGTAATTACATGTACTGTAAAGACAATGTTAAATTGGAGGGTTACATTCATAATGTCACTCAATTCTTCACTTGCCAGAGTAAATATATAGTATATGAAATCCTGTGTGGCAGTGGGAGATGTTCTATAGGAAAAACTATTTGTCCTTTATATAAACGGCAATCGGTTAAGCTTCTTCTGTCTCATTGCTGACATGAGGCGAGTTCATGGAGGTGACCCTGACCGCACAAAATTATTGGGATTTTGAATAAGTATTAGTGATGAGCGAGTACTAAAAAGCTCGGGTGCTCGAAGCTCGGGCCGAGCCTCCCAAGATACTCGTGTACTCGGCCCGAGCAACGAGCCCAATGTTATCCTATGGGAGACCCGAGTATTTTTGTGAAATGACCTCCCGGCAGCATGGAGAAACCCTAAAAATGTCACAAAAGTCTCAGAAGAGTGCTCAAATGACATGGCAACAGCATGGGGAAGACCCCTTGAAGCATTTATCACTCAAAAGTCACAGCTGTGAACAATTTTGTCCGCGTTTTACGCCATTTTTACGGACTCACCAGAAAACCTTCCAAAATGACCCCAAAATGATTTTTCATGGCGGAAATGTTAAGGGCACATACCCAATAGTGAGATAGAGCTGGTGTATGTTACTTTTTGAGATCAATACATGAAAGATTTTACGTGAAAACATTGTGTGGCACTCCGATGTCCCTGAGAAGAGACGTACATGAAGGCCTCTTGAGTCTAATGTGCCCATTTTGAGGAAGTGAGTCTTTGTAGTATTTTCCTTTGCCAGGGCAGTCCTAAATTGTGAGGTTCACCAATGCCCCTGCATACAGACGTGCATGAGGGCCTCAAAACATTAAGTGTCCATTGTCAGGAAGTGGGTGTATTATAGTATAGCCCTTAGGCAGGGCAGCCAAAAATTGGGAGGCTCCACATTGTCCCTGGGTAGAGACGTGCATGATGGCCTTTAAACCTGAAGTGCCCATTGTAAGGAAGTGGGTCTATTTCAGTATAGCCCTTTGCCAGGGCAGCCAAAAATTGGGAGGCTCCACATTGTCCCTGGGTAGAGACGTGCATGAGGGCCTCAAAACATTAAGTGTCCATTGTCAGGAAGTGGGTGTATTATAGTATAGCCCTTAGGCAGGGCAGCCAAAAATTGGGAGGCTCCACATTGTCCCTGGGTAGAGACGTGCATGATGGCCTTTAAACCTGAAGTGCCCATTGTAAGGAAGTGGGTCTATTTCAGTATAGCCCTTTGCCAGGGCAGCCAAAAATTGGGAGGCTCCACATTGTCCCTGGGTAGAGACGTGCATGAGGGCCTCAAAACATTAAGTGTCCATTGTCAGGAAGTGGGTGTATTATAGTATAGCCCTTAGGCAGGGCAGCCAAAAATTGGGAGGCTCCACATTGTCCCTGGATAGAGACGTGCATGATGGCCTTTAAACCTGAAGTGCCCATTGTAAGGAAGTGGGTCTATTTCAGTATAGCCCTTTGCCAGGGCAGCCAAAAATTGGGAGGCTCCACATTGTCCCTGGGTAGAGACGTGCATGAGGGCCTCAAAACATTAAGTGTCCATTGTCAGGAAGTGGGTGTATTATAGTATAGCCCTTAGGCAGGGCAGCCAAAAATTGGGAGGCTCCACATTGTCCCTGGATAGAGACGTGCATGATGGCCTTTAAACCTGAAGTGCCCATTGTAAGGAAGTGGGTCTATTTCAGTATAGCCCTTTGCCAGGGCAGCCAAAAATTGGGAGGCTCCACATTGTCCCTGGGTAGAGACGTGCATGAGGGCCTCAAAACATTAAGTGTCCATTTTAAGGAAGTGGGTGTATTATAGTATAGCCCTTAGGCAGGGCAGCCAAAAATTGGGAGGCTACACGTTGTCCCTGGGTAGAGACGTGCATGAGGGCCTCAAAACATTAAGTGTCCATTTTAAGGAAGTGGGTGTATTTCAGTATAGCCCTTAGGCAGGGCAGCCAAAAATTGGGAGGCTACACGTTGTCCCTGGGTAGAGACGTGCATGAGGGCCTCAAAACATTGTTCCCATTGCAAAGGAGCGGGTCTCCTGTCGTTGTAATGTCCATTCTGCAAAGAATGGGCGAAAAAATTTACCACTGGGGGTATACCTGAAACAAAGACCTAACTATTGTAACGGTCATCATGATGGCGCATGAGGAGAAGGAGGAGCAGTCCAGCGATTATCCAAAGTCGAGAAGTGTACCCATGGGTGAGTGGAGGTACATGGCAAACTTTAAATTCCGCTCTCATTTGCTGGTGGTGTGGTGAAGTCTGGCCCAATCCAACCCTTGTTCATCTTTATCAGAGTCAGCCTGTCAGCATTTTCAGTTGACAGGCGGGTGCGTTTATCTGTAATGATTCCACCTGCGGCACTAAAAACACGCTCTGACAAAACGCTAGCAGCAGGGCAGGCCAGGACTTCCAAGGCGTAGAGAGCCAATTCATGCCACGTGTCCAGCTTGGATACCCAATAATTGTAAGGCACAGAGGAATGTCGGAGTACAGTTGTTCGATCTGCAAGGTACTCCTTCAGCATCTGGGCAAACTTAGGATTTCTTGTGGCACTACCCCGCACCTCAGGGGCTGTGGTACGTGAGGGGCTGAGAAAACTGTCCCACATCTTAAAGACTGTTCCCCTACCTCTGGCGGATTGGACTTGTGCCTCTCTCGGCTGTACGCCTCGGTTGTCCACTGATTCCTGACCTATGCCGCTAGCGTTTTGTGAGGGGAATGCTTTGCCTACTTCCGTGAGTATGGCCTTCCGAAACTGCTGCATTTTGGTTGACCTCTCCTCCACGGGAATAAGAGACAAAAAGTTCTCCTTGTAGCGTGGGTCTAACAGTGTTACCAACCAGTAATGATTGTCGGCCAAGATGTTCTTAACGCGAGGGTCACGAGACAGGCAGCTTACCATAAAGTCAGCCATGTGCGCCAGACTCTTAACAGCCAGGACTTCAGTAGCCTGACCAACAAGATGACTGAACATGCTGTCCTCCTCCTCCTCCTCCTCCTCCTCCTCCTCATCTACCCTGTCCTCTGGCCAGCCACGCTGAATCGAGGATATGACTGGTGTGCATGTCATATCCTCAATTTGGCCGGAGAGTTGCTCCATGTCTTCATCCTCCTCCTCGTCATAGTCCTCCACTGCACGTTGTGATGAGACGAGGCTGGGCTGTGTGTTATCACCCACACCCACTACTGTTTCTTGCTGCAACTCATCGCGCTCCGCCTGCAATGCATCATGTTTGTTTTTCAGCAGGGACCGTTTTAGAAGGCAGAGTAGCGGTATGGTGACGCTAATAATGGCGTCATCACCACTCACCATCTTGGTGGAGTCCTCAAAGTTTTGGAGGATGGTACATAGGTCTGACATCCATCTCCACTCCTCAGGTGTTATGTGTGGAGTTTGACCCATTTCCCGACGGCTTAGGTGATGCAGGTACTCAACAACTGCCCTCTTCTGCTCACATATCCTGACCAACATGTGCAGAGTTGAATTCCAACGCGTGGGGACATCACACACCAGTCTGTGAGCCGGAAGATGCAAACGGCGCTGAAAGCCGGCAAGGCCGGCTGAAGCAGTAGGTGACTTTCGAAAATGTGCAGACAGGTGGCGAACTTTTACCAGCAGATCAGACAGCTCTGGGTATGACTTTATAAACCGCTGAACCACGAGGTTGAGCACATGGGCCACGCATGGAACATGTGTCAGCTGGCCTCGCCTCAAAGCCGCCACCAGGTTCCGGCCATTGTCACAAACGACCTTTCCTGGCTTTAGGTTCAGAGGTGTGAGCCAGTGATCTGCCTGCTGTTTCAGAGCTGTCCACAGCTCTTCTGCATTGTGGGGTTTGTCACCTATGCAGATTAGCTTCAGCACAGCCTGTTGCCGCTTCGCCGAGGCAGTGCTGCAGTGCTTCCAGCTTGTGACTGGTGTGGAGGGCACAGTGGATGAGGATGCGCAGGAGGAGGAGGAGGCTGAAGAGCATGACATTCCGGAGCTGTAGAGTGTGGGTGAAACACTGACTGAGGTAGGGCCTGCAAACCTTGGTGTGGGAAGGACGTGTTGCGTCCCTCGCTCAGACTGGGTCCCAGCTTCCACAATATTAACCCAGTGTGCCGTCAACGAGATGTAGCGGCCTTGCCCACAAGCACTTGTCCACGTGTCTGTGGTTAGGTGGACCTTGGGTGAAACAGCGTTGTTCAGGGCACGTGTGATGTTTTGTGACACGTGGTTATGCAACGCGGGGACGGCACACCGGGAGAAATAGTGGCGGCTGGGGACCGAGTAACGTGGGACAGCTGCCGCCATCAGGTCACGGAATGCTTCTGTCTCCACCAGCCTAAAAGGCAACATTTCCAGCGCAAGCAGTCGCGAAATGTTAGCATTTAGAACTGTGGCATGTGGGGTGTTGGCAGTGTATTTGCGCCTGCGTTCAAAGGTTTGCTGAATGGATAACTGAACGCTGCGCTGGGACAAGGACGTGCTTGATGATGGTGTTCTTTCTGCGTAGGCAACTGTAGGTGCAGGAGTGGAGGAGGCTTGTTCGCAGGCAGCATGGACAGAGGATTGGCTCGCATGCACAACCAGCGAAGACGTAGCAGTGACATCAGCAAGCACTGCTCCTCGACTCTGTTGTACTTCCCACAAAGTCGGGTGCTTGGCTGACATGTGCCTGATCATGCTGGTGGTGGTCAGGCTGCTAGTTTTGGTACCCCTGCTGATGCTGGCACGGCAGGTGTTGCAAATGGCCTTTTTTGAATCATCTGGATCCAACTTAAAAAACTGCCAGACTCGTGAAGACCTAACATTTGGACAGGCACCTTGTGTCGTCGTGTTGTTCCGGGGAACGGTTGCCTGACTTCTGCCTGGGGCCACCACCCTGCTTCTTACTGCCTGTTGTGATGCTACGCCTCCCTCCCCCTGTGCACTGCTGTCCTCGCTCTGCATATCCTCCTGCCAGGTTGGGTCAGTTACTGGATCATCCACCACGTCGTCTTCCTCTTCCGCACCCTGCTCCTCCTCCTGACTTGCTGACAATTGTGTCTCATCATCGTCCACCACTTGTTGAGACACGTTGCCAACTTCGTGAGAACGTGGCTGCTCAAATATTTGGCCATCTGTACAGACGATCTCCTCATGACCCACTTCAATATGAGCTGGCGAGAGGCCAGAATGTGTGAATGGAAACGTGAACAGCTCTTCCGAGTGTCCAAGTGTGGGATCATTAATGTCCGAGGAGGACGTGTACTCAGCCTGGTGGTAGGAAGGAGGATCAGGTTCAGAAATGTGCGGTGCAGTATCACGGCTACTGACACTTGACCGTGTGGAAGACAGAGTGTTTGTGGTGGTGCCAATCTGACTGGAAGCATTATCCGCTATCCAACTAACAACCTGTTGACACTGGTCTTGGTTCAAGAGCGGTGTACTGCTGCGGTCCCCAAGAATTTGGGACAGGACGTGCGAGCGACTAGATGTGGCCCTTTGTTGTGGCGAAATTAGAGCTTGCCCACGACCTCGGCCTCTGCCTGCACCACCATCACGTCCACTTCCTTGTTCCTTGCCAATGCCCTTGCGCATTTTGCAATGCTGTGCACTGCTGACGTGTATATTCACTACTTGTGCGTTATATCAAAGTTTCTGGAAATTGCACACAAGTGCACCTGTACGCTGCCACCGACAGGCACACACGTGCGGTTTTAAAAACCAAGCACGGACGCAATAATAACCTAACACAGGTTTTAGGAGCAAAAATTAAGAACTCTGACACTATCAGCCACTGCTGACTGACGTGTATTATACACTACACTTGTGCGTTATATAATAGTTTTGTAAACGCACACCAGTGCACCTGTACGCTGCCACCAACAGGCACACACGTGCGGTTTTAAAAACCAAGCACGGACGCAATAATAACCTAACACAGGTTTTAGGAGCAAAAATTAAGAACTCTGACACTATCAGCCACTGCTGACTGACGTGTATTATACACTACACTTGTGCGTTATATAATAGTTTGGTAAACGCACACCAGTGCACCTGTACGCTGCCACCAACAGGCACACACGTGCGGTTTTAAAAACCAAGCACGGACGCAATAATAACCTAACACAGGTTTTAGGAGCAAAAATTAAGAACTCTGACACTATCAGCCACTGCTGACTGACGTGTATTATACACTACACTTGTGCGTTATATAATAGTTTGGTAAACGCACACCAGTGCACCTGTACGCTGCCACCAACAGGCACACACGTGCGGTTTTAAAAACCAAGCACGGACGCAATAATAACCTAACACAGGTTTTAGGAGCAAAAATTAAGAACTCTGACACTATCAGCCACTGCTGACTGACGTGTATTATACACTACACTTGTGCGTTATATAATAGTTTGGTAAACGCACACCAGTGCACCTGTACGCTGCCACCAACAGGCACACACGTGCGGTTTTAAAAACCAAGCACGGACGCAATAATAACCTAACACAGGTTTTAGGAGCAAAAATTAAGAACTCTGACACTATCAGCCACTGCTGACTGACGTGTATTATACACTACACTTGTGCGTTATATAATAGTTTGGTAAACGCACACCAGTGCACCTGTACGCTGCCACCAACAGGCACACACGTGCGGTTTTAAAAACCAAGCACGGACGCAATAATAACCTAACACAGGTTTTAGGAGCAAAAATTAAGAACTCTGACACTATCAGCCACTGCTGACTGACGTGTATTATACACTACACTTGTGCGTTATATAATAGTTTGGTAAACGCACACCAGTGCACCTGTACGCTGCCACCAACAGGCACACACGTGCGGTTTTAAAAACCAAGCACGGACGCAATAATAACCTAACACAGGTTTTAGGAGCAAAAATTAAGAACTCTGACACTATCAGCCACTGCTGACTGACGTGTATTATACACTACACTTGTGCGTTATATAATAGTTTGGTAAACGCACACCAGTGCACCTGTACGCTGCCACCAACAGGCACACACGTGCGGTTTTAAAAACCAAGCACGGACGCAATAATAACCTACTAACAGGTTTTTTTGGGGAGCGACAATTACAGTACAGACAAGTCAGACACTATCTGGACTGTTTTACACTGTGTACACCAGCCCCAGATATGAAGGCTGGTATACGGTCACCACTACCCTGCCTGCCTGCCTGCCTGTATACTGCTACAATAGTCCTGACAAGGACTCTTTTGGTCACTAGCCTGTATTCAGACCTGGCTATACCCTGCCTGTATATAGCAACAATAGTCCTGAGAAGGACTCTGCTACTGTACTCCGACCTGGCTATACCCTGCCTGCCTGTATACAACTAGAATAGTCCTGAGAAGGACTTTTGGTCACACTGTTTGCAGCCCTGCAACTGAAAAAGCTATAAAGGGCCGCAAAGCTTTCCCTGAATCAGCGACACTCTCCCTACACTCACTGTCAGAATAGCTGTGAGCAGAGCACAGCGCGCCGGCCGATATAAAGGCTCGGTGACGCTGTGCAGGCCGGCCAATCACTGCAATTCCACAACTAACAGGGCTGTGGCATTGCAGTGGTCTGCCAGCCAATCCCTGCATGAGGGCTGCCTCTCAAAAGAGCGCCAACATGCAGAAATGAAGACCACGAGTAAAGCACGAGTATCGCGAGATTACTCGGTCCCCGCCGAGCAGCCCGAGTACAGTGATACTCGTGCGAGTACCGAGTAGTGACAAGCATGCTCGCTCATCACTAATAAGTATCTAAAGAAGGGGGTAATAAGCACAAAATGTTACCAAGGAACGGAATATATTTTATTAAAAAATACGGAGGCTTTGGGACAGATAGGGTTAAATGATTGCAAAAATGTAAGCCCCTTTCTAATCAGCATAAGCTAGTGACTCACATTTTAATTAAATCATATCTGTTTGTGTGTGTAACATTTTTCTCTTATAAGACAGGTACGAGTTCGGTAGCGCTCAAGAGGCACAGTAGAAATTAAAGAATGGTAGGTTTTCCCTTGGGAGAAAGGAGATGACATCAGGAGAAAACTCCGTCATGGAGTGAGTGGGATAAAACACCACTCCAGCTGGGTTTAAACCCAATTCCCCTGCCCTATATTCACCCTCTGGCATTTTCACCCTTTTGTGGGACCACTATGGTCACGCTACGCTATCTTGTGCCCATAACGCCTGATTCAAAGCCTGAAGTTACTTCACAAGAGCGCAATGTAACTCTGAGAGCCATAACAAGGCCAGACTGAGGCTCACATAGCGTTGTATTGACTTGTGACCTCCAAAACGCTCCATGAAACACTGGAGCTGCCGGCAGGTCAGAAATCCCCAAGACCAATAGTACTGACACTGGAAAAATGGGAAGATGCCGGAGGATGAGGAGAAAACAGGAGGCAGGGGACTTACATTTAACGCAAGGATAAATTAAAAAAAAAGCTGGAGTGGTGCTTTAACAATAGATGTAGGAATCGGCAAGGTGGCGGGAAATGCCCAGTAAATGTACAGACTAGAATATTCTGAAAAGATTACATATATTGAAGTTCAAAAATTGACAAATCACAAAACAGTTTTCGGTTCCAGGCAGGAGCCCTCGTCACCTTTGTTCACCATCCGAGGACATAAGGCTGCTTTCACACATCCGGTTTTTGCTGAGCTGCACAATACGGCGCTTTCCAGAAAAAACGCAACCGTTTTTGTTTTGCTGCCAGTTTTTTCCACATAGACTTGCATTAGTGCCGTATTGTGCCGCATGGCCTTGCGTTGCATCCGCTTTTTGCCGAGTGCGGCATATTTAGTCCATGCGGCGGCCGGATGGAACGTTGCCTCACACGTTTTTCTGTGCGGCGGAAAAACCGCATCGCGCCGGATCCGGCGCGATGCGGTGAGATTAACCATGCAAGCCTATGGACGCCAGATGCGGCGTCCTGCTGCAGAAACCGCATCCGGCCGCCGGATGCGGTTTTTTGAACTGCACATGCTCAGTATCAAGCCGCATCCGTCAAATAACGGACGAGCCGCATGGAAAAACTTATGCAACGGATCCGGTTTTTTCGCCACATCCGTTGCATAGGTTTTTGAGCCGCACTGCAAAAACCGGATGTGTGAAAGCAGCCTAACACTGCTCTTTTAATGATATGCCAGTGGTGAGTGCTGATTTCTATACTCTGCTTTTCACTAACACAGGTAAACTGACACTGTAAATATACTGAATGCATACAGTGCCGATGCGTATACCAGGACTACATGAATTAGTAAAGCAATGAACGCAATATAATTATTAGAAAATATGTTATATAATTCCTGTAATACATAAAATGAATATGGCAACAACCATAATAATGTGAAAAGTGTAAAAGTAAGTGGCCAACACAAATATCTGGATAAAATAAAACGCTAAACATGGGGTTAACTTAACATCTTCATGCCCCATGACTTATGTATCAGTCATGGAGTGTGTTAGAGACTAGGGAGCAGGCTCAGAAGCAGAGCGTCTCAACAGATGCCAGCAATATTATATAGCGGATATCTCCCTCTAACAGCAAAGACTGGCATACCAACCAATCACTGCTGTTAACCTCTTAAATGCTGATGTCAATTGCCTTTGACTGAAACGTCCTGTGATATGGGCCATTAAAGAAGATTTTATTGAAAGAAAAGTGGAGTGCTGCCTTCTGATGGGTTGGAAATATATATATACGAGTACAGTACAGACCAAAAGTTTGGACACACCTTTTCATTCAAAGAGTTTTCTTTATTTTCATGACTCTGAAAATTGAAGGCATCAAACTATGAATTAACACATGTGGAATGACATACTGAACAAAAAATTTTGAAACACCTAAAAATATGTCTTATATTCTAGGTTCTTCAAAGTAGCCACCTTTTGCTTTGATTACTACTTTACACACTCTAGGCATTCTCTTGATGAGCTTCAAGAGGTAGTCACCGGAAATGGTTTTCACGTCACAGGTGTGCCCTGTCAGGTTTAATAAGTGGGATTTCTTGCCTAATAAATGGGGTTGGGACATCATTTGTGTTGTGCAGACATCTGGTGGATACACAGCTGATATTCCTACTGAATAGACTGTTAGAATTTGTATTATGGCAAGAAAAAAGCAGCTAAGTAAAGAAAAACGAGTGGCCATCATTACTTTAAGAAATGAAGGTCAGTCAGTCCAAAACATTGGGAAAACTTTGAAAGTGTCCCCAAGCGCAGTGGAAAAAAACATCAAACACTACAAAGAAACTGGCTCACATGAAGACTGCACCAGGAAAGGAAGACCAAGAGTCACCTCCACTGTAGAGGATAAGTTTATCCAAATCACCAGTCTCAGAAATCGCAGGTTTACAGCAGCTCAGATTAGAGACCAGGTCAATGCCACACAGAGTTCTAGCAGCAGACACATCTTAAGAACAACTGTTATTAGGAGACTTTGTGCAGCAGGTCTTCATGGTAAAATAGCTGCTAGGAAACCACTGCTAAGGACACGCAACAAGCAAAAGAGACTTGTTTGGGCTAAAGAACACAAGGAATGGACATTAGACCAGTGGAAATCTGTGCTTTGGTCTGATGAGTCCAAATTTGAGATCTTTGGATCCAACCACCGTGTCTTTGTAGAAAAGGTGAACGGATGGACTCTACACGGCTGATTCTCACCGTGAAGCATGGAGGAGGAGGTGTGAAGGTGTGGGGGTGCTTTGCTGGTGACACTGTTGGAGATTTATTCAAAATTGAAGGCATACTGAACCAGCATGGCTACCACAGCATCTTGCAGCGGCACGCTATTCCATCCGGTTTGCATTTAGTTGGACCACCATTTATTTTTCAACATGACAATGACCCCAAACACAGCTCCAGGCTGTGTAAGGGCTATTTGACTAAGAAGGAGAGTGATGGGGAGATACGCCAGATGACCTGGCCTCCACAGTCACCAGAGCTGAACCCAATCGAGATGGTTTGGGGTGAGCTGGACCGCAGAGTGAAGGCAAAAGGGCCAACAAGTGCTAAGCATCTCTGGGAACTCCTTCAAGACTGTTGGAAGACCATTTTCGGTGACTACGTCTTGAAGATCATCAAGAGAATGCAAGAGTGTGCAAAGCAGTAATCAAAGCAAAAGGTGGCTACTTTGAATAACCTAGAATATAAGACATATTATCAGTTGTTTCACACTTTTTTGTTAAGTATTTCATTCCACATGTGTTAATTCATAGTTTTGATGCCTTCAATGTGAATCTACAATTTTCAGAGTCATGAAAATAAAGAAAACTCTTTGAGTGAGAAGGTGTGTCCAAACGTTTGGTCTGTACTGTGTATATATATATATATATATATATATATATATATATATATACACACACACACGCACACATATATACCCACTGCACCTGCATCACATCTGTCAGTCTAGAGGATTACTGTTTAAATATATACTAGCTGTAGTACCTGGGCGTTGCTCGGGATAGTACCGGTCTCTCTCCCAGTCTCTGTCTGTCTCTCTGTCTGACCTTTTCCCTGTCTGTCTCTGTGTGTCTATCTGTGTCTATCTCTCACTATCTCTGTATCAGTCTCTCTGTCTTTCTCTATCTCTGTGTGTCTGTCTGTCTCCGTGTCTGTCTGTCTCCGTGTCTGTCTGTCTCCGTGTCTGTCTGTCTCCGTGTCTGTCTGTCTCCGTGTCTGTCTGTCTCCGTGTCTGTCTGTCTCCGTGTCTGTCTCTTTTCCTGTCTGACTCTTTCCGCATTTGTCTCTTTCCCCATCTGTCTCTGTCCCTCTCCCCGACTGTCCCTCTCCCCGACTGTCCCTCACCCCGACTGTCCCTCACCCCGACTGTCCCTTTCCCCAACTGTCTCTCTCCCCAACTGTCTCTCTCCCCAACTGTCTCTCTCCCAGTCTGTCTCTCTCTCAGTCTGTCTCTTTTCCAGTCTGTCTCTCCCAATTTGTCTCTATCCCCATCTGTCTCTCTCTCCTTCCCCGTCTGTCTCTTTCCCCGTCTGTGTTTGTCTGTCTCTTTCCCCGTCTGTCTCTTTCCAGGTCTGTCTCTTTCCAGGTCTGTCTCTTTCCAGGTCTGTCTCTCTCACCGTCTGTCTCTCTCACCGTCTGTCTCTCTCCCCGTCTGTCTCTCTCCCCGTCTGTCTCTCTCCCCGTCTGTCTCTCTCCCCGTCTGTCTCTCTCACCGTCTGTCTCTTTCCCTGTCTATCTCTTCCCCCCTCTGTCTTTGTCTGTCTCTCTGTCTCTTTCCTTGTCTGTCTCTCTCTGCCTCTTTCCCTGTCTGCCTCTGTCTGCCTCTTTCCCCTTGTGTCTGTCTGTCTGGCTTTTTTTTTCCTATCTGTCTCTGTGCGTGTCTGTCTGTCTCTATCTGTCTGTCAGTCTGTGTCTGTCTCTCCACCGACATCATATTACCTCACACATAAGCTTCTTATACTATGACTGTCCTTTGTTCCTATAGCAACCAATCACAGCTCCTATTAATAACCTGTAGTTCCAGGCTCCATTCACTTTAATGGAGGCATTTTTTTTGGAGAGTAACTGTAAAGCGCGGAGTGAAATTTTCTCGTCAAAACATAGTCTATGACGTTCCCTGGGTCACATGAGGCGTCTGTGCAAAATTTTGTGATTGCAAATACGACGGTGCGGATTCCTTTAGCGGACATACACACACACATACATACATACATAAACACATACACCCAGCTTTACATATATATATATATATATATATATATATATATATATAGACACACACACACACACACACACACACACACACACACATACATATCCACACAGTGAAGGAAATAATGATTTGATCCCTTGTTGATTTTGTAAGTTGCCCACTGACAAAAACATGAACAGTCTATATAATTTTAAGGGTAGGTTAATTTTAACACAGAGATAGAATATCCAAAATATAATCCAGAAAATCACATTGTATAAATTATATAAATTTATTTGCATTTTGCAAAGAGATATGTCACGCTGTACTCTAAGATGTACAATAGCAGTACAGAGCAGTAATGTGGAACTGAGAGGATTCCTGAAACTATCTGAGAAGGTAGTTAGCTGGTAAACCACTAGGGGGCGTAAAAGTGGAGGAAAGTATGAGCAGGGAATTCCCTAGCAGGGGTAATACTAGTCAAGCCCACCTGATGGCAGTAGAATAGTCAGAGCCGTGTCACAACATGAGGTCTTGTAAGTACACAGGGGCAAAGTCTAAACGTAGTCAGAGGGAAGCAAATAGTCAGTAGCCGGGAAATCAGAGCCTAGAAGCGAGGGGGAGTGGGAAGACAAAACAGAATAAAGGTAAACAGATAAGGAACGAACAGGGAGACAGCGGGAGAGACACTGATGGAAACAGACAACAGAAGAGGTTAACAGGTCAGGTGAACACGGAGGTCAGGAGGGGACAGGGCAGACAACAGGTCACTCAAGAGCAAAACACAGGAGAGCCAGAAGTATCACTGGCGAAGTCCAAGAGAAACAGTGCCCTAATAAAGCAGCCTGACCTCCAGAACAAGGCAGAAAGGATTAACCCCTAACGTGACTTGCATCAGAAGTGAAACTAAAAAAAAGGCTCAGCTCCAGCTGAACCAGGAGTCAATCATGACAAGATATATGTATTTGATTCCTCTGGCAAACAAGACTTAATACTTGGCAGCAAATCCTTGTTGGCAAACACAGCAATCAGACATTTTTTGCAGTTGATGATGAGATTTGTGCACATGTCAAGAGGAATTTTGGTCCACTCCTCTTTGCAGATTATCTCTAAATCATTAAGATTTTGAGGCTGTCACTTGGCAACTCAGAGATTCAGCTCCCTCCATACGTTTTCTATGGGATTAAAAACTGGAGGCTGGCTAAGCCACTCCATGACCTTAATTTGTTTCTTTTTGAGACACTTCTTTATTACCTTGACTGTATGTTTTCGGTCATTGTCATGCTGGAAGATCAAGCCACGACCAATTTTTAAGGTCCTGACGCAGGGAAGGAGGTTGTTACTCAGGATTTTACGGTACATGGCTCCATCCATTGTCCCAATGATGTGGTGAAGTAGTCCTGTGCCCTTAGCAGAGAAACACCCCTAAAACATGTTTCCACCTCCATGCTTGACAGAGGGCATGGTGTTCTTTTGGTCACAGGCAGCATTTCTCTTCTTCCAAACATGACGAGTTGAGTTAAGGCTAAAGAGCCCAATTTTTGACTCCTCTAACCACAGCACCTTCTCCCAATCACTCTCAGAATCATCCAGGTGTTCAATAGCAAACTTCAGACAGGCCTGCACATGTGCCTTCTTGAGCAGTGGGACTTTGTGGGCACTGCAGGAATTTAAGCCATTACGGCGTAATGTGTTACCAATAGTTTACTTGGTGACAGTGGTCCCAGCTGACTTGAGATCTTTAACAAGTTCTTTCTGTGTAGTTTTAGGCTGATCTCTCACCTGCCTCACACATGATCCTGGATACCCCACGAGGTGAGATTTTGCCTGGTACCCCAAATCGATGTCAATTGACACTCATTTGGTATTTCTGCCATTTTCTTACTATTGCACAAACACTTGTCTCCTTCTCACCCAGCGTCTTACTTATGGTTTTGTAGCCCATTCCAGCCTTGTTCTGGTCTATGATCTTGTCCCTGACATCCTTAGAAATCTCTTTGGTCTTGCCCATGCTGTAGAATTAGGGGTACTTTACACACTACGATATCGCAGGTGCGATGTCGGTGGGGTCAAATCAAAAGTGACGCACATCCGGCGTCGCTGTCGATATTAGAGTGTGTAAATCCTTTGTGATACGATTAACGAGCGCAAAAGCGTCGTAATCGTATCAGCGGTGTAGTGTCCGACATTTCTATAATGTAGCTGCAGCGACAGTACGATGTTGTTCCTCGTTCCTGCGGCAGCACACATCGCTGTGTGAGAAGCCGCAAGAGCAAGGATCATCTCCTACCTGCGTCACCGCGGCTCACGCCGGCCATGCGGAAGGACGGAGGTGGGTGGGATGTTTACGTCCCGCTCATCTCCGCCCCTCCGCTTCTATTGGCCGCCTGCCGTGTCGCTGTGACGCCGCACGACCCGCCCCCTTAGTAAGGAGGCGGGTCGCCGGCAAGAGCAACGTCGCAGGGCAGGTGAGAGCATGTGAAGCTGCCGTAGCGATAATGTTCGCTATGGCAGCAATCATAAGATATCGCTGCTGCGACAGGGGCGGGGACTATCGCACTCGGCATCGCAAGCATCGGCTTGCGATGTCATAGTGTGCAAAGTACCTCTTAGAGTCTGACTGATTAATTGAGTCTGTGGACAGGAGTCGTTTATACATGTGACAATTTAATGCAGGTAACGAGTTAATTAGGAGCGTCTATGTGTCTATAGGAGCCAGAAATCTTAAGGGTACTTTACACGCTGCGACATCGCTAGCGATCTCGTTAGCGATGTGACACACCAGATCGCAGATAAGATTTGCCGTGATCGCACATAGGTCATTTTTTTTTAGCGCCGGTCACATGTGCGATCTCGGCAAATCGTATGTGCGATCTGGCGTGTTACATCGCTAACGAGATCGCTAGTGATGTCGCAGTGTGTAAAGCTCTCTTTAATGGTTGGTGGGAGATCAAATACTTATTTCTTTCTGAAAAATGCAAATAAAATTATATAATTTATATAATATGATTTTCAGGATTTTATTTTGGATATTCTCTCACTTACAAAATCAGCAAGGGATCAAATAATTATTTCCTTCACTGTATATATTTGTATACACACACACACACACACACACACACATATCTTCCAGACTGACAAATGTGATGCTGCTGGAGCCATAAATCTGGGTTATATCTCCATAACCTAGCACTCGCGTGGCCCGAGGATATAGTTTTGTATGCTCTGGACTTAGGAACGGCAGCCAAAACACAAGGTTGCTTATTTGTTTATGAAATATTTATGTAACCTGTCATGTTGTCAAGAGAATAATGACACAAGTACAATGTCTTTTCTCTATTTTGTGCACGATGGAAAAGTTACTTATTTTACTAAAATAGCACAATTTTTTTTTTTCCTCAGCATGTGAAGCAGAGTTGTAGAATCTCATCCTCTTTTCAAGTATTAAGATGCAATGAGGATTTTCAACTGGTAAATCCAGACAGAAAATCTGCAGTCTTTCCTCATGAGTGAACACATTTTAATACTGCACCCATATACAATCTTCCATGATCCGGCAGACATGAAGACTACAATGGAATATGTGAAACGCTAAGAACTCAATTACTGAAGTGTATGTGTCAGAATCAGGAAAAATGGGCAAGCAGAAGAAT
Source organism: Anomaloglossus baeobatrachus (assembly GCF_048569485.1). Classification (NCBI taxonomy): domain Eukaryota; kingdom Metazoa; phylum Chordata; class Amphibia; order Anura; family Aromobatidae; genus Anomaloglossus; species Anomaloglossus baeobatrachus. The sequence continues at coordinate 136,572,310 of NC_134357.1, read as the reverse complement.
CTGAGCAACTGTGACAAGAGCTAAATTGTGATAAATTAACAACTGGATCACAACATTTCTAAAATGGCAGGTCTTGTGGGTTGTTGTCACGATGCAGTGGCTACCTACTAAAATTGCTCAAAGGAAAGACAATTTGTCAACAGTCAAGAGAGTCAAGGGCGAATAACGGTAACCGTACACATTAGCCGTCAACTGAACAATGCTTTGGAAGACCGTTCGGTCGACAGTTATTTCCGTCGTCTCCCTCATTCACAGGAGTGCTTGCTCGGCCGAACACTCACGTGTTCTCTATGAGACAGTTGTAGACAGGCATCGCTACTGGAGTGTTATCTCATGGAGAAGAAAGTGATTGGTAATCTGAAATCAGAGATGTCTGATCGTCCTGCCCTGTCCATCAATTGGCTGGCCCATCATACATATTAGAATGTTGGCCGAACATGTCTATATTTTGGGTTATGATAACTTTATTCTACTGTTTATGGTAAACATTAAAGCGGGCTGTAAATGCTGCGATCTCGCTAGCGAGATCGCAAGCGATCGTACCCGTCCCCGTCGGTTGTGCGACACAGGCAAATCGCTGCCCGTCGCGCACAACCTCGCTTACCCCCGTCACACGCACTTACCTGTCCTGCGACGTCGCTCTGGCCGGCGATCCGCCTCCTTTCTAAGGGGGCGGGTCGTGCGGCGTCACAGCCACGTCACACGGCAGGCGTCCAATAGAAGCGGAGGGGCGGAGATGAGCGGGACTTAAAGATCCCGCCCACCTCCTTCCTTCCGCATTGCCGGTGGAGGCAGGTAAGGAGATGTTCCTCGCTCCTGCGGTGTCACACACAGCGATGTGTGCTGCCGCAGGAATGACGAACATCATCACTAATTAGAAGAAAATGATTTTTTGTTTTAGGACGACCTCTCCGCGGCAAACGGTTTTTGCCATTTTTGCGATCGTTTTAGGTCGCACATAAGTGTCACACGCTATCGTTAATGACGCCAGATGTGCGTCACAAACAACGTGACCCCGACGATAATTCATTAATGATATCGCAGCGTGTAAAGCCCGCTTAAGGCTTATTGAGCTGGACGGCATGAGATGGCCATAACACAAATTGCTGAAAAAAGTTAATGCCAATGCAAATAATAAAATACATAGTGCATCACATCACAGAAAGGTAGAAAGTTAATATCTGAAAAAATATATCAGCAGACAAAACCTAGTTGTAAATTACCTTACCCCGACGAAGGCTACTATGCTGAAACACGTGTAAGGACGGGCACCAGCACTAGCAGTAGGAGATGCCACTAGGTAAGTTACAACTGGGTTTTGTCTACTGATATATTTCTTCAGATATTAACTTTCTACCTTTCTGATGATTGTAGATTATTGTTCTTTATATCTTCCCCATTACTACTGGGTTTTGATACACACATGTGCTTTATATTGGTAAATCCATGGTAGTGTGGAGTAGTGCTATTTATAGCCTGTGTACAATTACAATATCTTTTCTCTCCCCTGCTGTCCTTGTTCGTGCCTTTCACATTGTTTATACTTTGTTTTAACCTGTTTAAATAAAATCTACATTTTAATTGGCTATTATGTACCTAATATGTCCAAGGTCCTATCTGTCCCTTTAATGTGGGCTCAAGCGGTAAGGGGTACTTCACACACAGCGAGATCGCTACTGAGATCGCTGCTGAGTCACGTTTTTTGTGACCTCATTAGCGATCTCGCTGTGTGTGACACTGAGCAGCGATCTGGCCCCTGCTGTGAGATCGCTGCTCATTACACACAGTGCTGGTTCGTTTTTTTATTGTTGCTCTCCCACTGATAAGCACACATCGCTGTGTGTGACAGCGAGAGAGCAACAATCCTGAATGTGAAGGGAGCAGGAGCCGGCGTCTAACAGCCGGCGGTAAGCTGTAACCAAGGTAAACATCGGGTAACCAAGGTGGTTACCCAATATTTACCTTCGTTACCAGCCTCCGCAGCTCTCACGCTGCCAGTGCCGGCTCCTGCTCCCTGCACACGCTAAGTTAAGCGGTGTGAGCTGGTAACTAAGGTAAACATTGGGTAACCATACCCGATGTTTACCTTAGTTACCAGTGTCCGCAGCTTCCAGACGCCGGCTCTGTGCAAGCGCAGCGTCGCTTGCACGTCGCTGCTGGCTGGGGGCTGGTCACTGGTCGCTGGTGAGATATGCCTGTTTGACAGCTCACCAGCGACCATGTAGCGATGCAGCAGCGATCCTGACCAGGTCAGATCGCTGGTCGGATCGCTGCTGCATCGCTAAAGTGTGAAGGTACCCTAAGCCCGCACTATTCCCCACACATCTCTGCTGATCTGATAAGCAGACATGCAGCTATCTCTGATCCACCCAACGCCTCTTAACTAGTTAGGTCACAGCTAATGACCCCTATTATGTCATGAGTCACTTCCTTTGAACGCCAGCCTAGTGCCAGCACTCACAGTAGAGCAGCATTTCTGCTATTTAGAGCAATGCCGAAGCATTGCTCTGAACAACCAAAGCAATCGGACAGTGTCAGCTTCAAGTCTCCTAAGGGGACTAGTAAAATCAAGAAGTTTTTTTTTAAAGAATTAAAAAATACACCTATATACAGCGTGTGCAGAATTATTAGGCAAGTTGTATTTTAGAGGATTTTTTTTAATTATTGATCAACAACTATGTTCTCAATCAACCCAAAAGATTCATAAATATCAAAGCTTAATATTTTTGGAAGTTGGAGTGTTTTTTTTTAGATTTAGCTATCTTAGGAGGATATCTATTTGTGCAGGTAACTATTACTGTGCAAAATTATTAGACAACTTAATAATAACCAAATATATTCCCATCTCACTTGTTTATTTTCACCAGGTAAACCAATATAACTGCACAAAATTTAGAAATAAACATTTCTGACATGCAAAAACAAAACCCCAAAAAATTAGTGACCAATATAGCCACCTTTCTTTATGATGACACTCAACAGCCTACCATCCATAGATTCTGTCAGTTGCTTGATCTGTTTACGATCAACATTGCGTGCAGCAGCTACCACAGCCTCCCAGACACTGCTCCGAGAGGTGTACTGTTTTCCCTCCCTGTAGATATTACATTTTATGAGGGACCACAGGTTCTCTATGGGGTTCAGATCAGGTGAACAAGGGGGCCATGTCATTATTTTTTCATCTTTTAGACTTTTACTGGCCAGCCATGCTGTGGAGTAGTTGGATGCATGTGATGGAGCATTGTCCTGCATGATAATCATGTTTTTCTTGACCGATACCGACTTCTTCCTATACCACTGCTTAAAGAAGTTGTCTTAGAGAAACTGGCACTAGGTCTGGGAGTTGAGCTTCACTCCATCCTCAACCCGAAAAGGTCCCACAAGTTCATCTATGATGAGCCCAACCCATACCAGTACCCTAACTCCACCTTGCTGGCGTCTGAGTCGGAGTGGAACTCTCTGCCCTTTACTGATCCAGCCTCTGGCCCATCAAGAGTCACTCTCATTTCATCAGTACATAAAACCTTTGAAAAATCAGTCTTAAGATATTTCTTGGCCCAGTCTTGACGGTTTATCTTATGTTTCTTGTTCAAAGGTGGTCTTTTTCAGCCTTTCTTACCTTGGCCATGTCCCTGAGTATGGCACACCTTGTGCTTCTTGATACTCCAGTAACGTTGCAGCTCTTAAATATGGCCAAATGGCATCTTGGCAGGTTCACGTTTGATTTTCCTTAATTCATGGGCGGTTATTTTGCACCTTTTTTGCCCAACACGCTTCTTGTGACCCTGTTGGCTATTTACCATGAAACGCTTGATTGTTTGGTGGTCCCGGTTAAAAAGTTTGGCAATTTCAAGACTGTTGCATCACTCTACAAGACATCTCACAATTTTGGACTTTTCAGAGCTCGTCAAATCTCTGTTCTGACCCATTTTGCCAAAGGAAAGAAAGTTGCCTAATAATTAAACACACCTGATATAGGGTGTTGATGTCATTACACCACACCCCTCCTCACTACAGAGATGCACATCACCTGATTTACTTAATTGGTAGTTGGCTCTCAAGCCTATACAGCTTGGAGTAGGACAACATGTATAAAAAAAGTATCATGTGATCAAAATACTCATTTGCCTAATAATTCTGCATACAGTGTATATATATATATATATATATATATATATATATATATATATATCACTCCCATTTGGCTACATTGAAAATATAACAATAAAACAACACACATATTTGGTATCGCTGAGCTCAAAAATGCCTGATCTATCAAAATATAAAATCAATTAGTCTGATCGGTAAAGAGCGTAGCAAAAAAAAAAAAAAAAAATAATGCCATAATTACGTTTTTTTGGTCGCTGTAAGATTGCATTAACATGCAATAAGAGGCAATCAAAACATCACATCTACCCAAAAACGGTAGAATTAAAAACGTCAGCTCAAGGCGCAACAAAATAAGCCATCACTGAGCCCGAGATCCTTAAAAATGTACCTTATTTCAGTTTCTCTCTCTTTGGGTTTCTGTGCACCTTCCTCTCCCCTTGTTGGCAGTATGTTGCGGCCTCATCTCAGGTCCTTCGGGAACCAAGTACGAGGTGGTGCTTTTAGATGTGTGGCTAAGGACTTTTAGGCTGTACAGGGACCTGTGGACTGCGGTTCCTCCTTCCCCACTACCTACAGTTAGGTCCAGAAATATTTGGACAGTGACACAATTTTCGCGAGTTGGGCTCTGCATGCCACCACATTGGATTTGAAATGAAACCTCTACAACAGAATTCAAGTGCAGATTGTAACATTTAATTTGAAGGTTTGAACAAAAATATCTGATAGAAATTGTAGGAATTGTACACATTTCTTTACAAACACTCCACATTTTAGGAGGGCAAAAGTAATTGGACAAATAAACCAAACCCCAAAAAAAAATTTTTATTTTCAATATTTTGTTGTGAATCCTTTGGAGGCAATCACTGCCTTAAGTCTGGAACCCATGGACATCACCAAACGCTGGGTTTCCTCCTTCTTAATGCTTTGCCAGGCCTTTACAGCCGCAGCCTTCAGGTCTTGCTTGTTTGTGGGTCTTTCCGTCTTAAGTCTGGATTTGAGCAAGTGAAATGCATGCTCAATTGGGTTAAGATCTGGTGATTGACTTGGCCATTGCAGAATGTTCCACTTTTTTGCACTCATGAACTCCTGGGTAGCTTTGGCTGTATGCTTGGGGTCATTGTCCATCTGTACTATGAAGCGCCGTCCAATCAACTTTGCGGCATTTGGCTGAATCTGGGCTGAAAGTATATCCCGGTACACTTCAGAATTCATCCGGCTACTCTTGTCTGCTGTTATGTCATCAATAAACACAAGTGACCCAGTGCCATTGAAAGCCATGCATGCCCATGCCATCACGTTGCCTCCACCATGTTTTACAGAGGATGTGGTGTGCCTTGGATCATGTGCCGTTCCCTTTCTTCTCCAAACTTTTTTCTTCCCATCATTCTGGTACAGGTTGATCTTTGTCTCATCTGTCCATAGAATACTTTTCCAGAACTGAGCTGGCTTCATGAGGTGTTTTTCAGCAAATTTAACTCTGGCCTGTCTATTTTTGGAATTGATGAATGGTTTGCATCTAGATGTGAACCCTTTGTATTTACTTTCATGGAGTCTTCTCTTTACAGTTGACTTAGAGACAGATACACCTACTTCACTGAGAGTGTTCTGGACTTCAGTTGATGTTGTGAACGGGTTCTTCTTCACCAAAGAAAGTATGCGGCGATCATCCACCACTGTTGTCATCCGTGGACGCCCAGGCCTTTTTGAGTTCCCAAGCTCACCAGTCAATTCCTTTTTTCTCAGAATGTACCCGACTGTTGATTTTGCTACTCCAAGCATGTCTGCTATCTCTCTGATGGATTTTTTATTTTTTTTCAGCCTCAGGATGTTCTGCTTCACCTCAATTGAGAGTTCCTTAGACCGCATGTTGTCTGGTCACAGCAACAGCTTCCAAATGCAAAACCACACACCTATAATCAATCCCAGACCTTTTAACTACTTCATTGATTACAGGTTAACGAGGGAGACGCCTTCAGAGTTAATTGCAGCCCTTAGAGTCCCTTGTCCAATTACTTTTGGTCCCTTGAAAAAGAGGAGGCTATGCATTACAGAGCTATGATTCCTAAACCCTTTCTCCGATTTGGATGTGAAAACTCTCATATTGCAGCTGGGAGTGTGCACTTTCAGCCCATATTATATATATAATTGTATTTCTGAACATGTTTTTGTAAACAGCTAAAATAACAAAACTTGTGTCACTGTCCAAATATTTCTGGACCTAACTGTATGTGTGCGAGTATGTTAAGTGCATAACAATTATGTAAATAATGATAATATATGTGAATACATACATGGATCTCTTATGCATCTTTTCAGCAAGGTAAGTATGTTCCTGAAGGTCAACTCATTTTACCAAACAATATCATTCCCAGGCACACTGTCATAGCAGGCTCTTCATTAACTAATTTTGCATCCAGAAAAAAAAACAAAACAGTGAAATACAGAGGCTATAGAACGCTAACTTTAACCTGAGAACAAGGTTTGCATATTACCAAAGTATCAGGCAAATACAGAGGTGGACATTTCACTGGTGCAACCTGTGCGGCTGCACAGGGGCCCAAGAGGTGAGGGGGCCACATCCACCTACAAAGCAGGTGGAATTGTGCATTATAATGAGCTTTTGGGCTGGGAGGGGTCCATATATTGTACATGCACAGGGGCTCTGTTCTGTTTGTATCCTCCAGTGGGCAAATAAGTAATAAAGGAATTTATCAGAATCCCAACAAGAATTAGGAACCTATCACTAATTTAAAACATCTAGCATGTTGCTTATTAGATGCCCACTATCTCATGGGTGCATGCACAGACAGCCAGAGCAAGTATACACTAATTAATGTCTGAAGGCCACCATTGTAGACACATATGCTCCATCAGATTGGGCAGATAACAGTTGTAGTGGAAAGATTTAGGATCATTCTTTCTTTACTAGCATCTGATCAGCTGCCTGATTATTAAGCAAGTAACCTCAGCATCTAGACCTGCAGGACCCTTTTGACTAAAAGAGCAGGGACTATTGACATTATTTTTTTAAAACTTTTTTTTTTCACTTTTATAGGTAAAGAGTATTTTTTTTTTATGGTTTAATAAGCCTTAAAAAAGTGTACCTCAAAACTGTGCCACTAACAAATACAACTCGGGCTGCAAGTATTCACCCATCATAAATGGTGGAAAAATAAGGCCATATGCACATGCTGCGTTTTTTGTCGCCTTTTTTAGTGCAGTTTTGTTGGCACAAAGTTCTGACTTTTGACTTCCCAGCAAAGTCTATGAGAATTCAAATTTGCTGTGCGCACGTTGCAGTGTTTTTTGGTGGAGGTAATGTGATGGTCTGGGGTTGCTTTCGTGCTGGTAAAGTGGGAGATTTGTACAAGGTAAAAGGGATTTTGAATAAGGAAGACTATCACTCCATTTTGCAACACCATGCCATACCCTGTGGACAGCGCTTGATTGGAGCCAATTTCATCCTACAACAGGACAATGACCCAAAGCACACCTCCAAATTATGCATGAACTAATTAGGGAAGAAGCAGGCAGCTGGTGTTCTATCTGTAATGGAGTGGCCAGCCCAGTCACCAGATCTCAACCCTATTGAGCTGTTGTGGGAGCAGCTTGGCCGTATGGTACGCAAAAAGTGCCCATCAAGCCAATCCAACTTGTGGAGGGGCTTCTGGAAACATGGGGTGAAATATCTCCAGATTACCTCTGCAAATTAACAACTAGAATGCCAAAGGTCTGCAAAGCTGTACTTGCTGCAAAGGGAGTGTAACGCCCCTGTAGCTTGGTCGTTACAGGGTATTGGATAATATCCTTCCCGAGCATGATGAGGCACCATGGTAAGTTTTCACACACATACCAGCAGCCGCCAGGAAGGAGTTAATACTTTTCCAGCACCTAGCTTCGGTTTGCATAGCACATCCTGTCTCCTAAATGAGCGGGAAGCAGGTGGCTTCACACAGACAGGTCCCAGGGCCTGAGCTAGGAACAAGTGCAGAGCAGACAGGAAGTCTACGGAGAACTGTCTGAGATGTGAAAGAGCACAGACCTCTGCAAGGACAGCTCCTGCAGAGGAGAACCAGCCAGACCAGGGATAGTAACACCTGGAGGAAGGGAACAGGGACAGGTACTGAGGATTGTGGAGAATGTACCTGATGGTGCCTGGACGCCACAGGAACGCTACTGGAGATGAGAGAGGGAGAAAGGCGGCGAGTCCCAAAGAAGCTCCATGCCACGGGGCCCGCAACAATACGCACATGAAAGGCAGACCCTCAGGTTACTCTACCAGACCCTGCCTCTGACCTGCCCGGACCGTCTGGAGGTTACAACGGCGAGGACCAGCACCCCGGTGCGATGTTGAAACAGACCAGTGAAAAAAAGAATCTGGAACCCGCACCCGGTGACTCTTGTGAGTAAAATGCCACCGCCCCTGTGCCCCAGTGCTCCTGTGGACTGCCACCTGTGGTTCTCACTACTCTCCCGGGGCTCTCCCGCTCCACCCGTTGGGAGTGATTCCACCCCGGCTTCACCTAACACCTGCCCCGGAGAGAGACTGTGCAGCGGTGGCTAAATGCCTGGCCGCATACCATGGGTGCCGCTCCTAGAAACCCCAATTCCCGTCCCATACCGCTCCTGGTGAAGAGAAGAGGGGCAGGGGGAGGGGGTCCGAGGCGGAGGAGGCCGAGACCCCAGTTGTCGCTGCGACCGTTGACATGCTCCCCAGGAACCCAGTCATCCTCCTTCCATTACCCCCTTGTCACACCGGACTATTGAACTTTCTTTTATTGAAACAAGCCGGGGTCACGGAAGCTGGGCCAGGCCACTCACAGCTTGACCCCGACCACCACTGGCCCCGTGTCAGCCCTGCAGGCTCCGGTGTGGGCCTTTCAGGAGCATTCTGTGATGAAAGCAAAAGTTTGAAGGAGAAAATTATTATTTCAAGTAAAAATCATTATTTCTAAACTGGTCAATGTCTGGACTATATTTTCTATTCATTATGCAACTTATTTGATAAAACAAAATATGATTTTTCATGGAAAAGACCAAATTGTCTGGGTGAACCCAAACGTTTGAACTGTAGTGTATATATGTAGATTGCCTACATGATAATCTAGATGTAATGTGCCTTTACTCATGCCATAAATGTGGGACTCAACTGATACAGTGTTGATCCAGTTATCAAGAGGATACTGAATTCAAAAAGAGGGGAAGATGTCACCTATTATATTCTTCAACAGTAGAGGGCGCTGCTGACACACCTACTTGAGAGATCCTGAAACTGGCCCTTCCCCCGCAACAGTCATAGTTTCTGGATTATTAAGAAACATGTCTAACAAACGAGAAAGTAAAAAATAGGAAAATCTTGCATTCAGCTGCATACACTGCATTCAGAAATGTCTGATTTATAAAAATATAAAATAAATGCTTCCAATTGGTAAACTGTGTAATGAGAAAAAAAAAATCAAAATGTCAGATTGACAGAATTTGCTTGACAAAACCTTGCAATAAGAAGCTATCAAAATATTGTATCTACCACAAAATGTTATCAATAAAAATGTCAGCTCAGGGCGCAAAACAAAGCTATCCCACATTGAAAAATAAAAATGTTGGTGACAACAAGAAAAATGGCGACACTAACAAATTTTTTATTTTTCACAAATTTTGTTGTTTTTTTAATTTCATCACTTAAAAAAATAAATAAATAACTATACAACTTTAAGATCTGCATACTTGTACTGACCTGGAGAATCGTATTACCAAGTCAGTTTTACCATATAATAAACATGATAAATAAAACAGCCAAAAATCAATTGTGGCATTGCATATTTTTTTTGCAATTTTAATACATTTGGGATTTTTTTTTCAGTTTTCCAGTAAAACATGTGGCAGAATAAATGGTGTCATTCAAAAGTACAACTCGTCCCGTAAAAAAACAAGCCCTCGTATGGCTATATTGATGAAAAAAGAAAAAAGTTATGGAGTTATGGCTCTTGGAACAATGGGAGGAAAAAATGAAAACATGGAAAAATCGCCCAGGGGTGATGAGGTTATATAGCAATTGTATAACACACAATGAAAATGGAATGATCACGTTCCAGACCAATTCTATTATTTCTGAGGACGGCTTTTGTTTGTCTTTTTATTTATGCATATCATATTTGGGCTTTCTCCTTGCCCCTTTTCCAGATGGAGGAAGGATAATCACACAGTATAAATACGATGCTTCCAATGCAGTTTGCTCCGACCAACCTGATGATTTGAGTTTTATTCTTTCATTATTCTAACAGGACAACATGAGCATAATATTCGAAGAAATTCTCTTTCCATAAATGACTAATCCTATTTTTTTCCTTTACTTGTGACCCTGCTATAAAAAGTATTAATATTATACAGAACTGGATCCTGGTACTGTTAGTTTCATGTAAAATGTTAATGATAAAAGTAATAGGAACACGGTAACTTACATCACTTATCTGAATATACGACGCAAAGCATTGTGGTTACTACCTGCTTATTAAGGGTTAAGTATACATATAAAGGAAGCAATGATTAGGTTATGTTCATGCAGCGAGGATTTTTCCTACACAAATCAGGTGCCGACTTCCAGGATAATCCTGTGGCAGGAATCCACACATGAATCATGGATTTCTTCTTTTGCATTGGCATGAATATTCATGTGTGGATTAGCTCCATTAACATTTTATGTCATCCATCCGCAGCTGATAACAGTGGAAACGGCATCAATAATTAGTATTCTACAGATCCTTATCCCACATTATTTTGTGGCTAGGGCGAAAAAAAAAATCCAATACATATATAATGCAAGCTGAATTCAGACAGACATAATCCACAATCTTCCAAAGGAATCTGACACTAGGGGGGTTTTTTTGCATTCTGAGAGCTGCATGGCGTAGGGGCAGAGACCCTGATTCCAATGATGCATCATTTACAAAGCTGCAGTTTAAAAAAAAACAAAACAAAAATCAAAACATTGTTTTATCTGCTGCAGATCTACCTTTCTCTGAAGGCCGCTTAGTATAACCCTGCCCACACCACTAACAGTTTTCTGGGTGCATAGGCAGAAAGCTGCCAATCCATGGTGGGGTGGGGATATACAAAGCTCATGAACATGGAGGACTACATGACAGCAGGCTGACTAGTCCTCTACTGATAATCGCCTGCAGATTCTTATCAAAATGACAGTAATCAGCCCAGCAAGTGATACCTCATTGGACAAAGGATCTCTGCCCCTACATCATGCTGCTCTCAGGTGTTATAACAAAAAAATTGGTGTCAAATTCCCTTTAAATGCTGCCTTAAGGCCGCTTTACACGCTGCGACATCGCTAAAGCGATCTCGTTGGGGTCACGGAATTTGTGACGCACATTCGGCCGCTGTAGCGATGCCGTTGCGTGTGACACCGATGAGCGATTTTGCATCGTTGCAAAAACGTGCAAAATCGCTCATCGGTGACATGGGGGTCCATTCTCGATTATCGTTACTGCAGCAGTAACGATGTAGTTCGTCGCTCCTGCGGCAGCACACATCGCTATGTGTGACGCCGCAGGAACGAGGAAGCTCTCCTTACCTGCCTCCCGGCCGCTATGAAGAAGGAAGGAGGTGGGCGGGATGTTACGTCCCGCTCATCTCCACCCCTCCGCTGCTATTGGGCGGCCACTCAGTGACGTCGCTGTGACGCCGCACGGACCGCCCCTTTAGAAAGAGGCGGTTTGCCGGTCACAGCGACGTCGCCGAACAGGTAAGTATGTGTAACGGATCTGGGCGATGTTGTGCGGCACGGGCAGCGATTTGCCCGTGTCGCGCAACAGATGGGGGCAGGTACCCACGCTAGCGATATCGGGACCGATATCGCAGTGTGTAAAGTAGCCTTTAGTCCAATGATGGATCACTTAGCTTACGGAGTGCAGTGGTTCTGACACAATAAAAGCTTTTAGATTTCGCAATGGAACAGAGCTTTGATGTCATCCTTGTGCAGTTTAATATATGCTGAGACAGACAATGGAGAAAATGGAGAAATTACGCTCTCCATCTTCTCAACACCTGTACTCCGATTATCACATACAAGAGAATTGGATCACAGTGAACAACTAGCACTGACACTAGCTTCATAGTTTGACCTGAGGATCATTAGATTATAGTATCCAATTTTCTACTATGAAAGAATCTTTGGATGCTCTATACTCATGTGATCCCAGTCTAATAGTGTTTTCTGACCCAAAAGGTTCCCTTTAAAGACAACTATAAGGTTTCACTCACTGGCATATAAAAAAAGAGGTCCCATTTTCATCCAGAAAAGTGGGACAAGTGAAATCCGTTTGGTATTCTGTATATAATGCAAGTGTAAGGCAAGTGTGGGATTCTTTTCTCACCTAGCATCTGTATGCCGTCTGTATGACATGCGTATACCATCCGTATGCAATCAGTTTTTTTTTCTAAGCAGATAGTATTCAACAATCACGTACAGGATTAGTCAGTCAGGGGTGATAAAAGGGGAGAAGTGCAGTCAGTCAGGGGTGATATGGGGATAGGGGCTCAGTCAGTAAGGCATGATACAAGGGGAAGGGGGCTTATTAAGTCAGTGTTGATAGAAGAGGAGGGGGTGCAGTCAGTCAGGGGTGATACAGAATGAGAAGGCTTAGTCAGTCAGGGGTGAAAAGAGAAATGAGAAAATTGGGCCGTCATTTATCCATAAGTAACTTAGTCCCCTCCCCCTCTATCACCTCTGAATAAAGGCCATCCCAATTACACTTACTCACTGTTAGGCTGGCAGAGGGGCCCTACACTAGTCATTGGTGCAATAGCAGGGAGCGTGCACTGCTCTCCTAGGTCGTCTAACACTAGGAGGACCGGCGACCAGTACATCACTACCACCCTCCAAGCGTTAGACAACAACATCAGAGATGTTAGAGGTAAGAGGGGGGATGGCTGATTAGACTCTATTCCAATCCAGTGTTAGCCCTCATTTCTGCCGTTGGTCACATTTTACTTTAGGAACCTCCTAGAGAAACAGTATGGAAGTCATCTTACCAAAAATCCTTCAAGCATTCTATACATACCACACATTAATATGACATATCCATAATTCAGGAAGATATTGTGGTTCTGTGGGTTGTCAGCTACCAAAACGTTTGCTATTTTGCCCACCAATATGAATATGCTCCCAAATCATGAATATATCCATGGATTCCATAAAACTATAACTATAAAATATTGTTTTACCTTGACCTGTCTATCCCGTTAGACAGAACAGCTGCCTAAGGTGACAACACTAATAGCCCTGCATTTAATACCTATGTGCCAGTGGAGGCATATAGGGATACATCTGCTTACCCAAAAAGTTATCCATCCATGATAGATACCAGTTAAATACTCTGTATGTAGACACCATCCCTGCTTTTCATCAGATAACCCGCTACAAGTTTTTCTTAAGATCATGTGAGTGTTTTCAGTTTTGACTGTACTTATTCTCCCTATATGATGTTGCCCAATCATAAGCAGACAGCAACACACTGTAGAAAGAAGAACACACCCACAATAACTTATAGCAGGTTTCTCAGTGTGTGAGATGTATAATGACCAACAGCCTGATCTCTTGATCGAACGTCCTTTAAAAGTCAGTATGGGGGAGAGGCAATGTTGCAAAGTTTACCTGTGTCACAATACAAACCCTCCTATCAACTCTCATCCATTCATAGCACTGTCATCTGTGCTACAGTCAGGGCCAGAAATATTTGGACAGTGACACAAGTTTTGTTATTTTAGCTGTTTACAAAAACATGTTCAGAAATACAGTTATATATATAATATGGGCTGAAAGTGCACACTCCCAGCTGCAATATGAGAGTTTTCACATCCAAATCGGAGAAAGGGTTTAGGAATCATAGCTCTGTAATGCATAGCCTCCTCTTTTTCAAGGGACCAAAAGTAATTGGACAAGGGACTCTAAGGGCTGCAATTAACTCTGAAGGCGTCTCCCTCGTTAACCTGTAATCAATGAAGTACTTAAAAGGTCTGGGGTTGATTACAGGTGTGTGGTTTTGCATTTGGAAGCTGTTGCTGTGACCAGACAACATGCGGTCTAAGGAACTCTCAATTGAGGTGAAGCAGAACATACTGAGGCTGAAAAAAAAAGAAAAAATCCATCAGAGAGATAGCAGACATGCTTGGAGTAGCAAAATCAACAGTCGGGTACATTCTGAGAAAAAAGGAATTGACTGGTGAGCTTGGGAACTCAAAAAGGCCTGGGCGTCCACGGATGACAACAGTGGTGGATGATCGCCGCATACTTTCTTTGGTGAAGAAGAACCCGTTCACAACATCAACTGAAGTCCAGAACACTCTCAGTGAAGTAGGTGTATCTGTCTCTAAGTCAACAGTAAAGAGAAGACTCCATGAAAGTAAATACAAAGGGTTCACATCTAGATGCAAACCATTCATCAATTCCAAAAATAGACAGGCCAGAGTTAAATTTGCTGAAAAACACCTCATGAAGCCAGCTCAGTTCTGGAAAAGTATTCTATGGACAGATGAGACAAAGATCAACCTGTACCAGAATGATGGGAAGAAAAAAGTTTGGAGAAGAAAGGGAACGGCAAATGATCCAAGGCACACCACATCCTCTGTAAAACATGGTGGAGGCAACGTGATGGCATGGGCATGCATGGCTTTCAATGGCACTGGGTCACTTGTGTTTATTGATGACATAACAGCAGACAAGAGTAGCCGGATGAATTCTGAAGAGTACCAGGATATACTTTTAGCCCAGATTCAGCCAAATGCCGCAAAGTTGATCGGACGGCGCTTCATAGTACAGATGGACAATGACCCCAAGCATACAGCCAAAGCTACCCAGGAGTTCAAGAGTGCAAAATAGTGGAACATTCTGCAATGGCCAAGTCAATCACCAGATCTTAACCCAATTGAGCATGCATTTCACTTGCTCAAATCCAGACTTAAGACGGAAAGATCCACAAACAAGCAAGACCTGAAGGCTGCGGCTGTTAAAGGCCTGGCAAAGCATTAAGAAGGAGGAAACCCAGCGTTTGGTGATGTCCATGGGTTCCAGACTTAAGGCAGTGATTGCCTCCAAAAGATTCGCAACAAAATATTGAAAATAAAAATATTTTGTTTGGGTTTGGTTTATTTGTCCAATTACTTTTGATCTCCTAAAATGTGGAGTGTTTGTAAAGAAATGTGTACAATTCCTACAATTTCTATCAGATATTTTTGTTCAAACCTTCAAATTAAACGTTACAATCTGCACTTGAATTCTGTTGTAGAGGTTTCATTTCAAATCCAATGTGGTGGCATGCAGAGCCCAACTCGCGAAAATTGTGTCACTGTCCAAATATTTCTGGACCTAACTGTATATTGCTCGTCCCCAATACAGAAAGTATTTAGACCCCTTTAAATTTTTCACTTTGTTTCATTGCATCAAATTATAAATTCAAAAAAGTTCATTTTTCTTCCATTAATGTACACTCTGCTCCCCATCTTGACAGAAAAAAACAGAAATGTAGACATTTTTGCAAATTTATTAAACAAGAAAAACTGAAATATCACATGGTCATAACTATTCAGATCCTTTGCTCAGACACTCATATTTAAGTCACATGCTGTCCATTAGCTTGCAATCCTTCTTGAGATGGTTTACTCCTTCATTGGAGTCCAACTGTTTTAAATTAAACTGATAGGACTTGATTTGGAAAAGCACATACCTGTTTATATAAGAGCTCACAGCTCACAGTGCATGTCAGACCAAATGAGAATCATGAGGTCAAAGGAACTGCCCAAGGAGCTCAGAGACAGAATTGTAGCAAGGCACAGATCTGGCCAAGGTTACAAAACAATTTCTGCAGTACTCAAGGTTCCTAAGAGCACAGTGGTCTCCATAATCCTTAAATAAAAGAAATTTGGGAACACCAGAACTGTTCTTAGACCAGGTGAATAAGCCAGGTGCAGCCCCCCACCATTCAGGCCTTTATGGCAGAGTGGCCCGATGGAAGCCTCTCCTCAGTGCAAAACATATGAAAACCCACAGAGTATACAAAAAAAATAACACATGAAGGACTCCCAGACTATGAGAAATAAGATTCTTTTGTCTGATGAGACGAAGATAGAACTTTTGGTGATTATTCTAAGCGGTTTGTGTGGAGAAAACCAGGCACCGACTGCTCATCACCTGCCCAATACAATACCAACAGTGAAACATGGTTGTGGCACCATCATGCTATGAGGGTGTTTTTCAGCTGCAGGGACAGGACGACTGGTTGCAATTGAAGGAAAGATGAATGTGACTAAAGGCCGCATTATACGCTACGATTTATCTGACGATATGTCGTCGGGGTCACGGTTTTCATGACGCACTTCCGTCATCGTTAGCGACGTCATTGCGTGTGACACCTACGTGCGACTCCGAACAGTCGCAAATAGGGTGAAAATCGTTGATCGTTGACATGTGTTCAGTTTCAAAATATTGTTCGTCGCTTGGAACGCAGCAGACATATTGCTACATTTGACACCCTGCCAACGACGAACAACATCCACACGACCACCTTGGTCAAACAATATATTGTCGAACAATGTAGCATCGTTTGTGAGATGTGTACGTGTGACCGCTACAAAACGACCTATGAGTGATCTCGGCAAATCGTAACAACTATGTGGACGTGTCACATCGCTAACGAGATCGCTAGCGATATCGTTGTGTGTAAAGCAGCCTTAAGTACAGAGATATCTTGGAAGAAAACCTCTTCCAGAGTGCTCTGGACCTCAGATTCGGCCGAAGGTTCATCTTCCAACAAGATAATGACCCTAAGCACAAAGCTAAAATAACAAAGGAGTGGCTTCAGAGCAACTCTGTGAACATTCTTGACTGGCCCAGCCAGAGCCCTGACCTAAGCCTAATTTAGCATTTCTGGGGTGACCTGAATATGGCTGTCCACCAACGTTCACCATCCAACCTGACAGAACTGGAGAGAATCTGCAAGGAAGAATGGCAGAGGATCGCCAAATCCAGGTGTCGAAAAACTTGTTGCATCATTCCCAAGACAACTCATGGCTGTAGTAGGTCAAAAGAGTGCTTCTTCTCAATACTATTGATATGATATTTCAGTTTTTCTTGTGTAATAAATTTTCAAAAATTTCTACATTTCTGGTTTTTTTTTCTGTCAAGATGGGGTGCAGAGTGTACATTAATTAAAAAAAATGAACTTTTATAATTTACCAAATGGCTGAAATTAAACAAAGAGTGAAAAATTTAAAAGGGGTCTAAATACTTTTCGTACCCACTGTATGTCTGCTGTGCTCATTCAACTTGTAATAATTCTACAGTGAGATCGGGGCGGTCATTATGTCTTATGCAGGAGTAACCTGCTTGTGTTGGACTATTCCTGTGTGAAATATAATGTTATCTGGTTTGATCTCACTGCAAAAAAGAATAGAATACAAGATGAGTAGAACAGACATAAGTGTGATACTGACATTCTAAGTACTCAGTTTCGGACAGGCAGGGGGAAAGGGATGTACAGCAGATCAGACTGTTCTATGTGTAGGGGAGTTGCAGCACCCTGGGGTATGCTACCCCAGTGGTCTGCAGGATCCTAAGGGCTTCTGGAATGCCCTCTGCTGACAACCCACACCTCACACACAGGTAGGGGCACATTCCCTGAGAACTGGGCGCAGCATGTAGAGGGTTAACAGGGCAGATGTTAGCCTGGGGAAGGGGCGTGGCTAGTGGGAAGCGACGGGAGTTGCTAGGTAGAGTAGGCAGAGGAAAAATAACGGTTGAAAGGAGTCAGTAAGTGAGAAAGGTGTAAGGATTGTGAGGAGACCCCAAAGGGCGACTATGAGGTAGTAGCCTGAGGGTAGACAGAAGATCCCAGGTACTACGCATGACGGGGTACTAGACCTCAGAGTAGACGACAGCTCCAGGCGGTCTGCTGATTCAGCAGTGTGTGGTGACTTCCAGGGTAGCACACCACCCATAGGCTCAGGGACACAGCCTCATATATAGGACCCGGAAGAGGGCACCAAGAAGTAGCCTACCCAACAAGGGACCGCGAGGCCTGTCATACGGGGCCCGGAAAAACAAAGGAGCGGAGCACCGCAGGTCACCAACAGCTTCAGGCAAGGGGACCATCAGCTCTGCATGTGCACGGAGGGCTCAACTGGGTCTCAAGTCAGCACCGGGACAAAGAAAAGTCGGTTGACCAGCCGTACCAAACTGCACTTGCAACATCCAGTAAATACCGTTTAATCTGCAAGAACTGTGTCGTGTCTATTACTGGCGCACCACAAGGCGCAGCACACCTACATGGGACTTAAGCCCCTACTGGTGGAAGGCGCGAGCACACTTGCTGCTATACCATCTGTCCCTAAAACCACAGCAGCGGCGGGACATCTTATTACCGCAACCCGCTAGTGGCGTCATGAGTGACATACAAAACAACCCTGTTACCGAGCGCCCCTCAGGTCACGGAACCAGGCACGGCCACCTGTGACGGTGATCCCCGTTATCTACCGCCCGGAACCCAGTACCCCAAGTGCCTGGGGCGTGGCAGCTCTACAGAGTACTGATAGAAGTCTCTGTAGTGTGACATAACTAAAGTCAGCTGAGCTTCCCTTCACCTCATACATGCATAGTCATGATGGAGGTTAGACCAGGAGATCAGGACTCTATTGTTATATTTAACACACTGAGAAGACTGTCCTAAGCTCTGGTGAGGTTGTGCTCTTCTTTCCTTTGAGTATTGCTGCCTGCTTATGATTGTTCAGCATCATACAGGAGGAAGAAGTACAAGACCCCATGAAAACGCTTTGATAACACCCACTTGAAATTAACAAAAATTAACTCATTAGGGGCCAGATACTTTAATTGCTAATGTCTCAGCTGCAGAGACACAAAATTAAATAAACAACAAACAAAAACTTTTATTCCACTCTGTAGCCACTATAACATTGTGTGTTTAAAATCCTTTTTAAAGGGAACCTGTCAGCAGAAATTTTGCACTAAACATAAAAGATTCCCCCTCTGCAGCTCCTGGGCTGCATTCTAGCAATGTTCCTGTTGTTCTTGTGCCCCCTTTCTGACCAAAATAAAGACTTTATAAAGTGGTACCTTTTTGTATGCAGATACTGTAAATGGGACATGGGGGCGGGCTGCCTGGTGTCCGTTATTCTGCCTCCTGCCGCTTTATGCCGTCCCCCATCGCTCATTTCCATAGCTGTGGACACCGCCCAGTGCTCCAGAGGTCCCTGCGCATGCCCAGTGCCTATCTCTCGTGGATGAGCACTGTGCCCAGTGTCACCGCTGGTGACGTGTGCGCAGGCTTTAGATTATGGGCAGCGCTTTGATTTTCATTACCAAGTAACCGCCCATAATCGCGTGACCGCGCTTTCCCCCTCTGCCTCCTTCGTTCTGCGCAAGCGCGGGCCTGCTGACCCCACGTAACCTTTCCCATCTTGCCCTGAGGCAGGAAATAGATTGGAGGAGCGCGGAGCAAGACAATCCTGCGTCTAATCCTGATCGGTGGTGTCCTGCTCCGCACTCCTCCCATCTATTTCCTGCCTCAGGGCAAGATGGGAAAGGTAACGTGGGGTCAGCAGGCCCGCGCGTGCGCAGAACGAAGGAGGCAGAGAGGGAAAGCGCAGTAACGCGATTATGGGTGGTTACTTGGTAATGGAAATCAAAGGCGTAGCCTGGACGGCAATGTGATGAGACGTGTCTGTGGAGCTCTCCTGCAAACACCCATGATAAATACCTGAACACCGCTGTTATCACTGCCTCAGCCGGCTGTCAGGAAGATAAGGTGGTGAGGACTTGTCCGGGGTGAGTCTGGTGGATGCAGAGCGGTGCCATGGTCCGTCACAGGCAAAAAGATAATGTAGGCGGGAAAGTCCCTAGCTCTCAAGATGGTGCCATGATAAGGCAGGAAGCTGAGAAAGTTAATGCAGCCTGTCAGCAGAGGATGCAGGTCACAGCAAGGCTGGAGAAGTTTGCCTGGACTCCAGAGAAATCACATCAGCATATAGATAACAGAGGTGAGAAAGGAGAGGAGGGGGAAGACAATGCCAGCTCTAATGAGATGGGGGATGGTGAAAAGCAGCAAGATAATACAGGAGAAGTGGAGAAAGCACATAGTGCAGAGGAGGCTCCAGAAAACCCCACTTTAAAGGACGTTTTTGCAGTGGTGTCTTTTTGTAAAGAAGCTCTGACTACCCTGACAAAGCAAGTTAAGGGATTACAGGCAGAGGTTGCTGGCATTAAGAAAGACCTCAAAAAAGCAGACCTGAGAACAGGAGCTGTGGAGGAAAGAGTGGGGATAACAGAGGATCATATTACAAAACTACAAAAGTCTGAAAAAACATTTGCACAGCAGATAGCTGAAATCATGGCAAAAAATGATGATTTAGAGAATCGCTCTAGAAGGAATAACATCCGGATTGTCAGCATCCCTGAGAAAGCGGAAGGAAGAAACCCCACTGAATATGTAGAAGACTGGCTCAGGGGGAAAATTGGTGCTAATGTCTTATCCAAGCTCTATGCCGTGGAACGTGCACACAGAGTCCCGATGCAGCCACAACCAGCAGGCAGGGGCCCTCGCACTATGCTAGCCAAGCTCCTCAACTACAGGGACAGGGACACTATACTGCGAAAGGCAAGAGAAATGGACGATCTTATGATTGACGGCCAGAGAAATTCCATATACCAGGACTACTCCATTTCTGTTCAAAAGCTACGTATGACTTTTACAGGAGTAAAGAGGTGCCTGCGAGAGATTGGGGTGCAATACTCAATGATGTTCCCGGCAAAGCTAAGAGTGACGGCGTTGGAGCGGGTGCACTTTTTTACAACTCCGGAGGAAGCCATGCAGTGGTTGGACGCAAACGAAAAGCGGATCCGTTTGAAGGAATGAGCTGACTGTCTAAATCTGACGTGTGTTGGAGAAGGCCGCCTGAGGCTCTACGACATCCTTAGGAGCTTACAGGGGACCCTTCTTGTTTTTTCTTTCTTTTCTCCCCCTTTTTTTTTTCCTCCTTCCCTTTGGGATTGAGGTAGTATGCAGGGGGAATGCAAAGGGTTTGATGTGAGCTTCGCAGGACATGGGGACTGCCTAATTAGGCGCGGTGGTGGTGTTTACAATTTGAGATTCCAGTTTAATTACTGTTCGCCATTTTACTGTTATATTGGTTGAGTGGAATATGATTATACATAGAAAGGGTGGGACTGGAGAATTGTTGGAAAAGGGACGAGTTTTAAAATGTGTCTAAGAGGGGAAGGCGAGGAATTTAGTAGGGATTATGGACCAGGTTTGGAGAACCCGATGCTTCACGGGAGTACTCAAAAACAGGAAGTGATGGGGAGCAGGAGGGGAGGGGAGCAGGGGGTTTGGGGGGAAAGGGGTAGGGTAGAGGCAGCATGGGGAGATACTACAAGGTTTGATGGTTTTACTGGGTGGGATAATGGGGGATAGAATTAAGGTGTTGAGTTGGAATATTAGAGGGTTATCAGATAGGTCTAGGAGGGCGTCAATAATTAAATTCCGTCAGTAATATGTCTACTAGAAACGCATCTAACAAAGGAGACAACGCATGTTTTAAATAGGAGATGGGTGCAGAAGGCCTATCATTCCACCTTTTCCAACTATGCAAGGGGTGTATCACTGCTGATCCATAACTCTGTGCAATATGAAGAGATAGAAGTGTATGTGGACAGTGTGTGGCCGTCAAGTGTAAAATATTTGGCAGACTCATGTGTATAGCTGCAATATATATACCACCTCCATATATGTGCACCAAACTAAGGGAGATAAGGGAGTTCTCTGAGAAGGGGGGAGTAATCCCTTTTTTACTGGTGGGGGACTTCAATAATGTGATAGACCTGTACTGGGATAGGAGTAGTAGACCTCCAGGTATTCAGGATAGTTATATGACTTCGTTTGGCACTCTTATTGGGGAACTTGGAATGGTGGATGCCTGGCGAGTGAGGAAAGGGAGGGTATCCTGCTTCTCTTGTTATTCGGCTTCGCATAACACTCTGTCCCGCATTGACATGGCTCTAGCTAGTGATCTGATGGATGCAATGATAGGCGACGTGCAATATCTGACAAGAGTGATTTCAGATCATAGCCCGATTCTAGTGTCCATACGATGGGGGATCCTGACAGGGGGAAGGAGGGGAGAGTGGAAGCTTTATCCAGCATGGATCCATCATATTAATATGGGGAATATAGAATGGGATCTCGGGGAATTCTTTATCCACAACGAGGGTAGCACTGGTCCCATGGTGGTATGGGATGCGATGAAGGCATACCTCAGGGGGCTCCTGTTCAGGGATATCTGTAAACGTAAAACACAGACGAGGCTGGATGAGAAAGATAGCCTGGAGGCCTTAGATAAGGCAGAGCTGGAAGCAATTCGGAGTAATACTACGGACGTGAAGCAAAATCTTAAGGTACCTTCACACTTAGCGATGCAGCAGCGATCCGACCAGCGATCTGACCTGGTCAGGATCGCTGCTGCATCGCTACATGGTCGCTGGTGAGCTGTCAAACAGGCAGATCTCACCAGCGACCAGTGAACAGCCCCCAGCCAGCAGCGACATGCAAGCGACGCTGCGCTTGCACGGAGCCGCCGTCTGGAAGCTGCGGAGACTGGTAACAAAGGTAAACATCGGGTATGGTTACCCGATGTTTACATTAGTTACCAGCACACACCGCTTAGCTGTGTGTGCAGGGAGCAGGGAGCCGCGCACACTGAGCACTGGCTCCTTGCTCTCCTAGCTGCTGTACACATCGGGTTAATTAACCCGATGTGTACAGCAGCTACATGTGCAGAGAGCCGGAGCCGGCAGCACAGGCAGCGTGAGAGCTGCAGAGGCTGGTAACTAAGGTAAATATCGGGTAACCACCTTGGTTACCCGATGTTTATCTTGGTTACAAGCTTACCTCAGCTGTCAGACGCCGGCTCCTGCTCCCTGCTCGCTTCATTTGTCGCTCTCTCGCTGTCACACACAGCGATCTGTGTGTCACAGCGGGAGAGCGCCTTTGAAGAAAACGAACCAGGGCTGTGTGTAACGAGCAGCGATCTCGCAGCAGGGGCCAGATCGCTGCTCAGTGTCACACACAGCGAGATCGCTAATGAGGTCACTGCTGCGTCACAAAAAGCGTGACTCAGCAGCGATCTCGGCAGTGAGCTCGCTGTGTGTGAAGCACCCCTTAGGCAGGCGCATGAACAGGTTAATAAGATGCTTTTGGAGGCGGTAAAGAAGCAGGCATTCCAAAAATTGCATTTTTATGAGGAGGGAGAAAAAGTTGGTCATCTATTATCGGTCATAGCTGCAGCTCAAAGGAGTAGTTCATTTGTGCATGGTATGGACACAGTGGAGGGGACACAGGTCACTGAGGTTGAGGAGATCCTTGGGGTCTTTAAAGATTTCTATCGCACGCTATATTCTTCTAGCGGAGAGATGAGGGTGGAAGAGGTGGACTCATTTCTTGAGCAAGGTGAGCTTCCGGTGTTGTCTGTGGCAGATAGAGATAAACTGGAGTCACCTATTATTATTGATGAACTGGAGGGCGCTATGCATGGCATGAGCAATGACAAGGCACCGGGAGCAGACGGGCTACCAGTTGAAATTTATAAACAGTTAGAAGAAATCCTATTACCCAAACTATTGAAAGTCTTTGAGGTGGCGGAGGGGGAAGGTGTATTGCCTGAATCTATGAGAGAAGCAATAATAGTAGTAATTCCTAAGGAGGATAAAAATCCGAGGCTTCCAGACTCATATAGACCAATCTCGTTATTAACAGCGGACGTGAAGCTTCTGGCTAAGGTGTTGTCAAACCGGCTGACTGGAGTTATATCTAACCTAATACATATGGACCAATCAGGGTTCATGGCCAATAGGTCGACAGCTGCTAATATCAGGAGATTGTACCTTAATCTACAGTTGCCGCCTGACAACCCTGGCCGGAGGGTGATCGCTTCGCTAGATGCCCAGAAAGCATTCGATAGTGTTGAGTGGGGGTATCTGTGGAAAGTGTTGCAACATATGGGTTTTGGCCCACGGTTTGTAAAGTGGGTGCACCTGTTGTATAATAGGCCTGCTGCTAAAGTTAGAGTTAATGGTATGACCTCCTCAGCGTTTGAGTTGCACCGGGGAACGAGGCAGGGCTGCCCACTATCGCCGCTCCTATTTGCTATGCAATAGAGCCTCTGGCGGCGGCCATTAGGAAATCAAAGGAGATCCATGGATTTAGGTATGGGCATTTAGAGGAGAAAATAGCTCTTTATGCTGACGATTTATTACTTTTCTTGGGGGATCCGTCAGCCTCATTGGATCATGCCATGCAGATAATAGAGAAATTTGGAGAAGTTTCGGGACTGACCATTAATTGGTTTAAATCGAGCCTCTTTAAAGTGGATGGGGAAGTAGCCTGGACAAATGATGATACTGGGGCTAACAAATTGAAGAGTGTGGACGAATTTAAATATCTAGGTATCCAGATATCTCTGCCAGTAGAAAAATACATACAGGTGAACTTATGGCCGCTTCTTAAAAAACTGAGAGCCAAAGTAGATGCCTGGAACAAGCTACATTTGTCAGTTGTTGGAAGGGTTAATTTACTAAAGATGGTAGTAATGCCTAAACTCCTATACATACTGCACAATGCCCCTGTTTGTATTTCAAAGAAAAGATTTAAAGGGATAAACTCGTTGTTTAGGGACCTGGTGTGGGGTAAAAAGCATCCTAGGGTGCGATTAGAGACTTTACAAAGGCCGAAATATGAGGGGGGGGTCTAGCAATCCCAAATCCGGAATTGTATTATATGGCGGCGCAATGTCAACACCTCAGGGGCTGGTCTGATCGAGAGAAAGATGGGGGCATTAAAGAAGTGCTGGAATACATAGTGGGTAGAAGTTCATTGGTAATGGGACTAGAGGATGGTGTGGTGGGGATCTTGGGTGGAACGTCTCCTACAATGGCACTTATAAACAAGACCTGGGATAGGCTGAAAAGGGTGAGAGGGGTGACCCGGTTAACTAAGTTTACACCTATCTGGGATAACAGTAATCTCCCGGAGATTCAGAAAATGGGGAATATTGAGGAATGGAGACGCAAGGGTGTAATATACATGCATCAGATATTGGACGGGGGAATTCTGAAATCGTTCCCACAGTTACAGAGTGAGTTTCAGTTACCGGCGTCTGGCTGGCTCCACTACAGTCAATTAAAACATGTGATTGCAGCCCAAGCGGCTAAACAAAGTGTGGCCATACAGACTGACCTGGTACTGGAGTATGTGTGTAAGGGGGGAGGAAGCACTAAAAGGATCATTTCTGGCACATATAAAGATATACTAGATACCTTTCTTTTAGACTACCCAATTAAAACTAAATCTAAATGGGAGGAGGAAGTTGGGACGATAACGGAGGAGGTGTGGGAGAGTATCTTAGAGTATGTCCCTAAAGTTTCCATGAGCGAACCGGCCAGACTATCTCACCTATACGTGATTCACCGGGTATATAGGTCTCCTTTACTGATGTTTAAAATGGGGTTGAAAAGGAATTCGGAGTGTCCAAGGTGTCAGGGATCTGACGCAGGTATTTTTCATATGATGTGGTCTTGTCCGAGACTGGTCTCCTTTTGGACTAAGGTTATCCACAAGATAGGAAGAACATATGGGTGTGTCCTTCCCAGGGAACCATTGCTATGCATATTGGGATATGTTGAGGAGCTTGGGGTGGAAAATACTATGAAAATTGCCATTGCTAGGCTGCTGTATACGGCAAGAAAGCTGATCGCCAGGTCCTGGATTAAAAAAGACCCCCCGACCAGGGGAGAGTACATTAAAAGGGTGAAATGTATTCTTCAGCTGGAACAGGGAGTGTATGAAAGAAGGGGGAATGTTAAAATGTTTGAGAAGCTATGGTCTCCTTGGCTGCAATGTAAATAGGATGAGTGATGGACCAGTAAACTGGTCTGGGATCGGGATAGCCATCGGAGACCTCTGATGTGTGTGTTTTGTTTTATTTGTGTTACTAGTTGTTCCTCCTGCACAACGGGATGGTTGCTATACTGCAGTTGGAGGGTATTCTAAGTGTGTACTAAATGGGATGTAGTATCGGGGAGAAGTGTTGCTGCCGGGGTGGGGGAGGGGGCGGGAGGGGGAGTTAAAGGGGTAATAGATGTGATAATCTTAATTTGGATGCCGATTTGTTATTCTGTTGTATGTATTCTGTTTTAATAAAAAAGTATCTGATTTAAAAAAAAAAATGAAAATCAAAGCGCCGCCCATAATCTAAAGCCTGCGCACACGTCAGCAGCGGTGACACTGGGCACAGTGCTCATCCACGAGAGATAGGCACTGGGCATGCGCGGGGACTGCTGGAGCACTGGGCGGCGTCCACAGCTATGGAAATGAGCGATGGAGAACGGCCTAAAGCGGCAGGAGGCAGAATAACAGACACCAGGCAGCCCGCCCCTGTGTCCCATTTACAGTATCTGCATACAAAAAGGTACCACTTTATAAAGTCTTTATTTTGGTCAGAAAGGGGGCACAAGAACAACAGGAACATTGCTAGAATGCAGCCCAGGAGCTGCAGAGGAGGAATCTTTTATGTTTACCGTATATGCCGGCGTATAAGACGACTGGGCGTATAAGACGACCCCCAACTTCTGCCCTAAAAATATAGAATTTGGGATATACTCACTGTATAAGACTACCCCCGTTCAGTATGCTTCAGTATGCTAAGAGCAGGGGGCCGCACTGTGTGAGGAGGTGTTTTTTTTACTGTCCAGTATAACCAATAGGATTAGTGCAGGGGCCAGCATGTAAGCTCTTCATTAATGTCCCTGCATGGATGCGAGGGGAATCTGGCGTTACTGCACTAATCCTATTGGTTATACTGGACAGTGAAAAAAAAAACACCTCCTCACACAGTGCGGCCCCCTGCTATATATACGCTATATATCCGCTGTATATATACCAGTATATATGCTGTATGATATACCAGTACGGGGCCGGGCTGTGTATCGCGTTTCCATAACGACGAGGCAGGAACTTCCCTGCTAGAGCGCTGACGTCAAGGCAGAGCTGCTTGCCTCTGATTGGCCAGCGCTCTGCCATTCAGCAGCGGTGACAGGAAGTTCCTCCCTCGTCGCTATGGATGCAGAATCCAAGCGTGGAACGGAGTGGAGCGGCGCACTACAGCACCCAGGTATATATCCGGCGTATAAGACGACCCCCCACTGTAGCCATTATTTTAAGGGGGTAAAAAGTCGTCTTATACGCCAGTATATACGGTAGTGCAAAATTTCTGCTGACAGGTTCCCTTTAAGAATTAAAATAGTCTGCAAGATTCATCATATAAGTCAAGTATGACAAATCTATAAAATGAGATGAAAGACTAGTTTCCGTACGTATGAGCTACTTCACTTTTTCCTATCAGTAAATATAGTATCTATTCTTGATGGTGACTGAACTATTGGATCAAATAAAAGCTACAGATGACAAGTTTACTGAGAAATCCTGAAATGCTTCCCTGCTGTGCTGCGGTAATAGAAACACTTGCTGCTTTTGGGTGACATAGAACAGTTTTCCCACATCCAACTAAGAAAATGAATTTGAGGTGGGGAAACAAAAAGTTCATGCACTGGTCAACCTTGTCATCAACTCTGAGCACTGCATTTAGCAGGAAGTCAAACCAATATCCGTTTGAGTCATGCCTGCTTTGTACTAAAGCGACAAAACACTTGTGCATATACTGCACCTGGAACACTTACATGTAATGTAACATGCTTATGTCTAAAGATATCTTACACTAATCATACTAAACCACATGAGAAGCTAAATACAATGTTTTCATGTTTCACATTCAATTATTGACTACCTTTCTGCCTTTTCATCATCGAAAAGATAAAGCACAGTGACATATCTCTCAACACTACTTTCCATAATGTGCAGACTTTTTTTTTTTTTTAAAGATAGTCTTGGTTCAGGACAAAACTTGTTTACTCATGAAACACAAAAAATAAAGATATTTACATTAAGCTGCATCAACCCAATTGGCAAAAACATATTGTGCATTGACAGTGAGGTGTCAATCAGAGTAGGACACAAGCTGGACTGCAATGCACGTGACATTGTAGTTCGAGCAATGATGAGGGTCCTGCTGCTTAAGCAAAAGTAGGAAATAAACAACATATCGGTGGACTGTGACAAGACCGCATTGCGTTTTGAGGTATTTATTTTGCTAAGAGATGCTGATTTGGTGCAGGAATTTAGAAAAAAAAAATATCGCACAAAATGGATTTGACACCATCACTGTCGGTGGACTGGGAAGCAGTGAACATTTATAAGGGTTAATAAGAGACCTGGAAGTAGTGCTTCAGCCGCGCGGGAGACTCAGTAAGTATAACTGTCTTTCTCTAATACCCCTAGCCCTTTCTACCACCATTTTACAGCACAATGTTTGGGTCCACATAGACTTACATGGGGATTGTTGTCCAGGCAGATGTTCGAGTTCAAGTCGATTCAAGTCGATTCCGAACCGGATTTTTTTATTTTTAAGTCCAGTCAGACCTGCTGAGCCCAAACATCTGCGGGTTCACCAATCTCTACATGTGATGGCTTCAGGGCATATTTGGGTAAGCCCTTCCGGCTGTACCTCAAGTCATTAGCCTGCTCTATGACTCTTCGGGAGGGAACCATGTCCCTTATCATTCTCTTTTCCAATCCTTGCAAATCAAGTCTGTTTGAATTCACAAGGACCTGTGAATATAATGAAATTTGATTTAAGATTGATTCTCCATAGATTGATCCACTCATCTCTATCTCTACCGAGTGCCAAAAACATCAGCTTGAGAGGGTTTATTGATTATTTGGACTTTAGAAATTCAGGCTTGTTAAGTTAGTAATTTTTTTTCTATACTTTTTTCTGCACTAGGTTTGAAGTATCAAACAGACGAAAATAAAGCTTAAATTGGCACATCTAACAGTGACTCACTGAACTCATGTGGTTCAGTGCACTGTCTTAATAAGCAAGAAAATATACGCTACAGACTCTTACTCTTTGTTAACTTGCCTACACTTATTGTGAGCATAATATTTTAGAACAAAATCAAGTGTCAGGAGGAGAATACACTAAGGATTTTAAGACCTTATTTTAAAAAAAAGTTTTACGTTTTTCTGAAAGACATTTAAAAAAGCAAAAAAAGCAATACAAAGACAACAACTTAAAGCTATTGAGACAAAGCCAAGGAACATCACTTAAAGGTAAGATGTCATCAGGATTTACCTTTAGAAAGTGTTGGGCGTGATTTATCCTAACACCCTCGAAAATGATGCCTGTATTAGCCCTAAACACTAAAAGTCAGAGTTTAAACAGTATGTTCAATTGTCCCCGGTTTTCTTGCCTGCAGTCATCATACTAGTTTGGGACCACCATCAATCAATGCCCTAATGTGAGGGGAGCACACACACAACAGTGGGACAGACATGTATGTAGGAGAAGCAGGGAGACAAATAAGTTATTCTCCTCCCTGTTCTCGCCGCACCCACCAGTATGTCAGTCACGATTTTATGGACGTGCATTTGGCACAGACTGATTGACAGCAGTCCTGGACTAATCCATTGACTGCAAGCAGGAAGAGCAGGGACAATTAAAGAGGTGGTTCACTACACAGCATAGTGGCCACACATCGATGTAACCCTCATAAAGAAGGCTTCCTCAAATACCTTGTGTAGTCAATTGTGCCTCCGAGCAGTGCTACTGCGGTCCACTCATCCCCATTACAGGACCCCCAGGCTCCGTGACATTCGAGATCCGGTGATGTCTTCCAGTTGACCCGACAACACTGAGGCCTGCCCCAATGTCCCTGAGTTACTGGGCTGTGGGTCGCGTTTCACCCACTCATCACAGCCCAGCATCTTGCGTGCTCTCCTTTGCTGCAGAGCACCGTAAGCAAGAGCGATGCTGGGCTGTGACGAGCGTTGAAACTCGCCCACAGTCCAGTCACACAGGGAGACTGGGTCTTGCCTCGGAGATGTCGGATCAATTGGAAGCTGGCCTGATATCACCAGATCTCAGAGGTCATGGAGCCCAGGGGTCACGTGATGGGGATGAGCGAACTACAATAGCGCCGCTCATCGACACAATTGACTACACAAGGTATTTGACAAAAGCCTTATTTATAAGCTTTACATCGATATGTGGCCATTATGCTGAGTAGTGAACCACCCCTTTAAGCTTAGTTTTTAAAAACATTCATTAAGCATTGACGGCTGATTTAAGCATTATTAACGAGGGTATTAGGAGGCTGATAAAGAGCTCTTAATACCACATATAGGGTAAGTCATGATGACAATTTCCCTTTAAAAGACTATTGTGGATAAATGAGCCATAAATACAATATTTGCAGCAAACTCATTTGATGTCAGGGAGCAGGTTGAGAAGTTTTACTTTCTGTTATTCTCTCTTGGTAAGGAGAAATTGGAGAGGACTACCTGCAAGTCCCAGTAGGTAGATCACAGCCTGCTGATGCTGCACTTGGGGGGGGATCTTTTTGTACTAACTATATAAGAAAATAAACATTTGTTGACTTTGTAAATGAAACTGTTACTGGCATCTCTGTCTCCAAGATTTTTTTGTCTCTCCAGTGTTGTATAGTTATGTTAATAACTGTATGAAGTTTTGTAAATGCTGGCAAGTATTAATGTTGCCAAGTATACATTCTGCACATTCTGAATTTACAATATTAGATGTGCCTCTCAGACTCTGCTTGAATCAATATTTTAGCCATGAACAGGAATTTGTATTCATTCTCTATACAACGTTCAGCTTTGAAGCAAATTGTCTGAAGTCGTTCATGAATATATAAAGTCTTGGGTGGTATTTTAACAAGGAACAAGCTTCTTACTTTCAAAAAATATAACTTTTTTATTTGATAGTTTAGGTTTGTGTCAAAAGTGCAAACATTTTCTTTAACCCCTTCCTGACCGGCCGATTTTTCGCTTTCCGTTTTTTTTTCGACATTCTTTTTCTAAGAGACGTAACTTTTTTATTTTTCAGTCAATATGGTCATGTGAGGGCTCATTTTTTGCAGAACGAGCTGACCTTTTCAATGAAACCATAGGTTTTACCATATAGTGCACTGGAAAATGCCAAAAAAATCCAAATGCAGAAAAATTGCAAAAAAAGTGCGATAGCACTATTGTTTTTGAGATATTTTATTCACTGTGTTCACTGTATCGTAAAACTGATGTGTGGGTGTGATGCCTCAGGTCAGTGCGAGTTCATAGACACCAAATATGTATAAGTTTACTTTTATATAAGGGGTTAAAAAAAATCGGAAGTTTGTCTGAAAAAAGTGTCGCACGTTTTACGCCATATTCCGTGACCCGTAGCGTTCTCATTTTTCAGGATCTATGGCTCAGTGATGGCTTATTTTTTGCGACTCGAGCTGACATTTTTAACGGTACAATTTTTGCGCAGATGCTACGTTTTGATCGCCTGTTATTGCATTTTGCGCAAAAGTTGTGGCGACAAAAAAACGTCATTTTGGCGTTTGGAATTTTTTTGACGCTACGCCGTTTACTGAGCAGATTAATTGATTTTATATTTTGATAGATCGGGCGTTTCTGAACGCGGCAATACCAAATGTGTGTATATTTTTTATTTTTTTAACCCTTTAATTTGTCAATGGGGCGAAAGGGGGGTGATTTGAACTGTTATGGTTTTTTTTTATTTTTTAAAACTTTTTTTTTTAACTTTTTTTTATTATTTTACTAGTCCCCCTAGGGGGCTATTGCGATCAGTAATCCGATCGCTCTGCACTATCTGCTGATCACAGCTATACAGCTGTAAACAGAGATACGTGCACTTTCTGCTTCCCTGGCCTCTGTGGAAAGCGAAAGTGAAAGTAGTTCATGTCTAGCACTGGAGTCATCACATGACAACCATCGGAAGTCACGTGATCATGTCACGTGACTTCCGGTATCGGGCGGTAAGTAAAACGTTACCGCGATAGCGTTTATAATGGTGCTGTCACATATTGACAGCACCATTACAGGGGTTAAACGGCACGAGCAGATAACGATTCTGCTCGTGCCTAGCAGGCACACATCTCAGCTGTGAAAATCAGCTGAGATGTGCGCCGATCGTGGCATGCTGCCGCCGGCAGACCGCAGGCAGTAACGTTATGACCGCTAGGACGTAATTTTACGTCCCGCGGTCGTTAAGGGGTTAAACACCTAGGCAGCAAACTGGTTAAACCCAGGCAATTCAAACAAACTAGCAAGATGCACTTAAAGATGGGACGCCCCTGGACTACTCAGGTCATCACAGGGTACTGCACGTTCTTTCTCTCCAGTGCAGGATTCAACCCCTCATGGTTCCGGGAACCTAACCTGCAGTACTGCCTCCACCAGCATTCACAAATCCTAGATACACCTTGCACCACACCCTGTCAGGCACACCATTGGGCTGCTTGAGCTGGAATAGGGCCACCACCCTAGGGGTCAGGCAGGGAGGTGGGAGGTGTCAAGTCAGTTCAGTGGTAGCCCTCGAGCTGTGAAAAACTCTGAGGAAGCTGGGAGTTGTAGCTCCCAGGGGTGAAGCAGACTAGGTCGCAGATGGTGGTCTGGACCTAGAGGAGTCGGACCCCCGGTCGCAGGGGATTGAGACTAGGTGCCTAGGACCTTTCTTGGAGGACGGTCAGCAGCCTGGGCCTAATCACCGGTCCAATACCGAAGGCACGACAGGGTACACAGACCCTAGGTTGGGGAGAAGCTTCAGGCAACCCGGCAAGTAACCTGCGAAGGACAGGACCTCTATGGACTGTTCCCACGAAGCTCAGAGATCGGAGGCACTAGCGCAAAGAGGAGGATAGGGCTTTCCAAACAAGCAGCCCACTGAAATCCCAAGCGTAAGCTCCTGAGAGCAAGCTCTTCTACTTAGCTACAGTGGGGAGTGGGGCCTGGAAAGCTCCAAGCTGACGGGCCACAAAGGACACTTTAAAACTAATGTGCTAGGAGGCAGGTCGCGGACCACCAGGCAGTGCTGCAGGGGACGGGACCCGGACGAGCTCACCCAAGAGGGCAGCGGCACCCAGAGACTTGGTTTACCCTGTTGTCAGGGTCTGCTTTATTGCTGAGTGAGTACCTAACTAACCCCTGCAGCCAGCGAGCCTGCGCTCTCCCTGCACTGTCCCCACCCTCCAGAGTCTCGGGGCCTTCCCCTACCCGTGGAGGGTGACGACATCTAGCTGCCCCACTCCATCACCCCGGTTACTCCCAATGGTAGCGGCGGTACTCCCAATTACCGTACACCACGGGTGGCGTCACGAACTATATCTCCCCTGTAAATACCCCCCTCTTCATTTGAGTGTGGCCCCTAGCCCCCAGGTCCGGAGACCCTCGAGCCATGAGTAATCATTATCCCCGAATCCGAGTGGTTCGACCACTGCAGGGGTGGCACAAAGACAAGGCTATGTAACTTTTAAACCAATATTTCATTAAAGTACCACGTCCTAGGGAGCTTTCTTAAGGAACATGTTCAATAGCTTGTTCCCTATAGTGAAGGCAAAAGTACTGTTTATATGCTCCAATCTAATACTTCAAATGCATGTGGCCATTTAGACAATCGTAAAATTTTATATGCTTAGTTGGTTATGGAGTATATTCCATCAACACAGAGAAAGCAGTGATTTTCTATTGAACTGATTGGCGATGTGATTAGTTGAAACATGGCTAAAGTAGATAAAAGCATTTATTACTAATGGAACCATCCAGTTAGGCTGAAATGTCGTAATATACAAGATTAGGCCTGATCAAAAATGTAATCAGGGTTTCTTCAAATGATATATATTTGCA
This sequence comes from Anomaloglossus baeobatrachus, assembly GCF_048569485.1. Taxonomy (NCBI): domain Eukaryota; kingdom Metazoa; phylum Chordata; class Amphibia; order Anura; family Aromobatidae; genus Anomaloglossus; species Anomaloglossus baeobatrachus. Next base: position 136,538,309 of record NC_134357.1, on the reverse strand, counting down.
ATTGCAAAGATGTAAGTGGGCTAACTGGCTCAGTGGTTTACATTATTGGTTTGCGACACTGGTGTCCTGGGTACCAATACAACCAGGGTCAACATCTGCATAGATTTTGTATGTTCTCCAGGTACCCCATTTTCCTTTCACACTCCAAAAACATATTACTATACTTAATTTTCAAATTATTCTAATTTACAAATTTCAATTACGTAGCTCAACTTGCTATCAAATAGTGTCTGTCTAAAATAGGGGAAGCAAATAGTAAACAACAAAGACAGGAACTGATTTGAACACTGATAACTTCTAAATAGCACCATGGAATAGGTTGTAAAAAAATTAAATATCAGGAGCACATCGGCCCAAAATGCTGTCGAGTAAGATTCTCATCAGCAAATGTATCCACAGATACTCAAATTAATATTGCCTATTAGATCTGGCACTGAATAATGACATGGGAAAAAAAACGTGTACAGGGTCTTTATATAACCGATAGAATACTTAAAACAATTGTCGTGGGTTTTTCAGAGTCATGAAGTGATGGAAAACTTAACAGATCCCTGCCACTTCGGTACACAGCAGACCTCTGATCTTCAGCCGTAGAAACAACTGTAACAACATATCTATATGAACAGATCCTTAACAATTCTGGAATTTCCAAAGAAATTTTAGAAATTACATAAAAGGTGTAAAATGTCCATATTTTTTGCTAAATTACCAATCTGTTCTTCCAAAATGATCCCACTTAACATGGAAACAAATTGATATACACTAATTAAATTATATTAATTATAAAAAGTTTAAGTAATTTCTGAACCTGACAAATATTTTTTTTATTCTCACATGCTTAACTTCAGTGCTTTATAACCCCCAATGTTTTTGGACCCTTCACGCCTCCCTTGTCTCTGGACTCAAGGCATACTTCTATCTTGGAGAATTTTTAAAGAAAAGGATTTTTCATACCTGATAGGCTAGTTTCACACCTGCGTTGGACGGGATCCGTAGCATTGCGTTGTGTGACGCATGTAACGGATGCGTTGCATATAGTGGCACAACGCATGCTACAGATCATACAAAATAACGCAATCCGTTAGTTTTTTTTTTCTTGACTTTACACATCTGAGCATGCGCAGTTGTGTAAAATCAGCTGCGTTAACGGAATCCGTCAAATGACGCATTCTAACGGAATCCGCCACCATAGGCGTCCATTATAAAAACAACGGACGCCTAACGGATTCCTACAGGTTGCGTTTTTTTGACACTCCGCCAAGTGCAGAAAAACGTTACATGCTGCGTTCCATCCGCCCGACGCAGCGTCAAAATAACGACGCTGCGTTGTCCAGCGGATGCAACGCAGACACTTGCGTTACAGTGCGTCGTCAATACAAGTCTATGGAGAATAGCGCAGTGCGTTAACGGACTGCGCTATGCTCCATAGTGACGGAATGCGCTGAACTCAAGTGTGAAACTAGCCATATCTACATCGATATTGCTGATGTGTGGGTGATAAAGATGTGCCCTTTATGTTTTATATGAATAGGTGTATTTACTGTAATCTGTCATGCCTGCATATCATACATCTGTATATGTTTCTATTAGGGTGAATAATTCCTTCTCACTTCTTTTTATTGATTGTGATTTGGCTATTCCTTATCTTTTTTTACATCTGACAAAATAACCTTAAGAGGTGACTGTTATGTATCTCCAAATCGACAGTAATCTTTACTTACTGATTCAGATGATCTCAGCGTGGATGATATCTATGATGCGACTTTCTCTGAATTAGCTACAATCCAGGACTCTTGCACTATCCGCCCCTGACGCGCGGCTGTGTGTGTCTCGCTGCATGCATGGTTACAACGGCGTCCTTAACAGAGGAGATATGGATTTACACATTGATGTCACTGGAAGTTTTCTTCCTTCCGATCTCCGCTGTGGACGCCGGATGACTTAATGCCTCTGCACTCAGAACACCGGCCGTGCGTAATTACACCTGGGCGGGAGTAGGCGTGACGGTACCCACACGGGGGTTTATAAAGCTGCACTTTCACACACTTTTTACCTGTCCCCCGAAGAAGCGTAGGAGATGTGAAACACGTGTCGGGACGCTAGTCCCCACGTGCAACCCTGGTCTGTCATATTACTAATATAGGTGAGTGCTATTCAGCCTGAATTCAGATCCTTATGATTGAATTTACTAGGCCAAAATTGTACCTACCTTTAAATTCTTATGAATGGACTCACCCCATCCTTGAACATGTATCCAGGGGTACGTGGGGTCTTTTCTATTCCCCCTTTGCACCTTATGCACCCGTCTAATTAATTTTCTGTGTTTAAAATCTTACTGTCTTAAAGCATCATTATAAATATAATAAAAATATTTGCATAGCACGATTTGGCTTCATGTGATGATTCTTTTACTAATGTCCAAAAATTAAAGACTTTTTCTAGTGTTCTCCTATATAAATCATGGTTAAAATAAAATATTACAACAGACTCATTTCCTAAAATGTCTTCCTTAATGTGGTTGTCCATTTTTCACAGAGAATTAATGGCAAAGGAGGGTAAAGCTTGCAACTAAGATTATGTTCACAATGATAACTTTTTTTGAGTTAAAACAATATTAAAGACTAACCGTTTTTTAAATTGTTTTATCTTAAATCAATAATACACATGAAAATAAGCAGCTTTGTAATATTTCTTATCAGACAATTTTGCTTCTTTCTCTGACAGAATTGATTGGTCATTATCAAAGTTCTCAATTCTGAGGTCAAATCTGTAGTCAGTGAAAACTTTCCCATTATTGAGAGGAGATGGCAGCTGTTACTGATGAGGTGCTCTGATGATGGGAGAAGGGAGGAGCTAGAGGCATCGGCTATAGGAAGAGGGAGGAGCTAGAGGCAGAGGGAGGGGATAAAAGCTGAGCTCCGCCTCTCCTCTGTCTTTCATCTACATAGAATCTCATCGATAACAACTGCCATATCTTCTCTCAGTAATGGGAAAGTCTTCACTGAATACAGATTTTACCTAAGAATTGAGACAATATATTACAAAGTTGGTTACTTTCATGTGTACTATTGATTTATAAAATGAAAACGACAGTTACACTTTAAGTTTTTCAAGGAGAAAACTCTTCATGAAACTATGCTGTTTTGGGGAGTTTTGGGAAATATTCTTTTCTTGAGGAATCTCTTGAAGTGGTTTTTAAATGTTTTAGAAAAGATTTTTTTTTTTGCCTGAACTATTGTTTGCAGCATTTTGATTGAACACTGCATAGTAGGAGAGGTTTCCTTCAGATCCTCTTTAAGGACATTTTCAAATTTGCTTCAGAGAAATTAAGGCCTTGTGCGCACTAGAAAATGGAATTTTCTTAAGAAAATTCTGCAGGCTCTGAAAGATTTCCGCACCCGCATAAAAAAAACGCAAAAAAACGCACCAAAATCCGCATGCGTTTTGGTGCGGTTTTGATGCGTTTTTTCCGCGGGTTGGTACATGTGTTTTAATGCATTCAATGCAATAAAGCACATTGAAGGAGAAAAAAAAAAGGTAATTTCCTTCTGATATAGATAGATAGATAGAAGGATAGATAGATAATGGATAGATAGATAGATAGATAGATAGATAGATAATCAATAGATAGATAGAAGGATAGATAGATAATGGATAGATAGATAGATAATCAATAGATAGAGGACAGATCAATCAATAGATAAAGTCCCTGTGAGGACACACTGCAGTTCTCACGAGCGGTAATGTGTTCACATTACCGACCGTGAGAAATGACCTGTAATTACCCCTGCAGTCTCGTTACGAGGCTGCATTAAGTATTGTGTGTCAGACGCGGCTGCAGCAGTCTGAAAGCGTCGTGAAACCTGTGTGGATTACGCCGGAGCTGTGTGTTGGGAGGGGTTAATAAAGTGGTGAAAGAGGGGGCTTTTTTGCTATTTTATTTAAAATAAAGAATTTTTCGTGGTGTGTGTTTATTCACTTAACTTACGGGTTAATAATGTAAGCTGTCTCATAAACACTGCCATGATTAAGCCAGGACTTAGTGGCAGAGATCCGCTGCCATTAACTCGTTATTACCCTGATTGCCATCGCATCACAGCAATCTGGAAGAGCCGGGGACACTCCGGGACTGTCGCATAATGGATGCAACAGTCCCGGGGCAGCTGCGGGAGGGGGGGGGGGCATTAACCCTGGCCCTCGCTCTCCCCAGCCTGAGAATACCGGGCCGCTGCTGTGTGTTTACCTCGGTTGGACGGTTAAAATATGGCGGAGCCCATGTTTTGTTTTTTTTTGTAATATGTACGTTTGATTTCTGTGTGTATTCTATATGTCTGTGACTGTGTGTGAATGTGATCTGTGTGTGTTTACTCTGCTCAGCTTCCTCTTCCTGTCATAATGACGTCACTTCCCTGCAAAACACAGGGCAGTGATGAACATTATGTCCCGAAAAACGCAAAATAACGCAAGAAAACGCAATGAAACGCACAGAATTTGCTACCTGCGTTATTCCCAGCGGGATTTCACGATTACATTACAGTCAATGGAGTGAAATGCTGCAGCTACCTGCGGAAAAGAAGTGACATGCAATTCTTTTTGCTGCGGGAATCCCGCAGCAAAACCTGTAGGTGTCAAAATCCGCCTAGTGCGCACAGCATCTTTTTTCCCATAGGTTTTGCTGGTGAATCACTGCAGAAAGGTTATGAACATTTTCTGCAGCGAAACATGCAGCAAATCCACGGGAAATCCGCCGTAAAATCCGCCTAGTGCGCACAAGGCCTAAAAAGGTAAAAAAAATCCTTATATGAACCAGAAGATGAATTTCCTGTAAAAAGGAATTAGGAGAGATTTAAAAGGTTTTTGAAGCAGAATTTTACAGAGGATCTGGTCCAAAAATCTCAAAAAATCTAAGCGTGAACTTCCCCTACAGGAATGAGAAGACGTGGTGTTGCACACACGATTTTACAAGTGGAGCGCTGTAAACAAATCAACAGGGAGTAGCAGAGAGACAACGCTGGACTGATAGTTCAGTAATGATTTCCTCATTTTTTTCAAGTACAACCTACCTTTACCTCAAATTTTAAATAATTGACCAAATATGTAATTTTATCATGGCTTTTTACCTTTTTACAAAACAAAAATACTATTTTAACCAGCTTTATCAGGGACTAAAGAGGACCGGTCTCCAGATCAAAAGAGGCCAGTTTTTACTTTTATTTTATTCCTGTTGCTCCATTTCTAATCCTGTTATTGTGTTATATTATTAAAACTGCCACAAGGTTTGATACGTATTTTTTAGTGCTAATTTGTCTAGTTTTAACCCTGTGGGTGTGGCTCATAGAGTAATTATGCACTAAAGCCTAAAGAGAATAATGTGAACTAAAGACCGTAAAAATTAACATAAAATTACCATAAGACACAATAAAAATTAACCCTGGAACTATATGACAGATAAAAAAAAAAAGAAAAAATGGAATACGCAGGGAATTCAAGAGAATACTGTCCTTTCTTGACCTGGTGACAGGTCACCTTTTAAATATGATAATATTTCATCATTATTCTATGTCAACACCATTTGATTGTAATATGTGGCTATTTACAAATGTTTCTACCTTATCTACTTTTAAAAGATGGTAGGGGGGGGGAGTCATTATTAAGCAAGCCACACAGGAACAACAATTTTTTCTTGCTCTTATGCATTAACCTTTTGGAATGGCTGCTTTTGTTAAATGATGTATAATAGCTATTGGCATACAATACATGATTACCATATGCTGCCTTTTAAACAGTAATGTGGAGAATATGTTAACCATTTTCTCTCATTTATCCTCAGTCAAGCTTAAAAAATTAAACTATTTTTATCAAATTTATTATAGAGAACCTGTCAGCAAAATTTTGTAATGTAAAAGACATGGCTGTAATGGTGTTATAGTACAGATTAAATTAACCCTTTAGTGACGGAGCTAATTTTCACCTTAATGACCAGACCAAATTTTGCAATTCTGACCAGTGTCACTTCATGAGGTTATAACTCTAGAACGCTTCAACGGATCCCGGTGATTCTGAGATTGTTTTTTCGTCACATATTGGACTTCATGTTAGTACCAAATTTAGGACAATATTTTTTGCGTTTATTTATGAAAAAAATTGAATATTGGCAAAAATTTTGAAAATTTTGCAATTTTCAACTTTTAAATTTTTATACCGTTAAACCAGAGATTTCTGTGACACAAAATAGTTAATAAATAACATTTCCCACATGTCTACTTTACATCAGCACAATTTTCGGAACAAATTTTTTTTTCGTTAGGACGTTAGAGGGGTTCAAAGTTTATCAGCGATTTCTCATTTTTACATCAAAATTTACAAAACCAGTTTTTTAGGGACCACATCACATTTGAAGTGACTTCAATAGGCCTAGATGACAGAAAATACCCAAAAGTGACACCATTATAAAAACTGCACCCCCCAAAGTACTCAAAACCACATTCAAGAAGTTTATTAACCCTTCAGGTGCTTCACATGAACAAAAGCAATGTGGAATGAAAAAAAGCAAAAATTAAATTTTACCTAAAAATGTTGCTCTAACCCAAATTTATTCACTTTTAGAAAAAATAACACAACAAAATGGACCCCAAAACTTGTTCCCCACTTTCTTATGAGCGCGCTGATACCCCACATGTGGTCAGAAACCTCTGTTTGAACAAATGGGAGGGCTCGGAACAGAAGGAGCAATATTTGAATTTTGGAAAGCAAATTTGGCTGAAATAGATTGCGGGCACCATGTTGCATTTACAGGTCCGCTAAGGTACCTAAACAGAAGAAACCCCTCACAAGTGACACCATTTTGGAAACTAGACCCCTCAAGGCTTCTATCTAGGGGTATAGTGAGCATTTTAGATCCACAGGTACTTCACAGATTTTGTTAACGTTACGTTGTCATATTGAAAATTTTAATAATTTTCTCAAAAATGTTGCTTTAGCATCAATTTTCTCACTTTTTCAAGAGGTAATTCCAAAAATGTGACCTCAAGGTTTGTTAACCACTTTTTTATGAGCGCGGTGATACCTCACATGGGGTCTGAAACCTTTGTTTGGATAAATGGGAGGGCTTGGAACGAAAGGAGCAATATTTGAATTTTGGAAAGGAAATTTGGCTGAAAAAGATTGCGGGCACCATGTCACATTTGAAGGACCCCTAAGGTACCTAAACAGCAGAAACCCCGCACAAGTGACCCCATTTTGGAAACTAGGCCCCTCAAGGAATTTATCTAGATGTTTGGTGAGTACCCTGAACCCCCAGGTGCTTCACAGAATTTTATAACGTTGAGCCATGAAAAAAAAAAAAATAAAATTTTACCACAAAATTGTTATTTCAACCAGGTAGCTTTTTTTTTTACAAGAGTAAAAGGAAAAAATTCAGCATAACATTTATTGTGCAATTTCTCCTGAGTTTGGCGATACCTTATATGTGGTGGAAATCAACTGTTTGGGCGCATGGCAGGGCTCGGAAGGGAAGGAGTGCCATTTGACTGCAAAATTGGCTGGAATCAATAGCGGACGCCAGGTTGCATTTGGAGAGCCCTTGAGGTGCCTAAACAGTGGCTGTCCCCCACAAGTGACTCCATTCTGGAAACAAGACACCTCAAGGCTTTTATCTAGGTGTATAGTGAGCAGTTTGAATCCACGAATACTTCACAGAATTTGATAAGCTTAGGTTGCCATATTGAAAATTTTCATTTTTTTCACAAAAATGTTGCTTCAGCATCAAATTTCTCACTTTTTCAAGAGACAACAACAAACCGTCGACCCAACAGGTTTTTATCCAATGTCTTATGAGCACAGGGATACCCCACATGTGGCCAAAAACCTCTGTTTGGATAAATTGGAGGGCTTGGAATGGAAGGAGCACCATTTGAATTCTGGAAAAGTTGAGATAAATTGCGGGCACCATGTCACATTTGCAGGGCCCCTTGGGTACCTATACATTAGAAACCCCCCAAAAGTGACCCCATTTTGGAAACTGGATTTTATTCAGGAGTATAGTAAGCATTTTGAATCCACAGGTACTTCACAAAAATGTTGCTGTAGCAACAAATGTCTCACTTTTAGGCTATGTGGCCATGATCCAGCGACACGGCGTCTAGTACACAGTGTCAGCCTTCCTGCAGAGATGTGAGTGTTGTCCACGGGAGAACGCAGCTGCCCATGCCCACGATTTGGGTTCAGGCCGCTGTGGAGCTCTATGCTACCTGCAGAGAACACTCTTGTCTCCGCAGCATAAATTGACATGCTGAGGCTCGGGAAGCTGCACCACAGGTCAGTGTATGCTGCGGAGAAGAGAAGCACAGTGGGCATGGGATTTCTAAAAATCCTTCCACTGTGCTTCTACTGCACAACGCAGCGTTATGGACGCAGGGAAAACACTCTGCGCCCAAAACGCTGCAAACCCTGATCGTGGGCACACAGCCTAAAATGCTACAATGGATGAATGGATAGATGTCAAACAAATATAACGTCCCACCCCCTGCATATTCTAAGCTGGCGCCCTTTAGTGCCTTTCACGTGGCACTAAAGGATGCCTAGCCTTGTATTTAGCCCCCCAAAAAATTAATAATTAAAATAAACGACGTGGGGTCCCCAGGACAGCTTCACCTTGGCTGGTGATCAATTTGGAGGGCTCCCCAGGCGTTTTTTAAAAAAAAAACAAAACGTGGGGTCCCCCCCAAATTAGATCACCAGCCAAGGTGAAGCGGACAGCTGGGGTCTGGTATTCTCAGGGTGGGAAGAGCCATGGTTATTGGACTCTTCCCAGCCTAAAAATAGCAGGCCGCAGCCGCCCCAGAAGTGGCGCATCCATTAGATGCGCCAATCCTGGCGCTTCGCTCCAGCTCATCCCGCGCCCTGGTGCGGTGGCAGACGGGGTAATATATGGGGTTGATACCAGCTGTAATGTCACCTGGCATCAAGCCCTGGGGTTAGTGATGTCACGGCATCTGAACAGATACCCGACATTACTAACCCAGTCAAGTAATAGAAAAAAATAAAGACAAAAAAAAAATTTATTTGAAAAAAAAACTCCCCGAAACATTCCTCTTTTACCAATTTATTGAAAATAAATAAATTTCGGTCGCTGTAATCCATTTTGGAGGTCCCACGCCGACTCTGGATCTTCTAGAATATGGGGGGCACGTTCAGGGAACGTATCCCCCATTTTCTGGAAGAGCAAGCTCTCCATGAGCAGTGTGGGTGCAGTAATCTGAGAATACTGCACTCACACTGCCCCGGTCCAACCTAGGGCAGAGTGACCTGCAGTAACCTCATTCTAGAATATGAGGGGCACGCTCACAGAACGTACCCCCCATTTTCTAGAACAGCAGTCTCTCCATGTGAGGAGTGTGACTGCAGATTACCGCACTCACCCTCCCCCGGTCCACAGTGGAGTAGCCTGTGCAGTAGCGACGTCAGCAGGATCCCTGCTTGCAGGGATCCAGCTGACAGCCGCTGTCTGCGCATGCGCCGTCAGCTTTCAAGAAGGAGGCGGCGTGCTGTGATCGCGGGGCCGGAGCAGGAGCACCAGCAGCCAGGTAACGTAAAACCGGGGGCTGGGGGGGGGGGGCGACGGCGACGGAGACGGCGACGGCGGGACCTGGGGACAACTTTCTGCCGCATGTGACGTGTCACATGCGGCAGAAAGTGCAGGATGAATGCGGCCGCCATCTTCCACGCTCCGGAGGGGGGAGGGGGGAGGCGGCTCTGGAGACCGGAGGGGGCTCCGGGGACCAGAGATCTCCGGTGGACCGGAGGAGGGGTCAGGGGGAGGACATTTCCCTCCGATCTGAAATGTTTGATCATTTCAGATCGGAGGGAAATGAATGCAGAGCCGGCGGCGGCGGGAGTTTTCAGCGCGCGTCGGCGCCATCTTGGATTTTCCGGAGGGGGGGTAGGGGTGGTGGGGGGACTCTCCGGTACCGGGGGCTTTGGGGGCACTAAGGGCTCATATTTATTTCTCATCTGACATGTTTGATCACGTCAGATGAGAAATAAATCAATTTTACCGGCCATTTTTTTTTTTTTAATGTTGTCGCCGGTATACGGTGTATACCGGCGATCGCATTAACGGGGTCCAAAAAAAACACCCCGATTCATAATCTTGGGGGTCTCAGCTACCTCCGGTAGCTGAAACCCCCGAGATTTTTCGTCACTGGGGGGCGCTACAAGCTTTTTCCGGCCTGACGTCTCAAGACGTCGGAACAGAATAAGTACCCTGTTTTTCCGACGTCTTGAGACGTTAGGCCGTCGCTATGGGGTTAATACATTTGGTGAAGAAATTGACTTTGTGGTTCTTCTTTAAATAGATTTTCCACTACTATTTTCACACCTTTTTATTTGTCCTAACTCTTCCTAACTAACACTTTCATAACATACTTCCACTACCTGCCCTGCTCCTCTAAGCTCATCTCTCTGTGGCTTCTATATCCTTCTGTTGTTATGGGTCTGCTATGTTTGATCTGTGGACTGGAATCGGACAAACAGATCAGGGCAAATCACTGGTGGGGGCAGGGTTACCTCTCGGTGAGTGCCAGAAGTCTGTGCACCCATGATTAGACCAGTTTTCACTCTCCTCTCAGCTTGGTTTGCAGTGATGTGCTTTCATTTGATAAGGACTGCGATAAGCCGATCATTAGATAGTATATCACAGGGTTTGTCTTAGCAGAAAAAAAGTTATGGCTCTTGTTAGAAGAGGAGGAATAAAAGTCAAAATCTCAAAGCGATTCCGACAGCTAAATAGGAAAGGGTTCTTTACAGTTAGAGCAGTCAGACTGTGGAATGCACTACCACAAGAGGTAGTAATGGCAGATACTATAACAGCTTTTAAAAAAGGGCTGGATGATTTCCTCAGTACACAAAACATTGTTGGTTATAAATGACTTAGTGACCAAATGTAGAACTGGTGGAGGAAGGTTGAACTAAATGGACCTAGGTCTTTTTTCAACCTAAGTAACTATGTTAAAAAAAATGTTCATGAAGGGACTTTAAGCCAAGTTTAGATGGGTGTTTGAGTGAAAGATTTACTTCTAAATTGTGAGTTAAAAGTGTAGAGAAAGATAGATCATCATGAAACTCTATATCATAAGTAAGATATTTCACCATATTTTGGCAGACAGATGTATCAGATCTTTCCTTCATCAGAGACAATGATACAATTTGCAGTTCTTGCCCTAAATTCACGTACTCTGACCAATGCCAGTGTCTTGTGATGACCATTCCAGGCACATAGTTCTTGAGTCACTTGTCATAATAATAAGTTTTATTTCTACAGCGCCAACATATTCCGCAGCGCTTTACAATTAAGAGGGGACATGTACAGACAAAATGAGACAATACAAAATAACAAAATTAAGATACCAGGAGGAGTGAGGGCCCTGCTCGTAAGCTTACATTCTATGAGGAAATAGAGGAGACACAAAAGGTGAATGAGGGGGGTAAAAGCTTGTCATATATGGTCCAGCCATCGATTTAATAGGGTATTCAAAAGCAGCTGCATAAACCCGTCGGCGCAGCTCGTGAGAAATCTTGAAGACGGGAATGGGAGGTTCGAATTGTTGAGGATGTCAGTCTTAAGTCATTAGCAGAGCAGAGGGCACGGGTGGGGTGATAGACAGATGAGGGAGATGTAGGGTGGTGCAGAACCATGGAGAGCTTTGTAAGTGAGAGGGATAAGTTTATGTTGGATTCTGTAGCATATGGGCAACCAGTGCAATGACTGGCAAAGAGCAGAGGAATCAGTGAAGCGGTTGCAGAGGAAAATGATCCTGGCTGCGGCATTCAGAATGGATTGGAGAGGGGAGAGTTTAGTAACAGGGAGACCAATTGGTAAAGAATTACAATAATCCAGGCGAGAATGAATGAGAGCGACAGTAAGAGTTTTTGCAGAGTCAACGGTAAGAAAATGTCGAATTCTTGAGATGTTTTTGAGGTGGAATTGACAAGAACGAGCAAGTGAACGAATGTGGGGATTGAAGGAGAGATCGGAGTCAAATATAACCCCAAGACAGCGGGCGTGCTGCTGGGGCGTAATGGTTGAGCCACAAACAGAAATGGTAATATTGGGTTTCGGAAGGTTAGGAGAGGGAGGAAACAGGAGAAGTTCAGTTTTTGACAGGTTCAGTTTTAGATAGGAGGACATGATGTTGGAGACAGCGGACAGACAATCGGTAGTATTTTGTAATAGTGCAGGGGTGATGTCAGGAGAAGATGTGTACAGTTGGGTGTCATCAGCATAGAGATGGTACTGGAAACCAAATCTGCTGATTGTTTGTCCAATAGGGGCTATGTATTGAGAGAACAGGAGGGGGCCTAGGACTGAACCCTGAGGAACCCCGACCGTAAGGGGAAGAGGAGAGGAAGAGGAGCCGGCAAAGGATACAGTGAATGAGCGGTCAGAGAGGTAAGAGGAGAACCAGGAAAGAACGGTGTCCTTGAGCCTGACAGAGCGGAGCATAGTGAGGAGGAGCTGGTGATCTACAGTATCGAATGCAACAGAGAGATCCAGGAAGATCAGCAGGGAGGAGTGACCATTAGATTTAGCTGTTAGTAAATCATTAGAGACTTTAGTAAGAGCAGTTTCAGTAAAATGTAAGGAGCGGAAACCGGATTATAGAGGGTCGAGGAGAGAGTTATCTGACAGATAGCGGATTAAACGGGAGTGGACCAGACGTTTGGAGATGAATCAGTTTGGAGATGAATGGGAGATTAGAGACAGGTCTGTAGTTAGCAGCGCAATTTTGGTCCAGGGATGGTTTTTTAAGTAATGGGTGTATGCTGGCATGTTTGAAGGAGGAGGGAAAGACACCAGAGGAGAGAGAGATTGAATATTTTAGCTAGGTGAGTGTTGATAGCTGGGGTGACAGATTTAAGGAGATGTGAGGGAATAGGGTCACTGGTGCAGGTAGTAGGGCGAGAAGATGCGAGGAGCCTGGTGACTTCTTCTTCTGTGACTGGATCAAAGAGTGAAAGTGAGCTAGATGAAGTGTAGGAGGGCAGACAATGTGTGGTGTTATGAGCCTGGGAGGAAATTTCCTGGCGTATATGGTCAATTTTTTCTTTAAAATAATTGGCCAGGTCATCTGCACTGAGGTTGGTGGTTAGGGCCAGAACTCTTGGTCCTAGGAGGGAATGGAAAGTATCAAAGAGTCGTTTAGGATTGTTGGCTAGAGAGGTGATGAGGGTGTTAAAGTATGCTTGTTTGGAGAGGTGAAGGGCAGCATTGTATATTTTGAGCATAAACTTATAATGGATGAAATCTTCGGCTAGATTGGATTTTCTCCACAAATGTTCAGCGCACCTGGAACACCGCTGGAGAAAGCGTGTTTGCAACGTGTCCCAGGGATGCTGCCATCTGTGCCGAGTTGCTCTGTGTGTAGCAGGTGCAGCTTCATCTAGGGCGCTCTGTAGGGTGTCATTATAATGTTTTACAGCAGAGTCAGGACATGAGAGGGAGGATATTGGGGCCAGTGATGACTGCAACTTCTTCAGAAATTTCTGGTTGTTAATGGCATGTATATTCCTATATGGGAGGTAAGTGGGGGTGTCCTGAGTGGGTTGACAGCTCTTGACCAAGAATGAAAGAAGGTTGTGGTCAGAGAGTGGGAGAGGGGAGTTAGTGAAATCATGCACTGAGCAGAGACGGGAGAAGACCAAGTCCAGCATATTCCCACCTTCATGTGTAGAGAGTTAGTTGTGAAAGGCCAAGAGAGGAGGTTAGAGATAAAAGATGAGTGGCAGCTGGGGAGAGGTAATCATCAATAGGGATGTTAAAGTCCCCCATGACAAGAGTGGGGAGGTCACAGGCTAGAAAATGTGGAAGCCAGGTGGCGAAATCATCCTGAATGATCTTGTGAGCCATTGTAGTTATGCCCCAATTTGCAGGTATAGATTACATTGAAAAATTCTTAAAATGGAAAGAGTCATTTTGATTCTATCAATGACAACCAGGTTTTGATTTTCTAAGTAACATTCAAATAATCTTTGTTTCATACGGCATTGCTTCGCATCAAATGGGCTTTGCAAAGTATTTTTAAATTAATCAGTGTAAAGTTCCAGCGCAATCGCTTCAATAATCCCCACTAGACAGTAAAGGGTACATTACACGCTGCGACATCGCTACCGATATATCGTTGGGGTCACGTCGTTAGTGACACACATCGCAGCGTGTGACATCAAGGAGCGACGATCAACGATCACAAAATAGTTCAAAAACGGTGATCGTTGACACATCGCTCCTTTCCTTAATATCGCTGCTGCCACAGGTACGATGTTGTTCATCGTTCCTGCGGCATCACACATCGCTATGTGTGAAACCGCAGGAACAACGAACATCTCCTTACCTGCGTCCACCGGCAATGAGGAAGGAAGGAGGTGGGCGGAATGTTACGTCACGTTCATCTCCACCCCTCCACTTCTATTGGCCGGCCGCTTAGTGACGTCGCAATGACATCGCTATGACGCCGAACGCACCTCCCCCTGGAAGGAGGGATTGTTCGTCGGTCACAGCAACGTCGCTGACAAGGTATGTGCAAGTGACGGTGCCGTAGCGACAATGTTCACTACGGCAGCGAGCACAAATGTCGCACGAACGATGGGGGCGGGTGCTATCGCGCTCGACATCGCTAGCAATCGCTAGCGATGTTGCAGCGTGTAAAGCACCTTTAAGTGACCACCAGTGACCTTAGTGTTGTGTCCACTGATTGGCGGAACGGTCAGGTGCATGGTGGTCTCGTGGTTGAATTATAACTGTAAAATAACCTCATTATCTTTCATCAGGTAGTTGCCCACTAATCACAAAACAGAGGAAAACCCCTTGGACACTGAAACCTTATCAAATAGCTGTTAGAAAATTATAGAACATACCTTCTGTGCATTTTGCACAATTTACAATCTCTTTTGTGACACCCTTTTAGAGCATAAATTATATCATTTGTAGTGATGAGTGAACCTGAACTGTAAAGTTTGGGGTCCGTATCGAACACCTAGTGTCCGATGCTTAATCCCGAACACAGACTTCTCATGGAGGTCGATTGTACAGTTCGAATTCAGATGCCAAATCAAGTTTAATGAAAGGCTGCAGGGCAGCCAATCAAAAATCTTTATGGCTGTGGGCACTTCTGGAGCCATCACAGCCATGCCAAGTATTGGCATGGCTGTGATTGACCGGTGCACCATGTGACCCAGCCTTTACAAACGCATGATCACGGTTGGCGCGACCATTCTGTTGTGAACCTGGTGCAGAGTGGCCTAACAGAGCCTGGTGTAGATTTCTTTAATATAGCCTGGTACAGAATGCCCTAACAGAGCCTGGTGCATAGTGCCCTAACAGAGCCTGGTGCATAGTGCTTTAACAGAGCCTGGTGCATAGTGCCATAACAGAGCTTGAGGCAGAGTGCCCTAACCGAGCCTTGTGCAGAGTGCCCTAATAAAGCCTTGTGCAGAGTGCCCTATCAAAGCCTGGTGCAGAGTGCCCTAACAAAGCCTGGTGCAGAGTGCTCTAACAGAGCAGAGCTTAGCGTACACTACGCTAACAGAGCCAGCTACAGAGTGCCCTAATATAGCCTGGTGCAGAGTACCCTAATACAGCCAAGAGCAGACTACCTTAACAGACCCTGGTGCAGAATACCTTAACATTGTAAAAATCTGCTAGGCACTCTCTCTCTTCTCTACTGTGCACTTTTTGGAGTGCAAAGAATTAAGAGAGCATCCAATAGGGGACGTGGATGTGGCCATGGTGCTGCTGGTGGTGTAGCAGCGGCAGAGAGAGGAAGTGATCGATCTTTGTCTGCTACGTGCCCAAATGAAACCCTTTCTTCTGGTGCACACATGCAACAGGACATTCTATGCACATTCATAGGCCGGAGTACCGATGGACAATTGGTCAGGCTAGAAAAAGTAAAGGCAGTTTTAGATTGGATGGCTGACCATGCCTCCAGTTCCTTTGCTTTCTCTTCCACTCAGTACCTTGCTGAAAGGGCAGCGTTTGCAGCTGTGGCCCATGGGCCCCTGTCTTCCACCTCACCCCCTTGCAAATCAGCCAAGCATTCTGAGCATCAAGTCATGCAGTAGTCACTTCTGCTTTTCATGACTCCGCTGGCTGGAGTTCTGCCCCAGAAGTGGAAGAGATTGAGTGCACTGATGCCTAACCACTTGTGGTGTTTCAGAAGGAGTATGTGAGAGCGCTAATGCACACGGTAAGTGAATCAACGCAACACATCTCTGATGAGGACTAAACATAACTGCCAACTGCTGCTGTCTTCTATAGTGTGCAGGCCGATAATGAGGACTGGGGTGAGGAGTTGGTGGAAGATTATGTGGAAGGTGATGAGGTCCTAGATCCCACATGCAGTCAAGGTCATCCAAGTGACATGTGCAGTTTGGAGGAAGAGGAGGCGCTTACGCTGCCTCAGCTGAGTAATAGCAGTTAGATAAGGTAGTTAGGGAATGGTAGGGAATTTTTAATAGAAGTATATTAGAAAATGGCTTAGATTATGGCCCTAAATAGATAGAGATTTAGATTGACATTTAGTTTGACTTCGGACCTCCCCTTTAACTGCTGCATTTAAGGTTCTTTTATCCTTTGCAATAAATATATACAATGTATAAATAAGTCTCAGACTCATAGAATAAGTGTATTTTTTTTAGCTGTGAAGTGTTTAAACACATCCTACTCACATTAGAAAATAGTCACTTTTTTTTTTTTTTAAAGAAACAACAATTTTGCAAAGGTTTATTGGTCTGATCGAATATCAACAGCTGGTTCAAGAATTCTGTTGGACACCTCAATGGAAGGAATTTCAAGAACTTCAGTCCTCACTACATCAATGTAGAACAATCTTCTGATGTTGCAAATAATACTAAATAACTTGAAAGAGATCAAAAGAGTGCAAAATATTCATTCACCTGATTCAAACACTTGACAGAAAGACAATAGATAATCCAAGTGTTAAACTAAAGCGTCATTGCTGAGCAAATAAACACTGTCACTTTTTTCCTATTTTGCGGCTTATTTCATAGTTTGGATTATTACTATGAACCTTGGAACCAGGTTTCAGAGGATTGTTCCATCCATGTTCTCAGAAGGCATTTTCATCTCCGTATTGTATCAGACAGATAAATAAAAGATGAAACTGTTAATTTAGCTGAGATCAAGCCCAGGGGTAGGAATAGACATCTATCAGACAGCCTTTTTTAAATAGAATCTACCTTATCTCTATGGTTAAAAAGCTAATTTTTCTTTATGAAATATTAAAATTCAAAACACCGTTATATCCCACACACTGATAAACAAACACAAATTAATTAAAGGATATCTCAGGAAAGAAACATTCCAATCAAAAAGTCACCAGTGAAGGAATTTATACATCAAGACAAGAATTAGTGGGCAATCTAACTATCCCTCAAGGGTGACTGACCGCTACCTCTCAATGGAGATAGGACATTCAAGTCACACGCACCCTAGGGTTCGAGTGGTGACCTCATTCCACGGTGGCTATCCCTCCAGTTATTCCTAATCACCCTATAGAGATATAGTGTGAACTTAATATGTTATTCTCACATTCAAAGACCCATAAACATTAAAGTTCTCAATCACTTATCTCATAGGAGCATTCAAAAGCCGCATCTCCGTGGTATTTTTCTTATCTTAGTAGGTACTTGATGACACCCAGATATCCCAGTATTCTTATAATCTTGACGTGAAATATCTCAGACTTGCTTGACGCGTTTCCCCCAGTTATATTTTGAGGTTCATCAGGACAAGAGAAAAGTGGCACAATCGCTATCACTTTCTTAAATTGTTCATATGGCGAAAAAATGGCGTCCCAGGCCGGTACATGTGATAACCAACATTGAAACGCGTCGAGCGAGCCTGGGATATTTCCCGTAAAGATGATAAGAATATTGTGATATCTGGGTGTCATCAAGTACCTACTAAGATAATAAAAATACCACGGACATGCGGCTTTTAAATGCTCCTGTGAGATAAATGATTGAGAACTTTAATGTTTATGGGTCTTTGAATGTGAGAAGGACATATTAAGTTCACACTATATCTCTATAGGGAGATTAGGAATAACTGGAGGGATAGCCGCTGTGGCATGGGGTCACCACTCGAACCCTAGAGTGCGTGTGACTTGAATGTCATATGTCCATTGAGAGGTAGCGGTCAGTCACCCTTGAGGGATATTTAGATGGCCCACTAATTCTTGTCTTGATGTATAAATTCCTTCACTGGTGACTTTTTGATTGTAATATTTCCTTTCCTGAGATATCCTTTAGTTAATTTGTGTTTGTTTATTAATGTGTGGGATATAACTGTGTTTTGAATTTTAATATTTGATAAATAAAAATTATTTTTTTTAACCATAGAGAAAAGGTAGATTCTATTTAAATTTGATTTACTGCCTAGTGTTCATCCTTGAGATCTAACTACTATCTATCAGACAGCCACCATTAATAACCCAGCAAGTATAGAATAAAGACACAGTGAAAAAAGTCTATTTGAATAAAGACTCCCCCACACTCCTTAGTTCACAAATTTTTTTATTTCAAAATAAATCCTCAAAGTTCTGAGGTAATTCATTCATAAATAAACACCCCCCCACACACACTCCCTTGCTCACCAAAATAAACCCTGGAAGTTGCCAAGTAATCCAACGGAGTAATGTCCCATGATGCCAATGGATTGCTATGGAGCATCATATGGAAAACTTTCTCAGAATGAAGTTCCATAGGTCACTACTAATGACTGCTATTTTTAACCTGAGAGTGGCCAAATTAGTCATGGCCCTTCCCACCCTAATAATACCAGCCCTCAGCTGTCTGTTTTACCTTGCCTGGATATCAAAATTATGTATATACTGTGTTTTTCCAATAATAAGCCATCCCCCAAAAATAAGCCCTAGCAGAGATTTTCAGCATTTTCGGAGCAAGGCTTAAATATAAGCCCTTCCATGAAAATAAGCCCTAGGCACGGTTCTATGATGAAGTGTCTATGCAGCTAAAAAAGTTAAAGATTACTGCAGGACACTTCATTATAGACAGCAGACACTTAGCAATCATACTCACTAGACACTGAGCAGGAGGACCTGCAGTGGATTGCAAACCCACACACGTTAGATCGCACACCCACACACACGTCAGATCGCACACACACACATTAAATCGCACACCCACACACATCAGATTGCACACCCACACACATGACATTGCACATACACCCACCCACATCAAATCGCACCCACACACGAGATTGCACATACACCCACACATATCAGATCGTACACCCCCACACATCAGATTGCATACCAACTCACATCACATCGCACACCCACACACATCAGATCGCACACCCACACACATGACATTGCACATACACCCACTCACATCAAATCGCACCCACACACGAGATTGCACATGCACCCACACACATCAGATCGCACACCCACACACATCAGATCGCACACTCACACACATCAGATCACACATCCACACATATCAGATCACACATCCACACATATCAGATCACACACATCAGATCACACACACAATCACACATCAGATCGCACACACACTCACCACATCCAACGATACCGATTTCTTCTGGCCGGCAAAGAATTCTGAGGCGCAGTGTAGTGGAACACATAGGACCTGCAGTGGAAAGCATCAATGCGTTGCACTGCCGGGTTCTCCATGCGTTTCACTGCACTGCATCCAATCTTTCTCTGCGGGCTGGAAGCAATTGGTATTGCAGGATGTGGTGTGTGTGTGTGTGTGTGTGTGTGTGCGCGATCTGATGAGTGATTGCATGTCTGATCGGATGTGTGTGTTTATGTATATGAGTGTATGTATATGAGTGTGTGTGCAATCTGATCTGTGATTGTGTGAGCGATCTGATGTGTGATTGTGTGTCTGATCTTATGTGTGTATGAGTGTGTGTGTGCGATCTGATGTGTGTGCAATCTGATGGATGTGAGTGTGTCGGCCAGAGGCAGAGAATGCAGCATAGAGATTACCTGCTGTGAGCGCCCTCCGAAAATCACAAGAAAATCTGGGAGCCACAAAGACATCCGGGGTCTGGTAAGACTGAGTCTCTTGGGAAGGGGGTGGGTCTGCTTTATGGGGGTGGTAAACTTACCTCCAACCATGTTTCTCCAAGAATAAGACCTACACCGAAAATAAGCCCTTGTCCTTTTTTCGGGGCAAAAAAAAGTATGACAGTGTCTTATTTTTGGAAAAACACAGTAAATAAAAATCCCTTTGGAAAAAAGGATTTCTTGTAAAATGATCATATACAAAATATAATATGAACATTTACATGTAAACAAGTTTATTTCTAAGGATGTTTGAATCCATATGGATTGGCTTTCATAGAGCCTTAACCAATTAGGATTTTTTAATTCTAAATGAGGACTGAACAACTGAATCCAGTGATAGTTAGGGCTCTCCCTGAGGAAGGCTTAGTGGAAGCTGAAACATGTTGTATTTTAAAACCTTTGAAAATAAATAATGAACTTTTAATTCCAGCACAACATCCTGCATTTTCCTCTTTCCTGGGAGAGCGCTATTATCCGTCTGTTGAATTCCATGCTTGCTGCAGGGTCAGTTAGTTTTTTTTTTTTCTATTCTTCAATAAAAGTAATAATACTTTCTTTAAAAGCCCCCTTGAGGGACTTGATCTTGTTTGATCTCTTCTACAATACTTTGAAATTATTTTTGAAAGCCTTAGGTTATGTTGCTATGATCAGTGTTTGTTGAGTTTTTGACGCTGCAGAATTTTTCACCAATTCCACTCCTTAGTTTACTTGCGTTTTTCTTTGCCTTTTTGTGTGCGATCTTTGTTACATACATTTTTGTCTCAATAAAGTTGGTTAAGAAAAAAAAAATAGATAATCCAGCAAGGGAAGGAAGTCCTAAGGAATAAGTAAAATCTTGCATTTTATTTCTTCAATCTAAAAATATCCATTGCATATACATTTATCAGAAAGCACTCTAGGGTGTGTGGCATAGCAACGCGTTTCAGCTAACTTACAAGCCTTACTCATGATGAATAAAGTTGGCTGAAAAACAGGCAGCAGAGCAAACAGGTTTTCTTTTTTTATATAAAACGGTGAACCACGGAAAGTGTGGGAGAGTGTCTATTAAAATAAACTATTTGTGTGTATGTGTTTTATTTTCTTTTTTACTTATTGGGTTAGTAATGACTGTGTCTGATAGACGTCTCTCCATTACTAACACTATACGGCTGAGATCAACCCCAACTACCATTACCCTGATTGCCACAGCACCAGGGCACTCGGGAAGAGCCGAGGCAAAGCGCTAAAACTGGCACTTATTTGATGTGTCATTTCTGGGGTGGCTAAGGGCTGCTATTTTTAGGCTGGGAAGAGCCAAGTAACCATGGCTCTTCCCAGCCTGATATCAGTCCACAGCTGTCTGCTTTACCTTTGCTGTTTATCAAAAATAGGGTAGACCCAACGTAATTTTTTTTTAAATTATTTATTAATTGGGTAAATCAGACTAAACACTCTGTGTATTTGTGTGTATTGGGAAGTTGAACTCTTTGCTTTGGGCAACTTCCTGTTTGTTCTGCTGCCTGTGTTTAAACTAACTTTATTGAAATCTGATATGTTTTGTTTGGATGAATTTTTTGGTACATTTACACTGCGTAAACGCAACAAAAAGCATATGGTATTTTTTTACCTGTGGATTTTCCGCATCTGATGCAAGACTATGGGGAGATTCTGTACTGAAAACTGAAAAAAAAAGTGTACTTGCAAAGTAAACTGACACGTTACTAGTGATGGGCGAATACTAAATATTCTTGTTCGGATTGTTCGTACTGAATACCTAATACTATTACAATATTCGGCATGAAGAACATACCTGATACAAGTCAATGGGAAACCTGAGCATTTTTCTGAGAAATCTTCAAGAAAAATACTCGGTTTACCCATTGACTTGCATTAGGTTTGTTATTCGTGATGAATACTGGAATAGTACTAGAGAAAAGGAATGTATTTTCAGCTCACCTAGTAGGTGCCTACTAATCCAGGCATGATTCCATGGTGCACAGATGTGAGCTTCCAATCCAGCCTTGAAAGAGTACTATATATTCGGTACGAATAATCCAAACCAAATATTTACCGGTAGTATTCGCTCATCACTTCATACTACAGTTTGGAAAACCGCAGCATGAAAAAACATGCAGCGTCAGCAACGCTCATTATGGGCACTTACCCGTATAGCCTGTCAGTGTAAGGCTGTGTGCGCACGTTGCGTTTTCTCATGCGTTTCCAACTGCAGCATTTTAAATGCCAAAATGCATACATTGTGATTTCCAAGCAAAGTCTATGGGAAATCGGGCTTTCTTGTGCGCACAATGCTTTTAAAAACGCAGCGTTTTAGTTGCAGAAAATTCTCTGCGTTTGAAGAAGCAACATGTCGATTGTTTTTGCCATTTTGGCTGCGTTTTGCTAACATTAGAGTCAATGAGAACTTCCAAAACGCAATCTAAATCAAAATCCTAGCGTTTTACATGCTTTTTTGATGCAAAACGCATATTTTTTTTGACAAAATAAACGCATGCGTTTTTGACAATATAGTGAGGTCATGATGTGTCCCTTTTCACACACATGTAGTCTGACTAGAAAATAATAGAAAAACATTACTTTAACGTTATTTTATACATAAATATTAGATCACATTAATCTTTTTATTAAAATTAGCTATTTTGTTTATGATTTAAAGCATGATATTTGTTATCATTTTTTTTCATAGTGTTTGAATGTTTAAACCTTATTCAGTAGTGTATTTGTATAGAAAACGCATCTGACTTTAAGAAATGAAAAAGCATGTAAATGCGGTCAAAACGTGGTAAAAACGCATGCGAATTTTTAGCGTTTTTGTGGTCAAAACCAAATTTGACAATGACAAATTTTGCCAGAGGATGCGTTCATTTCTGCAAGGAACAGGACGCAACGTGTGCACATGGCCTTACACTGGCAAACAAATTACTAGGTTGTGCATCTGGCATGGACTAGTAGCATGGACTAGTAGCCACATATTTATGCCAGACCATGGGTACTTTGTTTAGTCATGGACCACAAGATGAAATAATGGTAATTAGAATATATCACACAGGGAAGTGATGAACTCAAAAAGGGAGTTCCCGCTGTCTACTGACCCGTCACGATTTTCAGTTTGTTTTTCGGTTTTTTTTTTCGTTTTAGTTTCTTCCTTCCCTTTTTCTAAGAGCCATAACTTTTTTTTATCTTTCTATCAATACAACTGTAAGAGGGCTTGATTTTTTTGTGGGACAAGTACTTTGAATGACATTATTCATCTTACCATATAGTGTACTGGAAAACAGGAAAAACATTTCAAGTGTGTTGAAATTGCAAAGAAAGTGCAATTCCACTATTTTTTTTTTTTATGTACCATTTTCACTATATGGTAAAACTGACCAGGCAATATGACTCTCCAAGTCAGTTTGAGTACAAAACATGTAAGTTTTTTTTATTCTTTATTTACATTTTGAAATATGAAAAAAGAAAAACTAAAAACAAAATTTGTAAATAATAAAATTTTTAAGGTAGATATGATGATTCGATCGCATTTTACTGCAACGTTGCGGCGACTAAGAAAAACGTAATTCTGTTGATCGGATTAATTTATTTTATAATTTCATTGACATTTATGAATGCAGCAATTCCAAATATATCTATTCATATATTTTAAATTGTTTTTTTTTTAATGAGGATAAAAAGGGGTCATTTAAAATTGTGTTTTCTTACATTTTTTGAAAACTATTTGTTTATACGTTTTACTGTATTTAATGGTCCCATTAAGCCATTGTTCACAACAGTATCATACTGACCGGCATGGGGGTCATCAGCAGAATCCCGGCTGTTATGACAACCCATCGGCATCCCACGATCGTGTCACGGGTGCGCCAATGGGCAGAAGGAATGACGTGCCCCCATGCTAGCGCATGTTAAATGCCGCTGTTAGAGATTGACAGCAGTATTTAAATGGTTAACAGCTGAGGGCAGATCTCCGATCTATTCGCAGCTGTTAAAGACACTTGATGGCTGATTAAATCAGCTGTCATGGACTGGGAAAGACACCAGCTCCGCGAGCGAGCCTGCATCAAAGGCAGGGACATGAATTTTAATGTTGATATATGTCAAAGATCATGAAGGCGTTAAATGCCTTAGGTGTCATTGGTATAGACAGCGACATTTAATGGGTTAAATGTTTCTAGACTAATTTTGGTATGGAATTGTGACGCCCTGACTTATCAGGTCCTCACAGGGTATTGTGCAATCTGCTCTTCTGCACAGTATCCGCATCCTCCTTGGTTACGAATCCCTGTTATTTGGTGTTGCTAAGATCAGAGCCAGTCAAAACCCTAGGAACACTTTACACCATACCCACCAGACACACCATTGGAGGGCCTGAAGGGAATAGGGCCGCCCACTTGGGGAGTTGGTAAGGGGAGGTGAGAAGTGTCAGGAAAAGGGTAGAAGGAGTTGTGAAGTGGAGAGCGAAGGGTGAGGAGCTGGGCTCCGAGTAGAATCCTAGGTGACAGACGTTGGTCTGGGCCTGGGAGAAGCAGGAACCCCGGTCACAGGGGATCGTGTCAAGGGGCACGGACTTGCTGCGGACGGCAGCCGGCGGCCTTGAGACATCTCCGGGCAGGGGCCAGGGCACGATGGGGTACGCGGACCCTAGGCCGGGAAGTAGCTTCAAGCGTCTTGGTAATATACCCGACGGGGGTGAAGTCTTCAAGATTCATCCCTCACCCGCTCCAAAATCGGGGTAACTAGTGCACCGATGGGATAGGACTTTCCCAATTACAGCCCACCAAATCCCAAGTGTGAACCCTGAGAGCAAGCTCACTCTGTTAGCCATACGGGTGAGCGGGACCCGATTAGTTCCAGACTATAGGGTCCAACAAGTGACAAGGTGCCACGGAAAAGGCCACAGGGTAACAAGCAACACAAAGGGCAGGGATCCAAGCGTGCTCCCTCCTTGTTGCAGCGGTACTCAGAACTCTGATTTACAAGCTGTCGGTGTCAGTATTCTTGGATTGAGTGAGTACGAAGAGACCCTTCCTTTTCCCAACGGCACCTCCCAGCACAACCACCCCCTACCCACGGAGGGGTTAAACACCTTGCTGCCATACCACCGCCATCGGGCTCCCCCACCAACAGAAGCGGCGGTGGTGCTTCATCTTACCACGCACCGTGGGTAGCGTCATGAACTACTAACTCCCCTGTATATACCCCTTTTTCAAACTCGAGTGACCGCGCAAACCTCCGGGTCCAGAGACCCCTCGAGCCACCGCGGTTCCGGATCCGAGAGGCTCGGCCGCTGACACGGGGGCGGTACAGAATCATAATGGTACCATGTACATGGCTGGAATCTTCTTATGAAATGTCGCGACAAAAATATCATTTTTCAGAAGAAGTTATGGCTGAAAAGAAATTTTTACAGAACAGTCATTAAACAGTTAAAATCTTTTTTTTTTTTCTAAAAAGACACTTATTAAATATCCACAACACAGATAATAAATTGTATGATACCAGCAATTACTAAAATGGAAGCCTTACAGTAAGAGGAGTTGGAATAAAGTATTGGTCCAGCATGGAGTCTGCAGCTGCATTCAGAGTCTTTGGGTCTGATGTGCAGAGCTGAGCGCTGAACCCACCTGTCTCAGCTGCATAGATGTTATATGAAGCGGCAGCATGCTGGGGATAGTCTTTTAGTTTCAAAAGGTATTTATTCAATGGTATATCAACACGGACAAAGACATTATTAGAATACAAGTATTCTACTAATGTAGATATAACAGCCTAGGTTAGAAAAAAAAACCTTTTCTGAAGGATGGAAAGTAAACAAGCATTGGATCCCATAGTTAAAGGTTGAAAGTCATGTTTTGGGGGAATAAAATACATTTATACATTGACATTGAAATCATTTTTGTAATTTACCGCAGTTAAAAATTCTGAATCATTTTGCACTTTGTGTCATCTTAGAGCAGAACTCTCTAGTTTTGTCTGTCTCAACACAAGAGGAAACAAATCCTATGTCAAATTACAGTAACATGAACACCAGCGCCTATAGGTGCTGCCCCTTAGCCGGCACTCTTCAGTGGGGGGAAGCAGTCCTCTCCACATGATCCATGTTTGGACCTGCCCTCGCGCCAGCTACATCACATTATCATGCGATCACAGAAGTCAATGCCAATAGCTGATAATTTAGTAATTCCAGGTATAATTGTAGAATGCTCCAGTACAATGATTAAGTGGCATAAATAATGGGTGGATAAGAAGCTATTTTTAGAAAGAATGCCTTCCCTTAAAGAGGAATACCACATAGTGGAGACTTATGGGGCTGGGTCACATTGTACTGTAGTGTTTCCACACACTATTTCCTAATATTTATAGGTAAATTTCAAAGATAATTTTTTTTTTTTAAACAATTACTTCAAGTTTAAAAACTTTTGTTCTTCCCACTATATAATATTTATTAGTCATGAGCAAGCATGCTTGGCACTGCTAGGTACGTGATAGAGCATTGGGGTGCTTGGCGAGTTCGATACTCAATGGAGTATCCTTGTGCTTGGGCGCTACGCTCAAGTCCCCTCCCCACATGTTTTGCAGCTGTTTTTCTGCCACTAAACATGAGGGGATTGATTGCCAATCATAATAATGTCATAGCCATGTTGGCGACTGGTATTAATGTGATGCGATGTGAGGCCAGTCATATCACATAACTGGGTCTCTATAAGACCTGGTGACACCATGCTCCATGCACTGTACCCGTAAATACAGTAGGGAGAGCTGCTGGAAAAGGGACAGAGTATAAAACAGATTATATCCTAACAATCCTTGCTGCTGTAACATAAAAAAATGTATTTTACTCTCTAATAATACAGCTCTTAGCTGCATTTAGTGTAGGGCTAGCTGCTGGAGAAGGGATAGTATATTAGAGGCATGTAGTCAGGGATTCTATTCTTACATTCCTTGCTGCTGTTACATTAAGTCAAAAGTCCTTTTCAGGGCTAATTCAAATCTATTCTATTCTCTAATAATAATGTTCTTAACTGCAATTAGTGTAGAGAGAGCTGCTGGAGAAGGGATAGTGTATTGGAAATATGCAGACAGGGATTCAACCCTTAAAGACCTTGGTGCTGTTAAATAAAAAAATGTATTCTGTAATAATAAAGCTTTTATCTGCATTTAGTATAGGGAAAGCTGCTGGAGAAGGGATAATGTATTAGAGGCGTGTAGGCAGGGATTCTAGTCTTAGGGTATGTGCGCACGTTGCTTTTTACCTGCTTTTTTGCTGCTTTTTCTTCTGCGCTGTTTAATGCCAAAATGGATGTGTTCTTCTATTCAAGCAAAGTCTATGGGAATTTGGGTTTCTTGTTCACACTATGTTGTTCAAACTGCAGCCTTTTTGTGGCAGAACTTTGGTCAAAAACTCAGCTTTGCAGTGCAAAACCCAAATGGCAAAAACAATTGACATGTTGCTTCTTTGAAAAGCTGAGTTTTTGACCAAAGTTCTGCCACAAAAAGGCAGCATTTTGAACAACATAGTGTGAACAAGAAACCCAAATTCCCATAGACTTTGCTTGAATA
Organism: Anomaloglossus baeobatrachus; assembly: GCF_048569485.1. Taxonomy (NCBI): domain Eukaryota; kingdom Metazoa; phylum Chordata; class Amphibia; order Anura; family Aromobatidae; genus Anomaloglossus; species Anomaloglossus baeobatrachus. The sequence goes on along the minus strand of NC_134357.1, from coordinate 136,510,611 downwards.
GAAGAACACATCCATTTTGGCATTAAACAGCGCAGAAGAAAAAGCAGCAAAAAAGCAGGTAAAAAGCAGGTAAAAAGCAACGTGCGCACATACCCTTACAGACCTTGCTGTTGCTATGTTAACCCAAAAGTCCTTATAAGGGCTAATTCAAACCTATTCAATTTTCTAATGACACTACGCAATTAGTGTAAGGAGAGCTGGTGGAGGAGGGATAGTTTATTATAAATTGTAAGGCTTAGATGTAAGATGATACCCACCTACATTTATAGGCATATAGGTGGGAATTATCTTACATCTAGGCCTCACAATTTTTGGTGCTGCAACCTTAAAAAAAAGTTCTTTTTAGGTCTACATCTATTCTATTCCCTATTAATACCACTGTGAGCTGCATTTAGTATATGGATAGCTGCTGGAGGAAGAATCGTTTTGGATTAGAGGTATATAAAGGCAGAGTATATTGCTTTACAGTCCTTCTATAGTTATAGTGCTGCTGCAACCTAACTGCGTTGGACAGTACACAATTAATGTTATGGAATACATTCTGATGTAAGGCGGGACGGCACATGGGAAATATAGTGGCAGCTCTGGACCGAGTACAACGGGATCGTCGTCGCTATGAGGTTGCGAAAAACATCAGTCCAATCAGGATATGCAAGCACATAGCACCCTGTGTACTTTTTTTTTTTCTCCAACACGACCAGAACCACATGCAAAGCTCCCTCTTTAATTGTGAACAGCTTGCGATTGTGCAGACACAGAAGCGGGATGGTAACGCTGCTTATGTTGACATCGCTGCTCCCCATTTTGGTTGATTCGTCAAAGCTTTGTAGAACCTCACAGATGTGATTTGTTGTTATGTGCGGAGGCTAAGCGGAATACCGACAGCATCTTGTATTCAACTACTGTCCTCTGATGCTCACAAAGTCTTGCTAACATCTGCAATGTGGAGTTCGAGCGCGTGGTCACGTCACACATCAGTTGATGAGCTACAAGCGCTGCTGCAAATATGGGTAGGTTTTCAAAAACTGCTGAGTTACTAAGTTGGCCACGTCGGCCAGGCATGTCCCTGTTTGAGCTTGCAAGTTTCACTGTGCTGGGTATCTCAATATGGGGGAATGCTATGACAATTCATTTATTTTTTTTTTACAAAACTATAGAGACACACACATCGTATGTGATTCCAACCAATCACAGACATTGATAGACAAGGTGTGGGTCACGGTCTGACTGCAGCCAATCACAGACACCAGAACTCTGGGTGGGTGGGGGAAGCAGTGAATATGTATGAGAGGAATGAGCAGCCACTGGAAGTAGTATTACAGCTGCGTGGCAGACCCGGTAAGTATAACACTCCTGCTTTATTCCCTATTGTATTCTTTTTCCTTTATTTTGTTTTTAATTATCTCGATGGCTGAATTCGAATAGTTTCATGGAGTTCCATGAAAACTCCATGTTTCGGGTAGGTGCATGGATACTGGGTAGCCAGTACAGAACCGGAACTTTACAGTTCGGGTTCGTCCATCACTAGTACAGAGATATATGGAGGAAACAGATCATGGATGGTTTTGAAGGTCAATGTTAGTAAAAATAAACTATCTATAGGGAAATTGGGAGCCAATAAAGTGATTTGCAGGTTAGAGCTGTGGTTAGTGGTAATAATATTCAGCTTTCCAACTATTCAAAAATTCAAACTTAAGCTAGGTTCACATTTCCGTTGTTTTGCATCAGTCACAATCCGCCGCTCTGATAAACAACGCAATCCGTGTGGCGGATTCCGTTGTTTCCCATAGACTTATATGAGCGGCGGATTGTGACCGATTCCCTTGCGTTGCATCCTCCGACCGACTGATCAGTCGTGGAACGACTGATCGTCGGGCAGCAGGAGCGCAGAGCGTAACCTTTTTTTGAGCTGCGGAATCCTTATGATTTCGCTGCGCATGCTCTCTCTCTCTGCGGCTTAATGAACAGCTGATCACCCGGCGGCCGGCTTCTGTGAGCGATCAGCTGATCACCCGGCGGCCGGCTTCTGTGAGCGATCAGCTGATCTCCTGGCGGCCGGCTATTGTGAACGATCAGCTGATCGTTCTCTCTCTCGTTTTACAACGGAATCCACTTTCTAATTACAATTCTTGTCATCCGTTGTACAACGCATCAGTCACAAGCATCAATCAACGCATGTGACTGATGCAAAACAATGGAAATGTGAACCTAGCCTTAGTCGAAGAAAAGGTGGAGTCTATAAGGAGACCTGAAGAGAGGTGGGGGCAATACTAGAGGACTCCAAAGCTAGCCACTGTAGTATAACCTTGCTATAGGCTAATTAGTTTTCTGAAAAACACCTGTAGAGAATTAGAACAAATAGTTCAACTGTTTTTGCTGATCCATTATTGATTTGATTATCTGTGGTTATTTTCCTACACTGATTTTAGCAGTAATCTATTCGGGTTGGGGCTGATAAAGGATTTAACCAATGTTACCATCTTCAGTGTATAAATCCTGAACAGTATGAGGTGGAATCTCCATTTTTCATGGTCCGGTTAAAATTATATTTTTAGCCAATTGTTTGGTCGGCAGCTATCACTCCCAACTCCTTTATATAGACAAGCAATCTCTGTGCCAATGAAGTACTATGAGAGAGCCACTATCAGACAAGTCTGAGGACTGCTTATCTAGTAGAGAACAAAAGGATTAGAAGTCCAAAATTGAAAATGCAGGATCCTTATCTTCTCCGACATCATCCGTGGGAGAGCTGAGAGGCCCCCATACTTGGGCTGCCAACATCAACATGTTTTACGGACGTTCATCTAATGTGTATAGAGGTTCAAAAGTATGCTTAGAATAATTTCTTAATACATTTTGATAGCTCTCATTTCAGATTTAGTGTTACATTTCCAGAAAGATATACATGAAAAGAAAAAATGATATGCTGGCTACCTGCTTTCGTGTACAGAATTTATTAGTAGGAAAGCTTACAGTGTCATCATTGAGTTACATGTATATTATGCAGTCACCTGACACACTGTGATGCCAACCAAATGTAAATAGTTTATCTTTTAAATCTGTTGGTAAAATATATGATATTAACATCAGACATATAACTGTTTTTTCTCGGTCAATCCTATAGACTTTGCACCATGCATTACACATGATCGCTGCACTCAAACTCCTATCAAATAGGGATTAGTCGGGATCCCTGCAATCACACTGTACTATGAATAGGTGAGAATAGTTCATTGTGGGAAAATCCCTTTAATATATTAAATTGTCCTCCATTTATAATAAATATCAGAACAGCTCCACAAATTTTACTTCTCTATAACTCTAACTGAAAACATTTGTACCAACCTATGAAAAGTCCTTTTTAGGCAACATACGCACGCTGCAGTCTTTGTTGCTTTTTTGTCACTTTTTTGGTGCAGTTGTGTTCTCAGCAAGTTCTGACTTTTTATTTTTCTTGCTTTTTTGTTGCAGTTTTGTCACACTCTCTATGACAAACACATGAAGTCAGAATTGACAAAAACGCAACAAAAAAGCACCCAAAAAAGCATAAAAAAAGCAACAAAAATCATTACAAGCGGTTTTTATGACATTTCTAGGCTCTCTGTAACAAGTGCAGTTTTGATTGCAGTTTGTGTGCAGAAAAAAACTGCAGCGTGCGCATGAAGCCTTAGGCCCTGTGCGCACAGTGTAGTTTTTGCAGCATTTTTGGTGGTTTGTTGCCCTAAACTTCATGTATTATCCTTCCCCAGCAAAGTCTATGATAATTCAGGAAGGCTGTGCGCACGTTGCTTTTTTTTTTGCCTACAGTTTTGGGTACAGAAAAAAGAAGTAAAATGTTACTTCTTTTCTGCATTTATTCGCACTGAATATAGTGAAAAAACAAATGATCAAAACCGCACCAAAACAAGGCAAAAATGCATGTGTTCCAGAAAGTGCGTTTTTCTGCAAGAGAGTGTGTTTTTCGCTGTAGAAACATAACTGCAGTGTGCGTACATAGCCTTAATTAATATAAAAAAAAATGCATGATAAATGAATTCAATAAAAGCACAAAAAGTGAGCATCCTCATAAAACAGGCTGATCCTCTAATCAAACAGGAATGAATAATATATAGAAACCACACTGTGTCTAGTTTCAAGGATTAGACCAGAAGCTTTAAAGAAAGGTTAACGAGCAGTCTGCAATTCTTTTATGCACAGCCTTTTGTTTTGTACAGCGGCTCCTTCAGCTTCAGCTAAAATTACTGTTTTCACATGGGCCGCTACCTGGCAAATTACAAAATGACAACTGAAGGTGAAAACGCCATACTGTATTTTAACAGCAATTTTGCTGAACACACAAAAGCAAGGAGTGGTAATAACTATGAATATGTAGCTGCAAAAAAGTGCAGATCTGCTTTAATAATAGTTATTTTTTTCATAAATCACAATATTGATTTCTAAAACTCAGATGTTTTGTCAGCGGTACAATTGCAAAGACGAGAGCAAAATCCTGCTGTAAAGTAGCGCTCCAACAAAATGTTTTATTCCCTAAACCTGTCAAAAAAATGTGTATGTGTATATTAGTGGAAGTGCATGAATATACTGCTCGAACGCCTCTCTCGTCCGGTTTCCAGCTCCGCTCCGCAAAATTGAAATTCAGACTCGCCAGATCACACCGGAAAGTAGAATTTACTATAGAGCTTAGCGCTGATGATCTATAGGCTTACATTGCAAAAGCCACTTCAGGTTCACAAACATAACATATAGATCCATGTTCGATCTGGCAAGTCGGAATTTAAGTCACATGACTGGGAACTGGAGAAGATGGCGATCGGGGAGTATATTGAGAAATTGACACTACGCTATTGACTGACAAGTATTTTGGTAAGATTTTTCCCTAAAGCATTCTCTGGGAAGGCTGAAAAAAATGCATGTTAAAAAACGCAATTCCAAATTAAAGTTCACTAAAAAAGCTGCTTCAAATCTCCTACAAAATACATAAAAAGGGGAAACGTCTAAAAAATGTAATAAGACCAGGATTTATTTCTCCTGCATCACAGCAATATTCACCTTAAAAGTTACACCACTCTGTATTGTACAATTTAGTTAATGGAGACAGGCCTGTAATCCAATGTCATGGAAATCTACTACTTGTGCCCCTATCTCAAAATAGTTTGCTTGGGTGAATGAGATTTATCATATGTAAAAAAAAACAAAACCCTTGTTTTTTAACAAAATTTACAGTTAACATGGTTTTATTGGCATTGATACACATTCTTGGAGGAATACAGATGCCTTATAGGTGTCTCACCCATGGTTTTTCATAGTTGATGAAATGATGGCAATTTTCCCCCCTTTTTTTTTCTCTCTCTTAGTTATTTACTTCATCCCTGACTAGAGATGAGTGTATCCATGGAAGTTGGGGTTCTGGAAGTTAAGTCGGACTTTAGATAAAGTTCTGCTCTGGAACTGAAAGTGACCCGAACCTTATTGGAACTCGATGATTGAGCAGTTTGTGTCTCCGCCCACATACAGCCAGCCATAAACAGAGCACTTCCAGAAGAAAGAAGAGATGTTTTTTTCATTTTTATTATTTTTGTCTACATTACATCCAATAATGATGTTTTTACAAACCATACGGGCCGTTCAAAACCTGCAAGCGGCTCACAAGCGGTTTTCTGCCAGGAGGTGTAGATTGGGTTCAGGAGTATGGTGTAAAAATTTAATCACCAAATTTGCATCCCTTGGCCCAAAAATGCAAAAAAAGGGGGTTTTATTTCTGCCACAAGGTGCAAATATGGTGATATCAGTACCAAATGTGCACCTCCTGGCAGAAAGAAAACCGCGGCAAAAATTGCAGCAAAAAACACGGAATAAACAATGCTTATAAAATGTGGGGGTTTTGCCAGGAGGTGTAGATTGGGTGCAGGTATATGCTGTAAAAATTTTATCACCAAATTTATATCCCTTGGCTAAAAAAAAATTAAAAAAACCATAAAATTTTGGTGTGAAATCTGGTGCAGACAATTTCAACACCAAATGTGCACCTCCTGGCAGAAAACTGCAGCATAAATCACAGCAAAATCCATCGTAAAAAAAAAATGCTTCAAACGACCACGTTTTGTTTTTTTTTTGCCAGGAGGTGTAGATTAGGTGCAGCAATAAAGTGTAAAATTTCCATCACTAAATTTGCATTCCCTTGGCCCAAAAATGCAAAAAAAAGGTTTTTTTTTCTGCCAGGAGATTCAAATTTGGTGCTGAAATCTAGTGCAGACGATTTCAAAACCAAATGTGCAACTCCTGGCAGCAAGTGTCAAAAACCGCGGTAAAAAAATGTGTCAAAAACCTGCGGTTTGTTTGCCAGCAGGTGTAGATTGGGTGCAGGAATATGGTGTAAAAATGTTAGCACCAAATCTGCATCTCTTGGCAAAAAAGGTTTTCTGCTAAGAGATGCACGTCTGTGAACTCAGTGACCTCCACCTGAGGTCAGGTTACCTGTAATCACAGGTGAAGGACCGTGGAAACCTCCAGTTGTGACTGCAAATGACCTGAGTGACGTCACCGCTCATTGCACAGCTCAATCATTCTCTGGAGCTCACAGCGAGCGATTGTGGTCTATCGCCGTTCGCTGTGATATTCAGATGCAGCAAAGCTGAATCACTATGGAATCTCATGTGGATTACTTCGGACCTGCAGGGCCAGCGTCTACCTCTATTAAGAGGTGTTATTTGTGCTCTGTTCCAGTGCAGCTCCACTGATGAGTGTATAACAAAACGTGTAGGAAGACTGCAGCACGGCATGCATAATAGCTCCCCCTTGGAGATCCAGCAATTGTGATACAAACATCCTCGCCGGATCATCATGTAGCACCGGTGAGATTGTTCTAATATTATTTAGACGCCTCATGTAATGGGTGTTAGTGATTTATATTGCACCCCTTTTCATTTTACATAGAGGTACCAAATTTATTGGTTAATAATTTAGTCCTGACATCCTGGTTTTTATTCACCTTCTAGACTTACTGTTACCATTTCATCCTGATATTTGCTTGCACCCTAGAGGCACCATTGTTGCCTGATTGGCTAGCTGGGATCAATACTACATTGCCTCACTATATCAGGGTGACAGCTTTTTGTGTTTTGTTTTGTCTGTTCCCCCATATTTTAATGAATTATTAAAAGTTAACCTCCCCAGCCTGAGAATACAGCCACAGCTGTCAGCTTTATCTTTGCTGGGTATGAAAGCTGGGGGGAACCGTACGTCGTTTTTTTTTTTTGTTTTTTTTAAATTATTTATTTAAACAATTAAAAACAAAACAAAAAAAACCCCCGCATGCGGTCTCTCTTAGGCCAGAGTCAAGTCACACTTGCGATTCTCGTATTGCATCACCCAGCACGGTTGTACACTCCCCTGACAGGAGTGGGTCGGCTGCATGTAGTTCTATGCAGCTACACGCTCATGACTGGGGAGCGTGGGGCTGTGCTGGGTGATGCGATGCGAGGCCATGCACGAGTGTAACTCCGACCTTACAGTGCTCTCACAAAAACTGTATGACTCACAGGAGTATCAAATCGCATCACCCGGCAGCGCCGCACAGTCTCTGGACACAAGCGTGTAGCTGCATAGAACTACATGAGTCTTGCATCGCATCACCTGGCAGCCACACATTCTCCAGTCACGAGTGTGCAGCTACATAGAAATACATGCAGATGCACGCTGCAGTCAAGAGAGTGTGCAGCTGCGCCAGGTGATGCGATGCGAGACTTGTGCAAGTGTATGACTCCAGACTTATTTTGATACACAGCCATGATAAAACCCGACAGCTGGGGGGCTGCAGCCATGACCTTTGTGTGTGCCGGTATCAGAATACAGGGACCCTGCGCCAATTGTTTTATTTATTCATTTATTTTTATACCACGATACTGAGCCACAGACAATTGCACTGCTTTTTCCGCCCATCAGCCATCCTGGTGCCTGTGAATGGTTGCAGTCAGCTGACAAGCTGCCACTCAGGGTGGGAGCACGTCTAACTGCAACCAATTACATGCACCGGTGGGGGGGAAAGCAGTGAATATTCAATGAGGGTTAATTGTGGCCCCGGAGGGAAAAGTGTGACATGGAAGTAGCTTGTCGCCATGACGGATGTTTAGTGAGTACACTGCACGTGCTCCTACCCCTATATCCCTTCCACCAACATTTTTAATCTCCGGATTATGGTTCCCATAGACTTATGTGGGTACGGGATTCCCGACCGGATTTGGGGTTTTTTAAAAATTCAGCAGGGACCCACCGGTCCCGGTTTTCTGTGAGTTCAATCAGCTCTAGTAGAGATAAATAATTTTCAATATAGCTAAATACATATTTAATAAAATGTGTGAGATAATTGATATGGATACTATTCATTATGTGACTTAGCATCAGAAGCTGCCACAATGGAAGGCTAAATGGGTTTCAAGGTCCTACAGAAGGCTGGTCATGGATACTCGGCTTTCCATTCAATAAGGATTTGGATTTAACAGGTGTAGCCGCCTGTGACGGACGTACAGCCGTAGCCTCATGCAGCCCTAGGCTCAAGCTACACAGAAAAATCCAATTTTCTTTCCCCATTAGTTATTTATTTATTTTTATAACTGAAGACGAAGAGAGATTGTACTTACTCAATTGCTGCTGAAAGGTTCAAAAATGTATCTTTTCAGACATGTTTTGTTTGATATTTTCTTTCAGTACATACATTTTATTTTTCTTGCGGTTTACATTAGTGTTATTCATCTAATCTGCTTATCCCCTTCCTGTAATGTGACTTAATTCTACTATATGTCACAAACATTAGGTGATTTCTGCACCATACCATTAAATTTAGAATTTGCCAGCATCTTTCAGGCGCACATTCATTTGAACAGCGCGGCGACAGGACTGAGGTGGAGGAGCGCTCCTCAGCCCCACACCAACATACTGTCATCACCAAGGAGAAGAAGAGGACACACATGCACTGGTAAGCGCTACAGTAGGAGCTGAAGATAACATGTAGAATAAGTTTAGATGAGGGGGGCTGTGGTGGGAGAGGAGCAGTATTACTTTACAAGGGACATTATGGGGCAGTGGAGGACATTATGGAACAAATTGGGCCATTATAGGGCAATGGGGGACATTATAAAGCAAACTGGGACATTATGGGGCAATGAGTGACATTATTTAGCAAATTAGGACATATGAGGCAGTGGGGGACATTATAGAGTAAACTGGAACATTGTGGGGCAATGAGGGACATTATGACATAAATTGGGACATTAAGGGGAAATGAGGGACATTATGAAGCAAATTGGGACATTATGGGTACAGTTGAGCGAACCTTAGTTTCGAGACTCAGGGTTCAAGCTTGGAAAATGACGTGAAAATCACCATGGTTAGTCAAGCACTGGACTCCTGTCTGAGTGATGCCGTACATTGTGCACGTTGATGTTAGTGTATGATCGACTTAAATTTGGCTTACATTCAGTGTTCTAAGATGTCTTTTTCACAAAGAATAAAACAAAAAACACACCACACACCCACCTCCGTAAATGTTTTACTTTTGGCCCATAAATCATATTGATGTACTACAGAAGTTTCCTCTCTTACAGCAGAGCGGCTTTCATACCACCTTTCTGCTCTACGACCATCTAATTTTTTTCTTTAGCAGAAAACAATATGTTGAGGGCCTTGAACTGGCTTTCTGATTTCTAGGCAGCAGTAAAAGGTGCAGCCCTACTTGAGTTTATGACTGCTGAATCACACTGAGTCTTCTCTTACTGGCACATCTATCAATTGACTTTCTGTATTATTTACAGACAACTACTCCTATGTGTTATCTTCAGCATTACAGTTGTACACACACTCTGTCTGGGGTAGTGCCCTAATATTTTAGCACTTTTTCTATCCATCTCCTCTCTATAGTGTCACGCTCCCCGGGTCCTTGGCTCCCCTCCCCGTGTCCTCCGCTCCGCTCCCCGGGTCCTCAGCCCCGCTCCCCGGCTCACCTGCCACGCTCCCCGGGTCCTTGGCTCCGGTGCCCGTCCTTCCCAGGCCCCCTGGTCTCCGATCGCGGCGCCCGACGGCCTCCCAGGCCCTGGCCGGCTCCCCTGCGTCCTCTTCTCAGCCTCCTTCCCTGGCTTCTGGCACCCGGGCTGCGCGCATGCGCATTAGGGCGCGCGCGCGGTCACTGACCCTTTCTTAAAGGGCCAGCGTCCATTAACAGGAAATGAGGCTGAACAGGTACAGGGTATATAGGGGTGTATTGTCCAAGAGGGCGGGGCCTGATCTTCGTGTTTTCCAAGCTAGGAGTCAGGTCTCCTTGTGTCGTCTTGCCATACTCACGTATCTCTCTTCTAGAGCTGATCCTGCCTCGCCATCCGGTCCTGCTGAATCCCGAACCCCGCACGCTGTCCGTCTGCCATCTGACAGTCCGTACCATCTCGGATCCCTGCGGTGACCCGTCATCTCGCTCCAAAGGTTCCGGACCCCGCCTGACATCACCTCGGCTTCCGAACCTGAGCTACGTCACCCGGACTACCATCTGTGACTCCGCGGTCCCAGGGACTCCTTCGTTACACTCACTGGCACGGACTGTTCTACTGCCCATAGTGCTTCAGCTACCGGACTCCTTACCACCATCTTAGAGTTCGGCCCAGTGGATCCACCTCCTGGGTCTGCCCGACCGCCTGGCCCTGACATATAGCCTGTAGCACCATAAAAAAAAGTCTCCTGCATTTCCTGCCTCAACTTTTATAGTGGCTCTGATAGTCCTTCCTCATTGGCTATATTATACCATGCAATGTGATTGATGCAAGGCATTATGAGGAAGCCTCTCTGGCCAAGCCTGAGGTCTATGGCTAATGCAATCTTCAGAAATGTGTAAAATAGTGTTAAGTGAATAGCAAATAATTCAAATTTGCCAGGATTTCATAAGGTACTGTCACACATAACGAGATCGCTAGCGAGATCGCAGATGAGTCACCGTTTTGGTGACGCAGTAGCGATCCCGTTAGCGATCTCGTTATGTGTGACACCTACCAGCGATCAGGCCCCTGCTGTGAGATCGCTAGTCGTTGCCGAATGGTCCAGATCATTTTCTTCAAAGGTGATCCCCTGCTGGGCAGGACACATCGCTGTGTTTGACACTGTGTGACAGGGTCACAGTGACTGCTGAGATCGTTATACAGGTTGCTACTGCGACCTGTATTGTTCCTGAATCGCTGGTAAGATCTGACTGTGTGACATCTCACCTGCGATCTCCCAGCGACTTACCTGCGATCCTTATCAGGTCGCATCGTTTTCGGGATCGCTGGTAAGTTGTTGTGTGTGACTGGGCCTTTACAATTCAATATGAAGTCAATTTACATCGACTCTATTTGCTTATCTCTAATTATGGTATTTTGTAAGGATTGTCTGGGCCCAAGAGCTCCAAGAGACAGGGCCTAATACACTGCCTGTTAGTGTAACACTGATAGGCATAGTACATTGTAATGCCGAATTATTGTACTATATAATAAACAACCACCAGACTCTGCCACTATATAGTTCGAACATTTCACTACCTGATTTCTACATTTCCTCTTAACTGAGATCTCAACTATTATTATAGGTGACTTCAATACCACTTATGACACTTCCCATTCAACTGCATTCAAACTCTTATCACTTAGTTCCTCCTTTGGCCATTCATAATGAGGCCTCCCAGAGGAATACACTAGACATTATTTTCATCCACCTCCATTTACGATCTAACCACAATCTACTTACATATCCTTCCATTTTCTCTTCACCTGTTCAGAAACTAGCACAAACTCGTAGGAGTCTTGCACTCTTTGACACTTGCTCACCCTTTTACTTCTCTATCATACCTTTATTTACTGATGCAGAAGCCGGAAACTACTTTTCATACTATCACAATTACATTTACTCTCAACTTTATCGCTTTCCTCATACACAATAGAACAAGAAATCAATAAAGAAAAACCTGGTACACCATTTTAGTAAAAAAGCAAAAACAACCTTCAGGGCTTCAGAACAGTGTTGAAAAAACTTACACAAAGGAAGACCTTATGTTACATACGGTATTTGTATTATTAAAAGAATGTTATGTACTGCAAAACTGTTTTAGCAGGGAATGGACCCAGAATTAAGGGCACTTGAAAATATATATTAATATTATAGAAGCAATAAGATATACTCTCTTTATCCAGCACTGTGAAAGCCATAAAATACCAAACTTGATGTATTTTGTTTATTCTACTTTCCAAAATAAGGAATAAAAAGTAATCAAAAAGTCATACACACCTTAAAATGGTACCCATGAAAACCACAACTCATCCCACAAAAAAACAAGCTCTTAAGCAGCCTTCAGCTATTTTGAAAAATATATTTTTATATGCATCTTAAAATTTGGTGACACAAAAATATGTTAAGCAAAAGTAATTCGACAAAGTCATAATGACGCCCAGAATAAAGCTAGGTTATTATTTATATCACACTTCTTAACTATTATGAACTGAGTTTAACAAGAGGCATTGGAGATGCTAAAGAGATTGTCCATAACTAGAAGGGGGGGGGGAAGGACAGACTAAGGCGGGCTTTGCACGCTGCGACATCGGTAACAATGTGTTACCGACGCTGCAGCGATAGTCCCCGCCCCAGGTGCGATATCTTGTGATTGCTGCCGTAGCGAACATTATCGCTATGGCAGCTTCACATGCACTCACCTGTCCTGCGACGTCGCTCTGGCCGGCGATCCGCCTCCTTACTAAGGGGGCGGGTCGTGCGGCATCATAGCGACGTCACATGGCAGGCAGCCAATAGAAGCGGAGGGGCGGAGATAAGCGGGACGTAAACATCCCGCCGACCTCCGTCCATCCGCATAGCCGGCCGGGACGCAGGTAGGAGATGTTCCTCACTCCAGCGGCTTCACACACAGTGATGTGTGCTGCCTGCTGGAAAGAGGAACAACATCGTACCGTCGCAGCAGCGGCATTATGGAAATGTCGGACCCTACTCCGATCATACGATAACGACGCTTTTGCGCTCGTTAATCGTATGTAAAAGGCTTTACACACTACGATGTCGAGAGCGACGCCGGATGTGCGTCACTTTCGATTTGACCTCACCGACATCGCACCTGCGATATCGTAGTGTGCAAAGCCCGCCTAAAACTGATGTATGCCTATGAGACTGTAGGGCCAGGAATTGAGTCCAAGCATGGACAGTATAATACAAAGATGTGAATACAGCCTTGCCGACACATAAGTAAAAGGGGGATGATTGACACGGTTTCAAACAATGAGTCACTTTACGTCAGTAACAGTCTCTTGTTCCTATATTGTGTCACGGGTGACAGACAGTACTGTGGTGTCTGGCTATAGAAGGTCACAGCATTTAGCTGCATAAAATGCTCCCTGATATTCTATTATTTCTGCTTGGTTGTCATCCCTTTCCCTTTAGGACCCTATGGAGTCCCTTTCAGTTGCTTTTCATCAACACTTCCCTTGGTGTCTCTATATATCTTTACTTTCTATCACTTGATGCTGGTGATAGCTCTAACTTCCTACAGATCCTAAGTGCAAGCAGTCGGCTTGCAATCATTTGGGTTACTTTGTTGTATTTTGCAGTCCCTTTCCCTGTATCTACTTTGATAAAGTTGTTTATTATTTTCCCTTGTTTATCCCTGTGTCTCCTTTAGCGCCTAGTGGGGTTGACGAAGAACTCATCCCATCTGCTCCCTACCTAGGGACTAGATCAGAGTCAGCCTAGGGCCCGGTATCCAGCTCGGCGTATAGGCGCGAAACCTATCTAGAGTGGTCAAGGATCCCAGGGACCAGTAGTAGGTTTGGTCAGGGGTCACCATCTTCCCCTTCCCTAGACACAGGGTTTTCCTTCCCTTTCCCCGTTCGATTGGTATTTCCCCATACCTAGTGTGACATATTGGAACTGAAAAAACAGAAAATTACTAAAAATATCTGAAGGATCCCAACCACTAATCCTCAATTTTATTGTAATAGTAATGTATATAAAACAAAAAGCCATTTAAAGTAGAGTATAATAGGGAATGCTCTTGGTCGCCCAAATCACCGATGGTTAAAGTGAACCTGTCATCAGAAATTTAGCTATAAACCTAAAAGTTCCCCCCTCTGCAGCTCCTGGGCTGCATTCTAGGAAGCTTCCTATAGTTTTTGTGGCCCCTTTTATTCCAAAATAAATACTTTACAAACTTGTACCTTTTTGTATGCAAATTTCTTAAATCTTCCATGGGGGCGGGCTGCCTGATGTACGTTGCTGTCCTCCTGCCAATTTACACCGCCCCCGAACGCTGAATTTCAAACCTCAGGACGCCGCCCCTGGGCGCCCGTGGTCCCGCGCATGCGCTGTGCTACTGTAGCGGTGCCGTGCACTGCGTGCACATGTGACCGCTGGTGACGCTTTTGCGCGGGCACCGACTGCTTCGTCCGATCCTCCCATCTATTTCCTGCTGCTGAGCAGAATGGGAAGGAGGTGACGTCCAGTCATCTGGCCAGCGAGCGTTTGCGCAGAACGCTGGAGGAAGAGGGGAAAGTGCGGTCACGAGGTTATGGGCGGCACTTGCTGATGACACTCACAGCGCCGCCCATAACCTCGTGCCCGCGCAAAGTTTCACTAGCGGTCACACGTGCACACAGTGCACGGCACCGCTACAGTAGCACAGCGCATGCGCGGGACCACGGGCGCCCAGGGGCGGCGTCCTGAGGTTTGAAATTCAGCGTTCGGGGGCGGCGTAAATCGGCAGGAGGACAGCAACGTACATGAGGCAGCCCGCCCCTATGGAAGATTTAAGAAATTTGCATACGAAATGGTACAAGTTTGTAAAGTATTTATTTTGGAATAAAAGGGGCCACAAAAACTATAGGAAGCTTCCTAGAATGCAGCCCAGGAGCTGCAGAGGGGGGAACTTTTAGCTTTATAGCTAAATTTCTGATGACAGGTTCCCTTTAACAGTCCTTTTTCTGCATTCTTAGACTAAGTTCCGTTATACATTATCCCTTGATGTCTAGACTTCTTCCATAATTGACAACTAAGAAATAAAAAAATGTGCAAAGTTGCATCATTTTTTATTTTAGATAAAATGGAAGCATTTTTAAACAACTGCTTGTAAAGATGAACTTTCCTTTTAACCATTCGGGTTGATACGTTTATATTTTGAATGAGCGTCTTGTTTACTGCTCAGTGAAACTGGTCATCAAGTGTCAGTATATAAATTAAATGCTGTTAGCTGTCCGGCAACAAGAAATACATGGATACTGTACACACCAGACAATAAGTTATTGACTGAGGAGATGTAAATAAATTGCTAAGGTGTAAAGGTTAATAGCATATAAAAGAACAGGATAAAAGCAGATGTCATTCATTTAGAATCTGCCTTGAAACAACACCGTAACAACTAACACACTGTGCAATATAACCACAGAGTGCTCCAGAGTGGAACTGCTGCACTTTACATCTTTATTTGTTTGATTTACGTCTCCTTTACATCTATTTCCTATTATAACAAGCCATTACATTCACCCACGGGAGCAACACTGAGGGAAGCCATTCATGCACAGCGAGAGCCTGGCTTGCTGACTTCATTCCAAATTATTACACATGATTAACAAGGTTCACTGAGTCCTTCCACAGCTCAGTTACATAGTTTATAAGGTTAAAAAAAAACACAGGGTCACGGAATTCGTGACGCACATCCGGCCTAGTCAGCGACGTCGTTGCGTGTGAAACGCACGAACGATGGTTAACGATCAAAATTACTCACCTACTCGTTGATTAATGACACGTCGATCTAATCCCAAATATCGTTGCTGTTGCAGGACGCAGGTTGTTCGTCGTTCCCGAGGCAGCACACATCGCTATGTGTGACACCGCAGGAATGACGAACATCCCCGTACCTGCGGCCGCCGGCAATGAGAAAGGAAGGAGGTGGGTGGGATGTTATGGCCGCTCATCTCCGCCCCTCCGCTTGTATTGGGCGGCCACTTAGTGTCGCCGCTTTGACGTCGCACAAACCGCCCCCTTAGAAAGGAGGCGGTTCGCTGGCCACAGCGACGTCGCTAGGAAGGTAAGTATGTGTGACGGGTGTTAGCGATGTTGTGTGCCACGGGCAGTGATTTGCCTGTGATGCACAACCGACGGGGGCGGGTGCTTTCACCAGCAACATCGCTAGCGATGTCGCTGCGTGTAAAGCCCGCTTAAGGCCGCCTTCACACATCCGGCTTTCCTCCCATTTGTCAGATCCAGCGCGCTCCCGTACAGTGTATACAGTACAGTGGCTGCGCTGCAACTTCCTGGTGACATGCTCCGGTCACATGACAGCACGTGACCGGAGCTTGTCGTGCAGCCACTGTACTGTATATACTGTACGGGAGCATGCCGTATCCGACAAACGGGAGAAAAGCCGGATGTGTGAAAGCGCCCTAAGAGCTGACAACCAGCATTACTCACAGGCAAAGAGCTTGATGGTTGTTTAGGCTCTAACAAGAGGCAATAGCCGGGCTTGCACCCGGGTCATAGTTGTAGTAGGGGAATAATGAAAAGCAGAACTGCTATAGGAATACTAGACTGAAAAATACAATGGACGATCTAAAAAAAAGTGAAAAACATGAAAATGGTATATGCATAATTGCTATGAATAATAGGAATGAGAGATGTTTAGCCATTGTATTGATCAATGCAAAGGAGCCCCAGGTGAGGTTACACATAAGTTAGAGACCCCAAAAATAGAGATTACCTTGGCGTTTGGTTTTGTGGCTTCTTTTCATTGATCAATACAATGGCTAAACATCTCTCTCATTCCTATTATTCATAGCAATTATGCATATACCATTTTCATGTTTTTCTCTTTTTCAGATAGTCCATTGTATTTTTCAGTCTTGTATTCCCATAGCAGTTCTGCTTTTCATTATTTTCCTATACATTGTAACTGGTGTGCAACTCTTTATCCTATTGTTTAGCTGTATATTTTTGAGTCCTGCACTATCTTCACACCACTGGTCTTCCAGACGTACATTCTTTAATGAATATTCTGCAATGGCTGAGTCAATCACCAGATCTCAACCCCATCAAGATTGCATTTCACATGCTTAAGGCTGGGTTCACATTTCCGTCAATTTGTATCAGTCACAATCCGCGGCTCTGGTAAACAACGGAATCCGTTTGGCGGATTCCGTTGTTTCCCATAGACTTGTATGAGTGGCGGATTGCGACTGATGACCTTACGTTGCATCCGCTGCGCGGCACATCAGTCGTCTTTGGACTGACCGCCGGCGGAAACAACGTAGAATGTAAAGTTTTTTGGGCGTCAAAATTAACGCACCACGCAGGAATCCGTCAAGCTTGTAATGTTTGTCTATGGTGCTGGATTCCGTCGTAATCCGTCTTACAACGGAATCCAGCGCTGGATTCCATCATGCTCTACTGAGCATGCCCAGCATGTTTGGCACACCCACTGGGCTATCTCAAACACAAACGGATCATGACGAATCCGTCAAAAAACGGACACACAGTGGATGTAATGGACGCGACGGATCAGTTTTTTCACAGGATTCCTGCGAACGGAATCCTGTGAAAAACACATCCGTTGCGTCAGTTGACATCTAAAAAACGACGGATCCGTCGCTGACAGACCTGACGGATTTAAAACAACAGAAATGTGAACCTAGCCTTAGGGTGGCTTTACATGCGGTGATATCCGGCCCGATATCGCTAGCATGCGACGCACCCCCATCATTTGTGCGAAACGGGCATATCGCTGCCCGTCGCGCACAAAATCTGGCACCCCCGTCACACATACTTACCTGCATAGCGACGTCGCTGTGACCGGCATACCGCCGCCTTTCTAAGGGGGCGGTCCGTTCGGCGTCACAGCGACGTCACTAAGCGGCCACCAAATGAAAGCGGAGGGGCGGAGATGAGCGGGACGTAACATTCCACCCACCTCCTTCCTTCCGCATTGTGGCCGGAGGCAGGTAAGGAGATGTTCCTCGTTCCTGCGGCGTCACATGTAGCGATGTGCACTGCCGCAGGAACGAGGAACAACTTCGCCCCTGCGACAGCAGCGATAACTGGCAGCGGACCCCCATGTCAACGAGGAGCGATTTTGGACGTTTTTGCAACGATCCAAAATCGCTCCTAGGAGTCACACGCTACGACATCGCTACAGCGGCCGGATGTGCGTCACAAAATCCGTGACCCCAACGAGATCGCTGTAGCGAAATCGTAGCGTGTAAAGCCCGCTTTAGACAAAACTTTAGACAGAAAACCCAGAAACAAGCAACAACTGAAATCAGCTGCAGTAAAGGCCTGATAAAGTTACTCTGTCCAATTTCTTTTGAGCCCCTGAAATGAGGAGGCTTTGTAGAAAAATGGTTGTAATTCCTAAACGTTTCACAGGATATTTTTGTTCAGCCTCTTTAATTAAACCTGAAAGTCTACACTTCAATTGCATCTCAGTTGTTTTATTTTAAATAAAAATAAATTGTAATGCAGAGTCGAAATCGGGAAGATTCGGTCACTGTCCAAATATTTCTGGACCTAACTGTATCCTTGCCCTTTGTGGGAAGCTAGCGTACACATGTTGGACAGATGCACTCTTCACTTATAGAGATAGTCTTCCTTGCTCTCTTCAATGCTAGCAATCATCCTGCTATAATGGCAGTATCCTATTGAATGTGATCTCCAATACTCTGGGACAAACTACAGTGACCACCATACAGGCAGGAGCTTTCTACTGTACTCCTCCGCGGCTCTCTCTATACCTCTGGGGTGGTGAATTACTGTATATGTAGCAAGTAATATTGACCTTCACCACTAACTAGCTATGATGCAAGCTTTTTTGCTGAACTTCACTACTCGCTTCTATCTGGCAGCCTGCCCAACCTTTTATGTGTCCAATGCAGCAAAAACACAGAAAAATAAAGAACAAAAAAAAAAAAAAACAGCAAAAACGCAGCTGGGTTTTTCCACTTATATTACTTTCAAAGGTGAAAAAAAGCTGCAAAAATGCTGAAAGAATTGGCATGCTGCTCTTTCAAGAACGCAGCAAAAACACATCAATTGGCTATTTCAGTTAGGAAAAAAAAAGTAGTTGTGCTTGTGTATAAGATTTCTGGAATGTCATAGGTTGTGCTGGTGCTGTAAAAAGCAGTTTTTATTGTTTTTATTAGCATGTATTTGTATAAAACCAATAAAAAAAACATGCAAAAAAAACACACCAAAAATGCCCTATGTAAACATAGCCTTGCACATAACTTAAAGGAGTTATCCGGCTTCTTTGACATTTTTTTTTTAATTTCCCTATTGGGCTACATTGGGGCAGGTAAGTAGATAGAGACCACTTACCTGCCCTGCTGTCAGCCCCTCTCCCCCAGCTCAGAGCGGTCATGTGACCGCTCCTGCCGCGATTTTGCTGCTTCCGGTCATTTCATGTCAACATGGGCAGGGCCATGTTGACATGCAAATGTGGAACACCATGTCGCCTCCCTGCTGGGTGTCTACAGTCTGATGAGCCCCGCCCCCCTTCCCTGCACCCTCCCACACATTCCCCCGCACCTCTTTTACTCTCCAGTAACCTCCCCCTGCACTGCTGTGGGGTCCGTGACCTGGGGGCGGGGCCTGGCGGCAGCTGCCGTGGTGTCGGCTCCAGCACCGGGCCCCTGCTCAGGATCACACATTCAAATGTACCGGCATCGCACATCACAGATCACCGATGCCGGTACATTTGAAAGTGCTGATGAGAAGCAGCGCAGCGCTGCTTCTCATCACTGTCCCTCCTGCTGTCTGTGCTCTCTTCAGCACAGCGGTGACGTCACTACTGTGCTGATATGTCCAGAGCACAGACAGCTGGCGAACGTGCAGGAGCGACGGGGACCGAGGACGGGTGAGTATGTACTCCACATGTGTTCCCGATGGGGATGGGGATGGGGGATGGTTGCAGAGCCATATGTGTGCGTGTGCAGAGCCATATGTGTGCGTGTGCGTGTGCAGAGCCATATGTGTGCGTGTGCAGAGCCATATGTGTGCGTGTGCGGTGCAGAGCCATATGTGTGTGTGTGCAGAGCCATGTGTGTGCGTATGCGGTGCAGAGCCATATGTGTGCGTGTGCGGTGCAGAGCCATATGTGTGCGTGTGCAGAGCCATGTGTGTGCGTGTACGGTGCAGAGCCATATGTGTGCGTGTGCGGTGCAGAGCCATATGTGTGCGTGTGCAGAGCCATATGTGTGCGTGTGCGGTACAGAGCCATATGTGTGCGTGTGCGGTGCAGAGCCATATGTGTGTGTGTGCGGTGCAGAGCCATATGTGTGCGTGTGCGGTGCAGAGCCATATGTGTGCGTGTGCGGTGCAGAGTCATATGTGTGCATGTGCGGTACAGAGCCATATGTGTGCGTGTGCGGTGCAGAGCCATATGTGTGCGTGTGCAGTGCAGAGCCATATGTGTGTGTGTGCGGTGCAGAGCCATATGTGTGCGTGTGCAGAGCCATATGTGTGCGTGTGCGGTACAGAGTCATATGTGTGCGTGTGCAGTGCAGAGCCATATGTGTGCGTGTGCAGAGCCATATGTGTGTGTGTGCAGTGCAGAGCCATATGTGTGCGTGTGCGGTGCAGAGCCATATGTGTGCGTGTGCGGTGCAGAGCCATATGTGTGCGTGTGCGGTGCAGAGCCATATGTGTGCGTGTGCGGTGCAGAGCCATATGTGTGCGTGTGCGGTGCAGAGCCATATGTGTGCGTGTGCGGTACAGAGCTATATGTGTGCAGTACAGAGCCATATGTGTGCGGTGCAGAGCATACGTGTGCGGTGCAGAGCCATATGTGTGCGTGTGCGGTGCAGAGCCCGATGTGGGGCTGTTATTTGCAATGCTGTAGTGATACCAGGTCAGGTGCTGGGGCAGAATATACTGACAGGGAATGTGTGTGCAGGGGGCGGGCAGGGGGCGAGGCTGGACACTGGGGTGAGGCTGGACACTGGGGTGAGGCTGGACACTGAGGCTGGGCGGTGACAGCTCTGACTGAGGTTCAGCACAGGAAGTGGTCATGTTTGCTGGATCTGAATTTAAACAAGAGCTGCAGAGAATAAAGGGATAATTCAAGAGGAACAAAAGTTAGAAAACAAAAAATAACAATGTAGGTGTGATTTATATGACAATACAGCACAGATAAACTCAAAAATTTTTGTTAAGCTAATGTCGGACAACTCCTTTAATAGTTACAGGAGTGAGGGCCCTGCTTGCAATTTATAAGGAAATTCAGGGACACGATAGGTGCTTGTCATGTTTGGTCCAGCTATCATTACAAGAAATAGGGCACTTTAAAAGAGCCGCACGATCTGGACATCAGCCAATATCTCAGTGCAGTTACCACGTGCTATTGGGCGTATGAAGGATGTGGACACAAATGAAAAGGAAGGAGAAGGAGATTTTGATTAAAATTAAGAAAGAGGGAACAGGGAAGAATTAGGTTAGTGAGTTGAGGTTACAGGCTTGTCTAAAGGGATGTGTTTTTAAAGCATGTTTAGAAAGGGGCTAAATATTAGATGGATCGCCTGGGGTAGTGCACTCCAGAAAACTGGTGCAGCATGAGAGCATTATTGTAGACGGAGGTGCGAGGTTTGGATTATGGATAATGTTGGTCTTAGATCAGTTGAGGAACAGAGAGCATAGGTAGGGCAATAGAGATGAGGGAGAAGATAATTAGGTGGTACAGGATTCTGGAGAGTTTGGCACGTAAGAGAGTTTGATTTGTATAATGGGTGACCAGTGCAATGACTAGCACAAGGTGGAGGCATCGGTGAAGTGGCTGGATTCAGCTAGGACCCTAGTTGAAGCATTTAGGATGGACTGAAGAGAAGAAAGTCTGGTTAAAGGGAGACCGAACAGTAGAGGAACTGCAATGGTCGAGATGAGAATGAATAAGGGTACTTTCACACTTGCGTTCAGCGGAGTCCGTCACTATGGAGAATAGCGCAGTCCGTTAACGCAATTATTCTCCATAGACTTGTATGGACGACGCACTGTAACGCAAGTGTCAGTGTTGCATCCGCTGGACGACGCAGCGTCGTTATTTTGACGCTGCGCCGGGCGGGAGGAACGCAGCATGTAACTTTTTTTGAGCAGCGCAATTTGTTGGATTACACTGCGCATGCCCTCTCTGGCTCCCTGCACCCGTAACCAAGATAAATATCGGGTAACCAAGCAAAGTGCTTTGCCGATATTTACGCTCGCTACGTGTGCAGGAAGCCCGACACTTCCCCGCTTGGCTCCGCCCCTCCCGCACTCCACTCCGCATGTATGTACATACATACACACACACACACATACACACACACACATACACATATGCACACACACATACGCACACTCACCTGTCCTCAGCGCCATGGCCCCGCTCGGCTCCACCCACTCCTCATTCCACCCCCGCACACATTTTCGGCGGCCGAGCGATCAGCTGATCACCTGGCGGCCGGCTACGGGGAGCGATCAGCTGATCACCCGGCGACCGGCTGCTGTGAGCGATCAGCTGATCACCCGGCGGACGGCTACTTGGAGCAATCAGCTGATCACCCGACGACCGGCTACTGGGAGCGATCAGCTGATCACCCGGCGACCGGCTACTGGGAGCGATCAGCTGATCACCCGGCAACCGGCTACTTGGAGCGATCAGCTGATCACCTGGCGGCTGGCTACTGGGAGCGATCAGCTGATCACCCAGCGGCTGGCTGCTGTGAGCGATCAGCTGATCGTTCACAATAGTCTGCCGCCGGTAAACTGTAAAAAAAAAAATCAAAACGGATTCCGTTGTTTTGCAGCATCCGTTGTGCCACTATATGCAACACATCCGTTGCATCCGTCACACAACGCAATGCGACGGATACCGTTCATCGCAAGTGTGAAACTAGCCTAAGAGTGACAATATGAGTTTTTGCCATTTTAAAAAGTAAACAAATAGGTGAGGTAACATGAGCAAAAAAGCAATTGGATCAGAGACGTGTCTAAGGGGTCAAGTGGAGCATTTGTCCTAGGTGCAGCCAGCACGGGGGCGGTTGGAGGTGTCTCTCCATTGGATGCAATTTGCATCCCTCCTAGTGGGAGTCAAACATTGTCTGAGTCGGCTGTCAAGCTGACAGCCTACTCAGAGAAAGTAAAGTGCACCAGATCTCAGTAATCAATTGTATTTGCATCTTTCAGGAACGAGTACATTGAAGCCCTGACCGCTGGCACTTTTGGGTCAGGGCGACATCAGCAGTGTGATCAGGTCAGCTGAGCTCACTGCTGACTTCACTCCTCGGAACTGCACAGGCAGCACAAGTGTGGTGAGTGCTCCAATGGAGCTGAAGACAGAGAAAATGTATTGTAATTAGGGGAAGGCAGAAATAAATTTGAGTACACAGTATGGGGAGAGAGGGTGGAGAAATATATACGGCTAGAGTGTGGATAGCAAACTGGGAAAGAAATTTGACAACACAGTACGGGAAGCGAGGGAGGGAAGTTTAAAGATACAGTTTGAGGAGTAACAGAGGGAATTTGAGCACACAGTATGGGGAGAGAGAGGCATGGGTGCGGATACAGTATGGGAGCTATTTTGAGTACATAGTATAAGAAGCAAGGATGGGGGAAGTAATATGGACCCCGCATGGGGAGCAAACGGGGTAAGAAATTTGAGGACACAGTTTGGAAAGTGAGGGAGATAAATTTGAAAACACAGTATGAGGAGGGAGGGGGATGAGTGGGGAGATAGGAGACAGTATGGGATGAGAAAAATGTGAGGGGGACCCAATAGAGACTGGGTAGTGTGGTGAGTGTGATAAGGAGGGGGGAGTGTGATAAGTGGGCACAGTGAAGAGACTGGTAAGTATAGGGGGACACAATGTGAGAGAGCAGTGTGCAGATGGGGCCCAGTATGGAAAGGAGAGGGGAGCATGGAGGGTATGTACCATAAAAGGGACAGTGTGAGGGGCAAATTTTGTGCAGGGAACACAGTGAGGGGCAATTATTTAATCAAGCGAACAGCGTAGAACAGATATTGTCACTCAGGAGCATTATAAACACACTGCTATTTTTAAGGGTATCGTGTCAGGATATGCTGAACAAAACCATAAAGATGGAAGTCTGAAGAGTAGAGCTGTGAATATGAAAAGTCATCATGGTGTCTGGACAATAAGAAGAGAAAGAGAATGACTCCAAATAAGATACAACATCATCTATAAGGTACCTGAATGTAAATTATTTGTGATGCTGATTAATTCTCATCAGTGTTGCGGTTCCTCTATGGTCTGCAGTCTGGTGACGACTGATAGCAACAACTCCTTACCATTGTTAAGAACATACTAGGAGTTGTAGGTACATGCAATACAAATGTATATAAGTTTGACCTGACATTACAGTTGCTGTACCATGTACTGTTGGTGATTCTTGTGATGTATTTCTGCACTGATGAGGGTTACATTTTTACTTGTTTGTTTATTTAGCATCTGTATGATTAAGACCTGGGAGGGTCGAAATGTCACAGGATGACTCGCCTATTTTTTCCTTCTTGTTTTCCATACATTGAATAAATATAAACAGCATTTCAAAAAGAGAGAGTCGGGTGAATTTTCTTCTTACACTAGGTTTCTGCCTATATATGCACATAGTCAAGGGCAGGTCAGCCACTGTCAGTGGGCGGAGGCAAGGCGCCGGGGACCTGCCTGTCTGACTAGTCTGCTGTGTGATTCAGTCCCCAGTCAGCTATAAAAGTATGTCTTTATCTGAAATGCTGCAGCTTTTTCAGAGTCAATCATTACTGGCTGAAATAATACAGGCCAATGGCTGATACATGGCGCCCACAAATTGGGCAGCATGAGTCAGCTGTTAGGTTCCCATTGTGTGTTATATAAGGTGCATTTGTGAAGTGTGGCCTTAAACAAGATAATAAATAATCCTTTAGAGTTTTAAATTATTAATTTTTTTTTTAGATAGTAATTTAAATATTTACCAGTTGCTAACTGTATTAGAAAAAAAATATGTATATTTGTATAGACTGGGGCTTCTCAAACTTTTACTGGTGGAGTCTCACCATGTGTTGAGGAAGTCCATGGCAAAATTACAAATATTGCTCAATTTACCTTTTCTTTTCATCAAACTCTAGAACGTTAAATTTGTAGAAAATGAGTTAATTGTGTCACTAAACCAGGAAATGCTGTACTTAGAAAAATCTGTGAGGAATATGATCAACTCAATAAGAACAGCTTCCACAGCTGGGCCTCAACAACAACTGGTGAAGTCTCCTCACAGTTTGAGAAGCATGGGTATATGCTAAATGAGAAGGATAAAAGATAAGTTTATAACGATTGCAGATTTTAATCCACTGTTCGGAAGCTGAAGTTCTGCAGCGATTAGCAGAGCAACTAATTAGGTTTAACTCTAAAAAAGCCTCCACTTATATTCAAATTTACAAGTAATTTAAAAAAGGGCTTAAACGTTCATTATCGTCTTAGTTACAAAAGTGCCAAAATCATATCTTTAAATCACTAAAATATTAGTCTCAGCAAAGCTGTTTCTACAGAATTATCATAACAGCCCCAAATATTAACAAAACATTTTTTGCAATAGTCATTAAAGGCAACCTGTCAGCTAGTTTTCCCAATATATACTAAAGCCACCACCTTCAACTCCTCATATATGGCAGTCTAGCAATTTGATATAAGCCCCAACTCCCCCTACGTATCCAAACAATCCCTTTTATAATTCTCCCCATTAACATACTTCGCTGTCCAGTGGGGCCTGTATGGTAGTTGCCTGACACGTCCTTTAGACCAACTCTTGACTTGATTGATGGGAATGACTAAATCCCACATCATCGACACAGCGCTGCAAATCTTGTGCCTGCTCATTGAAGCACATGCCTCTGCACGTGCACTTTATTTTGCAAAACTGAAATGAGTATGTGCCTGCAGTAGAAGAGCAAAAAGTGCAAGCACAGGCCTGTGCTTCATCTGCTCAGGTGCGAGATTTACAGTACTGTGTGGATTACTTAGGATGCATCACCACTAGTGATGGGCGAACCCGAACTGTAAAGTTCGGGGTCGTACACGATCCTGAACACGAGCTTTCCTGGGAAGTTCGGGTCCAGTGGCTGTAAAAACAAGCACATTATTAAAAGACATGATTATATTTACAGGTCCTGCGACGCGTCCTGCAGACTGTCTCTCGGTCATTTCTGCGTACGATCATTGCTGTGCCTCTGGGTAACCACCACTGACTACAGGACCTTCCATGACGTCATAGCCATGTAACCAGTCTGGTGTACAGATATTGGCTTACAGACTAGTCACATGAATATGACCTCATGGAAGGTCCTGTAAGTCAGTAGTGGTTACCCGGGGGCACAGCAATGATCGGACCTGGAAGTAGAAGCGGCAAGTATAATGACAATGTTTAATATTACCTATATTCTTTATTTTACATCCCCCCCAGACACATCTCATAATTGTAAAGTCCCCAAGTTCGGTGTTCTGACGCAAATTCGCGTTATCTCAGAACCCGAACTCGAACTTTACAAAACGTTCGGGTGAGACTCCCGAACATGAACATCGGGGGGTTCTCCCATCATTAATCACCACATCAATTAAGCCAGAGGCTGTACAGCATGAGTTTGGTGCTTATACATAGATTGCTGGACTGCAATACAAGATGGATTAAAAGTGGTGGCTTCAGCTCATATTGGTAAAATCTGCTGACAGGTTCCCTTTAAATGTAATATATTAAAAATAGAGATGAATTAGTCAATTAAATACAAAAAAAAAATTGTGTGAAATTGAATGACATTTGCTTAGCATGCCAAATTCAAACAATTTGCAAATCCAATTGAGCAAAACGCCCAAAAAACCCACACCACTATTTTAAACATTTGAGAAGATTGGATCAGCCCTTAAGGCTTTCCCATAATGTGTTGCAGCTGTCACCTTAGATTATAATAGCACAGCCAATTAGGAGAAACAATCATAGCCTACATAAAAGTCAAGGCAGGGAATGAAGCAACCAATTTTGGAATGACTCAGTATAGGTAGAAGGCATCAGAACTCATAATGTAGAGACTATGAAAGGAAGGCAAAGACCTATATCATTGAACAAATGTTCCAGACTGTAATATGTTGAAAACAATAAAGAGAGTTACATCGAGGGAGATAGATCAGAGAAATCCCAGCAGCAGAGCAAGTATGACTGACCAGTGCAATAGTGACATTGGATGGGCAACTTGTCCTGCTGCATGTGAATTACATATTTTGCTTTCCAATTTTTATGCACTTGAAAGCAACAGCCAGCCTCAATAATTTTCAAAGAAAAAGTAATCAGAATTCTGAGTAAGCCAGGGACAACGACTATACTGAAATCTTGCATTTCTTCTGCAATCCTTTATGTTAAGGAAAAAACTAACTGTAATTTAAAGATTCAAAAGAAAATTAATAAAAAAACACAGAAATTTATCTGTGATGGTCAACCTCAAAGTTGTGAGTGTCAAAAAAATTTTTTTTTTTTTTTGCACACCTGTATTTAGAGTTAAATTTCCCATCCACACAGGTCACCCCAATGGAGCACTCTGCTGCAGTTGCTGGCTTTTTGGACGTGTAACTAAAGGCCGCTTTACACGCAACGACATCGCTAACGAGATGTCATTGGGGTCACGGAATTCGTGATGCACATCCGGCCTCGTTAGAGAAGTCGTTGCGTGTTAAACGCAGGAACGACCGTTAACGATCAAAATTACTCATCTTATCGTTGATCGTTGACGCGTCGTTCTAATCCCAAATCTCGTTGCTTGTGCAGGACGAAGGTTGTTCGTCATTCCTGCGGCAGCACACATCGCTATGTGTGACACCGCAGAAACGAGGAACATCACCGTACCTGCGGTTGCCGGCAATGAGGAAGGAAGTAGGTGGAGGTGGGTGGGATATTCCCCCCGCTCATCTCCACCCCTCCGCTTCTATTGGATGGCTGCCATGTAACGTCACTGTGACGCCGCACGAACCGCCCCCTTAGAAAGGAGGCGGTTCGCCAGTCACAGCGACATTGCAGGGAAGGTACAGTCATATGTAAAAGTTTGGGCACCCCTATTAATGTTAACCTTTTTTCTTTATAACAATTTGGGTTTTTGCAACAGCTATTTCAGTTTCATATATATATAATACAACATAGAATATAACCTTCTAATGCTTGCACTATACAGTCTGGCTACTTTTATTTATTGCAATAGAAAGCAATAAAGATATTTTATGTATGTGTGTGTGTGTGTGTGTATATATATGTATATGTATGTGTGTATTTATATACAGTCATATGAAAAAGTTTGGGCACCCCTATTAATGTTAACCTTTTTTCTTTATAACAATTTGGGTTTTTGCAACAGCTATTTCAGTTTCGTATATCTAATAACTGATGGACTCAGTAATATTTCTGAATTGAAATGAGGTTTATTGTACTAACAGAAAATGCGCAATCTGCATTTAAACTAAATTTGACAGGGGCATAAGTATGGGCACCCTGATCAATTTCTTGATTTGAACACTCCTAACTACTTTTTACTGACTTACTGAAGCACTAAATTGGTTTTGTAACCTCATTGAGCTTTGAACTTCATAGGCAGGTGTATCCAATCATGAGAAAAGGTATTTAAGGTGGCCACTTGCAAGTAGTTCTCCTATTTGAATTTCCTATGAAGAGTGGCATCATGGGCTCCTCAAAACAACTCTCAAATGATCTGAAAACAAAGATTATTCAACATAGTTGTTCAGGGGAAGGATACAAAAAGTTGTCTCAGAGATTTAAACTGTCAGTTTCCACGGTGAGGAACATACTAAGGAAATGGAAGAACACAGGTACAGTTCTTGTCAAGCCCAGAAGTGGCAGACCAAGAAAAATATCAGAAAGGCAGAGAAAAAGAATGGTGAGAACAATCAAGGACAATCCACAGACCACCTCCAAAGACCTGCAGCATCATCTTGCTGCAGATGGTGACACTGTGCATCGGTCAACAATACAGCGCACGTTGCACAAGGAAAAGCTGTATGGGAGAGTGATGCGAAAGAAGCCGTTTCTGCAAGAACGCCACAAACAGAGTCACCTGAGGTATGCAAAAGCACATTTGGACAAGCCAGTTAAATTTCGGAAAAAGGTCCTGTGGACTGATGAAACAAAGATTGAGTTTGTTGGTCATACAAAAAGCCGTTATGCATGGAGGCAAAAAAACACGGCATTCCAAGAAAAGCACTTGCTACCCACAGTAAAATTTGGTGGAGGTTCCATCATGCTTTGGGGCTGTGTGGCCAATGCCGGCTCCGGGAATCTTGTTAAAGTTGAGGGTCGCATGGATTCAACTCAGTATCAGCAGATTCTTGACAATAATGTGCAAGAATCAGTGACGAAGTTGAAGTTATGCAGGGGATGGATATTTTAGCAAGACAATGATCCAAAACACCGCTCCAAATCTACTCAGGCATTCATGCAGAGGAACAATTACAATGTTCTGGAATGACCATCCCAGTCCCCAGACCTGAATATCATTGAACATCTGTGGGATGATTTGAAGCGGGCTGTCCATGCTCGGCGACCATCAAACTTAACTGAACTGGAATTGTTTTGTAAACAGGAATGGTCAAAAATACCTTCATCCAGGATCCAGGAACTCATTAAAAGCTACAGGAAGCGACTAGAGGCTGTGATTTTTGCAAAAGGAGGATCTACAAAATATTAATGTCACTTTTATGTTGAGGTGCCCATACTTATGCACCTGTCAAATTTAGTTTAAATGCAGATTGCACATTTTCTGTTAGTACAATAAATCTCATTTCAATCCAGAAATATTACTCAGTCCATCAGTTATTAGATATATGAAAGTGAAATAGCTGTTGCAAAAACCCAAATTGTTATAAAATAAAAAGGTTAACATTAATAGGGGTGCCCAAACTTTTTCATGTGACTGTAAGGGGCACCTTGCACACTACGACATCGCAGGTGAGATGTCGGTGGGGTCAAATTGAAAGTGACGCACATCCGGCGTCGCAGGCGATATCGTAGTGTGTAAAGCATTTTTGATACGATTAACGAGCGCAAAATCGTCGTAATCGTATCATCGGTGTAGCATCGGTCATTTCCATAATTTGGAAATGACCGATGTTACGATGTTGTTCCTCGTTCCAGCGACAGCACACATCGCTGTGTGTGAAGCCGCAGGAGCGAGGAACATCTCCTACCTGCGTCCTGCGGCTCATGCCAGCTATGCGGAAGGAAGGAGGTGGGCGGGATGTTTACGTCCCGCTCATCTCCGCCCCTCTGCTTCTATTGGCCGCTTGCCGTATGACGTCGCTATGACGCTGCATGACCCGCCCCCTTAATAAGGAGGCGGTTCGCCGGCCAGAGCGACGTTGCAGGGCAGGTGAGTGCATGTGAAGCTGCCGTAGTGATAATGTTCGCTACGGCAGCTATCACTAGATATCGCAGCTGCGACGGGGGCGGGGACTATTGCGCTCGGCATCGCAAGCATCGGCTTGCAATGTCGTAGTGTGCAAAATGCCCCTAAGTCTGTGACGGGTCCTAGCAATGTTGTGCGCCATGGGCAGCAATATGCCCGTGACGCACAACCGACGGGGCAGGTACGGTCGCTAGCAATATCGGTACCGATATCGCAGCGTGTAAAGTGGGCTTAAGACTAAAGGGGGCTTTACACGCTACAACATTGCTAATGCGAACTCGTTGGGGTCACGGAATTGGTGACGCACATCCGGCCGCATTAGCGATGCCGTTGCGTGTGACACCGATGAGCGATTTTGCATCGTTGCAAAAACGTGCAAAATCGCTCATCGGTGACATGGGGGTCCATTCTCAAAAATCGTTACTGCAGCAGAAACGAACGGTTTCAGCAGAACGGTTGTTCCTCGTTCCTGCGGCAGCACACATCGCTCAGTGTGACACCGCAGGAACAAGGAAGCTCTCCTTACCTGCCTCCCGGCCGCTATGCGGAAGGAAGGAGGTGGGCGGGATGTTACGTCCTGCTCAGCTCCGCCCCTCCGCTGCTATTGGGCGGCCACTCAGTGACGTCGCTGTGACGCCGCACGGACCGCACCCTTAGAAAGGAGGCGGTTCGCCGGTCACAGCGACGTCGCCGGGCAGGTAAGTATGTGTGACGGGTCTGGGTGATGTTGTGCGGCACGGGCAGCGATTTGCCCGTGTCGCGCAACAGATGGGGGCGGGTACCCACACTAGCGATATAGGGACCGATATCGCAGTGTGTAAAGCCCGCTTAAGAATTATTGTCAAATACTTTTTGCAGTGAGGAAGGAGGGTGATGATTATCATGATTATTATGATATTAAGAAACCTAGACATTTAACTGTGCATGTATATTTTTGCACACTTGTTTTAATAGCCCAATCTGACACCTGTATATTTCATAACGATATGCGAACTGTTCCTGCATTTGGCATTCAGCATGTGCATTCACCAACCTAGCATTTCTTACTATGTTCTTTTTGACAAGGGTGGAATAATTGGGGTTGAGTTGAAAATAAAGTTAATTATAGTGTTGGAAAAAATATATGGTAAAATGAAAAGAGGCAATAATAATGGATGTGATATTATGAAAGAAAAGCAATCTAGCCACTAAAGCGGGCTTTACACACTACGACATCGCTCAAGTGATCTCGTTGGGGTCACGGAATTTGTGACGCACATCCGTTCGCTTTAGCGATGCCGTTGCGTGTGACACCTATGAGCGGCGCAAAACGTGCAAAATCGCTCATCGGTGACATGGGGGTCCATTCTCAAATATCGTTACTGCAGCAGTAACGAAGTTGTTCCTCGTTCCTGCGGCAGCACACATCGCTCCGTGTGACACCACAGGAACGAGGAACCTCACCTTACCTGCCTCCTGGCCACAATGCGGAAGGAAGGAGGTGGGCGGGATGTTACGTCTCGCTCATCTCCGCCCCTCCGCTTCTATTGGGTTGCGGTTCAGTGACGCTGCTGTGACGTTGCTGTGACGCTCAACGAACCACCCCCTTAGAAAGGAGGCGGTTCGCCGGTAACAGCGATGTCGTAGGGAAGGTAAGTCCGTGTGACGGGTCCGGGCGATGTTGTGCGACACGGGCAGCGATTTTCCCGTGTCGCACAACTGATGGGTGCGGGTACGCACGATGGCGATATCGGTACCGATATCACAGTGTGTAAAGTACCCTTAACATGAGCAAGGCCAACCCAACCCTTCTTCTTGGGGCCCTGGTGTCGTACTGGTGAGCATGACAAGCTTATTTGTTGAATGACTGCTTTACTGTTAGCATCAAGCACAGGCATGTATATTAGATTGCCAAGCTTTTTGACCTTTGCTTTCAAGGTAAAATGCAGGAATTTTTTTGAGCTTCCAAAATAAAGTCAAAATTCATGCATTACCAGGCAAAACAGGGTTGCCTGCTAAATGAAGCTTTACCAAGCAGATGTTTGCGAAACACTCATCTGAGCAAGAGAACCCTCCCTACAAAGTTAGTATTTTCTCACTTGTGCCAGCACTAAGGCAGTAAGTAGCCAAGGAAGCACCAGCAGTGATTATACTATATATGACAGATTGGACAAGATGTTTTCTCAGCAAACAGAGATATGTCATCTGAACAGTCGTTCAGCTGCACCTGGACTGTGCCCTTTCTCCAGCAGATACCAGGAGCCCAACCCTAGGGACCCTTTTGTCCAATGTATTGGATGAGTCTGTCCCAGTCTGCCATGGGCAGCACTGTCCTGTTGACCCTTCAGTGTACTGTCTTTGTCAAAGTGAATCAGGCATGGATCAGTGCAATTTTCTTTCACCTATGGCTTATGCCAATGGCTAGATAGTATGTAAAATCTGCCTGCCTGTTTATTGTGCTTTACACTTTACTACTGCCCCCAAGCCTGGTTTCTCCTGCCTGACCCTCATAATATATCTATATTGTGTTACTGCTGCCACGGCTGCCAGTGCTGGCACCTACCCAACCAGACATCCCCTTGCCTGTCTCTACAGTCTATACTGTGCAGCTGATATTCCCAATAGTCAGTCACACATTTCCTATTTGTCCAATGTCTTCTAAAGCTACACTGATGCTGCAAGGGCTGATAATGATGGCCCTAAATAAGCAAACAACTCATTGCGTGTACCATCATATACTATAATGTACAGTTTCTATCACTGCCATATCCACGGCCATTGATGATACAAAGCAACATACAACTCCTGCTTGTCCATTCTGTTATATACAGTAGCTATATTGTTCTGTTGTTGGTAACGCTACCTTGTACAAGGTAAATGAACATTAAACTTATCCCAAAAAAGCGATCATTTTGCACAGCTTTTTGAGTAGTCATTGCTTCCTCATTTCCCAAATAGGAAATCTCTTGCTGCAACCCAGAAAAAGGATAATTTACAGATATTTTTATTTTTTTTAGCAAACTATTTCTTCATTTTCCAAACTGCAAACCTGTTGTTAATGTCAAAATAAGGATACTTTGAGAGCTTGCTATAAAAACATTGTTTATTCTTCTACAAAACAGCAAACCTGTGGCTGATCCCAAAACAGGGATTATTTTTGTACGACTTAAGACAAAAGGCATTACTTCTACTCTTTCTAAATAGCAAACCTATTACTGCTCCCATAAAAGTGTTACATTTTGTAATACTTTTTCCTTTAATATAGAAACTTTGCTACTCCTCTAACATAACTCCATTTTGGATCCCCGCTAGCCAAAAAGCGAAGGTTTTTCTATGTGCACTGCATGATACGCATCACCATGACAGTCATCTATCCTCCCCCATTAAACATAAAAAGTTTGTTAGTAAATTGTTATTAAACAGGCCTGTGGAAAAACATTCCAATCACTACTGTTAACACGATATAGACAATCAAAATTACTTTTATGGACATATAACATGTGGAAGGTAAGAACTATTTTAATGAAGTCAGGAATTTGTGGAAGTTGATTTTTGATGGTTAGTAGCGATATGAAGATGCACCATAAACAATAGTATGTAAGTTGAAATAAATGACTCTGAAATTATTTGCTTGTATCTGTGCTACAGACCAGCAGTTTGGGATGAACTTTTGGCCATTTGGACCAAAAAGGAATATTTAGCATTTTTCTGCATCCCATTTTTAAAAATAAGAAATAAATTGGTTTATTATGTGGTTAAATGATACATCTGAGCATGTCAATTCCTTCTGTGGTAAAAAGATTTGGCGTATACTTTAAGTCAAACTCCAAGAAACTCTTCATAGTCAGTGAAAGAGAGATACTAGGGTCATGTATTGCACTATGTACCTTTTGATACAAAGGTTCCCTGACAATAAGCCACTGCTTCAGTCACCAGTTATCTATAAGGGACTAAAGCAGTAAAGGGGGCTTTACACGCTACGATATCGTTAATGAATTATCGTCGGGGTCACGTTGTTTGTGACGCACATCCGGCGCCATTAACAATATCGCAGCGTGTGACACTTACCAGCGACCTTAACCGACCTCAAAAGTGGTGAAATTCGTTCACCATGGAGAGGTCGTCCTAAAACTAAAAATCGTTAATGGTTTATTATCGATGTTGTTCGTCGCTCCTGCGGCAGCACACATCGCTGTGTGTGACAACGCAGGAGCGACGAACGTCTCCTTACCTGCCTCCACCGGCAATGCGGAAGGAAGGAGGTGGGCGGGATGTTACGTCCCGCTCATCTCCGCCGCCCGCTTTGATTGGCCGGCCGCTTAGTGACGTCGCGGTGACGCCGCTGTGACCTTGAGGGAGGGATAGTTCGGCAAGTCACAGCGACGTCACCGACCAGGTAAGTGCGTGTGACGCTGCTGCAGCGATAATGTTCGCTGCGGCAGCGATCACACGATATCGCATGCACGACGGGGGCGGGTGCTTTCCACGCTCGATATCGCTAGCAATTGCTAGGAATATCGTAGCGTGTAAAGCCCCCTTAAGTGTTAAGATAATCTGCAGCACTCCTACAGTGGAAACTAAGCATTGCACAGTTCTTATTGAAGTCAAGCAATGCAAAGAAATGTCAGGACAGTTGACTATGAATAAGAGATCCAGAAGGGATACCATCCTGACAATTAAATGTGCATTTTTAGAAAATAAATAAAAATGTACTCTCCTATGCCTACCCAGTTAATTCTCCCTTTTTTTTACCTTTTTTCTTTTCCCCTACTTTTTCTTCTATTTAGATAAAACGAGTGTTGCTATAAATGATGTCTATTTTATGGTGGGAAGATAATCAAGAAACAACACCACTAAGGCCTTGAATTTAATCCATAAGGCTAAATCTGAAGGGCTGCCCCTGATGCTCCTGTCTACTGATGATGAAAAAGCGTTTGACAGAGTTAATTGGATACTCATGGAGGAGGTGCTGCGGGCAGTGGGTTTGGGGAGGATGATGCTCAGGTGGATCTGTCCTCTGTATAGTATCCCAACGGCAGCAGTCAAAGTGAACGGTCTCCTTTCGGATAGATATCCCATTCTTAATGGCACATGGCAGGGCTGCCCCCTCTCGCCCTTGATCTTTATATTGACTTTGGAACCCTTACTTAGCCGAATTAGAGGTAACGTTAACATTTCGGGTCCTAGAGTTACAGATTCTTCTTACAAAATCGCGGCGTACACTGACGATTTACTATTTTTCACTACTAATCCACAGGTCTCCCTCCCCAATCTGCTGAGAGAGTTTGAAACATACTCCTCTCTTTCTATTTTTAGGATCAACATGTCAAAATCTGAGGCCTTTAATATAACTCTACCCCAAAATCAAGTAGTCTCGCTACAGTCCTCGTTCGGGTTTAGGTGGTCTAGCCACTCTCTGAGGTACTTGGGGGTCCAGTTGGCAGCGGGCACTAGTCAATTATTTAAGCTGAACTATCTTCCTCTCCTGCAATCCACTAGAACAGATTGCGCAAACTGGATGAAAGGCTTTTTCACTTGGTTTGGGAGATGTGCAATACTGAAGATGAATATTTCACCTCATGTCTTATATCTTTTTCAGTCCATGCCGATTAGGATCCCAGGTTCCTGCTTCAGGGACCTGGCTTCACTACATACCAAATTCATCTGGGCAAATAAACAAGCGAGGCTCTCCCATTCCCTTCTGTGCAGACCTAAGCGTAGGGGCGAAAATAGAGAAAAACCAGCTCACCCAGAGTAGAGACCACAGAATGCCTGATCGGTGCACGGAAGAGTGGGCAGGATCCCTCTGCAGCAGAGCGTAGTGTAGAAACAAATATCCAGCATCCAGATCAATAGATTTTCTTTAAAATTAAGCTTCCTTTATTCCAAAATTCAGTTAAAAGCAATAATATTCTCCATCATGATGAAGAACGCATCACATGGGCGTGTATATTGAATATTGTATATTATTCAATATACACGCCCATGTGATGCGTTCTTCATCATGATGGAGAATATTATTGCTTTTAACTGAATTTTGGAATAAAGGAAGCTTAATTTTAAAGAAAATCTATTGATTTGGATGCTGGATATTTTTATCTACACTACGCTAAGCGTAGGGGCGGTCTGGGAATTCCTGATCTGAAAAAATATTACTGGGCCACACATATGGTTAAGGTGCTAGATTGATGCCGCCATTCTAAAGGGTGCTTTACATGCTGCGACATTGCTAGCAATTGCTAGCGATGTCGAGCGCGATAGCACCCGCCCCCGTCTTACGTGCGACATGTGGTGATCGCTGGCATAGCAAACATTATCGCTACGGCAGCGTCACACGCACATACCTGTGCAGCGACGTCGCTGTGACCGCCAAACAATCCCTCCTTCAAGGGGGAGGTGCGTTTGGCGTTACAGCGACGTCACTAAGCGGCCGTCCAATAGAAGCGGAGGGGCGGAGATGAGCGGGACGTAACATCCCGCCCACCTCCTTCCTTCCGTATTGCCGGCGGGACGCAGGTAAGGAGATGTTTGTCGTTCCTGCGGTATCACACATAGAAATGTGTGCTGATGCAGGAACGATAAACAACATCGTACCTGCAGCAGCAACGATATTAAGGAAAGGAGCGACGTGTCAACGATCACCATTTTTGGACGATTTTGCGATCGTTGATCGTCGCTCCTTGGTGTCACACGCTGCAATGTCGCCGGATGTGCATCACTAATGACGTGACCCCGACAATATATCGGTAGCGATGTTGCAGCATGTAAAGCACCCTTAAGACGAAGCCATGGGTCGCCCTGGAACAGAGCTTTTTGGAAATACATCTCCCGGCTACCCCTCTGCTTCTGAACTTTTCCCTGGCTGTATGGAGATCTCATCCCACTATTGGCGCTACTTTGGACTTCTGAGGTTCGCAGACTTCTCCTACCAGTGCCTTCTCCCATGTCGCCTATATTGGTGACCCGGATTTCCATCTTGGACTCTCGGACACCGTTTTTCGGAGCTGGGTTCAGGGGGGTAGATTCAGAGCTTGCCATCTGGGAGGAGGGGGGACTGGCCATCTCTTGCGGATATCCGTAGTCTCCTGACGCCGAATCCATTGAGGAGATGGTAAGCTATGCAGTTGAGGCACTTCCTGTGCTCCCTCCCCTGTTTCACGCAGTATGCTGGTCCTCCTACGAGGTACGAAAATTTGTGCCACGGGGAGGGTATGCTACGGCACTCACTCTCTCTGGCATATAATATGTTATCTGATCCTTGGGACTTACCCCCCTGGCTTATTTACTTCAGTGGGAGAGGGATCTAGGGATTGCCCTGTTAGACACAAAGAGTTAAATTTTACTGCTGGCACATAAAACTTCGATTAGTTCTAGACTATTGGAAGCTAATTTTAAACTTCTGGCAAGGTGGTACATTGTCCTGACTAGACTTCATAAGATATTCCCCTCAGTGGACCTTATTTGTTGGAGATGTGGTACGGAGGGTGACTACGTGCATGTTTTCTGGTCCTGCCCTTCTTTGAGGTGGTTTTGGTCAGATGTGGGGGAGGTAATCAGATTGGTGACATGCACGAGTGAGACACTGGGCCCGGGGCTGTTTATCTTACAGTCTTCGAAGTCACTTGCTCCTAAATTTAAGCATTCCTTGCTAAGATTCTTGGTCATGACCGCTAGGTCTTGCATCCCATTTGACTGGAAGTCTACTGCCCCCCCACACTGGCACAGTGGGTCTCAAGGGTCAATGACCTTTTGCATATGGAGGATTTCAAATCTTCTCTCAATGATCGACATGAAGATTTTTACAGGACATGGTTTCTTTGGTTGGAGTTCATTTACTCGGTTGATTACTACCACCCCCCCTCAGTTTACCTCCCCTGCCCCCCCTCCCCCTTTTTTTTTTCCTCTTTCGCTCCCTTCCTCCCCCCCCCCCCCCGTTTGTCTCTCCTGCCCCCCTCTTTCCATTTGACTTCTAATCTCTCTAGGCTTCGCTTCCTCTTTCTCTTTTTCTGTTCTTTTTTCTATTTTTTCTGCATTGGGTTGATTCTAAAATGTTTAAAATTGGGCCAGACTCGATTGGTTGAGAGGCTGGGACTTGTTTATGTGTACTGATTGTCAGGATACATGTTAGGCTATGTGCGCACGTTGCGTAATTACATGCAGTTACGCTGCGCTTTTGACCACATGATCCAGTGACAGTGCCACAGTACATCCAGTACACAGTGCCAGCCTTCCTGCAGAGATGTGAGTGTTGTCCACGGGAAAACGCAGCTGCCCATGCCCACGATTTGGGTTCAGGCTGCTGTGGACTTGCTCTATTCTACGTGGAGAGAACACTCTTGTCTCCGCAGCATAAATTGACATGCTGAGGCTCGGGAAGCCACGCTGCAGGTCAGTTTATGCTGCGGAGAAAAGAAGCCCAGTGGGCAAGAGATTTCTAAAAATCCTTCCACTTTGCTTCTACTGCACAACGCAGCGTTATGGACGCAGGGAAAACACTCTGCGCCCATAACGCTGCAAACCCTGATTGTGGGCGCACAGCCTAAAATGTGTCAATGGATGTCAAACATATATATAACGTCCCACCCCCCCTGCATATTCTAAGCTGGCGCCCTTTAGTGCCTTTCTTGTGGCACTAAAGGGTGCCTAACCTTGTATTTAGCCCAAAAAAAAATAATTAAAATAAATGACGTGAGGTCCCCCCTATTTTTGATAGCCAGTCAGGGTAAAGCAGACAGCTGTAGCCTGCAAACCACAGCTGACAGCTTCATCTTGTCTGGTGATCAATTTGGAGAGCTCCCCAAGCTGTTTTTTTTTTTTTATTTATAAATAATTAAAAAAAAAAAAAACGTGGGGTCCCCCCAAATTAGATCACCAGCCAAGGTGAAGCTGACAGCTGGGGTCTGGTATTCTCAGGATGGGAAGAGCCATGGTTATTGGACTCTTCCCAGTCTAAAAATAGCAGGCCGCAGCCGCCCCAGAAGTGGCGCATCCATTAGATGCCCCAATCCTGGCGCTTCGCCCCAACTCATCCCGTTGCCCTGGTGCGGTGGCAAACGGGGTAATAAATGGGGTTGATACCAGATGTGTAATGTCACCTGGCATCAAGCCCAGCAATTAGTGATGTCACGGCGTCTATTTGATACCAGACATAACTAATTGACAGTAATAGCAAAAAAAATTGACAACAAAAAAATAATTTATTTGAAAAAACACACCCCAAAAGCATATCCTCTTTCACCAATTTATTGAAAAGAAAAGAAAAAAAATTGGGTCTGCAGTATCCATTTTTGACGTCCCACGTCGCCTCTGGACCTTCTAGAATATGGGGGGCACGCTCAGGGAACGTGTCCCCCATTTTCTAGTAGTGCAGACCCTCCATTTGAGGAGAGTGGGTGCAAATAATCTGCACCCACTCTCCTCGGGTCACAGCTGCACAGTGCCGAGCAGCAGCCAGCGCAGCTCACACTGAACACAGGAAGCTGTCAGCTGCTCGGTACATGTGACCGGCGCGCACTGTGAAGGAGGAGGGGGCCGCGGGGGGATCAGCGCTGTGACAGGTACGGGGGTTACCGGGGGACACCGGGCGGAAATAGGGGGTGACCTGGCAGGGCCTGGGGAGCAGTTTTCTGTTGCATGTGTTATTGCACATGCGACAGAAACAGAGGAGCAGGGCGGCCGGTGCGCTGCTGTGCGCGTGGCCATGTTGGATTTTCGGGAGGGGGGTCGGGGCGGGCACTTTGGTGACACCGGGGGCTTTCCTGAACTTTGCCAGGAAGTGAGGTCAACAGGAAACCTCTTGACCTCACTAGCAGGTAAAATGCCTGCGTTCTGTATGCCGATAAAGCATGCGGACCGCAACAAAAATGCAGTGAACTGCGGTGTAGCTGCGTTCTGACCCACATCATTGATTTCAATGGGGGGAGAACGCAGATACAACGCACAAAAGAAGTGACATGCTGCTTCTTTTTCCACACCGATTTTTGGCATCCAGAACGCTGCGTTTAGATACGCAGCGTGTGCATCAATTTATTGTCTTTCTCATAGACTTTGCTGAGGAAGCTGAACGCATGCTATTTGGCACTGAAACGCTGCAGTTCTAAACGCGTTTCCGCGGGAAAGAACGCAACGTGTGCACATAGCCTTAGTGTTTTGTCCCCGATATAGTCTATGCTGCTCCGTGGGGAGCAAAACGTATCCTTTCATGTTACGAGTTTGTCTTTAAAATAAAGAATTTAAAAAAAAAAAAAAGATGTTTATTTGATATATTGTTATTTGTTGAATATTCTAAAATAAAGAATTTACAAAAAAAAAACTTCAGAAGGTGGGATATCACCACCAATATAAACAAGTTTAAAGGGTACCTATCATTTGAAAAAAATTATATGTAAAAGCGACTGTGCTATGTGAGTTTGCGATAAAATAAGGGACAGAAATGAGTGTGTTGTTCTGTTTGTATCTCTTT
Source organism: Anomaloglossus baeobatrachus (assembly GCF_048569485.1). Lineage (NCBI taxonomy): Eukaryota > Metazoa > Chordata > Amphibia > Anura > Aromobatidae > Anomaloglossus > Anomaloglossus baeobatrachus. The sequence goes on along the minus strand of NC_134357.1, from coordinate 136,469,704 downwards.
AAAGTGAACCTGTCAGGTGCACTATGCACCCAGAACCACAAGCAGTTCTGGGTGCATATTGCTAATCCATGCCTAACTGTCCCTGTATACACTAGCATAGATAAAGATATCTTTAGAAAAACTATTTCTAAAGATCTTTTATGATATGCTAATGAGCTATTCCTGTGACCGCAATCGTTCCGCCCCTATCTACCGCACAGCTCAACTATAACAGCATGCTGCTCACGCCAATATAGTTAACGGTAGCGGTAAACTAGGGTGGGCCCCTCAAAGTGAGGGGCTCGGAGTGACCACACACTCTGCCCCCCAGTAGCTACAACACTGATTGCAGTGCAGGTCTCTATGCTGCAATGCATTTCAGCTGGATGTGCGCCCTGGGACATACATCCAGCTGAAGCATGCGCTGGCGTCAGCGGGCCCCCCATCCCCAATCACGACCTCTTTGACCATAATCCTTACGCCCCTGAGTGCACAGTAATTTAGTTGTATTTAACACAATAAACTTTCTCTCTATAAACATAAACTGCTCCTAATGTTCCCCTCACTTCTCATATTAGAGGAGGGCTGGCAACCCCCCCACCACCTTATCTATCAGCAGTTCCTCATCCTCCTTTCCTCATCCCGACTCTCCTTCCAAAGTGTTCACAGCAAGTTGGTGACACTGACACATCAATCTATCTTTTACCAGTTAGCTAAAATAAGATATATGGCAGAAAATGTCACAGCAGCACAGGTTGCAATGCCGGCTGCACTTTCAATATATTGTAATATATTCCATCTAATGCGGGCGTTACACAGGACAATAAATCGTGCGATCGCATAAGCGATCGCACCCACCCCCGTCGTTTGTGCGTCACGGGCAATTAGTTGCCTGTGGCGCACAAAGTCGTTAACCCCCTGTCACACGTACTTACCTCCCGGGCGACGTCACTGTGGGCGGCGAAAATCCGCTTCCTGAAGAGGGAGGGATGTTCGACGTCACAGCGGCCAGCCAATAGAAGCGGAAGGGCGGAGATGAGCTGGATGTAAACATCCCGCCCACCTCCTTCCTTCCGCATTGCCGGCGGGACGCAGGTAAGCTGTGTTCGTCGCTCCCGGGGTGTCACACAGAGCGATGTGTGCTGCCACGGGAGCGACAAACAACCGGTGCGCAGAAGGAAAAACGAGATTATGAAAATGAACGACGTGTCAACAAGCAACGATAAGGTGAGTATTTTGGCTTGTTCACAGTCGTTCGGAGGTGTCACACGGTACGAGATCTCTGACGATGCCGGATGTGCGTCACTAACGACGTGACCCCGACGATATATCGCCAGATATATCGTACCATGTGACGTCGGCATTACTGTTGTTCTGGTCAACAAAATATCCTTTCAGACACCGGACATTACTAAACAAACTTACTGATAAAAGCTGGAAGCTAGAGTGAAGATATAGCATCGCTGGGACGAAGCGCACTCACGACTGCTGGTGCTTCACCTCCAGCCAGCACACTGTCACACACGCGGAGAGTGGAGGGGGCGCAGGCAGCGTTGACCGGCAGCTCCCACTGACAGCGCAAGAACAGCACAGATCTTCTCTGAATGAAAGGTGACGGTTGCTTCTCTGCAGGCCAGGCCCCACAACCCTGCGGGCCCCGTCACGGTGGTGAACTCTGCGACCACGATCTTTACAGCTCTGCTCAGGACCCACCATTTGCTTCTGACATATCACCACAAGATGTCCAAAAGTTTTTTTTTTTTACATGAAAGGTATTCTTTAATCCAAACAATGTTACTGGTTACACAGGCGCTTAGTGGGAACACTTGCAAGTTCCTGTAAAAACTCCAAAGACTTATTTTTTAGCTATGTAGTAAAGTAAGATATTTGCACATACCTTGTGTTTCCTTGAAGAAAGTACAGAATTTTCCTGGAAGGCTTTTAAGCTGATTATTAGTTAGTGAGATTGTGAGGATTTTGTCAGCAACTGCACTTGTGGCTAAATACAATCCGGTTGGGAAAGAGCTCAGTTCACAGTCTGATAAATCTGCAAAAAAAATGATGTAATCAGTTACAGGAAATTATTTCATTTTCATCCCAATTGAATTTTTTTCCATTTAAAATAGTTGTTCATCTGCATGTTTGAACTGATTTATCAAAGACTAAAGGGGGCTTTACACGCTGCGACATCGCTAATGCGGAGTCGTTGGATCACGGAATTTGTGACGCACATCCGGCCGCATTAGCGATGTTGCTGCGTGTGACACCGATGAGCGATTTTGCATCGTTGCAAAAACATGCAAAATCGCTCATCGGTGACATGGGGGTCCATTCTCGATTATCGTTACTGCAGCAGTAACGATGTAGTTCGTCGCTCCTGCGGCAGCACACATCGCTATGTGTGACGCCGCAGGAACAAGGAAGCTCTCCTTACCTGCCTCCCGGCCGCTATGCGGAAGGAAGGAGGTGGGCGGGATGTTACGTCCCGCTCATCTCCGCCCCTCCGCTGCTATTGGGCGGCCGCTCCGTGACGTCGCTGTGACGCCGCACGGACCGCCCCCTTAGAAAGGAGGCGGTTCGCCGGTCACAGCGACGTCGCCGGGCAGGTAAGTATGTGTGACAGGTCTGGGCGATGTTGTGCGGCATGGGCAGCGATTTGCCCGTGTCGCGCAACAGATGGGGGCGGGTACCCACACTAGCGATATCGGGACCGATATCGCAGTGTATAAAGTAGCCTTTAGGCTGGGTTCACACATAGCGACAGCGACAACGACGTCGCTGTTACGTCACCATTTTCTGTGACGTAACAGCGACCTTGTAAGTCGCTGTTATGATCGCTGCTTAGCTGTCAAACACAGCGACGCAGCAGCGATCATAACGTCGCTACATGTGCAGAGAGCAGGGAGCCGCGCACACTGCTTAGCACTGGCTCCTTGCTCTCCTAGCTACAGTACACATCGGGTTAATTACCTGATGTGTACTGCAGCTACATGTGCAGGGAGCAGGGAGCCGGCACTGGCAGCAAGAGCGGCGGAGGCTGGTAACGAAGGTAAATATCGGGTAACCAGGGAAAGGGCTTCCCTTGGTTACCCGATGTTTATCTTGGTTACAGCTTACCGCAGCTGCCAGATGCCGGCTCCTGCTCCCTGCTTGCTTCATTTCGTCGCTCTCTCGCTGTCACACACAGCGATGTGTGCGTCACAGCGGGAGAGCGCCTTTGAAGAAAACGAACCAGGGCTGTGTGTAACAAGCAGCGATCTCACAGCAGGGGCCAGATCGTTGCTCAGTGTCACACACAGCGAGATCGCTAATGAGGTCACTGTTGTGTCACCAAAACCGTGACGTAGCAGCGATTTCGGTAGCGATCTCGCTATGTGTGAAGCACCCCTTAGACTGGTTCACTATTGACTGGTGAATTTACAGTAGAGGCAACGAAGGAGACATAATAATCAAAGTAAACACAATCTAGAAAGATTGTTAAGTAATTGAGCAAATACAAGCTTAATAACCTGACATAAAACAATCTGCACAAGATTATTATTAAGTATATTTTTTTATTTACACACTGATGAGCAAAAGGGTAACAATATTTGGAACTTTTGACTTTTTAGCTCCATATATCACCATTCACTATGGCGTTGAACAAGAGACTACCTTCAATTTATAGACAATTATCTTCACTATCTCATACATAACTTTGATTAGCAACTATTTAGCATATGATTAGTTATGCAGATTCTTGTCATGTCACTGCATTATTAATGATTTGCATCTTGTCGTGCAAAAATATTTTTCTTCCCATAAACTACAAATCACAACCTGTTCTCACATTCCCTAATAACTGTGTGTGATTAGTTTGATTCCTAAAAATAAAGTCACTTGTTTGATTCAAGGAGCATGAAGAAGATCTCTCCCAAGAACAGAGAAACATCATCATCCAGCTCATCGATAGCAGTTGCTTGCGGAAGAAAATTGCGTGCGTGCCATGACAGTTGGAAGAATACGAAAAAAAAAGTCCATCCATCCATTCAAAAGCCACTACTGCATTGAGCATGAGACTGCCTTCATTTTATAGATAATCCTCTTGGCTATGTCATACATGATTTTGACTTGCAACTATTTAGCATATGATTAGTTATGCAGATTCTTGTCATGTCACTCCATTGTTACTGTTTTGCTCCTGCTGTTTGAAAAATATTTTTGTTCCTGTATACTATAAATTACAAACAGTTTTCTCATTCGCTAAAGTTCAGTGTGTTATTAGGTCGATTCACTGATTTGAGTCAAGGAGCAGCTATGACAATTTCCCAAAACAGAAGAACAGGTTCATCGATAGTGTTCTCTTGGCCAAAAAAATTGCCAAACTGCATCATGTGGGTGCTATCACAGTTGGTAGAATACAAAATGAAGTCCGTCCATCCATTCAAAAGCTAAGAGGTGGACATCCAGGCAAAATATCGTAGTCAACAAGTCGGCTCTACACAAGGTCTATCAGTTCTGGTGTGACAATACGACAGTGGAAGTGACTTGTAGGCTTCATAATATTGAGATCACAGATGTCCAAGCAAGCGCTTTGCGACTCATCTTACACAAGTCTAGAATGATGGCCTAAAAAAAGGAAGAAGCCTCAATTTAAATGTCATCATAAGAATCGTTGGCTGAAGTATGAATAGAAGTAAGAAAAACAGACAGTAGAAGATTGGAAACGAGTGATTTGAAGCAATAAGACAAAAGTCAATAGACTAGGCTCTGATGAACGGATCGATAAATTGAAGGGACTGTCAAGTTCCGTGGCGGAAGCATGAAATTATGTGGTTGTTTCACAGCCAAAAGGCATTGGATACTTGACCAAAATTTATGTTGATCTCAATGCTGTGAGTATGTGAAAATCCTACAAGACGATTTATTTTGTACACTCTTGTTCTATGGGTGTAAAAAGCACGACATAGTGTTCCAGCAAGACAACGACCCAAAGCATATGTCAATAATGGAGAAGAAATGATTCAATGATAATGAAGTAGAGGTGCTGAATTGCCCCCCATAGTCCCCAGGACTCAAACCAATTGAGCACTTGTAGTAGAGTTGAAGAAAAACCTGTATACATACCCAATGCACCAACATTGGGAATATGCAGAAGAGACCTGGGATCAGATTTTAGTTGAAACATACTTGATTCTGATCGAGAGAATGCCCAGAAGGATTCAGGCAATACTGAAAGTCAAAGGTGGATTTACAAAATACTAACAAATTAATAAAAATTACAATTTTGATATTAAGAAGCAAAACAGAAACAATTCAATGACATGACAAGAATCTGCATAACTAATCATATATTAAATAGTTGTAAGTCAAATGGATGAGATAGCGAAGATCATTGTGTATAAAATGAAGGTAGTCTCACGCTCAAAGATGTATTGAGATATGTAACCTGAAACTCAAAAGTTCAAAACATTTATTACCCTTTTACTAAAATAAAAGCCTCTAGTCGCTTCCTGTAGCTTTTAATGAGTTCCTGGATCCTGGATGAAGGTATATTTGACCATTCCTGTTTACAAAACAATTCCAGTTCAGTTAAGTTTGATGGTCGCCGAGCATGGACAGCACACTTCAAATCATCCCACAGATTTTCAATGATATTCAGGTCTGGGGACTGGGATGGCCATTCCAGAACATTGTAATTGTTCCTCTGCATGAATGCCTGAGTAGATTTGGAGCAGTGTTTTGGATCATTGTCTTGCTGAAATATCCTTCCCCTACGTAACTTCAACTTCATCACTGATTCTTGCACATTATTGTCAAGAATCTGCTGATACTGAGTTGAATCCATGCGACCCTCAACTTTAACAAGATTCCCGGTGCTGGCATTGGCCACACAGCCCCAAAGCATGATGGAACCTCCACCAAATTTTACTGTGGGTAGCAAGCGCTTTTCTTGGAATGCTGTGTTTTTTTGCCTCCATGCATAACGCCTTTTTGTATGACCAAACAACTCAATCTTTGTTTCATCAGTCCACAGGACCTTCATCCAAAATGTAACTGGCTTCTCCAAATGTGCTTTTGCACACCTCAGGCGACTCTGTTTGTGGCGTGCTTGCAGAAACGGCTTTTTTTGCATCACTCTCCCATACAGCTTCTCCTTGTGCAACGTGCGCTGTATTGTTGACCGATGCACAGTGACACCATCTGCAGCAAGATGATGCTGCAGGTCTTTGGAGCTGGTCTGTGGATTGTCCTTGACTGTTCTCACCATTCTTCTTCTCTGCCTTTCTGATATTTTTCTTGGCCTGCCACTTCTGGGCTTAACAAGAACTGTACCTGTGTTCTTCCATTTCCTTACTATGTTCCTCACAGTGGAGACTGACAGTTTAAATCTCTGAGACAACTTTTTGTATCCTTCCCCTGAACAACTATGTTGAATAATCTTTGTTTTCAGATCATTTGAGAGTTGTTTTGAGGAGCCCATGATGCCACTCTTCATAGGAGATTCAAATAGGAGAACAACTTGCAAGTGGCCACCTTAAATACCTTTTCTCATGATTGGATACACCTACCTATGATGTTCAAAGCTAAATGAGGTTACAAAACCAATTTAGTGCTTTAGTAAGACAGTAAAAAGTAGTTTGGAATGTTCAAATCAAGAAATTGATAAGGGTGCCCATACTTTTGCACCGGTCAGATTTTTATTAAATGCAGATTGCACATTTTCTGTTAGTACAATAAACCTCATTTCAATCCAGAAATATTACTCAGTCCATCAGTTATTAGATATACGAAACTGAAATAGCTGTTGCAAAAACCCAAATTGTTATAAAGAAAAAAGGTTAACATTAATAGGGGTGCACAAACTTTTTCATATGACTGTATATAAATACACACATACATATACATATATATATACACACACACACACACACACATACATAAAATATCTTTATTGCTTTCTATTGCAATAAATAAAAGTAGCCAGACTGTATAGCGCAAGCATTAGAAGGTTATATTCAACCTGCCAAATGCATATTTGACCAGGAGGCGCTTCTCTGCTACCTGCAGAATCAATGACACACCAGATATTTTATCAGCTGTTGTGCCAACCTGATGCACATTAGCAAACAGACACACCATCTGAACAGCCAAATTCAGCTATATCTGCATTAAAGGCCCAGTTACACACAACAACGTATCTAGCGATATATCGCATTTTGTCCAATGATAAAATATAAACTATTAACACTTCTATTTTAACTGTTGAGGTCAGCTTGATATTTCTAAAGCTGTGTTTGCATTAAAACCAATCTGTCTGCAGATTTTTGCTACCTCATCTGAGAGCACCATAATGTAGAGACAGAGACCCTGATTCCAGAGATGTGACACTTACTGAGCTGTTTGCTGTCATTTTGATAAAATCAATGTTTTGTATGCTGCAGATCTAGCAGATATACAGAGCTCATGAATATGTCTGCGCTCACGTGCGTGTTTTGCCATCGACCGTGTGTACATGTGGAGCACACGTATGCGCGTGTGCTCCACACGTAGACATGTCCGTTTTTCTCTGGCATCACAGGTGTCACACGGACGGAACGGATGTGATCTGTGTGACACGCACCAAAGAAAGCACACGTGCCTGTGAAATAAAAAGAATTTCTATACTCACCTTCTCCAGCCCTGCTGTCTCTGCCGCAGCTGTCACTTGCTTCCGACCGCCGCTCATTGCATATTCACTCCACCGTGGGCCAGAAGCAGCAGCAGCGGGGAGTCGGCAGGACCGGAGACTGAAGATCAGCACAATGGGCAGCAACGCCAGGGACAGGTGAGCAGAAAGTTCCCGTTCTCTGTGTGATATCACGGATGACACATGGAGAACACACGTGTGCCATAAACACCGTACATGGAGGGCAATACGCACCTTTGACACGTCCGCGAAAAACATGCATAATTTTCACGGGCGTGTGAAGGAGGCCTTAAAGAGTATGAAAGAGATTGAACACAGTCCAGGGATACTTCAGAGTGTCATTCCCATCTTTTCAGGACAATGGCAGGGTATGGAACACTTTAAAGCCGCAGTGAGACGAGTCTCTACAACACTTGATTTCCAGGCAAAATTTGGAGAAGCTGATGAATTTGAATGTCAGAAGATTCACTCATCTTTAAAAGTGAACATCTCATTTTATTAATATTCTTTATCTGCTCTCTTGGAAATTGCATGTCTTCATGATTTGTAAATGATCTCTTCACACCAATACTTAGTTACAAAGAAAACAATTATGAATATAAACAGTAGCTTATCTGTTTTGCAGCAGAAATCCTATGGGCAAGACCCATTCATCTGAACTCCTCCGAGTATTCACATTTTGACAGCTTGAAACCTTTTGCTGATGGTTTCATGTGAAGTTTTACAAAAATAACTTAAATGGATGAAATTTGCATAATTACAAAAGCAGAAGTCCAAAACATCACTCTAACTTTTAACTGAAAGTGAAGTGAATATAGAGGTTTCTGGAGGGTGCTGTCCAAAGTTTATAAGCTTAAAGAGGTTGTGCACAACATAAACATTGGTGAGCTATCCTTATGATAGGTCATCAATGTATGATCGGCCGTGGTCAGACACCCCCACCAATCAGACGCTGACTGTGCCGGCGGTGGCAGCCTTTGGCCCGGAAATGCTTAGGTCCAGAGCTTCCCTGTCAACTGATAGTGGCCATGTCCACCTGTGCAGTACCCAGCTGTAGCCACTATCAGAAGACGGAGCAGCTCCAGAACTGAGATTTTCCGGCCACCTGCTGTTGACGCCAGCACTGACAACAGCTGATCTGTGGGAGTGCTGGGTGTCAGACCCCAATCGATCATACATTGATGACCTATCCTTTGGCTAGGGCATCAATGTTTAAGTAGTGGATAACCTCTTTATTAGAGCTTGTCTGTTCAAAAGCCTTTGCTGTGACCAGTTCAACATGACCAACATTTATATAAAAATTATATTTTGCAGCGAATAAATGTTTGATCAGCTTTGATATGACTTTCTGCTGATAACTTAAAACATTAATGAAAAAAATACAGCAATGAGTGTGTGAATTACTTCTGACTCGCATGAAACCTGTTTCTGTTAGCATATATATTAATGCAAGGCAATTTGTATAAAATCTAGTCTAGTTTCGAGCTAATTATTGCTTTCTTGTGGCTAGTTCCTAATGTGACTGGCATGGGTTAAAGGGAACTTTACACGCTACGATATCGCTAGCGAGCATACCCACCCCCGTTGTTTATGTGTCACGGGCAAATTGCTGCCCGTGGCGCACAATATTGCTAACACCAGTCACACATACTTACCTTCCTAGTGACGTCGCTGTGGGCAGCGAACAACCTCTTCGTTAAGGGGAAGATTCGTGCGCCGTCACAGCAACGTCACACAGCGGCCGACCAATAGAAGCGGAGGGGCGGAGACCACCCGCATTAACGACACTCCCACCTCGTTGCTGGAGGACGCAGGTACGCTGTTGTTCGTCGTTCCCGGGGTGTCACACGTAGCGATGTATGCTGCCTCAGGAACGACGAACAACCTACGTCCACAATGACCAACGAGATTTTGAAAATGAACGACGTGTCAACCATCAACGATTAGGTGACTATTTTTGATCGTTAACACTCGCTCGGAGCTGTTACACGCAACGATGTCGCTCACGACGGCGGATGTGCGTCACAAATTTCGTGACCCCCGACGATATCTCGTTAGCGATATCATTGTGTGTAAACGGGCCTTAACTCCTTGGTGATGAAGCCAATTCTGACAAGGCCAAATTTTTAAAATCTGACGAGTGTCATATTATATGGTAATAACTCTGGAACACTTCAATGAATCGCAGTGATTCTGAGGATGTTTTTTGTACACATTGTACTTTATGTCATTGGAAAATTAGGTCGATTTTTTTTTTGCATTTATTTGTTAAAATATCCGAACTTTGATGAAAATTTAGAAATTTTGCGCCATTTTCAAACTTTTCATTTTTTTTTTTTATCTATAAACCAGTTAGTCTTGCAGTACAAAATAATTAATAAGCAAAATTTCCCACATCTGCTTTACATACGCATAATTTTTTTAACCAGCATTTTATTTTGTTGGGATGTTAAAAGGGTTAAAATTTTAGCAGCAATTTAAAATAAAAATGTCAAGAAAAAAAAAACCTATTTCTCTAGGCACCTATTCAGATTTACATGGCCTTTGAGGGGACTATACATTAGAAACTAAAGAGATAACATTTTAAAAACCAGACCCCTCAAATACTTCAAAACTGCGGTCAGGAAAAATTGTAACCCTTCAGGTACTACATACAAATGAATGCAAAATGGAATTGCATAAAAAAAAATAATTTAGCCCCAAAATTTTCACTTTTACAATGGCTAGCATGACAAAATAGACCAAACAATTTGTTATCCAGTTTCTTCTGAGAGTGCTGATAATAACCCACATACGGTCAGAAACTTCTGTTTGGCCAAACGGCCGGGCTCAGAAGGGAAGCAGCACCATTTGAATTTTGGAACACAAATTGGGCTGAAATACAGGTGCATCTTAATAAATTAGAATATCATCAAAAAGTTAATTTATTACAGTAATTCAATACAAAAAGAGAAACGCATATATTATATAGAGTCATTACACACAGAGTGATCTATTTCAAGTGTTTATTTCTGATAATATTGATGATTATGGCTTACATCCAATGAAAACCCAAAAGTCATTATCTCAGAAAATTAGAATATTATATAAGACCAACTAAAAAAATTATTTTAAACTCAGAAATGTTGACGCCTACTGAAAAGTCTGTACAGTAAATGCACTCAATACTTGGTCGGGGCTCCTTTTTCATGAATTACTGCATCAATGCGGCGTGGTATGGAGGCAATCAGCCTGTGGCACTGCTGAGGTGTTATGGAAGCCCAGGTTGCTTTGATAGTAACCTTCAGCTCGTCTGCATTGTTGGGTCTGGTGTCTCTCATCTTCCTTTTGACAATGTCCCATACATTCTCTATGGGGTTTAGGTTAGACAAGTTTGCTGTTCAATCAAGCACAGTGATACTGTGGTTATTAAACCAGGTATTGGTGCTTTTGGCAGTGTGGACAGGTGCCAAGTCCTGCTGGAAAATTACATTTCTATCTCCAAACAGCTTGTTGGCAGAGGGAAGCATGAAGTGCTCTAAAATTTCCTGGTAGACGACTGTGCTGACATTAGTCTTGATAAGACACAGTGGACCTACACCAGCAGATGACATGGCTCCATAAACCATCACTGATTGTGGAAACTTCACACTAAGCTTCAAGCAGCTTGGATTGTGGCCTCTCCACTCTTCCTCCAGACTTTGGGACCTTGATTTCCAAATGAAATGCAGAATTTACTTTCATTTCAAAACAACACCTTGGACCACTGCGCAACAGTCCAGACCTTCTTCTCCTTGGTCCGGTTAAGATGCACACTGCCCCTCCATTCTACCGGTGATAAAAGTTACATATTCTGCCAATCGGTGTGGGTCCCAGTGGATGGACCACACCAATTAAGTTGGCATGTGTCCTTTGGATAGGTGATAACTTGTTTTTATTTTGTAACTTCTTTAATAAAAGTTAGATTGTATGTCACCCCAAATAGTGCCACTACAAACAACTTAACCCCCAATAAACAAGTCCCCTTTCAGCTGCAATACCAAAAAAAAACAAAAAAAAACAAAAACTTTTCACTCCTGTAATAGGACATTGAAGAAAAAAGAAAAAGTGTGGACAGTAGGGCTAAATAAGCACATAGTCGTTATATGATTAATGGGAACCTGACAGCTGATATATGTTGCCTGGTCCATGGGCTGCATGGAGCAGACACTGGCTGCATCATGCCACCTGGTATGTTTGACTCTGAAACATTGCGGTGTTTTAAAGAAAAACATAACTTAAAAGCGAGCTTTTTCCCACCTGCTTCACTCTCACCTCCTTCAGATAAAACTGATGGAAGATGTGTGAGCTGCTGCTGCTCATTTCCTCCAGATGTCAGATATTTCTGAAGGAAGTGAGAGTAAAGCGGCTCATGAACAGTTGATAATTGGCTGTAGGGCTCATGTGACCTAAAAAGTCAAGTGAGCTCCAGGAGGCGCAGCGCCGATTTCACTGGCACCAGAGGTGATTACAGGGTGTTATTGTTTTACGTGGAGGTATACTATCATGAGGACAGGGTTGTCCAAGTAGTGAACAACCTTTTTATTACTTTGCACTGCAATTATAAGAAATAGAACTTGTTAAAAAAAAATAGCATTGATGTCTTTTTGGTGAGAAACGTGTTTACTAAAATGTATGTGTCCAAGAGGCTATTTTTTTTTTTTTTTAAGTTGTAAAAAAGGAATGCTAATCAACCACCTATTCATAAAGAGTACTATTAAACAAGATAAAATGTCTGTCTGCATATCCTTCTACCCATCATACAGAGATGAAAAAGCACTTTCACATATATTAAAGTATCAATCCCAAAGCTTCACTGAAAGGTATCTAAAAAACATCAGAAACACTTTGAAATAGACCTCAGATGAATTACAAATGCAACTTAAAAGTAAACTCTTAAGAAGTCTAAACTATATGCCATGCATTTCCTACAGGAAAATATCTTTATCCTTTGAAGATAAGAATATAAAAAAAACAATTACGAAAGCTGAGAAAATATATCTTGAAATCATTAAGCCAGAGTACAGAATGAGAATGATCCAATACCCAGGGTGAATAAGTTATTTGGCTAGAACTCGAGAGATTTAGAAGTTATAACATGGCATTGGATGGACCTGCATTTAAAGCATTTGACTAGCTTCCAGAAAATGCCTTTTGAGACTCGTGTTTTATCCTGTGTATCCCATTGTATGCAGTGAGAACACAAGTAGACGCTGCTTGTATTCCATATACTGTATTTTAGAGCACTAGGGAGAAGAAGTATCTGTTATTAGCAGTAAGCTGAACACAGAAATCTTCTAGATCATTTTCATACAATACCAAAAAGGATAATTATGTATCTATAATTTGATATTCTCTAATTCATGGAGAGAACAAGAGAAAAATAATTCCCCTCCCTACAGCAGGAATAAATAGAAAAAAATAAGTATACAACACCCACTTCCTCCATTAATGGTTTACTGAGTAGTTCTGGAGGAGCCGATTATATTTAATTCTCCATAACGTATCATAATTATTATAGATGTTTCAGGAACCCTTGAAAAAATAAAGATGGAAACCTCATACTAACGATAAGTCAAGGAGAGGGTTTCAAAGAATAAAATTACCTATATGTAATAATCCTTTTTCCCAAAACCCATGAAAGCTCGAGAGAAAGATTTTAGAGGAAAAAGAGCACACTGATGGAGCTACCACTACTTGTGATAGTTTTTCAGAAGGAAATATCTGAAAAAATCAAGCCAACCCCATAATGATTCCAGGAAAACCAAGCTTTACAGTTCACTTAAAACTAAGTTAAAAGAAAAAGGTTTTAGTACCGTGTTAGCCAGTTGAAAAATGATTGATTGCTCTCAGTGAGAGAAACAAAATTAAAATTTTGTATTTGTGATACCTTTTAATGGCTAACTAAAATAAAAATAAAATATGATGTTTACAACATCATATTTTATTTTTATTTTAGTTAGCTATTAAAAGGCATCACAACTACAAAATTTTAATTTTGTTTCTCTCACTGAGAGCAATCAATAACTTAAAACTGAGTCATGCATTTTAATTCTGAAGATCTCTGATGGAAAGAACGTTCAATCCCACCAGCAGAACCCGATCTACAGAATTATGAAAAGAAAAAAAAACTCATTCCCCCTAACATCAAAAAAGGGTAATTCTTGATTGATATCTTGAGGTTAAAATCATAAAATACATACACAGGTTTGCACATCTGCATGCACCGACACACTTGACATCACCAGTTGTGGAGATTTTTTTTCCTTAGTCCTCCCCCATTCCATAGAAAGGAAGTTCACCACCCCAGAGAACCTTAGAGATCCTTCAAGGGGTTGTCCATTACTTGGACAAACCCTTGTCCGTCAATATAGTTCCCCCATGTAAAATAACAACAATACTCCCCTCCAATGCAGAAGCCATTCTAGCGATGACGCTTTCTCTCTCTCTCTGCATATTATGTAAATGCAAGCCTTGCAGTCAATCAGCGTCTGCTTTCCTTTCAACTCCTTCAGATGTGACTGACATCCGGAGGGAGTCAGAGCAGCAGCATGTTTTGACTTCTTCTGGTTGTCAGTTTCATACAAAGGAAGTGAGATGAAAGTGTCCACTGACTGGCTGCAAGGCTAACAATGTCACAACAGCCACGGGAGAGCAGACCTCCATGTCCCAGAGAATAGCTATTATTTTACATTGAGGAACTATAGTGATAGTAGTTGTCTGAGTAGAGGACAGACAACCTCTTTAAGAGATAGCGCCAGGTCTGGTTTGTATATATTGTTTCAGAAGATTTTATACTGATTTGTCAGGCTTCCAACACCCACTAGTAGAACAGACTAAAACTGTACTGGTTTAACTTCTTATCACACCAAGGAGGAGTATAGACTGAGACAGATCTGATTTCACAAGACTTTACCCAGCATTGTCAATCCTACCAGTCCAAATAGGAGTACCGATTCAGAATGCACTAGTCTGATCAGACTCTATACACAAATGCCCACCTTACAACTCACACTAGGAGTTAAGACTGAGACTGCTCTTGTTTTATCAGACTTAATACAGACTGTCATGTTGGTGGATGTGGAGCCACTGCGCCACGAGCCAAGATTACCCTGGAGGAGCATGACAAAGTAACTACCAAGTCTTAACTAGGGCCTCTGATGGTGAGGATAAGCTGAGCTGCCAATAGACAGCAGGTAGCACCCGAGAGCAGTCCCCTGGACTGCAGCAGTTGACCGGTGGGTCAGAGGTGCAGGAACGAGGTACAGGAGGGAACTCAGTGTAATGATCCAGATCCAGCAACTCGGAAAGTAAAAATAAATGAAAAGTAAAGAAAATAAAGTACTTACCGAGTCTCCAGCACAGCTGTAACTGCTTCCAGGACTGCTCATTATCACTCATCCATATTCACTACTTTCCCCACCCATCGGCAGTTCTCGCATCTGTGATTGGTTGCAGTCAGATATGCCCCTAGCATGTGTAACAGCGTGTCTGACTGTAACCAATCACAGACCCTGTCTGCGGGTGACAATTGTGGTATAAAACTAAATAAATAAATACAAAGAAAAAATTGGAGCAGAGTCCCCCACATATTATGACACCCAGCATAGATAAAGCATATGGCTACAGGCTGCAAAGGGTAGGGTCTGTGACCCCCTCAAATACTAATCTCTAAGTGAAATGAAATAAACACAAACACCGAAATAAATCCTTTATTTGAAAGAAAAAAAACCTCTTTCCCCTCCTTATTATTCGCATGAGGTCTCACAATGATTCCAGCTCTGCTACATCTAAATTGACAGAAGGTGGCCATAGAACATGACCGCTCGCTTCAGGCAGAGAATGTCGGAGCCACAGCGATAAGCGGTGACATCACTCAGGTTGTTTGCGGTTACAGGTGGAGGTTCCCACGGTCCTCCATCTGTGATTGCAGGCAACCTGACCTCAGTAAACTTTGATTTTACCTTAGGTTAGGTCACTGAGTTCACAGACCTGCATTTCCTGGCAGACATTTTTTTAGCCAAGAGATGCAGATTTGGTCCTGAAATTTCTACAGCATACAGGGCAATCGGGATGAGCAGGGTAAAGTGTCGGGATTGTCGCATCTAATGGATGCGACAATCGTGGGTAGCTGCAAGCTGCTATTTTTAGGCTGGGGGGTCCTATAAGCATGGGACTCCCCAGTCTGAGAATACCAGCCCCCAGCTGTTGGTTTTATCATGGCTTGGTATCAAAATTGGTAGGGTAGGACTGCACGCCGTTTTGTTTTGTTTTTTTTTAAATTATTGAACTAATTTTTAAAAAAAACGCGGAAGTAGCGTGAGCGGCCCAAAAGCAGTTACAGCCGTGCTGGAGACTCAGTAAGCATAACATGCCTGTGCCAATCCACCTATCCCTTCTACCACCATTTTTAAGCACCGGATTCTGGTCCCCATAGACTCAAATGGAGACTGACGTACGGCCAGATATACAAGATCAATTCCATGCTGGAACCGTCTTCTTTTTTTTTTTTTTTTTTTTAAATCTGTTTACATCCGCAGAGTGTGGATATCTGCGAGTTCGCCCATAATATCTTTCAAGCCACACATCCAAGCCCTCTTCACCTCCTGCCGCCTTCAACTCAAAAATATTTCCCGGATCCTTACATTCCTTTCCTAAGAACCTGCAAAAACCCTAATACATGCCCTTATTATCTCCCGACTGGATTATTGCAACCCCCTGCTCTGTTGCCTCCCTTCTAACAGTCTCACACCTCTACAATCTATTCTAAACTATGCTGCCCGGCTAATCCACCTGTCCCCCCCTACTCCCCGACCTCTCCTCTCTGCCAATCCCTTCACTGGCTTCTCATTGCCCAACGACTTCAGTTCAAAACCCTAACCATGACCTACAAAGCCATCCACAACCTTTCTCCTCCCTACATCTCTGACCTAGTCTCCCAGTACTTACCTGCACGTAACCTTCGATCCTCACAAGATCTCCTTCTCTACTCCCCTCTCATCTCCTCTTCCCACCATCGCATCCAAGATTTCTCCCGTGCCTCCCCCATACTCTGGAATGCTCTGCCTCAACACATCAGACTCTCGCATACCTTGAAAAGCTTCAAAAGGAAACTGAAGACCCACCTCTTCCGACAAGCTTACAACCTTAAAGACCCTTTAATGAACCTTGCCAAATGATAGGATAAAAGCCAAACCTGAATCTAAATTTGCAGACACGGTGTTTAGAGATATTGCCTCTCGTCAGCGCAAAGTTTGAGATCTAATTTCACTATATGAAAACTTTATGATTGGGATCTAAGGGTTAATGTTTCTCCTTGTGGAGAGTGACATGCCTAGCATGCTTATGTGAGAAGGCTGATCAGCTGAAATATACACACAAGTGATATTGTCACAGCCAGACTGACCCAAACATGTTATTTATCCTGTATGGTAAACACAATAAAAAATATTATAAATCATTCCAAATGTAGCTCTTTCATACTGACACAGAAAATAAAATAAAAAGTGATTAAAAAGTCTTAGGTAAAAAAATAAATAGTAAAAAATCGTATTAAAATGTTCTCTCAACCCACAAAATCAAGCTCTCAATTTGCTTTGTTGGTGAAAAAAAATAAAAAAAGATGCTGCTGTCAGACTATGGTGATGCCTAAACAAATTATTGTTGTATAATATTGGTTTTAATGTGCAAAAGTAGCAAAGCATTAAAAAAAAAATAAAAATAGATAAATATATAAAAATAAACATGGCATTGGTATATTTGAACTCCTCCGAAGAGTGAATCTGTTGAATGTTTTACCGCACGGTGGATAACATGACAAGAACAGAAAAAAGTAAAACAAAAACAAAAAACTAAATTGAAGAATCTGAACAAAAAGTGATAAAACGTTAAACACTCCAAAATAATACCAATTACAACCTCAACTCATCCCATAAAAAAAAAGTCTTCGAATAATCTTTGTTCACCAAAAAAATGAAAAAGGAAAGTTATAGCTCTCAGAATTTGGTGGCAAAACAAGAATATATATATATATATATATATATTTTTTTAGAGTGTATAGAGTGTATGCAAAACATAAAAAAAAGACTGCACAAACTCTGGTAAGTTTGTAATCACCCTGACCTGAAGGATCAATCTGTCTTATCACACAATACTTAAACTGATGTTTGTTTATTCTTATCACTAATCGCAATAAGGCTCGGTTCACATTTATTTCCTCCAACAAACAAGAATGCGGTTCTGCACTACCTTGCTGAGATCCTTGCGGTGCCAGGGAGGAGGGAGCTGGTCGATTCCTTCTGTTATGTGGGTCTCCGGTGCACGTGGAAAGAAGGCAGATGGAGTTTATAAGCATCCATAGCAGTAGAAAGTCCATGGCACATCCAGTAAGTTTCCCAAAAGTGCTTTATTTTAATTCCATATGTGCATTAAAAGAGCGGGCAGAGAACCGGGTGCTGGTCTCTATAAGACAACGGCCGTTTCATACCTCTTGGTACGTCGAAGTACCAAGAGGTACGAAACGGCCGTCATCCTATTGAGACTTGCAACCAGTTCTCTGCCCGCTCTTTTAATGACCACATGGAATTAAAATAAAGCACTTTTGGGAAAATTACTGATTGTGAGGTGGACTTTCTACTCCTGTGGATGCTTGTAAATCACATTTATTCCCTGGTATACACTGAGCACTTAAATTGGGGTTTCCTTCTAAATGCCCCCAAAAATATGATTCAGACAAAACCCCTGACAGAACCATTCATTATAATGAGACAGATGGAGTCACTTTGGCCTCCATTTGGCTTTGTTCCGGCGGTGTCCCGTCAAATTAGTGTACAAAAGTGTTGTCAACAACGGAAGTGTGCAAGCCTAAATTGATAGACAATCCCTCTTGATATTTGAAAAGTCCAAAGGTAAGAGGAGAGTGACGCTGGAGCTGATTTGACTCAGGGCTTGAAAGAAATAATTTCACAGGGAAAGCGAATACAGACATCGCTGGAACCTCGCCAGAACCAGAGGTGTGTATATGTTTTTAATTGAACGGGGGCAAACACTCAGATTGTAAATGAGCTGTTTGAGTAGTGAACAACACCTTTAATAGCATGAAGCTTCTTTATTTCTCCTAGTTTAGGACAATAAATTGTTATATAGATGATACAGTCATATGGCTCATGCTGAATATATGAATCACAGGAGAAGACTGCTAGTGGGATTGAAGAGCAAGAAGAATATATGTGCATTGTGTAAATAAAAAAAATCAAGACAATGTGGTTCACTGACGCAAAAGGAAATGAAACCTGCAGATAAAAAAAATGTACTGCAGCTTCAGAACATACAGTATCAGCCACTCATTCTGTGACGCCCTGGCAAAACCAGGTAGTCAGAGATGACTGTACCCCCCACCAAGGGTGCAGGAATCGCATCCTCCTTGGGATTACACACACACACACACACCCACATTAGTGATGTGTCGGTCACGAACGATCCGACACAAAGATCCGGCTCCCTGCTGTGAACGACAGGAGCCGGATCACCATTGTGAGCCGCTAAAATATCTAAGGCCCCTTTCAGATTGCGTTTTGCCATACGTCCGGGAACGAGCTGAAAGATCCGGCTCTTTTTGGTGAACGGAGCCATAGGAACCTGTTGTAGCTGTTCTGTTTTGTCACAAGTCAGCTTATGGGATCACCAGTGAGGTCCTCTGAATTAGGCCTCTTCAGACCTTAATCCAGATCGAGCGCTCGGAGAGAAAAGACCAGCATCCATGTGGGCATGATCAATTTCTTCTGTTTATTTAATCAAAGTACAGTTTATTTATACCATTTACAGATCAATGTGATATTGCAAAAGAAAAAGAAAAAAACTTCTAGCTGAACTTTACTAGTTGCTCATATGACCTTTAAGTTTTAGCAAAACAAAAATGTAGAGTCATGCATATGAGATAAGAAGAAGATAAGAAGAACATTTAGAGACCATAATAATCCTTGAGCCTGTCTCTTATTCCGAAGGCTCCATGACTATGAACTACCATCAGATATACTTACTAATAACAATAAATCTTTAATGAAGAAATAGAGAAACTATTAACCCTTCTATATCAAACCGGATCACCAAAAAGAGCCGGACTACCCATCACTAACCCACATGGTGCATATGAGCAGCTGCCCCTCCCCCCCAGTTAGGAGCTGAAAAGAGCAGGGGAGAAATTCAGTCAGTGGGAGGAGAGCAGCAGAGCAGTCAGGAGTGTGTCTCCTGGGCTGCAGAGAAAGGAGCAGAGCGGTCAGGGGTTGGAGCCCCTAGCCTGCGGGAACAAGTCAGGCACTAGGAGGGGATCCGAAGTGGACAGGGGTAGGGTAGTGGCCCTCCAGCTTTGTGAACGGGAACCCGGAATAGTGCAGGGAAGTGGACTTCCCTCGTTCCAACCAGAGGAGCTAAGCAGACGATAAGGTGAAAAGAGGGCTCCTGCTCATTGCACCGTGTGTGGGACCAGCACACCCCTCCAAAAGGCTCCCGGTCACCGGCAAGTTGGTTTACAAAGGACTCTCTGTTTCATGACCACACACATCAGCCTAGCTTCATCCAACACTAAAACAACCGAACTGTGAATTTCCTGCTCCCTGCAATCCCTGCCACCACCACAACTCCCAATTGGGCCACGGGACTACACCTCCCCTACCCGTGGAGGGGATTCCACCTTGCTGCCCCACACCACCAGTTCCGGGCACGGTTCCCAAGGGCAGCGGTGGTGCCACCATCTCATCACCGCAACCCACGGGTGGCGTCACAGACAATCTCCCTTACCTAATCACCTTTTTGCTGTGGAGCCTGGGATCACAGACCGGGTCACACCACTGTGATACCTACAGAAGTGACCCTTTGGCCCGGATCTGAGTACCCCTTATCCCTGAGATCCCAGCATTACATTTTTCTTTTATCTTAATTTAACGGACCAAGTAAAATATATCTTTGTACCGTGTTAGCCAGTAGAGATAAAAAAATTGTTTAAAAGAACAGAGAGTCCTCAGTGGTTGATACCTTTTAATGGCTAACTGAAAAGATGGTAATAATTGCAAGCTTTCGAGACTACTCAGGTCTCTTCATCAGGCATGGTATAACACAAAATCTGAAGAGTCACGTATTTATACACAACAGGACTTAGAATAGTGCAGTAAAAAAAAAAAAAAAAAAAAAAAGAACAAGTTATATGAAACAGAACTATCTCTATGGCAGGGGGACAAGCTGTTCTAGCCATAAATACTGCTGCAGTTCAGTGTGAAAGTTTTATTGTCCTTTGATAAGGGTCTGGTCCAGGGCTGTGACACGCTCGGATGGTCAGAGGAGCACATCTTTTAACTGATGTAAAAAGACATGAATCCATGAGACACATTCATTCCTTCTCTGAATGTGTCAAAGGTCATAACGGACCAAACACACTACACCTTATTATTGTGTGACTTACTAATGGGTACCACGTACTTAGGGAATTTGTTAATTGGACTCAATCAGGTAATAAATGATATCAAGAGTCTCTGGCAATAACTTAGGCTCTGTTCACTCTTGGTTGTTCATTTCTCCTACGGTCACAGGTCACTATGAAGCCACCTCAGGATGAGATTGTGTAATTACAATGAATGTAAACAGCTATACTTTTATCTTGTAAAAGGGAATAGTGTTGTGTCAAAAGCAAAAAAGTGCCTAGTGCCCTGCTTTACAAAGTGTATGTTGTCTGTAAAAGAAAAACAGTAATCATATAGGCTGAACTACATAGAGGCTTTCCATTACTTAAACATTGATGACCTATTCTTAGGATAGGTCATCAATGTCTGGTCAACCGGGGTCTGACAACCCGCAGCCCCTGGCTACCAGCTATTCTTGGTGCTGGCTGGAGGCAGCAGATGGCTGGACATGCATGCTCTAAGATACAAGCAGAATGTGTGCTGCATGTGTCTAATAAGTGATATGTGTGATGGAAAATAGGGATAGTGTGTGCTGCACGTGACCAATATATGACTGCCATGCCAGTGTTATATGGGACAAACAAACTCCACTCATATGGGACAAACAAACCAGGGGAGATGTTAACCACAGGACCCTATACGGACTTGGAGTATCCTGTACCTGACCCTGTTTTGTTCCTGATTGACCGCAGAGAGTGGCACCCTAAAGATAAGCAATTGCGCCCCATCTCAACGTCAGCTGACACTGAATTTCCTTAACTGTAAACACAAGTGTAACACAAATAAACATAAAAAGTACAACCAGGCAGAGGGTGATACACAGCACTAAAGACATGTTCACACAGTCATACAGGGAAGACGGATAAAACTGCAAGAAACCCCCAAAAAACTTACGGATTAAGTGGAACCGCTAGAAATCCCAAATTAAACAGAATGGGAGAATGCTGGGAAGAGCAACACACAAAAAAACTGCAGGGAAAAGAAGTGCTAACTTTGCAAGATTATCACAAACTGAAAAGCTGGGACTTCACACATCCATTAACCTTGGAATATAGCCAGCACTGAGGCATCTGCATGGCGAGTAAAAATAGCTCCTCCCAAGATGTGATAGGGCAAACAAAATAAGGAAGTGAACACACCTGAGTGGAAATAAAGCAGAACAGCTAGCCACAGGAAAGCATGAGAACAGCCATTGGACAAATACAAAACATACTGTGGTCCAATGGAGAGGGGAACCGACCACACAACCAGAGTACACCACATTGAGCCCCAGGGCCGAGCCATGTCAGCCTGCTACAAAATACTAGTTTGTGTGGGGCTGAAAATTATAAAGAAATAAAACAATCCTTTTTCTTACTTATACATACAGTGCCTACAAGTAGTATTCAACCCCCTGCAGATTTAGCAGGTTTACACATTCGGAATTAACTTGGCATTGTGACATTTGGACTGTAGATCAGCCTGGAAGTGTGAAATGCACTGCAGCAAAAAAGAATGTTATTTCTTTTTTTTTTTTATTTTAAATTGTGAAAAGTTTATTCAGAGGGTCATTTATTATTCAATCCCTCAAACCACCAGAATTCTGTTTGGTTCCCCTAAAGTATTAAGAAGTATTTCAGGCACAAAGAACAATGAGTTTCACATGTTTGGATTAATTATCTCTTTTTCCAGCCTTTTCTGACTAATTAAGACCCTCCCCAAACTTGTGACCAGCACTCATACTTGGTCAACATGGGAAAGACAAAGGAGCATTCCAAAGCCATCAGAGACAAGATCGTGGAGGGTCACAAGGCTGGCAAGGGGTACAAAACCCTTTCCAAGGAGTTGGGCCTACCTGTCTCCACTGTTGGGAGCATCATCCGGAAGTGGAAGGCTTATGGAACTACTGTTAGCCTTCCACGGCTTGGACAGCCTTTGAAAGTTTCCACCCGTCCCGAGGCCCTGCTTGTCCGAAGAGTCAAGGCTAACCCAAGGACAACAAGGAAGGAGCTCCGGGAAGATCTCATGGCAGTGGGGACATTGGTTTCAGTCAATACCATAAGTAACGTACTCCACCGCAATGGTCTCCGTTCCAGACGAGCCCGTAAGGTACCTTTACTTTCAAAGCGTCATGTCAAGGCTCGTCTACAGTTTGCTCATGATCACTTGGAGGACTCTGAGACAGACTTGTTCAAGGTTCTCTGGTCTGATGAGACCAAGATCGAGATCTTTGGTGCCAACCACACACATGACGTTTGGAGACTGGATGGCACTGCATACGACCCCAAGAATACCATCCCTACAGTCAAGCATGGTGGTGGCAGCATCATGCTGTGGGGCTGTTTCTCAGCCAAGGGGCCTGGCCATCTGGCCCGCATCCATGGGAAGATGGATAGCACGGCCTACCTGGAGATTTTGGCCAAGAACCTCCGCTCCTCCATCAAGGATCTTAAGATGAGTCGTCATTTCATCTTCCAACAAGACAACGACCCAAAGCACACAGCCAAGAAAACCAAGGCCTGGTTCAAGAGGGAAAAAATCAAGGTGTTGCAGTGGCCTAGTCAGTCTCTTGACCTTAACCCAATTGAAAACTTGTGGAAGGAGCTCAAGATTAAAGTCCACATGAGACACCCAAAGAACCTAGATAACTTGGAGAAGATCTGCATGGAGGAGTGGGCCAAGATAACTCCAGAGACCTGTGCCGGCCTGATCAGGTCTTATAAAAGACGATTATTAGCTGTAATTGCAAACAAGGGTTATTCCACAAAATATTAAACCTAGGGGTTGAATAATAATTGACCCACACTTTTATGTTGAAAATGTATTAAAATTTAACTGAGCAACATAACTTGTTGGTTTGTAAGATTTATGCATCTGTTAATAAATCCTGCTCTTGTTTGAAGTTTGCAGGCTCTAACTTATTTGCATCTTATCAAACCTGCTAAATCTGCAGGGGGTTGAATACTACTTGTAGGCACTGTATTATTTTCATTTTGGATTTATAACGTGCATGTGTACCAACTCACGCTCCGGCTCATTCTTTTTATTTTTCTTTAGCAGTGTTTCTTAACTCCAGTCCTCAAGACCCACCAACAGATCATGTTTTCAGGTTTTCCTCAATATTAGACAAGGAGTAATTCCATCACCTGTGCAACATTAATGAAAGCCTGAAAACCTGATTGAGGGAAACCTGAAAACATGTTCTGTTGGTGGGTCTTGAGGACTGGAGTTGAGAAACACTACTTTAGTGTCTTGTACTGAGTACAAATAAGGTATGGCCCCCTTTTTCACTGACCTAAGCATTTCATCCATTGCTTCCTATGGCTGTGTGTTCATAGTCGGGACCCAGCCACTCTCTGCCCTCATTCAGATTGAGGTCTGTTCTGACACATGGTAAGGTTTTAATACTAGAGAGTGTTAGGTAACATCCCGTTTTGGGTACACTTTGTCGCGGTAAATGGCTTTATGCTTTTTTGATCAAAAATAGTGTTTACTAAGTGCTCTATGCTTATTTATATTCACTATGCTTTTATTTAGTTACGGCAGGGTAAACGTCCATATTATTTTCATTTGTTTTTTTTTTTACTCATTGGCCAGTGTGAACATGCGCTTATAACATGCCTGTGTACCAACTCACGTTCAAGTATATTTTTTTGTTTTTTCTTAAAATTCTTTAGGTCAAAAATAAAAAGTAAAGCAAAATGGGGAATATACATAATGATTCATAAAGACGCAATATATAAAATAATCATGTAATTCAAACTGTACATTGGACAAACTAAAAGAAAAAGTCAATGCCATAACAACTTTTTCTTTTGGTGGAAAAATAGTTTTTAGCTTTTGGGATGCAGCAATGACAAAACAAAAAGTTGCTTAGATTTTAAAGGCCAATCAGGACTCGATTTAGTGGTAACACATGTGCAGTAACAGTAACATACCTGAAACATGTTTTCATATGATAAAAGTTGTCAGAGGTTCCTTTTTTTCCCTTGGTTATGTTTTGCTATGGTAATGCCATTTCTTTTGATCACCCACCATTAAAAGTAAACTGCCCAACTCCCCAACTGCTCCATTCAGTAGTTGCATAGGCTTAGAGCAGGCCTGCACAATGAATGGCCAAAGGGCCACATGTGGCCCGCAACAGAATTTGCAGCAGCCCACTGACCTGTCCAACAGACGCCACTCCCTGCTTTCTAAAGTCAAATGTATTCGCGTCTGAAAGATGTGAATACATTTGAACACTGTGGTGCTGGGACTGAGGCAGAGGAGGGCAGGGCAGAGACATCATCATACTGCTGCTGGTGCTGCAGAGGCATCAAAGATAGCTGGCTGCAGGAGGCGCTCCGTGGAGGAGGTGAGGAATATAAATGTGTAATTATCACGAGGAGGAAGAGGATAAATGTTACTGAGAAGCCACAATATGGGGGAGGGGGCATTGTTAAAGTGGGCACAGTATAGCAAGAGGCAGTTGAACTTTATGCAGAGGGGAATATTACGGTTAGGGGCAGTTTTGTGGAATATATTGTAGGGTGGCAGTATGGGGAGGAGATAGTATGGGGAGGCTTAGTGTGGGGGGAACATTATGGAGAGGGGCTGTTTTGAGGGCAACATCATGGAGAGGGGTTGGGGGGTGACATTATGGAAAGAGGCAGTGTGGGGGAGTGGGATATTATAGAGAAGCTCAGGGTGGGAGGCATAATATGGAGAGTCTCAGTGTGTGGGTGGATATTATGGAGATGAGCACTCAGGGGGTTGGATATTATAGAGAGGCTCAGTGTAGGGAGACAGAATAGAGAGGTGCAGTGTGGAGGGGAATATTATGGAGAAGGGTAGTGTGGGGGATATTTTGTGCAGGAAGCACAATGAGGGGCAATTATTGTTTATGGGGCGCAGCATAGGAGATATTAATTTTTATGAGGCAGTTTAATACTTTTATTTTGAAGAGCACTGTGTCGGAAAGTGCTGCTAAAGACAGAGAAGAGGAAAGTCTGCAAAGATGAGCTCTGTGTATGAAATTTCATTGTGGCATCTATACTACATGGAGACAAAGGGGACAAAAACAAATTCAATCAGGGAAGATGTCACCTATAAGGTTTCTGGATGTAAATGTTTTTGTGAGTTGGACTACGCCTCAAAAGTACTGTAGTTTCTGTATGGTCTGCTGTCTGATGATACGAATCAAAGAAAATCCCAACACTCATATTCCTTGAAGACTAAAGGCCCTGTCACACACAGAGATAAATCTGCGGCAGATCTGTGGTTGCAGTGAAATTGTGGACAATCAGTGCCAGGTTTGTGGCTGTTTACAAATGGAACAATATGTCCATGATTTCACTGCAACCACAGATCTGCCAAAGATTTATCTCTGTGTGTGACAGGGCCTTAAGACTGAGTGCCAGGATTTTTTTTTATTGGTATTGTCATTCCCACGTGCATCACGTTAATTGGGATGGGGATGATCGCCGCCTGTACAATATCACAGTCTGATGATCATGACTGGTAACAACTCAAAGTATCTCCTTACGACTGTTAAGGACATCCAAAGGTAAGAAAAACATGGGCACTCACCGCTTGCTGCTATGTAGAAAAATGCTTTTATTCAAGCTTCGGAGTTACATGCTGTGCTGAGGGGGAGTGAGAGGGAACGAACAGCATGTTAGACGACAGATTAGACCCGTCGAAGCACCGCAGGTGTGCGAAACGGCCGTTGTCTAACGTGCTGTCCGTTCCCTCTCACTCCCCCTCAGCACAGCATGCAACTCCGAAGCTTGAATAAAAGCATTTTTCTACACAGCAGCAAGCGGTGAGTGCCCATGTTTTTCTTACCTTTGGATGCTTGGATTATTGTGGACTTTATACAGGAGCACCACGCAGCTGTATAGTTCCTGGCTATATACGCACGACCGGCAGTAATTTAAGTGGTGAAAACGCTTACTGTGAACCTTCTCCGACCCTTCAGAGTAGTGCCCTGCATTTTTTCCTTCTTCAAACTATGCAATTGTTAAGGACATATTGGCAATTGTAAGTTCAAGCAGTATATGTAAAGGGTTGACATGACATTTCAACGCTGCATAATACTTGTTGTTGTACACATGTACTAGTGGTGGTTCTGGAGGTGCATTTACCTAGTGATGAGGTTTCTGGCTCTGCATTCATGTACTAATAGTGGTTCTGATGCTGCATTCATGTATTGACGGTGGTTTTAATGCTGCATATATGTACTGATAATGTTAAACAACATAGAGAGACAGCATTGGATCTCATAGTGTGATCAGAAGGCAAAAATTTCAAATAGCATGAATAAACACCAAAGGACAGAAGAAGTTTTTCATTTTGCCAAGTATACATCCCATTACCATGTCACAGATGGAATATAACACAAAATGTATATGAAATCATATTTTATTGGTACAAAGATTTTCTTTAAAAAGGTAAAGGAGATACAAATATTACAAATAGT
This sequence comes from Anomaloglossus baeobatrachus, assembly GCF_048569485.1. Lineage (NCBI taxonomy): Eukaryota > Metazoa > Chordata > Amphibia > Anura > Aromobatidae > Anomaloglossus > Anomaloglossus baeobatrachus. Next base: position 136,442,148 of record NC_134357.1, on the reverse strand, counting down.
ATGTACAAATCCAAGTACAAAAGACACAGGAGGGTGAATAAAAAACCCCCACGAGTCTACACATAAAGAGTTAAAGACACAATCATTTGGACTATCTAGACACCACTAAAATAGGAAATTATGTGCATTCCCAAACACTCTGATAAATATGTTAGAGGCTGCTGCACTGAACAAGACTGGCAGAAAAGCACTATTTAATCAAACCAACATGAGAGTCAGATATGGGAAAAGCACCTGGTGACAGATAGATACGAAAGACAAGTGTCATATTCAGAATGCTTACCATGCACAATACAATAATATGCGTAGACCAGTGGGGGGACAAGTCCCAACACGTGTTTCGCGTGTTGCTTCGTCTCCCGATGAAGCAACACGCGAAACACGTGCTGCATTTATGTACTGATGGTCATTGTGGTGCTGCATTTCTGATACTGATGGTGGTCCTGGTGCTGCATTTATGTATTCAAATGTAATTACCTACGAAATTACGTACATAATACATAACAGTATAGGGGGGCCACAGACAACTTGTATGGTTTGAAATTCCTGATGGCAGGCCTTTCGTGATACTATACTATTGTGAAAAATGATTATGATTATTCTATTTTATGATCCAAACTTCATTTCAGGCACATAATTCATTATCAATGCAGAAAGCAAAATATTGGTGTGTTCTAAGGAATATCAATTCTGATCACTTGGCAAGATAATCAATGGATTTTACTTGGGCATAGTGATTTTACAATCTAATTTTCTGCAGAAAAGATTTCCAGATCCAATTTTTACTAGACAAACGAGTTGCATCAACTAATTTATGTCACTTACTGCAAAATCAATGATTGTAACTACTCATATTGTACACATTATCACAAAGTTTAAAACCACTATAAGGGTCTGTGCGCATGTTGCGTTTTTTCATGCGTTTACGCAGCGTTTTAAACTGCAGCGTAAACGCATGCGATGTGCATCCCCAGCAAAGTCTATGACAATTAAGCAAAATCCATGCACACGTTGCATTTTGAAACACAGCGTTTTGTATGCCAAATTTTGGACAAAATCAATGCGTTCTAAAAAGCAACATGTCACTTCTTTTGTGAGTTTTGGTTGCATTTTGCACCCATTAAAATGAATGAGGTGTGTTAAAACTCAACCAAAATGCATTTGCACTGCATTTTTGTTGCGTTCTGCATGCTTTTGTGACAAACAAAATGCAGGTCTTTCAGTCTCACTCTCTCTGTCGGTTGGTCTCTCCCTCTCTCTTTCATACTCACAGATCACCGGCGTGGCGCTGCACAGCTGTCACAAAGCTCCGGCGGCTTTTCCTCTTTTGAAACTGCTGGCTGCTCATTATTCCATCTCGTATACACTGCTTCCCCCACCCACCGGCCCCTATAATTGGTTGCATTCAGACGAGCCCCCACGCTGAGTGACAGCTGTCTCACTGCAACCAATCACAGCCGCCGGTGGGCGGGTCTATATTGTGCAGTAAAATAAATAATTAAAAAATGACGTGCGGTCCCCCCCAATTTTGATACCAGCCAAGGTGAAGCCACACGGCTGAAGGCTGGTATTCTCAGGATGGGGAGCCCCACGTTATGGGGAGCCCCCCAGCCTAAAAATATCAGCCAGCCGCCGCCCGGAATTGCCGCATCCATTAGAGGCAGAAGCAGATATATTTGAAAGTCAAACAGTTCAGAAATAATTTTAAAGTCTAAAGGGTGCTTTACACGCTGCAAAATCGCTAGCGATCTTGTTAGCGATGTGACACGCCAGATCGCAGATAAGATCACACATAGGTCATTTTTGTAGCGCCGGTCACATGTGCGATCTCGGCAAATTGTATGTGCGATCTGGCGTGTTACATCGCTAACAAGATCGCTAGCGATGTCGCAGCGTGTAAAGCACCCTTAAAAGTATAAATGAAAACTTTGTGTTGTTTTACCTGGAGTTTCTTTCAATTCATTTTGACAGTTTGGCAGAAAAAAAAAGAAAAAAAAAAAGGAGAGTGAGAATTTCTACTGCCTGTTGATATAACCCTATTAGTATCTGAGCAGTGTGCAATTGTTTTATCCTCTTGGTTTTAAAGATATAAGATGATACTGACAGAAAAAGTGTTGCTCTGGGCTATAAAACCTGAACTATCTGGTCTCCGAGAGTATAATATAATGGAAATTAGAATATTAAAAATGAATGAAATGTGAATTGGCCTAAAAGCTGCCGTCTTCTGAAGGCTCCTGTCAAATGGTGATTCCCATTCAGATGCAATATACTAGTAGTCACAAAAATGTTCAAAGAACCAGGAATAGTATTGCTAAAATTATAGTAACAGGTTTAAAATCCACAGGTATTTTTGAGACAATATTTTAGCACTAGAAAAACACACAGGTTCCATAAATCAAATGAATGTGAAAATTGAGATTATGTGATATGGTCTTTTAAGAAATCCATAATGAATATGCAATGTTTTCTTAAAGGTACAAAAATATAATACAGTGTAAATATACAGTATATATACAGTGGGTATAGAAAGTATTCAGACCCCTTTAAATTTTCCACTCTTTGTTTCATTGAAGCCATTTAGTAAATTCAAAAAAGATCATTTTTTTCCCCATTAATGGACACTCTGCACCCCATGTTGGCAGAAAAAAAAACAGATATGTTTGCAAATTTATTAAACAAGAAAAACTGAAATATCACATGGTGATAAGTTTTAAGCCCCTCAGCTCAGTATTGATTAGAAGCATCCTTTAAAGGCCAGTTTCACATTTGCGTCGTTTTGATGGAAACTGAATCCAGCACAGATGCAGTACAGTTCATTTATTTACAGTGGAAGCGCCACAACATGTGGACACATGCGGTTGTGTATGAAGCACACAAGAGCATGGTGTTGCGCTTCCACTGTAAATAAATGAACTGTACTGCATCTGTGCTGGATTCAGTTTCCGTCAAAACGACGCAAATGTGAAACCGGCCTAAGCTAGTACAGCCATGAGTTGAATGTAGTGCCACAAGGATTATTAGGGCATTCCTGGGACAGGTGTTACGTTTAGCTGGAGAGATGGCGGGTCTGGCTATCTACATACCTCCATCCATGGGAGTGTTTGACATGGGGCTGACAGGCCACATGGTTTAAAATGGTGTCAGTCTGTTTGGCACATGGTCTGTGTGTGGAGTTGATGTGATGCCTCAATGAATAAACCTCTGAGAAAAGGTTGTATATACTGACCGGGGTCAGTGTGCAGAGGTGAGAAGGTCTCCTGTGAGAAGTCTCTATGCTGGGACTTACTGGACTGTCACCGAAGTGCCACCTTTAGGAGTATGTCTGTTTCCTGCATTTAAATGCAGTTTGCTCTCTGTACCAATGGCATGCTTTATGGAGTGTGAATAAAGCAGCCTGTATGTTTTATACAAAGTACCTACCTCAATGCAACTGAGACGCAAGCAGGGTGAGTACCTCTGCCACTATATATATATATATACTATATATATATATATATATATATATATATATATATATATATATATATATATACACACGCACATATATATATATATATAAACATACATACATATATACACACACACATACTTTATATAAATACACGTGTATTTATATAGATAGATATACAGCATTTTTTTTTTAAATCTGGTTTGATATATAGATAGAGAATTCCAGACAGCTTGAATATAAAAATAGTCACGAACAATAAAGTGATAATCAGTATCAGAATGCAGGCGACTGCACTCATTTGTCATACAATTATAGTGTGATAGTTAATTAAGCATATCACTGTTCATTTTCTTTAAATTACCAAACCAAGCAAGCATGAGCACTAGACATTACCAATTATTACATACTAACAATTAATGCAATTGTTTTTCCCTTTACTTTTCAGTTAAAACATACTAAGGCCTAAAGACTGTGTACAGCTTGTTTTATTACACATTTGAAGACTTTCTTCAATTTACTTTCCTTGTTTTTGCTGCTGATCGTCATCCAATTTCTACTTTTAACACTTTTCTGCTTTGTAACAGGGGTTTCTGTGTTCAAACACTAGGCTAACCAAAATCCAAATAGCGTTGGGATAGTCAAAAATCAGTTTTACCGTGAACAAAACAAATCCCTTTAAAACATATGTTATGTTTTAAAGGGATTTGTTTTGTTCACGGTAAAACAGATTTCTGTGTTGAAACAAACAAATATACGTTTATTTTATCTGTATTAATATTCACACAGATAGAGGTCCAGTCACAAGTCGATGAGAAAAAACGTAATGAAATAAAAAAAATATATAAAATCTCCACTAAAGAAGTTCATAGAAGCATACACATTGTATAGGTTCATATCCACTTTATATAAGCAAATAAAAAATAATAATTAAACACTTGATATGAAATAGATATCACAAAAAAGGTGTGTAAACCATGAAAAAATACAATCTAAGTTCTAGAATGCAAAATAAAAAATAGAACACACACTTGGGCCCCTTCACACATCAGTTTTCACATGTAGTGGACACACGTTCCCACGCATACTCATTAAAATCTCTGTGGATCTTCACACCTCAACAGGGAGACATATCTGTTTTTTCCCACCCTAAAAATTCAAGCCCTCAGCCACCACAGAAGTGGAATATCACATTAGATGCGCCAATTCAGGTACTTCACTTTGGATTTTGCCGCCTGCCTTGATGCTTTGGCAATCAAGGTAATGGTTTTTGGGAGTTGATATCAGCTGTGCACAGTCCAAAAACATAGCTGACATCAAGCCTTGGTGTTAATAATGGAAAAACAAGACACTTTCTAACATTTCCCACTTTATGCCCAAAAAGAAAAAACCCAAGCAGGAGATCAGCTCCGCCCACGCAAGTGACATTATTTGCGGTAGCGGTCCTGATTTCTGAACACCGCTCTGACAATGTGCCCTGACTGTCTGCTCTGTTGCACACTCATTATAGCTGATCTGAGCTGGTAACACAGTATACGCTGTCATTGTACACGTCTCACAATCATAGTGCGAAGAGACAGAGCAGGGACCACACAAGTCTCTGAAACGAGCGTCACTGATGATGCTTTTTTTCAGGGAAGGGGCGGGGGCTGTGCGGTGATCACAGCCTGTGTTCCCTGATGATGCTTCATTTGAGAATCCCAGCAAGCACTTAAACGAAGCATCAGACAGATAGTAGGAAAGAAAATCAATAGCAATTAGATAGTGTAGTTAGTGAACAGTGAGGAATTTTTAATGCAACTGTGGAGACACAGGGCTCAGTGGGTGCTCTCGTCCATAAAACCCGCCGCCTTTAGAAAGATAGCGTGGCTCAGGGCTCATCCCAACTGAACGCTGGCCTCCTTAACCGTGGGCGTAACACTACTCAGACAACACAGGGTGAGGGAACCACAATAATTAGACTTTATTGGATCCCCAAACAATTAATGGCACATAACACATAACCAGCAAAACACACAAATGTAACAGGCAACAGAGTCTCACCCTTCCGCTGGCTCACCAGGGATTTAGAATGTCCATGCCTCACAGGTTCCAAGCTGTCTGAGGTCTGCAAAGTCTGTACCAGGTGACTGAACTGTCCCAACCTGAGTGTCCTCCTTAGGTAGTCCTGATATGATGTTACAATCCTGGCAGCCGGAGTCGAAATCCCTAGGCTGTGGATATGGTCTCCAACCGGAACCGGAGCCCCTAGATTGAAGCCATAAGATATCCTGATCCTCTAGTGAGCTCCTGAGAGCTTAGACTGGATCCATCAGCATCCATCAGCCTTCAACAACCCTGGTGGCTTAAAGAAGTCCCTTTTATAGCCATAACCTTCCCTTAGGATACACTGCGTCCTCATCGATTGGTTGGACAAGATTGCTTCTCCCATTGGATGAATTTCAAGCTGCATGGATAATGTTCATTTAAATGATGTGCATAGAAAGACTCAGTATATCTACATGGAGTCGGCAAGTCACCGACTAGACAATGGCTACTAAGGTAATTACATTATCAATACACAACTACAATACAATGATTACTGAAAAAGTCTGGAGAACAATACGTCTGGCTTTCAGTGGCCAACACAATTACATTGAGTCAACAAGAGTCTTGTAAAAACAATGAGGGACTTCTCCCCCGTCTATAGACAATCTATCATGCTGTCTGGCTGGATTTTAAGAAACTTTAACCGATGAGAGTCCATGTCGTCACAGCAACAATATTCAAAATTAGTTTAGTTTACTCCATTAAATAGATAAACATTTGGTTGATAACTTGTTTAGCCTTCAAACCACCCCTTTAAGTCTATATTAATTTCTTAGTTCTTATTTCATATCTGCAGAGAAGATAGGAATCTTCAGAACAGTAAACTTTGGCTGCCATACACTTCATTACTGATTTTTACAGATTTCCTACATAAACCATGTAAGTTATCATTTTAGAAGCTACAGGCAGCAATATATAAATTCTTAAGGCTGCTTATGCATTTCATAGCATTTTCCTTCAAAAAGTTGAAAACAAAATTCATGTTTGAGCTGGAAAACAGGAATAGTAACACTAAAGGTGCAACCAGATAGGAAAACAAGTAGTCAAGTAACTAAGTGCAGCTCATGACCTTGAAACATTAGAAACAAAAGAAGGACATTTTTTCACCTTCATAATTTGCCATAAAATTTTAAAGAATCGTGTTGTTACAGAAAAAAACACAAGGGATTTGTCTCCAAGCTCCTCAGAGCAGAAAATAGAATGCAACAGCCTTCAATAGTGTAATGTCTTAGCAACTCAGCATTTTGTATTAAAAAATGATATGCTCACAAGCTTTGTAGTTAAAGAGGCATCTCATGAACACAAATTAAGGAGAGACTCCAATGGATTTCTGACTGGTCTGACTCAAGTTTCACACTGATGATTTCCTCTTGACAGTTCTTGGATTGCACATCAATGGCATGCTTAAATGGCATTTGATACCGAAAATGTAAAAAACAAACATATCTCCGATTTTTTTTTTGTGGTTCGCATGAATAGCACCATAGACCATAGAGCAGTCAATTAAATAGAGCAGGGAGAAAGAGGATATAAAGTGACTTAAATAAGCATTTGATACACTGCCCGTTTTGCAAGTTTTCCCATCTACAAATAATGGAGAGGTCTGTAATCTTTATCATAGGTACACGTCAACGGTGACAGACAGAATCCCCCAAAAATCCAGAGAATCACATTGTATGATTTTTAAATAATCAATCTCCATTTATTGCATAAAATGAGTATTTGATAAAAATAGAAAAACTGAACTTAATATTTTGTACAGAAACCTTTGTTTGCAATTACAGAGGTCAAACATTTCCTATACTGTAGTTCATGACCAAGTTTGCACACACTGCAGCAGGGATTTTGGCCCACTCCTCCATAGAGATCTTCTCCAGATCTTTCAAGTTTTGGGGCTGTCACTGGGCAACATTAAGTTTCAGCTCCCTCCAAAGATTTTCTATTAGGTTTAAAGGGTACTTTACACGCTGCGATATCGGTACCGATATCGCTAGCGAGCGTACCCGCCCCCGTCAGTTGTGCGACACGGGCAACTCGCTGCCCGTGGTGCACAACATCGCTTACACCCGTCACACTACTTACCGGCCTAGCAACGTCGCTGTGACCAGTGAACCGCCTCCTTTCTAAGGGGGCGGTTCATTCGGCGTCATAGCAACGTCACTAAGTGGCAGCCCAATAGCAGAGATGGGGCAGAGATGAGCGGGCCAAACATTCCGCCCACCTGCTTCCTTCCTCATTGCTGGCGGGACGCAGGTACGGTGAGTTTCTTCGTTCCTGTGGTGTCACACATAGCGATGTGTGCTGCCACAGGAACAACAAACAACCTCGCTACTCACCTGTCAACAGTTTTTGGTGTTGGAGCGACCTCTCCAATACCAACGATTTTTACCTCTTTTGCGATCGTTTTAGGTCACTCAGAAGTGTTACATGCTGCGATGTCACTAACGACGCCGGATGTGCATCACAAACATCGTGACCCCGACGATATATCGTAGCGATGTCGCAGCGTGTAAAGCACCCATAAGTCTGAAGACTGGCTAGGCCACTCCAGGACCTTAAAATGCTTCTTACGGAGCCATTGCTTAGTTGCCCTGGCTGTGTGTTTAGGATCATTGGCATGCTGGAAAACCCAGCCACGACCCATCTTAAATGCTCTTACTAAAAGGAAGGAGGTTGTTTGCCAAAATCTTGTGATACATGACCCCATCCAGCCTCACTTCAATAAGGTGCAGTCGTCCTATCACCTTGGCAGAAAAGAAATCCCAAAGTATGATGTTTGCATCCCCATGCTTTATAGTTGGGATGGTGTTCTTGGGATTGTACTCATCCTTCTTCTTCCTCAAAACACAGGAAGTGGAGTTGATACAAAAAAGTATCTGACCTCATGATCTTCTCCCAGGCCTCTTCTGGATCATCCAGAAAAAGCATGGGAGAAAGTCATATGGTTAGATGGTCATTGGTGAACTTCAAATGGCTTGGAAATGTGCTGGCATGAGCAGGGGAACCTTGCGTGTCCTGCAAGATTTTAATCTATGACGGTATAGAGTGTTGCTAATGGTAATCTTTGAGACTGTGGTCCCAGCTCTCTTCAGGTCATTGACCAGGTCATTCCATGTAGTTCTGGGCTGACTCCTGACCTTTCTCAGAATCATCCTTACCCCATGAGTCAAGATCTTGCATGGAACCTCAGATCAAGTAAGATTGACAGTCATCTTGTGTTTCTTCCATTTTCTAATAATTGTGCCAACAGCTGTTGCCTTCTCATGAAGCTGCTTCCCTATTGTCTTGTAGCTCATTCAAGCCTGTGCAGGTCCACAATTTTGGTTTTGGCCATGGTGGAGAGGTTGGAGTGTGATTGTTTGAGTGTGTGGAGACAGGTATTCTTTTACAAAGGTAACAAGTTCAAACAGGTGAAATTAATACAGGTAATAAGTGCAGAGTAGGGGGGTTTCTTAATGAAAAAATAACAGGTCTGTGAGAGCCAGAATTCCTGGTTGACAGGTGACCAAATACGTATTTCATGCAATAAAAACACATTCATTATTATTCATACAACGTGATTTTTCTGGATTTTTTTGGGAGGATTCTGTCTGTCACAGTTGAACTGTACCGAAGATAAAAATTACAGACGTCTCCATTCTTTGTAGGTGGTAAAACTTGTAAAATTTGCAGTGTATCAAATACGAATTTTCTACACTGTATAGAAAATGAAGGATAGGCTAAAATTGTAGTGTATAGGGTGGGTAAGATCGCTACTGTTCAGTCAGAGGTCCATATAGTAGCTTTAAACTTTAAAGGGAACCTGTCAGGTAATTTGTATTCTAATGCGCACTGCGCTTGACCAGAAATGCAGGAGTCTTCTGAGCATGCGCAGTGCATGTCTGAAGACAAGAAGCAAGCACCCGGAAAACAAGACTGCGGGAATGGTAAGTGCACACACGTGGGATCTCAAGGAGCGACGGGACGTTGCTCATATAAATTCATGGTATTTGTACCGCCCCCGTGTCAGCAGGCGGTCTGCTACTTGGATCCGGATCCGCTGTGGCTCGAGGGGTCTCCGGACCCAGGGGTCGTGCGGCCACTCAAAACGAAAAGGGGGATATTTACAGGGGGGTGGTGTGTGTACAGTCCGTGACACCACCCACAGTGTGTGGTAAGGCGGAATACCACCACTGCCGCTGGGAGCACCCGGTGGCGATGAAATGGCAGCCAGGTGTTTAACCCCTCCGTGGGAAGGGGGGAATGCCCTGGGGCTCGGTGACGGTGACTAAGGATACCGTTGGGGAGGTAAGGGGCACTGCGTACTCACTCAGTCCAATAACGATGACATTGACAACTTGTAAACCAAAGTTTTGAGCACCGCTGCATCAGGGAGGGAGTACGCCTGGGTCCGGTGCCCGTTGGTGTTGCTTGTTAGCCTGTGACCTTTTCCTTGGCACCTTCTTTACTGATTGGCCCCTATAGTATAGGACTAGTCGGGTCCCACTCACCCGTATGCGTAACTGAGTGAGCTTGCTCTTAGGGTTCACGCTTTGGATTTTCTGGACTGTGTATTGGGAAAGTCCTATCCCCCTCGTTGCGCTAGTAACCCGATTTTGGAGCAGGTGGAGAATGGATCTTGAAGGCTCCGTCCCCGTCGGGTAAATTACCAGGATGCTTGAAGCTACTTCCCGGCCTAGGATCCAAGTACCCAGTCGTGCCCTGGCCCCTGCCCGGAGATGGCACAAGGCCGCTGGCTGCCCTCCTCGGCAGTTCCATGCCCCTTGTCACGATCCCCTGCGACCGGGGTTCCAGCTCCTACCAGGCCTAGACCAACGTCTGCCACCTAGTAACTGAGGAGCCTAGTTCCTGACCTCTCCACTCGAGAGTCACACGACAACTACTACTGTCCCCTAACACTCCTGACCCTGCCAAACCAACCCCCTAAGTGGGCGGCCCTATTCCCTTCTGGCTACCCATTGGTGCGTCTGGTGGGTGTAGTGCAGAGTGTTCTTACGGTTTTGCTTAGCTTGTTCTTAGCAACACCAAAGGTCAGGGTCCCGTAACCAAGGAGGTTTTGGGTACTGTGCAGAAGGGCAGATTGCGCAATACCTTGTGACGACCTGATAGGCCAGGGTGTCACAGTATCACGCCCATAGGAGCGTGATACCACGGAAAACATGCAAACACCCACAGTGCAATGCGACGCGCATGGGGCTTGAGCCCCTGCTCATTTACATAGGGTACACATAAGTAATAAAACATATTTTTATACATGCACATTACACACTATTACTATACAGGGATGGGTAGGAAGGGGTTACTAGGCCACACATCACACTGCTACTAGGTTAGAAAACAAATTACATGACAGGTTCTCTTTAAGTAATTCTTCCTTTACTGTTATATTACCCCTTCATAGATCTTCACTTTAATTATGAAACTGAAAATATTCACAAATAATTTATACATGCAAATATAGAACTTTGTAAACAAGGATGTCAACATTTTTCAGAACAAATCCTGGAGAGTGAAAGAGCTAAAAAATAAATATATAAGGAAAAAAGTAGCTAAATAAATAAATAAATAAATAAAAAAACAAATATTACTTTGCTTCAATGCTTTAGGCTTTGATTCTTTGTGTCATTGGAATCTATAGCAGCCATCATAAACCCTCTATGCAAAATATTTTTTTTGAACAGCTCAAAGCTTAAATATCACAGCTGAACAGATGCAAAATAAGAAACAGACTACTCATAAAATATGTCCGACTTCACATTGAAATGCAAAACCTCTAACAATCTGTGATGCAACGTAAAACAATTTAGTCTGAAAATGTAACAAGCCGTGGTGCTGTGTAGAATTAGGTAGACGGTTATGGAGGAGCAAGAACCTGTCATTTAACTGTATTTAAATATTTGGAAAAACCACCTCGTTGCCTGCACATGTACAGTGCTCCTGAAGAAACGCAGGGTGCAGATGTTGCAAGTATATGGATGCTTTGCATTTGTACAATATAAACATATTATTGCTGCATTTGTAATTTTTTCCCCCCAAAATCACCATATTAACTGTGTTTGCTTAGTTTACTTACAAGCAACCTGTGAGCAGGTTTTTAGAACCCAAACTAACATCATCTATGAAAAGTCCATGTAACGTTGGTGACACCCATTACTTTAATAAGTCATGGTGTTCGTTTTATGGAAATCCATAGGTGAATGTTTATGTGAAATGGTAATGGTCTTCACTTACATCTCTCTGTCCTCTTTTCCTCTCCACCCACATGTACAAGTACAGTCCTGGTTGGCCGCACTGCAGGGCTTGGGAGGGATGAAGCGCCATTTCATTCTTGGAGCACAGATTTTCCAAGAATAGTTTGGGTCTCAATTTGCAGAGCCCCTATGTGCCAGAACAGAAGAAAGCCCCTCAAGTGAGCAACTTTTGGAAATTACACCCCTCTGGGATTTCATCTACGTGTGTAGTGAATATATAGTCTCTGGAAAACACCCTTGGTGTCAAACACAGCAAATGTTGCAGAATTAAAAATTGCGAATAAGTTCACATCGTGCCTAGTACATTGTAGTGCCCGTACATTGTGCCCAGATGGTGATTCTGGAAACCTGCACCCTGTAAATAAAGCGGGCTCTCCTCACTACAACAATGCCAAACATGTGAACGCTAATTGTGGTTTAGGCACATTGTGGTGCTCCGAATGGAGGGGTCATTTATATTTTTGAGCTCAGTTTTCGCTGGATTTCTTTTTTGTGGTGGATGGGACATTTTTTCAGCGCCTTTGTGTTACCAGTAATTTAAAAGCCCGTATATTTCCGTTACCTGATGACAGACCTAAGTGGAGACTTGTGTTTCTGTGGATTGAAGTTAATGCTTTTTGGTGTCAATTTGGGTATAGAACATTTTGGATCAGTCCACATTTATCCTGTGGTGTATGCTGAGCACTTACATTGGGATTTCCATCTACATCTCCAAAATAAGTGACTCATGTGAAACCCCAGATGGATCGATTCACTAACGAGGCAGCAGAGTTACTCTGGACTCTGTTTGGCCTCTGTTCAGTGGTGTCTGTCTTTTTAGACATGCAGAAAAGTGCGGTTATCAAAAGTTTTGTTCACCTTTGAAAAAGACTGTTAAAAAAAAAAAAGACACCGCCAGACCACAGGCCAGATGGTAGTTCAAAGTGACTCCCCCCTCTGCCTCATTACAGTGAATTTTCAGTTGGGAATTACACAATGCTTGGTGTAAGCACTCAGCGTGGAGCACAGGATAAATGTGAGCACCACCGTACTGCGACATTTAGAAAGCAGAATGAACAAATCAACAGCAGTTGAAGAATTGGCTTTACTTTTATTTTTTATGCCATTCACCTTGCAGTATAAGTGATAGGGAGGATTTATTCCTCAGGTCAGTACGATTACAGGAATAACAGAATTATATAAGTTTTTAGGTTTGGTTACTATCACACTAAAAATGTGATTTGAAAAAAAAAATCAAGTTTTTTTGCATGAATTTTGAAGACTATAGCTTTTTTATTTTTCTGCTGAAAGAGTCTTGTTTTTTGAAGGATGAGTTGGAGTTTTTATTTTAACCATTTTGGGCCACATATTATTCAAGTAGAAACAGCAATTCAGGAATTATTTTTGTTGTTTTTTTACGCTGCTCACCGTGTCGTAAAAGTGATAAGACAGCTTTATTCTTCAGGTCAGTACAATTACCACGCTTTATTTTATGTTTTGCTGCTTTTACACCATAAAAACTATTTTATAGAAAATACAACCATTTATTTGCATCATTGTATTCTGAGAGGTATGGCTTTTTAATTTTTTCACTGACAAAGTTGTATGACAGCTTGTTTCTTTGCGAGGCAAGAGATCATTTTCAGAGATAACATTTTTATAAGATTTCTTGATTGCGTTTTAGGCCACTTTTTTTGTTAGCTGTAGGATGAAAAGACAGCTTTTGCTACTTTTTTTTATTTATTTTAGGGTGTTCACGATAGGGTTAACTAGTGTGACAGTTTTATAGATTGGGTTGTTACAGATGCGACGATACCAAATATATGTACTTTTTTGGGGGACACAAATATAACAATATATTGGGATAAAATTTTAGTTATTTGTTCTTTATTTTCTGATTTTTTTCAAATATGATTTTCATTTTTTTTGCTAAGTCCCTATATGGGACATTACCTTTTGTTGCTCTGTTGACAGCTACACTGTATTGAAATGCTTGATAAATTGCAGTGCATTATAGCTGTCAGAAGCTTCAGGATTCATGATCCTGGAGTAATCCCTGAGGATTCACCAAGGCGACTGTCTGGCCATCACGATTACATTGAGGGGACACCGATCGGAGAGGAGAGGGAACGCGATCCCTCTCCCAATCCCCTAAGTGTCATTTTAGGTAAGTGGCAGTACCAAGCGAATGATGAAAGGGAAGGGGAAACCCTGTGTCAAGGGAAGGGAGAGATGGTGACCCCTGACCAAACCTACCACTGGTCTTTGGGGTCCCTCACCATTTTAGATAGCTTCCACACCTACACGCCAAGCTGGATACCTGACCGTAGGTATCCCTAGTGCTGGGCCATAAATAGGGAACGGATGGCATGAGCTCTTCCCTATTTAGCTGGATGGAAGGAGAGCTCTGCTGGGTCCTAATGGGGAGTTGGTGAAAAGCCAGCAGGAAAGCTACCTAGTACAATGAATACTAAAAGCAGGAACAACAGAAAGTCAGCGAGAATTTTGCACAGCCAAATGCTGTGACCTTCTATTGCCAGAAATCACGACTGTCAACCGTGACACACCCATGACACTAAAGGGGGCTTTACACGTTGCAATATCAGTAAGGAGATATCAACGGGGTCACGGTGCTTGTGACGCACATCCGGCCTCATCAGCGAGATCGCAGCGTGTGACTCCTCTGAGCGACCGTAAACGATCGCAAAAGAGTGGAAAGAAAAAAAAAAAAAAAAAAAAATCGGTGGTCATGGAGAGGTCGTTCGAAAACAAAATATTGTTTTCTGCTCAGTAGCGATGTGGTTCGTCGCTTCTGCGGCACCGCACATCACTGTATGTGACACCGCAGGAGCGACAACCATTACCTTACCTCCGTCCACCGGAAAGGAGAAAGGAAGGAGTTGGGCGGCATGTTCCGGCCGCAAATCTCCTCCCCTCCTTTTCTATTGGGCGGCGGTTTAGTGATGCTGCTGTGACGTCGCTGTGACGCTTAACGAACCGCCCCCTTAGAAAGGAGGCGGTTCGCCGGTCAGAACAGGTATATGCGTGTGACGCTGCCGTAGCGATAATGTTCGCTACGGCAGCGATCACCACATATCGGCCGTACGACGGGGGCGGGTACTATCATGCTCAACATCGCCAGCAAATGCTAGCGATATTGCAGCGTGTAAAGTACCCCTTAGTGTTGCGATCGATATCAATTGCGGCATTTAGAGGGTTAAATAGCAAGGGACAGAACCGGGACTGTCCTTAGCTGTGAAAGCTGGTGCTCGGCTGTCTGGAAAGCTGAATCTCCAGCGGCGATCACCAGGACTATCGATAAGTCCAAGGTTAGGAAAACCCTGACTTACAAGATGTACTGGTGCATCAAAGGTCGTGAAGGGGTTAAGTTATATTAGTTTCCATGATTATGATTGGGGTTGACATTTAAAATATAGGACATCAGGGATGAATATCGCTATTTTTCCCTGGCATTATGTAAATGGTCCACATACAATGAGTGATTCTATATATAACCTCCCTGTTGAGCCTCACACCCACAGTCACCTCTATATTTTACTTTTTCTGGTATTTTTGGTGAAAAAGGTTGCAATTCTAGCATAATTAGTTGTCAGAGCTTAATGCTTTACCTATTGGGGGGGATGAATTTGGATTTCATTACCTTATCCTCTGACCCATTCCTTTACTTGAGGGCTGTGGGTTCACTGGGAGGTTCAAAATACCTTGTTCCAGTCCTGCTAAGCAGATACATTACACCTAATGTAACACAGTATAATATTAGTTGTGAATATGAGAAAATACATTAATAAAGCACCTCTTTTGCGAATAGTAAGTGGCAAGAAACACAACATTTTCCTCTAATGATAATGGACCTGAACTCTGCTAGGTTATTTATGGGCTTGTCCAAATCTATACTGTATGACCTAGTTAGTTTTATGAAACCTTTTAATGAGTGGGGATATTTGAGGCCTTGGCAACTAAACCTTTTCTTTTTTCTTTAAAAAAAATAAATAAAAATAAAATATGGTTTTCTAATTGTTCCAAAGAGAAGTTCTTGGTAAAATATTTCCATAACATGCTGTAGTAATGGAGAAGTCAATTCTTATATAGCAGATTCTGTATGATGCATGTCCGAGTCCATGCATTCAGCTTGCAACATGTTGATGCTGGTTTCATTAGTTCACTCTGAAAGTTCTTTTCTGTGAAAGTTATATTTTTTTGCATATCTTGAATGTACTGATGTGAATTAATTAATAGTAATTTTGACTTTAACCCCTTCACGACCTTGGACGGATCTATCCGTCATGGATCGTGTCCCGTTAAGCCCAACCCCCTGCCGCGGGCAGGCGGCGGCGGTTGGCACACATATCAGTTGTTTTCAACAGCTGACATGTGTGCCTGCTAGCCGCGGGTGGAATCGCTTCCACCCGCGGCCATTAACCCCTTAAATCTTGCTGCCAAAGTCTGGCAGCAAGATCTAAATGTGCGCGGCCATGTTTTTTACTTATCGCCACCCCCCACCGGAAGTCACGTGCGTGATCACGTGACTATCGGTGGTTGCCATCGTAGCACAGGGTCATGTGATGACGCCTGCCGCTACGAAGTTTCACTTTCGTTTTTCCTCGGCCGGGAGCAGAGGGAAAAAGAAAGTGACTATTTCTGCTGTTTACAGCTGTATAGCTGTGATCAGCAGATAGCGATCAGCGATCGGATTGCTGATCGCTATAGCCCCCTAGGGGGACTAGTAAAATAAAAAAAAAAGTAAAATAAAAAGTTTAAAAAAAAAACAAAACCTAAAAGTTCAAATCACCCCCCTTTCACCCCATTGAAAATTACAGGGTTAAAAAATAAATAAATATACACATATTTGGTATCGCCGCGTTCAGAAATGCCCGATCTATCAAAATATAAAATCAATTAATCTGATTGGTAAACGGCGTAGTGGCAAAAAAATTCCAAACGCCAAAATTACGTTTTTTGGTCGCCGCATGTTTTACGCAAAATGCAATAACAGGCGATCAAAACGTAGCATCTGCACAAAAATGGTACCATTAAAAATGTTAGCTCGAGATGCAAAAAATAAGCCATCACTGAGCCATAGATCCCGAAAAATGAGAATGCTACGTGTTTCGGAAAATGGCGCAAAACGTACGCCACTTTTATTGGACAAACTTGTGAATTTTTTTTAACCCCTTAGATACAAGTAAACCTATACATGTTTGGTGTTTACAAACTCGCACCGACCTGAGGCATCACATAGATACATCAGTTTTACCATGAAGTAAACACGGTGAATAAAACATCCCAAAAACTATTGTGCGATCACACTTTTTTTGCAGTTTTTCCACACAATTTTTTTACTGTTTTCCAGTACACTATATGGTAAAACCTATGGTTTCATTTAAAAGTACAACTCGTCCCGCAAAAAACAAGCCCTCATATGGCAAGATTGACGGAATAAAAAAGTTACGGCTCTCGGAAGAAAAGGAGCTAAAAACAAAAACGCAAAAACGGAAAGTGCCCGGGGGCTGAAGGGGTTAAATTTGGTAAAAAACCCCAAGATCAAAAAAAAACATTTGAGAAAAATGTATAAATTTGAAGAGAATTTTCCATTTTGTGGCAAATACTGACATCCAAGATTTTTTTTCACTATTTTTTTCATTTACAGCACACCAAAATACATGGGAATTAGATGAAAATAATCAAACAGATTTTTAGTTGGGCACCTGTGTTATGTGTTCTTTACATAGTAAAGTAAAACATTAGAGTCTAGTTATAATTCTTATGTGTTTCGGCAATTTAGTTAAAAGGGAGCTTGTTACCACATTTGTCCGTTATAAGCTGCGGCCATAACCAGTAAACTCTTATATATAGTATTCTGTAATGCTGTATATAAGTGCCTAGATCGCTCTGTATAATTTAAAAAATTGCTTTAATTATAATTACCTGTAGGGCGGTTTAGTCCAATGGGGGTCACTGGCCTTGGCCCCCTCTATTCCTTCCATCACCGTCTACGTCCCAGCTCCGTGTGGATGACATATTCTACATCATCCACATAGAGGCCTCCCTTCCTCTCCTGCACATGCGCACTTTTCTCTGCCCCGCTCAGGGCAGATCAAAGTATTATAATGCGCATGCGCGAGCTTTATTTGACCTTTCCCATGGCTGCGCATTCCAGTACTTTGCTTTGCCCTCAGCAGGGCAGAGAAAAGTGCGCATGTGAAGGAGAGCAAGTGAGGCCTCTATGTGGATGATGTAGGATGCGTCATCCACATGGAGCTAGGAAAGAGAACGGCGATCGTAAGAAGAAAGGACACGCCGAACCAAGGCCAGCGACGCCCATCGGACCCTACCGCCCCGCAGGTGAGTATAATAAAAAGATGTTTTTTATTTTATACAGAGCAGCCTGGGTTCTTATATACAGCATTCCAGAATACTGTATAGAAGAGCTGACTGGTGAGGACTGCAACTTATAAGGGACGAATCTGCTGACAGGTTCCCTTTAACTGTGTGTCGAACTATGCAGGTAACACACAGATTTGGTTTTTACAGATTTCCCACCAGATCTCTCAGGGGAACATCCATGAAGTCACCAATGACATAAATGGAATCCAGTAGCTAAGTATAATACGATACAAAACACAGCCTTCAATGAACAATGCAGCAGCCTGAGTCAAGATGAGACATACCATAATATGTGTTTCAGAGCACAAAAGACTACTTTGATGCATAGATTACTATGCAGCTAGACTGCAGTCACTGATCTAAAGGAGCAGCTAACACCAACGAAAACAAATAACAGGTAAGCATCACCAATTGTGTGGCAGCCAAAATATATATTTTTCAGGCAGACTTTAGGCTTCAATTCAGGATAAAAGACCTTCTCTATAGTTCCATCATTAGATGGTCATCACATTTTAAAGCCAATTATATGAATAAAACGATAAAATGCATATTAGATTTACTGGTTCTAACACAATACATGTACATGCTGCGAGGAACAGTGAAATTTAACGGTTCCCTTCATTACATGTTCAATTTCCATCACTTCTATCCTCATCTATCATCTTTTTACTATTTTTCTTTTTTTCTTAAACCCCTCAGAGGTATGCCATCACATTACAGGGATAATGATGGGATATATCCATGTATTACACTAATAAAATGCATGGCTTTTTATCAATTGGTTGAGACATTATAAAGTTACCATAAAAAATATAAAATGGTATTGATATATCATCTTGGTGCAGTGTTTTGTTTCGAACGCTAGAAATCTATTATGTTTAGAGTCATTATTCCCCAAATTATGATCTAGGACATTCCAGTTTTTCATGCTCGGCTCTTCTTCCATCAAGCAGCTGCAGTCATATGTCAACCAGCAGGGATGTTTGATATTTCATAAACATCACAGCGTATCTTCAAGGGCAATACTTAGCTTGACATCTCTGCAGATTTAATATACCCAAACCCATCAAGTTCTCTGTGGTTAGAGACTTGAGCTGCGTAGTCTTGTTTGATGCCCACAGCTCCTGCTGTGCCCTGCTGGAAAACTGTGCTTCAATTTTTCTCTATTTGGGTCTATTTTCCTCAGGGTCAAATCAATCTCATTAGAATCCAAATATTTCTTCATATGTTTATTTTCCATCTTGGGGGATCAAACTCTTCTGAATTAGTTTAAAACTTTGCTATTTAATAATGTACTATATGGACTAAAGTATTGAGACAACTACACATTACACTTACAGGACCTCACAAAATCACATCATTCTAAATCGATAAGCATTAATACTGTATGGTGTTGGTCCCCAATTTACAGCTAAAACAACTCCGTCTCTTCTGGGAAGGCTTCAACATTTTGGAGTGCGTTTGTGAGCTTTTTTGGCCCATTTATCCATAAGAGGATTTGGTCAGGTCAAACACTGGTGTTGAATAAGATGGCCGTACTCCCACTCTCCGATACTTGGCCGGGGTTCCATGAGCGTTGATTCTCTTATGCGAGAGAATTGGATAGATTACCAGATTTGATCTAAGTGTCAGCTTAGAGTGATCCGATTTTGTCTCATGAGAGAATGGGAACACACTGTCAAGAGAACATGGAGAACAAAATTTCTCCATCTTTTCCATTTTGTGAGTCCACGGAAATTGGACTACACTCTGATGTCATCTGAATGCAGTCCAATTATTTTCATGCACCCATAGACTTGACTGGGAGTATGTCATCCATTTTGACTGTAAATCATAGAGCAGCATGCTGTGCTTTTTTTCTCATGCTGAATCGGCATGAGAAAAAAAAGACTGCATAGAATAACATTGATCTGAGTGCTCATCAATATATAGAAGAGAAATATGGCACTCCAATCTGGATCATAGTGCTCGGATAGGATCCCAATCCGCATCAGTATGCAAGAAGAATCCGGAACTCAAAGTGCGATGAAAATTAAGTCTTTAATATACAGATCAAGTGTACAGTGTGAAAAAACATGACGTTTCGGTCTATACGACCTTCATCAAACCCACAGACAGGAGAAGAGCCCTGGGACAACAAGTGAAGTAAAGCACTAGGTGCAATAGTGTATGATGCGCTATGGGGTAGTGCGCACTACTGCCGCTCCCCCCTGGTGAGCATGGCCTTGCCATGGAGGTGGAGATTTTAATGCCGAGACCTATGACATGTGTTGCCTGAGGAGTAGACTAGGAATCAGGCAAAAACTGGTATAATTTGAGGGGCTTACTCAGCACTGGATGCTCCAGCGCAGAGTAAAGACGCTAGAAGAGGATGTCACACCGGAGTAAAGGATAGGCCAGATTGTGGACTGTGGCGGTGATGGGAAAGATAAGCTGCGAGGAAAGTAATATTTTTTAACCCCTTTTCTAGAGACGTGAATCTAAAAAATTGGAATAAGAAGAATCCACATTTATTTTAAAAAATGTGAGGTAAATTAATTTTCATTTTATTATTAATTACAGAAAATATACTCTATGTAACTAATAGCGAACAATGTAATTTTTTTACTCTTTCTATTCAATTGTATTAAAAAAAAAATCTGTATTGTTATAACATGGTCTGACCCTACTCCAGTTTCCACTACGATTTCCAAACAATTTAATAATTCCACACATTCTCCAGAAGGTTATATAATCACCTTCTCAATCATGAAAATGATGAGGCTTGCTTTATGCTTTTTCTTTCTATACAGAGGTAACTGATACACCAAAGAACATGACCCTGACACTACTCAAACCCAGTACCATATTAGAAGGATGAGGAGCACTCATCTTCCAGCTTCCCCGCATATTCTACACAAGCCATTCTGGAGGTCTCTGCAGGCTAGCTATAACAACAGTCTTTGTCAATATATGCAGAATTATTAGGCAAATTGTTTTACTAAGTCAACGGGCAAATAAAAAAAAAAACAAATTTACATGGGTTGTCCAGATTTCTCACAAAAGCCGGCAGTCACTCTATGTGACTATAGACTTGTCAATCTTCACATCGTGTGCAGTGCATACTGTGAGGATTCTCCTGTGCCACCAGCGAAACTAAGAGGTCATGTGACTAGACCTGTGTGGCCACGCTCAATAGAAGCAACAGAGTGACTACAGATTTTGGTGGTAAATCTGGAGAGCCCTGTTAATTGACTCTGAAAAGTCAAAAATTGTTACAACTATATTAGAATGACATTGCTAAGATATTGGGCCATGATCAAAAAACTTGTAGAGAAAAAAACCAAAAGGTTTTAGAAGAATTACATCTGAATTGACAAAGAGCCCAATAATGACCCCAAAGTGATAATGAACCCAATTGTGACAAAGAACAAATATTCGAGAACTGCAACCTCCCTAGAGTGCCCAGAAGGTAAGGTAAGGCGGGCTGAATACCAACTATCACTAAACAGGACAAAGAAGTTGAATTTTACAACCTCATAATGTTTTCATTTGTCTATAGATTTACTTATGTGAGGGCTTGTTTTTTGCATGATTAGCTGACGTTTTTATTTGTAATATTGTGGCTTACATACAACATTTTGATCATTTTATATTGCATTTTTTTTTTTCAGGAAAGTGTAGTGACTGAATAAATGTAATCTATCAATGCATTCCACCGCAGATCCTGTATATATTCCATTGCACCGCGTTTCAGGTTCCCCTCCAAGCCGGAAGCAATGGGTATCATCGGATGTTGTGTGTGTGTATGTGTGTGTGTGTGTCTGTGTGTGTGTGTGTGTGTGAGTGATCTGATGTGTGAGTGATCTGATGTGTGAGCAATCTGATGTGTGTGTGTGCGCGCGATCTGATGTGTGTGTGAGTGATCTGATGTGTGTGAGCGATCTGGTGTGTGCGTGTATATATGTGTGTGTGTGTGTGTGTGTGATCTGATGTATGTGAGTGTGGGCCAGAAACAGGGGAGGATCACTGTGGAGCATATTGGCTTGGAGCACCCACCAAAGATCGTTGGAAAATCCAGAAACGATGAAGACGTCCAGGGTCTGGTATGATTCTTCTGGGAAGAGCGGGTCTGCTTTTTTTTTGGGGGGGGGTAAACTTACCCCCGACTATGTTTCCTCGAGAATAAGCCCTACCCCGAAAGTCCTAGTGCATTTTTCGGGGCAAAAAAAATAATATAAGACAGTATCATATTTTAGAGGAAACATGGTACTAAGAATATCCTTCGCTGCCTATACAGACCTATCAGAGCTTCTAATAATGACCTGTAGCAAAATAGAAGCAAAGCTGTGATTAGTTGCTATAGGCCACGTGATAAATAACCAGGCTACCTGTCAAAACAGCCAATATTTTACCTCACACATCCAAACAGTAAGTCGGTTTATTTTAGCGGATAACTGTCAAGTGCGGAGTGAACATTTCCCCTCAAAATAGTAATAATAATAATCTATGACGTTCCCGGAGTCAAATAAGGAGCCTGTGTAAAATGTCCTGATTGTAAATGTGACGGTGCGGATTCCTTTAGTGGACACACACACACAAACATACAGACACATATACTGTACATACACTCAGCTTTATATATTAGATGATGCTTTTTATTTTCTTCTTTGAACAGTAAAAGAAAAAGATTTTCCACTAATAGGTGTGAGCGCAGTCTATACCAGCTATGAACATTAATAAGATGCAGACAATAATTGCACATTGTCACAATTCAATAGAATAATGCTGGATTTCAGAGTTTGCAGCCCCTTTTTATGAAGCAGCTGCAAATTCATTTATTCACAAAAAAAAATGTAGTTGCTTGTTATTCCAAAACTAAAATAAATTAAATATTTTCAGTCATACAAGTGTATTCTATGAATATTTATATAACCTGGGGGTGTAGCTTTACTGCCATATAGTATGGCTGCCTGACTTCAGAGCTCCGGGCACTGTAGTGACACTTTTCCTTTGTTAGCAGCTCTCTCCTGTGCAGTTACGGAGCCTGATTGCGTCATTCTACTTCCTACATTATTCTGACTGTGACTAAGGCCAAAGAGGAGTCACAAGCAGCAGAGTAAATTGGATTTCTTATTGTAGAAGTGGAATAAAGATGGCGCTGGCTAATGTACTGCAAATCTCCTTGCTCTCCAGTTACAAGCACAGCAACTTCCTCCACATTGACCTCTCCTACCGACAGAGCTTTTTGGAACCCAGGTCCATAGTGGGTCTACATTTAAATTCATTAACTGCCTGACGTTTAATACCTCTAGCCAGTCTAGAAAAGGAGGCAGAAGATGAAAGGTAACATTCCCCTACGGCCCAGCGATCACTTTCCACTCATCCAGCTAAGTAAAGACTGTGGCTGCAGATGTGACGAAACAAGTAAGCCATAAGGAACTACCCTGTTTACCCAAAAATAAGCTCTACCCAAAAATAAGTCATAGCAGGAATTTTCAGCCTCTTCGGAGTAAAGCGAGCTTTACACGCTGCAACATCGCTAGCCGATGCTAGCGATGGCGAGCGTGATAGCACCCGCCCCTATCGTTATGCCGATATGTGGAGATCGCTGCCATAGCGAACATTATCGCTACAGCAGCGTCACACGTACTTACCTGCTTGGCGACGTCGCTGTGACCGGCGAACCGCCTCCTTTCTAAGGTAGCGGTTCGCTCGGCGTCACAGCGACATCACTAAGCGGCCGCCCAATTAAAGCGGAGGGGCGGAGATGAGCAGGACGAACATCCCGCCCACCTTCTTCCTTCCTCATTGCTGGCGTGTGGCTGGTAAGGAGAGGTTCCTCGTTCCTGCAACGTCACACGTAGCGATGTGTGCTGCCGCAGGGACGAGGATCAACTTTGCCCAAGCGACAGCAGCTATAATTGGGAGAGGACCCCCATGTCAACGAGGAGCGATTTTGGACGTTTTTGCAAAAATCCAAAATCGCTCCTAGGAGTCACACACAACGAGATCGCTACAACGGCCGGATGTGCGTCACAAAATCCGTGACCCCAACAAGATCGCTGTAGCGATCTCGTAGCGTGTAAAGCCACCCTTAGGCTTAAATATAAGCCCTACCCTAAAAATAAGCCCTGACTGAGGGTCAATAATGAAGTGTCCATTCAGCTAAAAAAAAGTTAAAGTTTACTGCAAAACACTTCAATAAAGAAAGCAGATACCCCAAAAAGAGGGAAGAAAGACCTACCAATCATACTTACCAGACCCAGAACGGGAGTCCGTTTAAGAGGAGAACCTGCGATGGAACACATTGATGGATCTGCGGTGAAACACAAAACAGTGATACCGTACTGCTCTGGGGTCGTGGGACACAGTGTAACGCGAAGGCCTTTGGTGGAACGCATTGAGGATCTGTAGTGGAACGCATCAATTCTTTTCACCGCAGGTCCTCCATGAGTTCCCCCGCAGGTCCTCACGTTCCACAGTGCAGACGGACGGAAGCAGTACGGTACCACTGAATGTTTTTGTGTGAGTGTGTATATTTTTCCTGTGACCTCATTTGTCTGTGTGAGTGCCAGCCTAAAACAGGGGAGGACCGCTGTGGAGCACACAAGGATCTGCTGGGAGCATGCTCTGTGGATCGCAGAAGGACCTGGGAGCAACGCAGATGTCCGGGATCTGGTAGCTAGGAATATGCTGCGGAGAGGTAAACCGGGTTTCCCCAGAAAAAAGCCCTACCCCAAAACATAAGCCCTAGTGCATTTGTGGCGCCCCTGAGGCTATGGTCGCCACAGCATACTGCACTCCACTTGGAGTGTAGTGCTGATCATGGATCCAAGGAAGGTCGGTGCCGGTTTCACCATACACAACCACAAACACAAAAGGGTTGCCCTTTTCCCCACTGGGGACTGGGCTAGGGTCGGGTACCAAAGGGGTCGCCTACAGTGTGGCATTTACAGAATGTCCTCACAACTGGGGCCCCAATCCACTAGCTTAGGACCTAAGTGGGGGGAAATGCGGCCACCAGGGGGAGTTAGAAGTCACACAGAGTAATTTTAGATAGTTCTCCAGCAGGAGTGACAGTGAGCGGACGTCTTTCTCGGTAGCTCCTGTGGGACATAGGAGTTTACGGCCGCTGTGGAGGATACCGTGTCAGTTCCCCCGGGACCAGCGCAGTTCAGAGTGCAGCACCCTAGGGTGGTGCAATTCCACGCTGCATCACCACATTCTTCTGGACGGAGAGGTTCTATGCTTTTCTGACCACACAAGTTTCCAGAGCCAAGTGGCACCAGGATTCCAGTGCCTAGATCACAGTCAGACTCAAGGGGATCCCTGCTACTGGCATAGGGAACAGTACTCTACCAGGTATGGAAGGGACCCGCAGTACAAAGCGCAGCAAGGAAGGGCCCACAGATTACCGTACCGGCTCTGATCTCTCAAGGATCCGGGATCGACCTGAACCCATCACGGCAGTGACCAGCATCACTGGGCTGGAAACTGAAGTTATGAGTAAAGACACCCTGAACTCGCAGACACTGTATCATCTTGTCCTTATCGGCGTCGCCGCCTTGCGCTTAGGCGCCGACTGCCATTATCACTCTGATCATCCACCCGGGGCCCGCTCCACCTGTGGGGAGTGACACCATCCCGGCTGCCATAACACCTGCTCCGGCGAGGAATTCTGCAGCGGCGGCTACTCCATGGCCGCATACCACAGGTGCCATCACAACAAGCTTTCCCCAATCACTCCCCTTTCCCTTCGTTTACTGCATGGCTCAAGGCAATGGAGTCGGGCAAGGCCACCCGTGACATCGCCTGACCCGACCCTCAATGGCCCGGCAACGAGTAGGTTAACCACCTGCCCCAGGGGTCGCTGCACATTTTTCAGGGCATAAAATAATATAAGACAGTGCCTTATTTTGGGGAAACATGGTAGCTCCTTCTTCTACATTAAATGTTCTGTCTAACATTCAGACATCAGATATTCTGCACAAATATCAATCCTAGCTTAGCTCTTCTATTGAGTCCTCAGTGCAAGACATTAAAGCAAAAGCGTCTCACAGAATTGTGGCATTACATACAGAAGCTCATAAAAACCCTGATGCAGCTTATCCTATGACAGCATAATAAATAGTGTTCGCTATTGTTTGCACTTTTCCTCTCTCGAGCTCCATCACATCTGAAACATTTGACGGGTACAGCTCTTCGAGGCGATTTATACATTTTTTCCATATAAAGAAGCAACTAATAGCAAGGAAGTCTGGTTTAATACCTGCACCTTTGCAAAGTATGAAATTGCATGATTATTTGATACTCTATACATCCATAGAGACAGGTCTTTGAAAACCTTCTAGGAACGGAAAAAGGAAAAAAGTCAGGGTATGCCAGGAAATTAATTTCTCTATTCCCCCCCAAAAAAGCCAAAGATCCTCTAAAGGCCAAGCTTCAATGCTTTAAATGGGCCAAAAAAAGCCACTGTCAGTTATGGTATTCATCATTGTGTGATTGCCTCAATATGATCAAACAGTTTAGTCAGTTGTTCTACATTTTTCCAAATGTTAGCCAAATATGTGGGTTTTTGTGTTTGCCTAGTTAATACTTTTATTCTTATCCAATTCATGTCTACATTAGTTGTATACACCCAATTTCCATCTCTCATATCATGCACATCTGTCCTTTTGGTCACTGTCAGTTAGTGGTTTGGATAATCCTTCTCAATCTATAATACAAACTCATGGTTCTCTGGTATGTTTGCAAGATTTTGCTAAAACAGTGCGTCCCATCTAAGGAAACTAGACAATTAGATTCGTGACAGTACCCAAAGAAGGTAAAAAACAAAATAAAAAAAACCCTGCTACTAAACAGCTCATCCCATGATCGATAACGCTCATTAGATCCTGCATCTGAAACAGTTACCAGATAAAGCCCATAGAGACATTTTAGAGAGGATACAGGTCTCCCATATCAAGAAGAAAACTTGATTTAAACAGCACCCCCGACAAAAAAACCCCATTAATTTATGTGGTACCATGCATCAACTTGGAGATGCAAACTATTCTGTGTCCTAGAAACTCTTGGCAAAAGATGCCCAAGCATGTGTTATCTATTCCATTTTCAAGAAAAATCAAAGAGAGATGCATTTGTTTATTAAAAAAATATTATAGCTTTTTCATCCGCCAAGACTCAGCAAACAAACTTTGTCCCTACACTATAGTGGATGTTCACACGCCCAACAATATCTGCCCTGGGGGCATGATAACATTCTCACGGCTTTCTTCACTAACAGCCCCTGAAGCCAGGTCAGCGCCGGCTCCAGGCTTTTGTGGGCCCCGGGCAAAAGAGTCTCAGTGGGCCTCATCCACACACAGACACGCACATACAGATACGTACACATACAGGCATATGTACATATAAATATTTAAAGAGAAATTCAGAAAAATACATTAAAACAGATAAATCCATACACAGTCATACATAGAATAGACACTCATCATACATGCACACAGACACATTAGAGATATTATTAATATGGGGAAGCCGGCAGCAGCCTCACTCATCTCCCCCGCTTGTCTCCTGTCCAGCTCCTCCAGGCCACGTGGATGTGCTGCGCTGATTGGTGGCCATCACTAACAGACATGGCCGCACACAGTGCACACTAGTGTGATGACTATTTTAAAAATTTTGCAAAACGAAAATGAAACCCCTTACATTCGAGGAACAATTGCATTCAAATGACATTAGTATCTTGAAATTTGTAAAATATTCAAAAGAGTTCCCCCCCCTCTATTTCATTTCAAAATTTAAAAAAAAAAAACGATTTTTTTGAATCCAAGTATTCCACATGTTGAAAAGCTCTCCAATCTCACGCGGATGCCAACAAACTGCCAAATTCTTGGAAAATTAATTTTTCTGTTCAACAGGGAGAAACGGCGACTGGATCGAATAAAAAATATGATAATGGATATAGAATTGCTCTGAAGGGAAACTTTAGACTTCCCACTTTTATCCAATGCACTCATCAGAAAGAAACTCAATCGTCTGATTGATCTAAATGACAAAAACAAAAAGAAACCTTCTGATAAATTCACTGCAACACTTTCTTAGTTATTTGATGTCACCAAAGTTAATGGAGAACGGAAAAACTCGGAGGATTAAGAGCTCTACCTGAGGGCAAGTTGAGAGTGGAGGCAAGGTTGGTTATTCAACGCTCAAACAAGCTCCTTTGGAATCAATTCATCCAAGAAAACGAATCCGACTATCAATATTTCAAGCTCAAGCCAGCACTTCGCAATCGCAACCCACACATGATACTGTATCTGAATCTTTACCAGAGACTCCAAAGCCATTAGGCTGCTTTCACACTTGCGTTGTGAGGCATCCGTCACAGTGCATTGTGTGACGCATGTGACGGATGCGTTGCAAATAGTGTGCTAATAAAGTAACGGATTCCTGTAAAAGAACGTTTTGCGTTTTTTTGTTTTTTTTTACTGTTTCCCCGGGAAAAGGAGATTTGCGGTCGGGAGGAGAGAGAGAGGTGTAACCGCAAATCCCCTGAGTGACCGCAGTGAGCCGCACAATCAGCTGTGCCATCACTCATGTGACCCGCGGCAACAGCTGCAGTCCTCCACCCAAGAGCTGTGTCTGCGGGTTACCTGAATGAGGGCACAGCTGATCGCGTGGCTCACTTCAGGCTCACTTCAGTTGTTGCGTGGAGCTGATAGAGAGCGGTCGTGTTCTACTGCCGCTCCTGTCAGCTTCATGTAGCAGAGCTGAAAGCGTCGTGGGACCTCTGTGGATTACGTCGGACCTGGAGGGGTATTTGGGGGTTTAATAAAGTGGTGCAAGAGGGGTTTTTTGGTCTTTTATTCCAAATAAAGGATTTTTTCAGGTGTATGTGTTTATTTTCTTTAACTTACAGGTTAATCATGGAAGATATCTCGGGGAGACGCCTGCCATGATTAACCTAGGACTTAGTGGCAGCTATGGGCTGCTGCCATTAACTCCTTATTACCTCGATTGCCACCGCACCAGGGCAATTCGGGATGAGCCGGGTAGAGTCCCGGGACTGTCGCATCTAAAGGATGCGGCAATTCTGGGCGGCTGTTAGGCTGGGGGGCTCCCCATAACATGGGGCTCCCCTTCCTGAGAATACCAGCCTTCAGCCATGTGGCTTTATCTTGGCTGGTATCAAAATTGGGGGGACCGCACGTTGTTTTTTTTAATTATTTATTTATTTACTTTACTGCACGATATAGACCCGCCCACCGGCGGCTGTGATTGGTTGCAGTGAAACAGCTATCACTCAGCGTTGGGGCGGGTCTGACTGCAACCAATCATAGGTGCCGGTGGGAGAAGCAGGAATACGATATTGAAAATTGAGTAGCTGGCATTTTTTTTTTTTTAAATCAGATACTTTTTTATTAACACTAGAACTACTGAGGTACTTTGCACCATGTATTTCTGTATAGGTGTCACGAGTCCAGTAGTTCTAGTGTTAAAACAGAATACATACAACAGAATAAAAAATCGGCATCCAAATTAAGTTTATCATACCTATTACCCCTTTAACGCCCCCTTCCACCCCCTTCCCCGGCAGCAACACTGCTCCCCGATACTACATCCCATTTAGTGCACACTTAGAATACCCTCCAACTGCAGTATAGCAACCATCCCGTTCACCTCGAAGTGCAGGAGGAACTACTAGTAACACAAATAAAACAAAACATACACATCAGAGGTCTCCGACGGCTATCCCGTTCCCAAACCAGTTTACTGGCCCATCACTCGTCCTATTCGCATTGCAGCCAAGGAGACCATAGCTTCTCAAACATTTTAACATTCCCCCTTCTTTCATACACTCCCTGTTCCAGCTGAAGAATACATTTCACCCGTTTAATGTACTCTTCCCTGGTCGGGGGTCTTTTTTAATCCAGGACCTGGCAATTAGCTTTCTTGCCGCATACAGCAGCCTAGCAATGGCAATTTTCATAGTATTTTCCACCCCAAGCTCCTCAACATATCCCAATAGGCATATCAATGGTTCCCTGGGAAGGATACACCCATATGTTCTTCCTATCTTGTGAATAACTTTAGTCCAAAAGGAGACCAATCTCGGACAAGACCACATCATATGAAAAATACCTGCGTCAGATCCCTGACACCTTGGACACTCCGAATTCCTTTTCAACCTCATTTTAAGAGTAGCTGGCATTTTCAAAAGAGGAAAAGCCGCCAGAGCTTTGTGACAGCCGTGCAGCGCCGCGCCCGTGATCGGTGAGTATGAGAGAGGGGGAGAGTGGGGGGGTAGAGAGACCAGGAGTGATTTTAAATGATTTAGATCGTTCTGCTGGACATGGTGAGCATGCTCAGTAGAACGTGATGGAATTTGTCAGCGGATTCCGCCGCTTAGCGCATAGCGACGGAATCCGCCACCATAGACAATCATTAGACACCTTGGCAGATTCCAATGGAATCTGTCAATGTGCGTTATTTTAACGACCCAAAAAACGCTACATGTAGCGTTCCCTCCGCTTGACGCTGCGTCAAAATAACGACTCAGCGTCATCCAGCGGATGCAATGCAGACACTTGCGTTACAGTACGTCATCAATACAAGTCTATGGAGAATAGTGCAGTGTGTTAACGCACTGCACTATTCTACATAGTGGCGGATTGCGTTCAACGCAAGTGTGAAAGCGCCCATACCCCGCAGGATGGGGGCACATGTCAGGATGGTGGCTGCACCACGATGGGGGCACATACCAGCATTGGGCCACATCACAGCATCAGCATATTTTTACTTAACTTTACACTGTACATGGCCTTCTTTCATTACAAGCCATGGACATCATTAAACATTAGACTCATCTATTAAAACTGTTCCTTCTGTTGTTTGTCATTTTAAAACCAAAAAACAATTATAAGAATACTAAATTAAACCTAACCCATCCAGTCCATTAATTACCTTATTATTCAATCTGCTAACCTACATACACATTCTAGACTACACGATACGTTAGATCGGGCCACCTTCTAGTATATATATGTATACACACATACATATACATACAGAGATACTTGATATCAAAATTAGAGAACAATGTATGATTAGTTTCTTTTTCAGAGGCAGTGTAATCTACATTGAATTTGAAGGTTTTTGTAAAGGGTACACCATGCCACTAGAAAAGTGTTTTACAAAAGATCCAAAGTTTATCAACATAAAACCTTTATTTTGCCCAAAACGTGATGATCATAATTAGGGAACTGCAATGACTGTAGAACAGAGAAAGATTATAGCTACATTTTCTGAAGGTAACAATAGTCACCAATCAGTAGGAATTGTACAAGCCATTGCTGTGAATGACTTCAGCACATCTGTGGCCACAGGACATCACTAGTCTCTCACACTGCTCTGGTGAGATTTTGGTCCACTCTTCTTTCAGTCTCTCCCACAGTTCTATGACTGTTGTGTGTTTCCTATCCATAACTTTGTCACCAAGGATTTTCCAGAGGTTTTCTATTGGGTTTAGATCATGACTGTGGGCTAACCATTTCATTGTTTCAATGAAAATTGCTGGCTCATTGAGTGATGAACGCAAGGAAGGAACCATGTGTTGCTGAAGAAGGTTCTGATCCACACTTGCATTCACACTGCCATGTAGCTGTATGAGAGATCCAACTCCTGCTGCAGAAAACATTCCCCAAACCATGACACTTCCTCCACCACCTCTCACTGACATCTTATCACACTTTGGGTTCAGTCTTTCCCTAGTTTGTCGATGAACATAAAGTTTCCCATCAGACCCAAATAAATTAAACTTGATTTCATCACTAAAATGAACTGTGGACCACTTCTCCTCTGTCCACAAAACATACTCTTTTTGATTCTTTCTGCTAATGAGAGGTTTGGTCACTGCAGAGTGGCCTTTCAGGCCAAATACTCTTAAACATTATGACACTGTATGAAGAGACAGATCCTTACCCTGTTCAGTGCTAAACTGACAACCAATTCCAGCTGCAGTGTGGAAACAATTACCCATAGAGATTTTCCACATTATTTTATCCTCCCTTGCGAGGGCGACCAGCCTTCTTCGGGGACTTGAAACAGTTTGTGATGTTGTAAAGATGCAATATTCTCTAAATCAGATTGGAATGACCAACTGCTCTTACTATGGCTTACTACGGTCACCCCTTCATCTGGACAACTTGCTGCTGGAGTGTTTCAGTCACCTTGGAACAGCACACCATTTTTGCAAAGTCAGTGGAAACTGGAAAGTTAGGCTGCCAGTTAAATAGGGTTTGTCAGATTATTAAGGAAATTAGCACCAGGTGCCAGATTACACCAATAACTTGCAGGTATCTGAAAGTGTTCTCTAATTTTGATCTGTGTTATTTTTCATTTATCTCATTTACATTTTTATTATGTGCTTTACAATGAATTCAATTTATGAAATAAGCTTAAGATACTGCAAGTTTACTTGTGCTAGGATATAATTACATAGGATTACACAATGACCTTAACATTTAGGAAATTGTGTGTTGTTCTCTAATTTTGATCTCCAGTGTACATATAAACAAACAAAATAAAGAATGTAAAAATCACAAATGAACATTGTAACAAAAAAAATAATTCTTTTCATCATTCCAGCGCATAAAAAGTGTAATAACATGATCAAAAGGTCTTCTGTAGATAAAAATAGTATAATTTAAAATTTCATCTCGTTCCACAAAAAATAAGCTTTCCCTCTGCTTTGCCTGTGGAAGAAGTTAGATCTCTCAGAATATAGATACAAAAATGTTTGTCTTTTATTCATGTGAGCAAGTAGGAAAACAAAAAATAAAAAAATAAAGCTGGTGTCTGTAATTGTAACATAACAAAAATGTACTGCTGTAATCATGATGACCTGAATAATAAAGCTTTCATATCACTTTTGGGTTCAGTTGGATAAAACATATTAAATCGGCTGTGCTGCTGGAGTAAACATATTCTTCTACAATGATGATAACTTTTTTTTATTCAGAACTCGATTCAATATTGTACTGCCATCTTTATCAAGTGAAAATAACTTTTTTTCCCCAGTTGATAAAGATGCTAGTATGGTGTTGAAAAGCATTGTGAATAAAAAAAAAAATCTATTATCATTTTTGAAGAATCAATTTACTCCAGCAGTGAAGCCCACCTGATGTGTTCTATCCAACTGGATCCAATACCGGTATTTCTTGGAGGGTCTATCCACCAGCTACAGGGGCAGCAGTAGCTGTTTTTCTTTATGCCCACATAGGAGTTGTGCCTGCCCAACTCCACTAGGTGAGCAGTAACCAAGCACCTAACCACTTTTCCTTTATAGAGGTCTACCCTATGGTATACTCTGTTCCTCACATCTAGATTTCTTCATAACTAGAGATGAGCGGGCCCGAAGAAGTAAAGTTCAGTGCTCGCACTGAACACAGAATGACCCCCCCCCCACCAAAAAAAATAATAAAAATATAAGTTTTCGAGTTTGGAGGCTTACATATGCAAACCACTCGAGTAGGCATCGCTATGCTTGGGTACACTTGGTGCTTGGCACAATGGCAGCCACTTGCAGTGTTTCAATGGTTCACACTGGGGGTAAAAAGAATGTTATTGGATGGAGTTTGTACAAAAAATAAAATTAAAAAAACTATAATAAACCCACTCTCTCTTCCCCAGAAGTGCTCCGATTCTACTAAAATACATGGGGCACTAAAAGAGCATATTGGCAATTGTCCCTCTTCAACATCAATTGCGTAATCTTCCTAGAAAACACCTGTGGGGTCAAAATCATTACTATATCTGTACATGGAAGGGCCAGAGGGGTATAACTAGTAAAAATACCTACAAAATGAGATCAATTGAATGAAGCGTCTGCTGTTCTGACACTAAAGGGGGCTTTACAAGCAACGATATCGCTAACGATATGTCGTCGGGGGCACGGAATTCGTGACGCACATCCGGCGTCGTTAGCAACGTCATTGCGTGTGACACATATGAGCGAGTGTTAATGATCAAAAATACTCACCTAATCGTTGATCGTTGACACGTCGTTCATTTTCAAAAAAACGTTGCTGGTTCTGGACGCAGGTTGTTTGTCGTTCCTGAGGCAGCACACATCGCTACGTGTGACACCTCGGGAACGACGAATAACAACGTACCTGTGTCCTCCGGCAACGAGGCGGGCGGGCCGTTAATGTGGCTGGTCTCCGCCCCTCCGCTTCTATTGGCGAGCCGCTGTGTGACGTCGCTGTGACGGCGCACGAACCTCCCCCTTAAAAAAGAGGCTCTTCAACGCCCACAGCGACGTCGCTAGGAAGGTAAGTAAGAGTTACGCATCCTAGCGATATTGTGCGCCACGTGCAGCGATTTGCCCGTGACACACAAACAACGGGGGCAGGTGCTTTCACGGGCAACATTGCTAGCGATGTCGCTGCGTGTAAAGCCCCCCTTAGGCACTCTGCTTATGGGCACACAAATGGTTCCAGGAATATTTGTCCTTTAAAAGTCAAAATGCACATTTTTTTCCTTCATCACCCAATGGTGTAAAATTCTGTGCAACACCTACGATGTCAACATGCTTTCTACACCTCTCGATTAATTCATTGAGGGTGGTTATTTGTAACATTGTGTCACTCACGAGTGCAACAATATCATTTATGTACATCAGATTTTGTACCAATGTGTTTTGAAACCCGCAAACCATTCTAACATTAGCTGCGCAAACGGGATCTACTTCCCTTCTGAGTTTTGCTTGAGTGTGCTAGATTAAAAGTTTCTGCCCACATACGTGGGAATGTCATACTCAGAAGAAATTGTGTAAACTATACTGTGATCCATTTTCTTCGGTTTCCCAGAGAGAAAATTAAAATTTGAAACTAAAGTAACATTTTAGTGGGAAAAAAATATATATTTTTTAGTACCTACTGTTAAAACATTACATGAATCCACTTTGGGTTCAAAATGATCCCTATACCCCTAGATAAATTAGGTTGGAAAAAGGAAGACATTGCACAGAAATATGGTTAGAGAAACCTGGTGAGACTAATGCCGGCGTCACACGGTACGATATATCGTGCGAAATGTCGTCGGGGTCACGGATTCCGTGACGCACATCCGGCATCGTTAGAGATATCGTACCGTGTGACACCTCCAAACGACTGTGAACGAGCAAAAATACTCATCTTATCGTTGCTCGTTGACACGTCGTTCATTTTCAAAAAGTCGGTCCTCCTTCTGTGCTCCGGTTGTTCATCGTTCCTGAGGCAGCACACATCGCTCCATGTGACACCTCGGGAACGATGAACTGCAGCTTACCTGCGTCCAGCCGACAATGCGGAAGGAAGGAGGTGGGCGGGAAGTTATGTCCCGCTCACCTCCGCTTCTATTGGCCGGCCGCTGTGTGACGTCGCTGTGACGCCGAACGTCCCTCCCCCTTCAGGAAGAGGATATTCGCCGCCCACAGTGACGTCGTCCGGGAGGTAAGGGTGTGTGACAGGGGGTTAACGACTTTGTGCGCCACGGGAAATTAATTGCCCGTGACGCATAAACGACGGGGGCGGATACGATCGCTCGTGCGATCGCACGACAGATCGTCCCGTGTGACGCCGGCCTAAGACGATAACCTAGCAATGCTATAAATTGAAGCGAATGTTCTTCATAAGTAGCAGTAATAATATGTGATTTTT
The DNA here is from genome assembly GCF_048569485.1 of Anomaloglossus baeobatrachus. Lineage (NCBI taxonomy): Eukaryota > Metazoa > Chordata > Amphibia > Anura > Aromobatidae > Anomaloglossus > Anomaloglossus baeobatrachus. The sequence goes on along the minus strand of NC_134357.1, from coordinate 136,406,299 downwards.
TTTGGGGGGGAGGGATATTGTCAGCTTTTCTAGAAGCTCAACAAAATGAGGGCACTCTCTAAAGAAGACATTTAGGTCACATATTATTTAGAGTAATAAAAAATTGCACAAATTTTGGCACAAATCTACCCCTTGTGAGTGCACGCATAAAGATTTTTAGCCAAACATAATATATTACTGTCGATAGACAATCACAATAGGGTCTCACCCAATAAACAGAAGAGATCAAGAAGGCTGGTCGCCCACCATGTATGGTTGTGTGATATACAACCAGTAATACAGGCGAAGTGCAGCTACCACAGAATACAAGTGCCACAAGGCCAAACGAGAAGTACTCGAACCAGAATAAAACTGTGGAAGAACAACCACGCTGCTGCAGACAAAATGTGAGTCCAATAAACAGGATGACGTGTGAGAGGTGGTTTATTTCTACGCGTCTCAAGTGAAGCACCACTTCTTCAGAAACTCATACCGGTGGATTTCCTGAAGAAGAAGTGGGGTTTCACAAAAATAGTAGATCCTTTATCTACATTTTCTGGGGATGTCCTTTACTTAAACCCTTATGGAAGGAAGTCAGAGACCTCTTAAAGCAATTAACTACAAAAGATATAAATTTTAAGCGGGCTTTACATGCTGTGACATCGCTAGCCGATGCGATGCCGAGCGCGATAGCACCCGCCCCCATCGTACGGCCGATATGTGGTGATCGCTGCTGTAGCGAACATTATCGCTACAGCAGCGTCACATGCACATACCTGCTCTGCGTCGTCACTGTGACTGGCGAACCGCCTCCTTTCTAAGGGGGCGGTTCGTTCAGCGTCACAGCAACATCACTAAGCGGCCGCCCAATCAAAGCGGAGGGACGGAGATGAGCGGGACGAACATCCCGCCCACCTCCTTCCTTCCTCATTGCTGGTGGGACACAGGTAAGGAGAGGTTCCTCGTTCCTGCAGCGTCACACGTAGCGATGTGTGCTGCCGCAGTAACGAGGAACAACATCGCTACTGCAGCAGCAACGATAATTGGAAAGAGGGGGGCATGTCACCGATTAGCGATTTTGAACGTTTTTGTGACGATTCAAAATCGCTAATAGGTGTCACATGCAACGACATCGCTAACGCAGCCGGATGTGTGTCACAAATTCCGTGACCCCAACGAGATCGCTTTAGCAATCTCATAGCGTGTAAAGCCACCTTTACTCCCGAATTGGTTATTCTTTCTATAGGGTTAGAAGAATACGAGAAAAAATATAGATACATTGTCTGTCACATTTTCTTAGTTATTCAGAATTTATTAGCAGCCAACTGGAGAGAAGAAAGAATACCATCTATTTCAGAAGTTACGGACAGGGTTTCAGCTCATAATTTATATGAGTATAAAGCGTTAAAAGAAAAAAACTATCAAAGATATTGTTAGGGCCAGGTGGACGGGCAGACCCAGGAGGTGGATCCACTGGGCCGAACTCCTTGATGATGGTAAGGGGTCCGGTAGCTGGAGCACTACAGATAGCAGGACCGTCCGTGCACAAGAGTATAATGGAGAAGTCCCTGGGACTACGGAGTCACTGATGGTAGTCCGGGTGATGAGCTCAGGTTCGGAAGCCGAGATGATGCCTGGCGGAGTCCGGAACCGTTGGAGCGAGATGACGGGTCACCGCAGGGATCAGAGATGATACGGACTGTCAGGATGGCAGATAGGCAGCGTTCGGGGTTCGGTATTCGGCAGGACCGGGCGGCAAGGCAGGATCGGCTCTAGAAGAGAGAGAGGTAAGTATCTCACAGGAACACAAGGAGACCTGACTCCTAGCTTGGGAAACACGAAGAACAGGCCCCGCCCACTTGGACACTAAACCCCTTTATACCCTGTACCTGTGTGCTTCATTTCCTGTCAGTGGACGATGGCCCTTTAAGAAAGGGTCAATGATCGCGCGCGCGCCCTAATGCGCATGCGCGCGGCCCGGGTGCCAGAAGCCAGAGCAGGAAGCGGTGGAGAGGAGGCAGCAGAGCCGGGCTGGGGCTGAGAAGCCGACGGGCGCCGGGAGCGGGGACCAGGGCGCCTGGGGAGTGCATGCAATGGAGGCTGGAGAGCGGGGAGCGTGGCAGGTGAGCCGGGGAGCAGGGCAGGGGACCCGGGGAGCGTGACAGTACCCCCCCACGCCCCCCTCCCCGCAACCGGGACAGGAAGGCACGGATCAGAGGAGTGCCCACATTCTCCCGGGGCTCCCAGGACCTATCCTCAGGACCATACCCTGCCCAGTCCACCAGGAAGAACTGTCGACCCCGTACGGTCTTCACGGCCACGATCTCCCTTACCGCATAGATGTCGTCATCGGCAATTGGAGGAGGAGCCGAACTGGCAGCAGCGGAGAAGGGACCAAGGACAACCGGCTTGAGCAGGGAGACGTGGAAGGAGTTGGGTATCCTCATCGTGGCCGGGAGCTGTAGCTTGTAGGAGACCTCATTGATCTTGCTGAGGACTTTAAACGGCCCGATGTAGCGAGGACCCAGCTTGTAGGATGGTAACTTCAATCGGACGTACTTGGAAGCAAGCCAGACGAGATCTCCAGGAGAGAAACACGGAGGGTCCAGACGTCTCTTGTCTGCGTGTCTCTTCATCCGCAGGGAGGCACGTGCAAGGGACGCCTTAACAGAGTCCCAAATGGTTGTAAAGTCACGGGCTACAGCATCAGCAGCAGGGACCTCCGAGGAAGAGGATACAGGCAATGGGACGGAAGGCTGAAGTCCGTAAACGACATGGAAGGGAGAGCTGGAGGAGGACTCACTGACGTGGTGGTTATGGGAGAATTCAGCCCAAGGAAGAAGCGGGGACCAGTCGTCATGATGGGCGTTGACGTAGTGACGTAAGAAGGAGGTCAAGATCTGATTGACCCGTTCCACTTGGCCGTTCGACTGAGGATGGTAGGCTGAAGAGAAGTCCAGAGTCACTCCCAGATGTTTGCAGAGAGCAATCCAGAAGCGGGAGGTGAACTGAGTTCCTCTGTCGGACACAATGTGTGATGGAAAGCCATGCAAGCGGAAGATGTGATGTATATAGGCGTCTGCGAGTTCCTGGGCAGAGGGCAGTCCAGCCATAGGGACGAAATGAGCCATTTTAGAGAACCGATCCACCACGACCCATATGACTGTGTGTCCGGAGGACAATGGCAAGTCCGTAATAAAGTCCATCGCAATGTGTTGCCACGGAACTGAGGGTATAGGCAGAGGCAGAAGACGGCCATATGGCAGGTGTTTGGGCGTCTTGTTCCTGGCACAAGAGGAGCAGGCAGAGACAAAGGAAGCGACGTCCGTGCGAAGGGATGGCCACCAGTAATGACGTACAATCGCACTCCAAGTTCTCTTCTGACCAGCATGACCGGCTGTTTTCGAGGCATGGCCCCAGTGTAACACTTTTTCCCTGTCAGTCTCAGAGACATAGGTCTTCCCGGGCGGTATCTGGGCCAGGGTGACAGGGGCCACCGGAATGATTTTACTAGGACAGATGATGGGTTGGGATGTCTCCTCCTCCTGCTCCATGGGCATGAATGACCTGGACAAGGCATCTGCTCGTACATTCTTGTCCGCGGGTCGGAAATGGAGCTGGAAATCGAATCTGGCAAAGAACAAGGACCACCTGGCTTGCCGTGGGTTCAGTCGCTGAGCAGACCGCAGGTATTCCAGGTTCTTGTGGTCCGTGTAAATAATAACGGGGTACACTGCTCCTTCCAGAAGGTAGCGCCATTCCTCCAGAGCCAGTTTGACTGCCAATAGCTCTCGGTCACCGATGGTGTAGTTGCGTTCAGGCGGAGAAGCTCTTGGAGAAGAAACCGCAAGTCACCATCTTCCCGGAGGAGGACTTCTGCATGAGCACTGCTCCGGCTCCCGAGGAGGAGGCATCCACCTCCAAGGTGAACTGGCGGTTTAACTCCGGACGGTGGAGGACAGGAGAGGAGGCAAATGCCCGCTTCAGAGAGCCAAACGCGGCGTCGGCCGCAGGTGACCAGTCCTTTGGATTAGCCCCCTTCTTGGTCAAGGCGGAGAGAGGAGTAGTCAGAGCAGAGAAGTGAGGGATGAACTGGCGGTAATAGTTGGCGAATCCCAGAAAGCGTTGGATTGCCTTTAGTCCAGAAGGAGGAGGCCAGTTGAGAATGGAGGAGACCTTCTTTGGATCCATCTGCAGTCCGGTATCGGAGATGAGGTAACCCAGGAAGGGGAGAGAAGGCTGCTCAAAGACACACTTCTCGTATTTGGCGTACAGACGATTCTCTCTCAGTCTTTGTAGAACCAGCTGCACGTTCTCTCTGTGGGTCTGGAGGTCCGGAGAGAAGACAAGGATGTCATCCAGATACACCACCACACAGACGTAGAGAAGGTCCCGGAAAACGTCGTTCACCAATTCTTGAAAGACTGCTGGTGCGTTACACAGGCCGAAGGGCATCACGCAGTATTCATAGTGCCCGTCGCGAGTATTGAACGCGGTCTTCCATTCGTCCCCAGAGCGGATGCGGACCAGGTTGTAGGCACCCCGAAGATCCAACTTGGTGAACACACGAGCTCCTCTAAGCCGATCAAACAATTCGGGGATGAGCGGCAGGGGGTACTTGTTTTTCACGGTGATTTGGTTCAAACCCCGGTAGTCTATGCATGGGCGTAAGTCGCCTTCTTTCTTCTTAACGAAGAAGAAGCCTGCTCCAGCAGGAGAGGAGGATCTCCGAATGAATCCCCTTGCCAGGCTCTCTGTGATGTAAGTAGACATGGCCCTTGTTTCGGTTGGAGACAGTGGATATATCCGCCCTCGAGGTGGTGTAGTTCCCGGGTCGATGGCACAATCGTAAGGACGATGTGGCGGAAGTACCTCTGACTCCTTTTTATCAAAGACGTCCGCGAAGGACCAATAGGCCGAGGGCAATCCCGGTAGGGACTCTGGAACCGGAGGTCGTCGGATGGGTTGTATGGTCTTCAGACAGTTCTCATGGCAAGAAGAGCCCCATCGGGTGATTTCACCAGTGCCCCAGCTGACTGATGGCTCGTGTGTCCGTAACCAGGGAAGTCCCAGCAGGATTTGATGAGACATGTGTGGAAGAACATAGAGAGCGATGTTCTCGGTGTGTAGGGCACCGATACGCAGTTCGACCGGCCTGGTGATCCAGGAGATGGTGTCAGAGAGGGGTCTCCCATCCACAGAGGCTATCACGAGGGGTTTGTCAAGTGGAGTAACAGGCACCTGGTACTTGTCCACCATGGCCTGCTGGATGAAATTGCCTGCTGCCCCAGAATCGAGGTACGCCTCAGCCGTGAACCGCGTCTCTCCCGTTGTCACTTGCACAGTCCACGTAACCGGGTCTGAGAGAGTCCCAGCACCTAGGGTGGCCTCTCCTACCAACCCTAGGCTTTGGAGTTTCCCGGCCTCTCTGGACAGGAGCGTAGCAGGTGTGTGCTCTCTCCGCAGTAGAAGCAGAGGCCCTTGGCGAGCCGCTCTGCTCGACGTTGTTCAGACTGCCGCACACGGTCGATCTGCATGGGCTCGTGGACGGAGACACCAGATGCCGTTGACTGGAGTACGGCGGGCTTCTGCGGAGGAGAGGAATGCCGTACCGGACGTCTCTCATGGGACACCTCTTTGGACCGCTCCTGAAAGCGAATGTCCACTCGAGTCGCTAGGGTAATCAGGGCATCCAGGGTGGACGGTACGTCACGACCGGCCAGCTCATCTTTAATTCGACCCGAGAGACCTTCCCAGAAGGCGGCGGTTAGGGCCTCGTTGTTCCACCCGAGTTCCGAAGCCAAGGTGCGAAAACGGATGGCGTATTGACCCACCGTCAGAGTCCCCGGAGAAGAGATGAGGCAGACGCGGAGGCGCGTCCGGGCTCGTCAAAGGTGCCACGAAATGCCTGCAGGAACTCCTGGATGTTCGTGGTCACAGGATCCTCCCTTTCCCACAAGGGGTTCATCCACGCCAGTGCCTCACCCTCTAGATGGGACATGATGAAGGCGACCTTGGCTTGGTCGGAGGCAAACAAATGCGGCAGCTGCGTGAAATGGAGGGAGCATTGGTTTATGAATCCCCTGCAGGTCTTGGGATCTCCGGCGTACCGGTGTTACGGGGGGCTGTCTGATAATAACCGAAAGGAGTATCAGACAGTCAGGGTCCACCGTGCAAAGACTTTGCTGCAGACTATGGCAGAGTGCAATACCTCTGTTAACTCACAGAAGTATATAATAAGAAAGTAAAGCAATTCCTCCCTTACTTGGAGGGTGTGTGGAATGATCTCTGTTAATAATCACAGAGACAAAGGCAATGTGTGCGAAATGGCACCTACCTAGGTCCGCTCTTCTAGTGGTGCAAAAGAGACGAACAGCAGCGTAAGCCGCACAAAGCTCCTACCTGCGTTCGCTCCACTAGTGTGCGAGGACACGAACCACTAGATATGGCACCTGCCTAGGTCCGCTCTTCTAGTGGTGCAAAAGAGACGAACAGCAGCGTAAGCCGCACAAAGCTCCTACCTCTGTTCGCTCCCCTAGTGTGCGAGGATACGAACAACTGCCAGACGCAGTATAAGGAACGTTACCCTAGCGGCAACGTCCACCTACGAGTAGAATCACAAGGCCCAGCCAGACCATGTGCCTCAGGCACCTGCCTATGTCCGCTCCCCTAAGAGGTAAGGATACGGACAGCAGCCGAAGCTGTAAGGTATAAGAACGCTACCCTGCTGGTAGCGCTCACCTAGCATAGACAGAGGAATGCCTAGAGGAACGCGCACAGAGCGTCTACTCATATGCATGAACCAAGAGGACTGAGCACCATGCGGCGTGTGTCAGGGTCTTATATAGACTCTGTGCCTCATCCAAGATGGAGGACACCAGAGCCAATCCGCTGCCAGAACGACAGGAGTGACGTCATGCTGGCCTATCACCGAGCAAGACGTCACAAGCACATGACCAGCGACCAATCGGCATAGAAGGTGTCAGAGACATGTGACCTCGTGTCAGCGATGATGTCACCCGCACATGTGCAATGGCTCCAAGATTGGACTTAGTCTCCGGCGCTCGCACATGTGCAGTAGCAAGAAATCTGGACTTAGTCTCCAGCGCTCGCACATGTGCAGTAGCAAGAAATCTGGACTTAGTCTCCAGCGCTCGCACATGTGCAGTAGCAAGAAATCTGGACATAGTCTCCAGTGCTCGCAGCAACCGTAACAGTACCTCCCCCTCAAGGGCCCCCCTCCCGGCGACGCAGGTAATCGGCAACTAAGTCGGGAGCATGGACAGCCTCCTCAGGCTCCCAAGAGCGATGTTCCGGGCCATAGCCCTCCCAATCTATCAAGAAGAACCTGCGCCCTCTAACCATCTTAGAACCAACTATGGCTCGTACCTCATAGCTAGAGCGAGAGGAATCAGAGGCAGGAGAGTGCACTTCACGAGCGTGAGGTAAAATAGCCGGCTTTAGCAGTGAGACATGGAATTTGTCATGAATCCTAAGATGGACAGGTAACTTCAATTGATAGACTACAGGATTTACCTGTCGAAGAACCTCATAAGGACCCAGGAAGCGAGAAGCAAATTTGACAGAGCTCACTCTAAGTCTCACGTGTTTTGCAGAGAGCCACACAAAGTCCCCTGGAGAAAAGACAGGAGCCGGGCGACGAAACCGATCGGACACCGTCTTCATACGGTCCTTAGCTGCTTGGATCGACTCTTGAGTCCGATCCCAAACCTCTCTGGCATTAGTTGCCCAGTCGGCCACAAGAGGAGGAGGTGCAGCAGCGGGAAACGGTACCGGTACCCTAGGGTGTTGCCCATTATTGAGTACGAACGGTGTCTGCCCAGTGGCCTCAGCCAGCGAATTGTTAAGGGCAAATTCTGCCCAGGGTAGGAGGGAGGACCAGTTATCGTGGTTCTCAGCAACAAAGTGTCGAAGGTATATAATCATAGATTGATTGGTACGTTCAACCAAACCATTAGTCTCCGGATGGTATGCCGAAGAGAGATTCAACTCAATTTGCAGAAGGCTACAAAGATCTCGCCAGAAACGGGAAGTAAATTGCGGGCCTCTATCACAAATGATACGATCTGGCATCCCGTGAAGCCTAAAGACATGCTTGAGGAATAGATTGGCTAGTACCCTGGAAGATGGGATTCTCGATAACGGTACGAGATGAACCATCCGGGAGAAATGGTCCGTAATGACCCACACAAATCTATGTCCCTGTGAACATGGAAGATCACCCACAAAGTCCATGCCTACCACCTCCCATGGTCTATCTGGCACTGGTAAAGGATGCAAGAGCCCAGCCGGTCTCTGCCGTAATGGACGGTTGCGAGCACACGAGTAGCAGGAACCGACATATCTCTTGACGTGGCTGGCTAAGTGTGGCCACCAATACCACCTCTCCAGTAACTCTCGTGTCCGCCTAATACCAAAATGCCCACCCACCTTTGAGGTGTGGGCCCATGACAGTATATCATTCTGTCGATCAGGCGGAACAAAGGTCTTGCCCGGTGGGATTTGGTCTAACGTCACAGGGGAGAGCGTATGAAAAACCCTGGAGGGAAGGATAAGACGAGGTTCGTCAATCTCTTCCTGGGTAGAAAGCATAGAGCGAGACAGGGCGTCTGCCTTGTTATTCTTACTCCCAGACAAATAGTTGATGGAGAAGTGAAAGCGGGAGAAAAACAAGGACCAGCGGGCTTGGCGAGGATTCAGACGCTGAGCGGTTTGTAAGTACGTCAGATTCTTATGGTCTGTATAGACCTGGAAAGGATGTTTCGCTCCTTCCAGCAAGTGACGCCACTCCTCCAAGGCTAATCTCAAGGCGAGCAGTTCCCTATCCCCAATGGTATAGTTTCTCTCTGCCGGTGAAAAGGTTTTAGCAAAGAAGAAACACGGCCTTTTTCTACCTGCACCGTTCTTTTGATACAAGACCGCACCAGCACCCACTGAAGAGGCATCAACCTCTAAGAGGAAGGGCTTACTCTAATCGGGTCTTTGAAGAACGGGAGCAGTTGAAAAGTGTCTTTTTACTGCCTCAAAAGCCTGAGATGTCTCAGTAGACCAGGCTTTGGGATTAGCACCTTTCTTAGTCAAGGCCACCAAAGGGGCCACCAAAGTAGAAAAATGGGGTATGAACTGCCTGTAATAATTTATGAATCCTAAGAAGCGTTGCACCGCCTTCAAGGAATGAGGTTCGGACCATTGCAGGACAGCAGAGAGCTTCGCAGGATCCATAGCCAGACCCTCTTGTGAGATAATGTAACCCAAAAAAGGCAATGAGGACTGCTCGAATACACATTTCTCGAGTTTAGCAAACAATGAGTGCTCCCTTAAACGGGAAAGGACACGAACGACATCCTGACGATGAGTCTCCAGATCAGGAGAAAAAATCAGGATGTCGTCCAGATACACCACTACTGAGGATAACAGTAAATCCCTGAACACATCGTTTACGAAGTCCTGAAATACTGCGGGTGCATTACATAACCCAAAAGGCATGACGAGGTATTCATAGTGACCGTCTCGGGTGTTAAAAGCGGTCTTCCATTCGTCACCCTTTCGAATTCGTACCAAGTTATACGCACCCCGCAGATCCAACTTCGTAAAAACTTGAGCTCCTCTCAGTCTGTCAAAGAGCTCCGAAATTAAAGGTAATTGGTATTTGTTCTTTATTGTGATTGCGTTGAGACCCCTGTAATCTATGCAGGGACGCAAATCACCCTCTTTCTTCCGAACAAAGAAAAACCCAGCTCCCGCGGGAGAGACAGACTTACGAATGAACCCCTTCTCTAAGCTCTCTCTTATATAGGTCGACATGGCCTCCGACTCAGGTATCGACAGGGGGTAAACCCTGCCTTTAGGTGGAACCGAACCTGGGATAAGGTCTATGGCACAGTCATACGGCCTATGGGGTGGAAGAACCTCAGCACCCTGTTTGGAGAACACGTCAGCGAAATCCAAATAGGGTGTGGGAATGGGAGAGAGATCAGTTGATGCAACCGCAACGACCTTAGGTGGTAAGGGAAGACATCGGGACTGACATTTCGAACCCCAACTAATAATGCTGTCAGACTCCCAGTCAATGTGAGGAGCATGAGTCCGAAGCCATGGAAGACCCAGAAGGACGTCGTCTATACCCTCAGGCAAAACAAGAAAAGAAATCTCCTCTATGTGACCCTGAGACAGGGAAAGGCGCAAGGGAACTGTCCTCAATGTAATGGAGTCAGACAACATAGTTCCATTAACAACACGGACAGGAATAGGCGCCTCTAACATGATAGAGGGAATATTGTGTCCCTTTACAAATCCTGAGGACACAAAAATCCCGTCAGCTCCGGAATCCACAAAAGCCATAATAGGCCATGTATTCTCAGATAACGAGAGCTGACCTGGGATACAACACTTAGAGGGTGCAGAAGACGTCTCTAGTAACCCCCCTCTAATGGTTACTAGGCCAGGGAGTTTCCCTGACGACTAGGACACTTGTTGGCATAGTGCCCAGCCTGACGACATACGTAACATATAGGAGGACCAGACTTGCGTAGTCTGGAGAACGTATGACCTAACTCCATAGGAGTGGGAGATGTTTCAGATGCTGAGGAAGATGGTAGTGGACCCTCAACAACTGGAATAGCCCGATGCTTAGGGCGTGAGGAAGAGACCTCGAGTCTACGTTCCTTATGGCGTACATCGATCCTCGTTGCTACTGTGATCAAGTCCTCCAGAGAAGCAGGGACCTCACGAGTAGCAAGGGCATCCTTGACATAGCCTGCCAACCCTCTCCAGAAGATAGGAATCAACACCTTCTCTGGCCAATCTAGTTCTGCCACCAGAGTTCTAAAAGCAATGGCATAAGAACTAGTGGATAATGAACCCTGAGATAGATCTAACAGTCTCAGGGCCGCATCATGGGTAACCTGCGGACCCATGAATACCGCCTTAAGAGCATCAAGAAAGTCTTGATGTCTCAGAGTAACCACATCAGAGCGCTCCCATAGGGGAGTCGCCCATTCTAAGGCTTTGTCCTGAAGTAAGGAGATGATAAAGCCTACTCTGGACCTCTCCGTAGAGAAGCGAGAAGAGTTGACCTCTAGGTGTATCTGACACTGACTAATGAAACCACGACATGATCTGGCATCGCCAGAATATCTGTTTGGCAGAGCAAGTCGAGGATCATGTGCAGATGTCACCATGGTCTGAGGTTTATCCTCTATACTCTTGAGCCGTGACTCAAGTACTTGTATGTAACGGTGTAACTGCTGATATTCTGCCATAACTGCCAGACCCTTGGCTCAGTCCTAATGTTACGGGGGGCTGTCTGATAATAACCGAAAGGAGTATCAGACAGTCAGGGTCCACCGTGCAAAGACTTTGCTGCAGACTATGGCAGAGTGCAATACCTCTGTTAACTCACAGAAGTATATAATAAGAAAGTAAAGCAATTCCTCCCTTACTTGGAGGGTGTGTGGAATGATCTCTGTTAATAATCACAGAGACAAAGGCAATGTGTGCGAAATGGCACCTACCTAGGTCCGCTCTTCTAGTGGTGCAAAAGAGACGAACAGCAGCGTAAGCCGCACAAAGCTCCTACCTGCGTTCGCTCCACTAGTGTGCGAGGACACGAACCACTAGATATGGCACCTGCCTAGGTCCGCTCTTCTAGTGGTGCAAAAGAGACGAACAGCAGCGTAAGCCGCACAAAGCTCCTACCTCTGTTCGCTCCCCTAGTGTGCGAGGATACGAACAACTGCCAGACGCAGTATAAGGAACGTTACCCTAGCGGCAACGTCCACCTACGAGTAGAATCACAAGGCCCAGCCAGACCATGTGCCTCAGGCACCTGCCTATGTCCGCTCCCCTAAGAGGTAAGGATACGGACAGCAGCCGAAGCTGTAAGGTATAAGAACGCTACCCTGCTGGTAGCGCTCACCTAGCATAGACAGAGGAATGCCTAGAGGAACGCGCACAGAGCGTCTACTCATATGCATGAACCAAGAGGACTGAGCACCATGCGGCGTGTGTCAGGGTCTTATATAGACTCTGTGCCTCATCCAAGATGGAGGACACCAGAGCCAATCCGCTGCCAGAACGACAGGAGTGACGTCATGCTGGCCTATCACCGAGCAAGACGTCACAAGCACATGACCAGCGACCAATCGGCATAGAAGGTGTCAGAGACATGTGACCTCGTGTCAGCGATGATGTCACCCGCACATGTGCAATGGCTCCAAGATTGGACTTAGTCTCCGGCGCTCGCACATGTGCAGTAGCAAGAAATCTGGACTTAGTCTCCAGCGCTCGCACATGTGCAGTAGCAAGAAATCTGGACTTAATCTCCAGCGCTCGCACATGTGCAGTAGCAAGAAATCTGGACATAGTCTCCAGTGCTCGCAGCAACCGTAACAACCGGGGTGGTGAGGCCAAACGTAGTCTGGAAGCATCCGAAGAGGCTGCCACGGGAGCTGGAGCCGTGGATTGTCTAGTGGAAGCCCGAGATGCTGAAGATGTAACTGACGCTTGTAGCGTGTTCAGGCGGGCGTCCACAGAAGACATGAATTGCAGCATGCGGGTCTGAGTCTCACGCTGGCGTGAGAGTTCCTCCTGTAAGGCTGCTAGTGCTTCAGTGGGATCCATGGCCTGTTCTTACTGTTAGGGCCAGGTGGACGGGCAGACCCAGGAGGTGGATCCACTGGGCCGAACTCCTTGATGATGGTAAGGGGTCCGGTAGCTGGAGCACTACAGATAGCAGGACCGTCCGTGCACAAGAGTATAATGGAGAAGTCCCTGGGACCACGGAGTCACTGATGGTAGTCCGGGTGACGAGTTCAGGTTCGGAAGCCGAGATGATGTCAGGCGGAGTCCGGAACCGTTGGAGCGAGATGACGGGTCACCGCAGGGATCAGAGATGGTACGGACTGTCAGGATGGCAGATAGGCAGCGTTCGGTGTTCGGGATTCGGCAGGACCGGGCGGCAAGGCAGGATCGGCTCTAGAAGAGAGAGAGGTAAGTATCTCACAGGAACACAAGGAGACCTGACTCCTAGCTTGGGAAACACGAAGAACAGGCCCCGCCCACTTGGACACTAAACCCCTTTATACCCTGTACCTGTGTGCTTCATTTCCTGTCAGTGGACGCTGGCCCTTTAAGAAAGGGTCAATGACCGCGCGCGCGCCCTAATTGGCATGCGCGCGGCCCGGGTGCCAGAAGCCAGAGCAGGAAGCGGTGGAGAGGAGGCAGCAGAGCCGGGCTGGGGCTGAGAAGCCGACGGGCGTCGGGAGCGGGGACCAGGGCGCCTGGGGAGTGCATGCAACGGAGGCTGGAGAGCGGGGAGCGTGGCAGGTGAGCCGGGGAGCAGGGCAGGGGACCCGGGGAGCGTGACAGATATAAAATAAGATGGTCTCTTTGGTCCCAGAAATACATGCCAAACCTTGTTTTGACTTAGTTCCTTGACATTCTCTAAATAATATAAATGTAATATGTTATTTCCAAATGTATTTATTTACTGGGCTAAATGAATATGAGAGTTTATAATCTTGCTTGACTTTGAAACTTAACGAATTGCCTCATTGTCTTCCTCCTTCTCTTTCTCCTCCCCCTTTATATTCCCTAACTCCTTCCCTTCCCACCTCCCCTCCAATACCTCTTCTGCATCCACTTTTAGCCTGCCCTTTCTTCCCTTCCACTTTCCCTTCTTTGATCTTTCAACAGTATTTTTAAGAATGCATTTTAAATACTTCAATTACCCCCTCCCCTGTTATTGTAAACCCCTTAAAAATTTAATGAAGTAAGAAGTGGGGTTTCACTTCTAAATAGTTAGAAAAAAAACACCTCTCACACATCATCTGGTGTATTGGATCTACATTTTGTCTGCAGCAGCGCAGTTCTTCCTCCACAATTTTATTCTGTTGCCGATACTAACCGAACATAATAGCATAGTCTTCTACGCAACTATCTTCCGCTACAAAGATGGAAAGCAGCAGGCAAAAAGTCACATAGAGTAATAAGTTTCATGGCTTGGACTACATATACCAAATTGAAGACGTCTAAATCCCATTTGCAAATGAGAACCCCAGGAAAACCCCTGAATGGAGGCACAGATGAGCTTTAAAACTGTGTTTCACTATTATGATATTGATGGCCCCATCCAGAAGATAAGTCCTCAATGTCAAATTGGTGGTGGTGCGACACCTGGCACCACCACCAGTAAGTAGTTCCCAGATTCGGCTAGATGTTATCAGCTGTAGAGCTAAACAACACTTTTTCATCAATTGTTTAGAGGCTAGTGCCAGATATGGCAGATCTGCTGCTATACATATGAATAGGCGCTTATCCGTTGTACCTGGTTGGGATGGAGTATTTAGTCCAAACTCCTGATTTTCAGACAACACATCAAATTGTTTTCACATGTGGTTTTACACCTAAGGCAGATTTAGAAATTGTCAACTACTGTGTTGAGAGACTCATGAGAAGTTGAATTCAACTACTGCCATATCAGTGACCAGCACTTTGGAAAGAAAAAAATAAAAATCTTGTCATCCCAAATAATTGTTTTTTTTCTCCTGATTTCTGCACTTACCTTTGATGTTCGCATTCCTTTTTGAAAGTAAATGCAGAATTTCAAAGGAAACACGCCGTAAATGAACTCTTAGCGTGAGTAATCTATAAACCAAGCAATCAGATCCAAAATATTGAACAAGATGATAATAGACTTGTTAGTGGCATGTAGTGGGAAAAGTATAATGGTGCACTTATTTTCTGTATTGATGTTTGCTTTATTTACCATACAGAGCTTGTGACCTTCCAAAGTGAAAGCCCCATAAAAAATGACTGGTAGCTCCTCAATGGTCTTAAGTGTTTTGGTCACTTTTTAGTGATTTTATGCACGAGGTGATTATTTACTTTATTTCTTGAGCTATTAAAATAAAAAAATAATTTAATGATCCAAGGGGATGTCTTGTAATACTTTTTCACAGAAATGCTCTTTTTTTTCCCTCCAAATGTGTTTTGTGTTGGCAAATGTATGTAAATATATATGTGTGTGTGTGTGTGTGTGTGTCTGTGTGTGTGTGTATATACATATATATATATATATATATATATATATATATATATATGTGGCCATTCACAGACACGCACAAAGAGGTATATTGTAACATATACAGTTAGGTCCAGAAATATTTGGACAGTGACACAATTTTCGCGAGTTGGGCTCTGCATGCCACCACATTGGATTTGAAATGAAACCTCTACAACAGAATTCAAGTGCAGATTGTAACGTTTAATTTGAAGGTTTGAACAAAATTATCTGATAGAAATTGTAGGAATTGTACACATTTCTTTACAAACACTCCACATTTTAGGAGGTCAAAAGTAATTGGACAAATAAACCAAACCCAAACAAAATATTTTTATTTTCAATATTTTGTTGCGAATCCTTTGGAGGCAATCACTGCCTTAAGTCTGGAACCCATGGACATCACCAAACGCTGGGTTTCCTTCTTCTTAATGCTTTGCCAGGCCTTTACAGCCGCAGCCTTCAGGTCTTGCTTGTTTGTGGGTCTTTCCGTCTTAAGTCTGGATTTGAGCAAGTGAAATGCATGCTCAATTGGGTTAAGATCTGGTGATTGACTTGGCCATTGCAGAATGTTCCACTTTTTTTGCAGTCATGAACTCCTGGGTAGCTTTGGCTGTATGCTTGGGGTCATTGTCCATCTGTGCTATGAAGCGCCGTCCGATCAACTTTGCGGCATTTGGCTGAATCTGGGCTGAAAGTATATCCCGGTACACTTCAGAATTCATCCGGCTACTCTTGTCTGCTGTTATGTCATCAATAAACACAAGTGCCCCAGTGCCATTGAAAGCCATGCATGCCCATGCCATCACGTTGCCTCCACCATGTTTTACAGAGGATGTGGTGTGCCTTGGATCATGTGCCGTTCCCTTTCTTCTCCAAACTTTTTTCTTCCCATCATTCTGGTACAGGTTGATCTTTGTCTCATCTGTCCATAGAATACTTTGACAGAACTGAGCTGGCTTCATGAGGTGTTTTTCAGCAAATTAAACTCTGGCCTGTCTATTTTTGGAATTGATGAATGGTTTGCATCTAGATGTGAATCCTTTGTATTTACTTTCATGGAGTCTTCTCTTTACTGTTGACTTAGAGACAGATACACTTACTTCACTGAGAGTTTTCTGGACTTCAGTTGATGTTGTGAACGGGTTCTTCTTCACCAAAGAAAGTATGCGCCGATCATCCACCACTGTTGTCATCCGTGGACGCCCAGGCCTTTTTGAGTTCCCAAGCTCACCAGTCAATTCCTTTTTTCTCAGAATGTATCCGACTGTTGATTTTGCTACTCCAAGCATGTCTGCTATCTCTCTGATGGATTTTTTCTTTTTTTTCAGCCTCAGGGTGTTCTGCTTCACCTCAATTGAGAGTTCCTTAGACCGCATGTTGTCTGGTCACAGCAACAGCTTCCAAATGCAAAACCACACACCTGTAATCAACCCCAGACCTTTTAACTACTTCATTGATTACAGGTTAACGAGGGAGATGCCTTCAGAGTTAATTGCAGCCCTTAGAGTCCCTTGTCCAATTACTTTTGGTCCCTTTAAAAAGAGGAGGCTATGCATTACAGAGCTATGATTCCTAAACCCTTTCTCCGATTTGGATGTGAAAATTCTCATATTGCAGCTGGGAGTGTGCACTTTCAGCCCATATTATATATATAATTGTATTTCTGAACATGTTTTTGTAAACAGCTAAAATAACAAAACTTGTGTCACTGTCCAAATATTTCTGGACCTAACTGTATTATATTTATTATGGCACAAACATGAAAGTGCGTTTGAAAGCTGACTGTCAATTGCGACTGGGTTTGAAATCATCTTGATCAAACTTTAATATATTGTACTGATGTAATTCAATGTTGTAAGATTTATAACACTTGTTTGATTTGCACAGCAACAACAGGGATTTGGATAGAAGATTACGTGTGTGTCAGGTATGTACAATCAGGCTATAGGATACATTTTAATTAGCTTCGTAGGCACGAAATCCCCGTTACTTGAAATAAAAACCCTAATTATTATTTACACAGCACACTTTATTCTTGTGGTAATATATGAATTAGAGTGCAGAGTATGTGGTCATACATTTATATTCTGAAAGAACGATTTTCATACATTTTAATAAATTTCTTAATCCTCAAATTCACTTCTGTGTGTATTAAGATAGAAATTCATCATCAGCTTATGTGTAATACTTCTTATATTATATCCCTAATTCAATTAAATAAATCCAGCAATATACTGTATGCATATGTAGCTGAAAAATGGTTGGAAATGTGAATTCTGCTAAGAATCAATTGGAGGAAAAATAATTAATATATAAAATAAATATAATATATATATAAAAAAAATATATATATAAAAAAAATAAATAATAATAAACTTTGTAGATGTAATTTATGAATTAGAGGAGTTGTCTACTTTTAATCTTTCTTGAATTGTGTTAACCCCTTCACTCCCAAGCCTGTTTTGACCTTCCTGGTCAGGCCAATTTTTGCAATTCTGATAATTGTCCCTTTAAGAGGTAATAACTCTGGAACATTTCGACGGATTCCATTAATTCTGAGATGGGGTTTTGTTTGGTGGTAAATTTAGGACCATATTTTTTCATGTTTGTGAAAATATCGGAACTTTGCCAGAAAATAAACAAAAGTGACACCATTCTAAAACTGCACCACTCAAGCTGCTCAAAATCCCATCCAAGAAGTTTATTAACCCTTAAGGTGCTTCACGGGAACTAAAGCAATGTTGAAGGAAAAAATGAAAATGTTACTTTTTCCCATAGCAATGTTATTTTAGCCCCAAATTTTCCTTTATTTTTTACAAGGCTAACATTATAAAATGCACCATATAATTTGTTATGCAATTTTTCCTAAGTACACTGATATCCCATATGGGGTCGAGAACTACTGTTTGGGTTTATGGTAGGTCTCAGAAGGGAACGAGCACCATTTGACTTTTGGACCGCAAGACTGCCTGGAAAAGACAGCGGATGTCATGTCACCTTTACAGACCCTCTGCTGTGCTAAAAAAGTGGAACTCCTCTTCCCTCCAAGTCACTCCATTTTGGAAATTACACCCATCAAGGAATTTATTTAAATGTGTAATGAGGACCTTGAACTTTCAGGTGCTTCACAGACTTTTATAATGTTGAGCTGCGGGAAAAAAAAAATTGTGCACTTTCTCCTGAGTACGCAGATTGCCCCATGTGTAATGGAAAACTACTGTTTGGGCTAACGGCAGTGTCCGGAAGGGAGGAAGCGCCATTTTAGCTTGGATAGGTTGCGGACATGTCATATTTGAAGATCTCCTGACATTCCAAAACAGCAGAAACCCCCCATAAGTGAACCCATTCTGGAAACTACTTCTCTCAAATAATTCATCTTGGGGTGTGCTGAGCAATTATAACCCTCAGGTGATTAAAGGAATTGTATAACATTGAGTTGTGAAAATAAAAAAAATTACCATTTTTTCCAATAAAATGTTGCTTTGGCCATAAAGCTTTAATTTTCAAAAAGAATGCGCGTACCGCGATCTCTCTCCATTTTATGAAAGACACTGCAGAGAAGACTGAATGGCAGGGAGACGTGAGCAGGTGTAAAAAAAATAAATCTGCGCACGCGCTGATGCCGCTCATAGTCTTCTCCACAGTGTCTTCAACAAAATGGTGCAGGAGATCGCGGTATGTGCATGTGTGGACTCCAGCGCCATTTTAAAGAAGACATCATTACTGTGGCAATGTGCATGAGCTGACAACAACATCAATGCCAGCATGAAGCGATATTTTAAAAAATAGAGAAAAGGGGCACGTCCTAGAGGACACAGGAGGACTTTACAGAGAGAACCAAACCCACAAAGGCCCGGCCTGATGCACACGTCAATCACAGGTGCAGTGTATTTCTGGAACTTTGATTACAGATATTTCAGCAATCAAGCATCCGATCTTTCAACAAAAGGTATGCTTTGATTCAGCATCCAACTGTTAGAATGGCACTGCCTTTACTTTATATAGCAAAATCCTGGTGGTTGTTCCCTGTAAAGATTATACACTCTGAACCTGCCCGGGTATGCCTCCTCCCCTCTCTTATCTTCTTTCTTCTCCAGTCTTCCCTCTTGCTCACTTACTATTGTTCCTATAGAATACATTGCATTCAATGTAAAATCTCAATGTAAATATTACTTGAATGAATATATATCATCATCAATAAAACTCTACATCAATATGCTTATATATGGAGACAATACATAGAAATGTACTAACTCCCCATATCTGTCATGCTAGCTGCCGCTGATCAGTTATCTGGTATACAAAATAGAAAAAATTAACAGAATCATGAGAAAGGAAAAGCTCAATTCCACCAAGACAAAAACATGTTTGTGCCTTAGGCCGCGCTCACATCAGCGGTATTTTGCCGCAAAACTGGATCCGTCATAAATGCCTTTCAGTTCCATTCATTTACAATGCAATCGCACCAAGATGCGGTGACATGCGGTTGCGTGCAGCATACACAACCGCATGTCACCGCATCTGGCCGCAATTCCATTGTAAGTGAATGGAACTGAAAGGAATTTAAGATGGATCCGGTTTTGCAGCAAAATACCTCTGATGTGAGCGCAGCCTTATATGATGCAAGTTATTCTTAACTCTTAAAGTCTTGTCACATATAGTCACATGGTTCTTCCCAGATTTAACTTCTGTAGTACACGGCTTCATAACTTCACTGGATGGTTATTCCATAATAGTGTTGAAAAGTATAAAGCTGTAACATTTTTCCTGGTCAGAAAACTCTGTCAAATCCTTTATTGTCAGTATATGATCGGTGCTCCATCTTCCATCACACACTGGATAGAGCTGACAACCTACGAACTAACAACAAACAACATAATGTCAAGATATACCGTAAGAGGAAATAAAAATAGGAATCCTCATTTTAGTGTTTGAAAATTCAATGAGTAGTATCATGCATTCAACAGACATCGCAGTCCTCAGCTGATGAAATGCCTAAAAAGTGGATGGCAGTTTTGACTGGTGAACTAGTGGTTAATGGGGAGATAACATTGGCAATGGTGTTCTGCTGCCATATTAACCTTCGTCCAGCTGAATAGGAACAATTGTAACTATTCCGTTTTAAAATTGCCCGTAGAGGGCTGAAATTTCGTGACATCTCAGCAGTTTTGGTCCAGAATATATTGGCCAAATTTCAATAAAATATCTCCACCCCCTTCCGAGATAAGGGGTCGAGAAATTTTGGCAAAATTATGCAGCCTGACGAAGGTTAAGACTGGTACAATGAAGGTTCTCTTCTTCTGAGAAAAGGCTACAATTAGTGGCCGGGATCAGGGTTTCTCTAGAGTCCTCAAGTATTCCCATTGGTTCATTATTTAATTGGTACTGAACCAATATGTATATATTAGGGTATATAATTAAAGTAAATATATGCATATTCCCAATTATACAATTTGCTAATGTATTAGTTCAGTTTTTACAGTGGACATGGTCATGTGTTACCTACTCATGGTATGCTCTAAACATACATGTTGTAGCACCGGCATCCCTTCACTGCTTTGTTTCCCTCCGGCATGAACGTCGACTCACCACCACAGCTGGTCTGCGCCCTGCCTCATCTTCCTGCAATCGTCCACAAGGATCTCTCCTGACTCCTGCTCCAGGGGTGTGCATGCCGCACATGTCATGTCCCCTGGGAGCATGCTTATAAGCGCTTAGGCTATGCACGCACATGCTTGCTCTTTTAAGGGGCTAGTGAACTTATTTTCGTAAGTGCCTTTCAACTTATAACTGAAAGGAACTAATTACTTAATATATACAGTCAGGGCCAGAAATATTTGGACAGTGACACAAGTTTTGTTATTTTAGCTGTTTACAAAAACATGTTCAGAAATACAATTATATATATAATATGGGCTGAAAGTGCACACTCCCAGCTGCAATATGAGAGTTTTCACATCCAAATCGGAGAAAGGGTTTAGGAATCATAGCTCTGTAATGCATAGCCTCCTCTTTTTCAAGGGACCAAAAGTAATTGGACAAGGGACTCTAAGGGCTGCAATTAACTCTGAAGGCGTCCCCCTCGTTAACCTGTAATCAATGAAGTAGTTAAAAGGTCTGGGGTTGATTACAGGTGTGTGGTTTTGCATTTTGAAGCTGTTGCTGTGACCAGTCAACATGCGGTCTAAGGAACTCTCAATTGAGGTGAAGCAGAACATCCTGAGGCTGAAAAAAAAGAAAAAATCCATCAGAGAGATAGCAGACATGCTTGGAATAGCAAAATCAACAGTCGGGTACATTCTGAGAAAAAAGGAATTGACTGGTGAGCTTGGGAACTCAAAAAGGCCTTGGCGTCCACGGATGACAACAGTGGTGGATGATCGCCGCATACTTTCTTTGGTGAAGAAGAACCCGTTCACAACATCAACTGAAGTCCAGAACACTCTCAGTGAAGTAGGTGTATCTGTCTCTAAGTCAACAGTACAGAGAAGACTCCATGAAAGTAAATACAAAGGGTTCACATCTAGATGCAAACCATTCATCAATTCCAAAAATAGACAGGCCAGAGTTAAATTTGCTGAAAAACACCTCATGAAGCCAGCTCAGTTCTGGAAAAGTATTCTATGGACAGATGAGACAAAGATCAACCTGTACCAGAATGATGGGAAGAAAAAAGTTTGGAGAAGAAAGGGAACGGCACATGATCCAAGGCACACCACATCCTCTGTAAAACATGGTGGAGGCAACATGATGGCATGGGCATGCATGGCTTTCAATGGCACTGGGTCACTTGTGTTTATTGATGACATAACAGCAGACAAGAGTAGCCGGATGAATTCTGAAGTGTACCGGGATATACTTTCAGCCCAGATTCAGCCAAATGCCGCAAAGTTGATCGGACGGCGCTTCATAGTACAGATGGACAATGACCCCAAGCATACAGCCAAAGCTACCCAGGAGTTCATGAGTGCAAAAAAGTGGAACATTCTGCAATGGCCAAGTCAATCACCAGATCTTAACCCAATTGAGCATGCATTTCACTTGCTCAAATCCAGACTTAAGACGGAAAGACCCACAAACAAGCAAGACCTGAAGGCTGCGGCTGTAAAGGCCTGGCAAAGCATTAAGAAGGAGGAAACCCAGCGTTTGGTGATGTCCATGGGTTCCAGACTTAAAGCAGTGATTGCCTCCAAAGGATTCGCAACAAAATATTGAAAATAAAAATATTTTGTTTGGGTTTGGTTTATTTGTCCAATTACGTTTGACCTCCTAAAATGTGGAGTGTTTGTAAAGAAATGTGTACAATTCCTACAATTTCTATCAGACATTTTTGTTCAAACCTTCAAATTAAACGTTACAATCTGCACTTGAATTCTGTTGTAGAGGTTTCATTTCAAATCCAATGTGGTGGCATGCAGAGCCCAACTCGCGAAAATTGTGTCACTGTCCAAATATTTCTGGACCTAACTGTACTCCCATTACCGGAAGTGCCTGAGCAACCTGGTCCGTTAGTAAGCTAATGTTCCTCTAGCTAGCTAGTTATCCGCTCCCGTTTGTCCCATAAGCGTTACCTGTACCTGTGTCCCATACAGGTCAATATCTGCCGTGCCATCCGTACCTGTCAGTAACTGTAGTAGCTGCATTGCTCTGCCATGCCATCCATGACTGTCAGTATCTGAGGTGCCATCCATACCTGCCCTAGTTTGCTGTCCTGTCTGCACCAACCATCAGCACCGGAGTCTCTGCCTGTCCATACCCGAGCCCGTTAATGCTCTGGGGGTCAGCTGCCACAGTCCCAGACACTGCCCTGTGAGTGGCACCTGGCGTCTATCCGTTTGCCACCTCATCACTGGTGTGCGTTACTCAATGCTCCAAAGAATTATCAGGTAACATGTATAACAATATTCTAAAAAAATAATCCGGATCCTGTTTATGGAGGGTATAATCATATACATATAATAAAAATGTATTAACCTAAATGAAAACAATCTGAAAAAAAAAATCACTGCTTAAAGAAAAAAAACAAAAACAGTGGACAACTCTCACACATTGAAAACTGCTGATGCTAAAAGGCGCATTAATTATCAAGACTCATTTGTTAACTGCTCTAATGAGATTCTGCTATATAAATATTGAAGCTCATTTTCCATAGGAAAGCTCCTGTTTTGTAATTTTCCACATCCTCGCTCCCTGCATGTGAGCCTTCATTGCAGAGTTTACACAGCCAGGAAATTTCATTATGAATTAATCAAAGCATGTAGCTTTTTATTTCCAGGTAGGGTGCTGCCCTCTTTTATAAAGGGATTTAGCCTCTGATTAAGTTAATTAACTCGATTCCTGTACTGTCTTTGTAATACTGCTTGTGATTGCCTGCGCACGACCTAAAGAGTTATATACCGTATTTTGTTTTTACTTTTGCTGTCAAAATCATTCTCAGGAAGTCACCTGACCCTGGTGACCGCTGTCAACTAATATGCAGGGGCTTTTCCAGAGCGCACACTTGCACACAATTATTCTGGCCATTTCTTAACATGGCTTTTTGGAAGATTAGATGACTTGATGACCTCGGACAATTATTCTGCACCATTTGCATAATTACAACTAGAATTCGGGATGGAGATAAATACCCTGTTACTACATTAGGACACTAGAACCAGAGATCGCAGCTTTTACCTGGAAATGGAGATCCAGCAGGGACACCACAACTTTGTGCTTTATCTCATCTACTTTTTGAAGGACATTTTATGAATTTTGGCACTTATGAAATATTGATATAATTAAAGAGACTGTGCAAAAATAAAAAATATTTTATATTAAAGAGCAAAAATATTTTGTCTTCAAAAGGTTTTTGCCACCTAGTCTGAGAACAGAATCACTTATGCCGCTGCTTCCTATAATTTTGATAAATTCAGTGTTTTATGAGGAGGAGATTATCACTATAAGGCCTAAGACACGCAGCATGAAAATTGGAGAGAGTGGAATGCAATAAAACATCACATTCCACTCAGACCAATATTACTCTATGTGCCAGCACCCATGAGCAATTATTTTCTCAGCCCTAATCGGACCGAGAAAACAGTACCAGCATGCTGCGGGTGCAATGCGATCCTCTTTCTCTCGCACCCAATCAAGTCTATGGGGTGAGAGAAACATCACATTGCACTCACATTTCACTGGTGTAATGCGAGTGCAGGGCGAGAATCGCAATAGCCAGCAACGGAGGAGATAGGGATATAAATCCCTCCCTCCCCTCCGCAGTGCCGGCCCTCACCGCCTCAGCGCTGGTCCGCCCCTCCTCAGTGCCAGCCCACAGTTGTGGTCCGATCGCACGATCGGACCTCAGTTGCAGTGACACTTGCCTGACACACGGCTCTCACTGTGCTGCCAGCGTGAGCCGAGTGTCATGCGAGGATTGCAGTAGTCCCCATGTGGCCCCGGCCTAAGACTAGTAAACCTGCTGTCAACCACTACTCCATATTCATGAGCTTTGTATAACTCCGCCCTCATCACTGATTGGCTTTTTGCCTATGCACAGTGTACACAGAAATATGCTATTCAATGATGTGTGCAAGGTTTTACAGAGATCAGCATTCAGAGAAATTGTAGATCTGCAACAGAGAGAACAGGGATGTTATCAAAAAGACAATACATAACCCAGTAAGTGATACATCACTGGAATTAGGGTCTCAGCACCTACAATGTTGTTCTCATATGGGGCAGCAAAAATCTTACAAATTCCTAACACCAAAGGATATTTTGCCTTCATTTCTATAATTGATTTTAACCATTTATTTGTGATCTCAAACTGGGAGAACTGAAAGACAATTGTAGGGAAAATATGTACAGTAAACAGTATAGATATGCCGAAAACAATGCATTAGAAGAATTAATAGTGTAATAGTGTGGATAAATCGGGGCATAAATCTTTTAAAAGTATCTGAACACACTATGAAAGGATCAGTATTCATGATACTAACAACCTGCATAGGCTGCTTTCATTTAAGTGGAAATTAAGATTAATTTATTCAGACAGAAAATCATTTGGAGAAACCAATAAACTTATCTTAAAAGGGGTAATTTCATAATAAAATATACATTTAGTTAAGCATAAAACATGTAAATAAATATTTTTGCCATTTACAGCTATTAAAAATGATGCTCCATTCAAAAAATAACCTTTCATCTTCTGGAATACAATGAACAGTACTGTACAGGTACATGTGGGGTATTGTCACATTCGGGAGAAATTGTGTAACATTATGAGGACTTTTTCTCCTTTTCCCTTTGTGAAAATAGGAAATCTGGGGTTATAGCAACATTTTAGTGGTAAAAATTGTTGTTTTTTTTTTCTTCACTGCCCAATAGTATAACAATTTGTGACACACCTGTGGTGTCCATATGCTCACTGCACCCCTGGATTAATTCATTAAGGGGTGCAGTTTATAAAATGGGTTCACTTGTGCGAGAAGTTTTGTTGTTCTGGTACTTAGGGGCTCTTCCAATGTGACATGGCACCCGTAAACCATTCCTACTAAATCTGCACTCCAACATGGCGCTTCTCCTCTTCTGAGCTTTGTACCGTGCTTCAAAAGTAGTTTTCGACCACATATGGGATATTGGTGAACTCAGGAGAAATTGTATAACAAAACTGAAAAATCCATGTTCTCCTATTACCCTGTCTGAAACATAAAATTTTGGGGCCAGAGCAATATTTTAGTGGAAAAAATGTATTTTTTTTATTTTCATGGCCCAATGTTATACCATTCCGTAAATCACCTGAAGGTTGAAATTGCTCACTACGCCTCTACAGTAGATGAATTCAATGAGAGGTGTAGTTTCCAGAATGGGTTCTTTTGTGAGTGCTCTCTGCTGTTTTGGCATGTCACAAGATCGGCAAGTGTGACATGGCGTCCATAATCTACTCCAGCCAAAATGGT
This sequence comes from Anomaloglossus baeobatrachus, assembly GCF_048569485.1. Taxonomy (NCBI): domain Eukaryota; kingdom Metazoa; phylum Chordata; class Amphibia; order Anura; family Aromobatidae; genus Anomaloglossus; species Anomaloglossus baeobatrachus. The sequence continues at coordinate 136,380,298 of NC_134357.1, read as the reverse complement.
GCTCTTTCCCTTCTGCACCCTGCTGTGCGCCCATACAGTAGTTTTTCACCACAAATGGGATATTGGTGTACTTAGGAAGAATTGCACAATAAAATGTATAGTCTATTTTCACGTTTTACTCTTGTGCAAATGAAAAATTTGGGTTAAAAGTTTTTTAAAAAAATAATAGTTTTTCAAAAATGATGCTTATGTAAAGTAAACATTGTGATAACACACTCGGAGATCGCCTTTGCTGTGTTCAAAGGGTATGTAAGTTCGGTATTCACCTCAGGCAGACAGCTGAATTCTGGGTGTAACTGATGGTTGGTCAGGTTTATTGCAGTGAAGCACAAACATAAAAAAACACCAACAAAATATACCCTTGCCTGTCCAGCGCTAACTATACAGGATGATATCCTAACTACAGACTGGAGGGCTTCTCCCTTCCAGCTAACTTTACAAACATCGAGCAATGCTCTCACTCACAAGTATTTCCTACACAGACAGGCTTTCTGTGTTCCCAGATGGAGACCCTCTCCCAACTTCCCAGCCTCCTTTTACATCCATCCTTCACCTCCCATTAATCCATTAGTAGCCAGGTGATCCTGACCAGGCTAAGTCACATAGGACCGATACCGGGGCGAGATATACCTGCTCTCATCCACTAATCCCACATGAGTCTCACAACATATTAATGATTTTGTGTGATATACTGTATTTTTTGGACTAAAAGACACACCGGACCATAAAGGGTGCTTTACACGCTGCGACATCGTTAACGATAATATTTCGTCGGGGTCACGGCGTTTGTGACGCACATCAGGCGCCGTTAGCAACATCGCAGCGTGTGACACCTATGAGCGACCTTAAACGATCGCAAAAGAGGCAAAAATCGTTGGTCTATGAAACGTCGTTCACTTACCAAAAATCGTTGTCTGGTCAGGTGCGATGTTGTTTGTCGTTCCTGCGGCAGCACACATCGCTATGTGTGACACCGCAGGAACGAGAAACAACCTCGTACCTGCGGCCGCCCGCAATCAGGTAAGGTCGGCGGCATGTTACGGCCGCTCATCTCCGCCCCTCCTCTGCTATTGGACGGACGCTTAGTGACGTCGCTATTACGCCGAACGCACCTCCCCCTTGAAGGAGGGATTGTTCGGCGATCACAGCGACGTCGCTGGAAAAGTATGTGCGTGTGACGCTGCTGTAGCGATAATGTTCGGTACGGCAGCGATCACCAAATGTTGTATGAATGACGGGGGCGGGTGCTATTGCTAGCGATGTTGCAGCGTGTAAAACACCTAGGTGTAGGTAAAAAAAAATTGAAGCAAAAAAATTGTGGTCATGATGCACTGTTATTGTTGTCCTCATCCTGGTACTATCCTCGTATATATGATCCTCATCCTCGTCCAATTTTGGTATATATGATATCCATTCTGGGCCCATTCTGGAATATATATATATCCCTTATCCTGGTATACATGTCCCTATCCTAGTAGATATGGCCCTCATCCTGGGTCCTTTCTGGTGTATATGATCCCCATCCTGGTATACAAGACCTCCATCCTGGTATATATCCCACATCATGGGCTCATCCTGGTGTACATAACTCCCATCACACCGCACACATAAAAATTAAAACGATTCTATGCACTATACCTCCGCTCCCCCGGTGTGTGGAGTCCTATTCTAATGCCGGCAACTGATTTCAGCGTGTTAGCGGCACAGTGGATAATGTCACTGCCACTGGCCCCCAGTTACACACCGACATCAGCTGCTGGAACATTCACTGCTTCCACGCCCGGGATTATGGGCATGTGAACAGTGAATATTCAATCTATTTAATAACAGACACATGTGATTGCTCACTCACGTGCGCCTGCTATTAAAGAGAATGAATATTCACTTTTCTCCACGACCATAATCCCGCCCACTTCTCAGTGCTGACTTAAGTTTTAAGAGGAGGACAGGATTACGGGTGTGGGAGCAGTGAATATTCAGTTTCTTTATTATTGGGCACACTGTTATCCCCATTGCTGGCTCCTGCCTCCTATATCCTGCTGCGCTGCTGTGAGAATACAATATATTTTTCTATATGCTTTTCTACAAATAAGCTTTCTTTTCTATATGAGTAACAAGATACAGTCTGTCTTCTGATTATTGCTGCATATCAGGAAACCAAGTGTGTGTACACCAAAGTCTGCAGCTGATGTATAATACAAGGGAACAGAATGAAGATGTTGATAATGATGACTGGCTGCATCTGCGCAAGTTTGGATCTATGACTGTGAGGTACGTGACAAGGACCCTGCGAGTTATGGTGGGTCGGAAAACAGGAAGGGCTGGAGAGGAAATACCAAATATAGACAAATATTACATGCTTTCAGCATATGCTTTTAATATAAACAATGGCATTTTTAGGAATTTTGCTAAGAGATTAACCCATCATTGCTCTATAAAAAGGCTTGTAACAAAGCACGTGGGGTGTGCACCTGTTCTTACTAGGAGGGGTTTATACCAGCTACCTCTGTGTGATCTAAATTCCTTTGTCGACACTCAGTAACTTTCAATTTGAAATTCAGCAGACATTAACTGGAAGAAGGAGATTTCCTGAAACTGTGGAATTATCCTTAACACTGCCACCCCACAGCCAGGTACATCTGGACTATAAGACGCACTCCCCACTACTTTCCTACCAATTTTGTTTGGGGAAAATTGCTTCTCATAGTCCAAAAAATAAGGTAACTAAATTATATGGTTTAAGGGCACCAACATTAAAAGTTTTTAAATCGTGCAATTTTCACATATTTTTTTTCAAGCTATCCTTATTTTCATAAATGAATGCAAATCATATCGACCAAAAGTTACCACTAACATGAAGTGAAATGTGTCAATAATAAAACAATCTCAGAATCACTGGAAAATATTGAAGCGTTTCAAAGTTATTACCACATAAATTGACACTGGTCATAATTGTAAAAATTAGCCTGGTCAAACAGGTGAAAGAGTTAAACCTTTGTCCTTCTCAGTATATGATAAAAAAAAATGTACCCAGAAGCCCAGCATTAAATCATTTCTAGGAAAGCAAGATTGCCCTGTCCATTTTGGGCAAAAGCATTGACAGTGACTAATCACATCAATCAAAAAGATTACGTAAAGGTGAAAATTCAACAATCTCTTATAACATGAAACTTGGCAGGGACATAGATCAATGGTAACTACAAATCCTTCATTAAGATGTTGTCAATTTTCTCTCGATAGAGTGTGAAAATGTCAGCAGAATATAGAAAAAAAATACATTGATGCCCTATAACTATTACTAACTCAACTAATTTTTCCCAGATTCAGATTAACAGAACTTGAAAAAAAACATTGCTTGCATATATTTTTTAGCATAATTTGACAAATTTATTAATTAACACTTAAGTTCTCAACAATAAAAGGGTCTTCATTCTTAAGAAGTCTATACACAGATGAAAGTTGGACAAGCCCAAATATTGTAATGGGACCAGTTAGCTATCCGTGGTATTGTCTTTACAGGGGAAAGTAATCTCAAGATTTCAAAACATGATCACCATATAATGAAAATGAGTCAGATGAACTAAAGGTCCAGTCACACTAAGCAACTTACCAGCGATCCCAACAACGATAGGGATCGCTGGTAAGTTGCTAGGAGGTTGCTGTTGAGATGTCACACTGCGACGCTCCAGCGATCCCACCAGCAACCTGACCTGGCAGGGATCGCTGGAGCGTGGCTACACGAGTTGCTGGTGAGCTCACCAGCAACCAGTGACCAGCCACACGTGCAGAGAGCAGGGAGCAGCGCACACTGAGCGCTGGCTCCCTGCTCTCCTAGTTACAGCACACATCGGGTTAATTACCTGATGTGTGCTGCAGCTACATGTGCACAGAGCAGGGAGCAGCGCACACTGCTTAGCGCTGGCTCCTTGCTCTCCTAGCTACAGCACACATCGGGTTAATTACCTGATGTGTGCTGCAGCTACATGTGCACAGAGCAGGGAGCAGCGCACAATGCTTAGCGCTGGCTCCCTGCTCTCCTAGCTACAGCACACATCGGGTTAATTAACCCGATGTGTCCTGCAGCTACATGTGCACAGAGCAGGAGCCAGCACTGACAGTGAGAGCGGCTGAGGCTGGTAACAAAGGTAAATATCGGGTAACCAAGGACAGGGCTTCTTGGTTACCCGATGTTTACATTGGTTACCAGCCTCCGCAGAAGCCGGCTCCTGCTGCCTGCACATTTAGTTGTTGCTGTCTCGCTGTCACACACAGCGATCTGTGCTTCACAGCGGGACGGAAACAACTAAAAAATGGCCCAGGACATTCAGCAACAACCAACGACCTCACAGCAGGGGCCAGGTTGTTGCTGGATGTCACACACAGCAACATCGCTAGCAACGTCACAAAAGTTGTTCGTTAGCAGCGATGTTGCTAGCGACGTTGCTTAGTGTGACGGGGCCTTTAAAGAGGACCTATCAACAGGATTTAGCACTATCAAGTAAAGACATGGCTAGAATGTAAAGACATGGCTAGAATGGTGCTCTGCTCCTAATCAAACCGGTACCTAATATGAAGGAATCCAATCTGTGGATGTTGAATAATCTTCCTCTAAATGTTTTATCTAATAACGTCTTCTGTGCATCGGGGTGTGATTAGGGAGCAGGGTCGTCTTCTGCTTCTTCGCACCTCCGCCTGCCTCCTGTTTCTTTTACAGGTCACTGATTATTCAGGGACCTGCCTGCTTATTAAAATTTTGAATCGACAAAAGCAGTGGCAGCAGACATAGTGTGATTCCACAAATGATCTTCATTAAAATGGTGCCAGAGACATTGCATTGCACAGATCAAGATTTCGGCATACTGAAGAAGTCATTAAACTGAAATCTGATCTGCTCATATGCCACCTTTGGTGCCATTTTCTTGAAGACCAGCAGACCGGCCATTGAATCATACTGTGCTTGCACCACAAACCTTTATTAAAAAATGGGGCAGGTCACTGAATAATCACTGATCTGTAAACAGAAAAGACAGGAGGAGGGGCAGAGAAGCAGCAGAAAACCCTAGCCCCAAGTCCCGACCCGATGTACAACGATGCACAGAAGATATGATTGGATTCCTTCAATGCAGGTATCAGTTTAATCAGCATCACAGTGCCATTATGGCCATGGCTTTACTTTATAATGCTAAATCTTGTTGACAGATTCTCTTTAAAGAGAGCCTGTCATCAGTGTTAGCTTGTTCAGGCACCGCTACCAGTGGGTGACGCTTATGCAGATTGATCTTGCAGTGGGCTTCAGTAAAATGGCACCAGTAGCAGTGCATGTGCAGATTGAGATCTTGGTTTGTTGTTGAGGCGAGATCTAAATATGCACATGTTCAAGCACTGGCGGAATTATCCTGAATACTGTCAGGAGATAAATCTGCACAAGCGCCACTCATGGAAAAAGCGGTGCTAGCACATAATTTAAATAAGAAAGAGAATAAAGCTAACAGACACAGTGGAGTAGAGCTGTCGCAGACCGTACCCACAAACCTGCACTGATGCACATAGACCAAAACTTGTACACATGATTTTAAAAAACAAAGGGGGTGCATTTATTCAATCAATGTACAGCAGGTGAAATAAGTATTGAACACATCACCAATTTTCTAATTAACTATATTTCTAAAGGTGCTATTGACATAAATTTCTCACCAGATGTCAGTAACAACCAATCCAATCAACACAGGCAAAGAACTCCTAGCAAAAATATCCCTAAATTTAGTGATGTGTAATAATGAGAAATAACAAACGGAAAAAATATTTAACACATGAAAAAAGCGAGGTACAAAAAGCTATGGAAAGTCATCACACAAGCTGAAATCTAGCAGTAATTAGAAAGTAATGCTGCCATTTGATGAAAAATAATGACTGGTGGTCACCTGATGGCCTATTAAACAATGTATCATTACCAAGGTGCCACATAAGAAACCTCTTATGATGAGAAAAACTGGTGAGCTGACTCAAGACCTTCACAACTTTATTATTGCAACCATACTGATGGCACTGGTTACTGAATAATTTCTTAACTACAAAAGGTTCAAGTGAGCACTGTTGGGGTCATAATCCGGAAGTGGAAAGACCATTATTAACACCATAAACCGGAGATGATCAGGTGCCCCCCGTAAGATTTCAGTGGAAGGAAAAAAAATGATCAGAAGAGTAGTAAGAGCCAAAAATCACATGTGGAGAGCTACAAAAAGACCTGGAATTAGCATGAACAATTGTTTGAGTGCATTACTTATTGTTTTCTTATTTCTTTTTTCAATCTCCATAGCCTGTATGTACACTCACCACACAATACTCCATTGCTGAATAAAAAGCATGTCTAAGGCCCCTTTCACACGTCAGTGATTCTGGTACGTTTGTGCTTTTTTTTAAACGTACCAGAATCACTGACATACGCAGACCCATTATAATGAATGGGTCTGCTCACACATCAGTGATTTTTCACTGCACGTGTCTCCGTGCGGCGTACCCGCGTGTCCGTGATTGCCGCACGGAGATATGTCCATTTTTTTCTGGCATCACTGATGTCCCACGGACCACGCAGTGGTGTGGTCCGTGAAACACGTGCCAGAAAAAAACGTGCTTCTAAAATAAAAAGCATTTTAACTCACCTGGCTCCAGCGACGCTCTCTGCAGCCTGTTCTGCCTGCTGCTTCTGAGCCGGCTCATTACTGTCGCGCATATTCATGATGCACGACACAGCCGACCCGAAAGCAGCTGCTGCGGGGGTCAGTGCCGGCCGGATGCTGCACCGCGGGAGCGATCAGCACCATGGAGAGCGTGAGCGCGCACAGGTGAGTTAAATCTCTAAGTGCAATCACGGGCCACGAAGAACGGAGCCCGGATTGCACTTAGACAACCCACGTGCGCCGTGATTCACGGCACACGGAGGGACATGTGCGTGTTTTACACACCAGTGAAAAACGTCAGTGTTTTTCACTGACATGTGAAACGGGCCTAAGAGTGTGTAAAGTTTTCACAACAACATTTAGACAAGCCTGTGAAATACTGGGAAAATATAGTCTAGTTAAATAAGACCAAAATTGAACTCTTTGGATGCCGTACTACACCATGTTTGGAGGTCAAAAGGCACGGAACATCACCCAAAAAACACCATACCAACAGTAAAATTTGGAGGTGGAAACATCATGGTGTGAGGCTGTTTTTCAGCATACCACACTAGAAAACTTAAATTAATTAAATAAAGGATGCATGGATAAATGTACAGAGACATTCTTGTTAAAAATCTGCTGCAAGCTAACAGATTGATGAAGATGTGTGTGAATAAAAGTGGACATTTCAGCAAGACACTGGTCCTAAATATAGAGCCAAAAAAAATCAATTGGTTTCAGAGAAATAAAATAAAAAGGCTACAATGACCCAGCCAATCACCTGACCTCAATCCATTAGAAAATGTATAGAGGGAACTAAAGCTCAGAGTTCATAGAAGGAGCCCACAGGACCTTCAGGATTTGAAGAGTGTTTGTGTGGAAGAATGGTCCAAAATCACATCTGAGCAATGCATATGACTAATTTTTTTTTTATACGCATCCAATTGGAGAAAATATTATTTTTCCAAGATCAATTGATTAAAATTAACTTTAAAATTAACTTTGCTAGTGGTAAAACCCCTTTAAGGCTTTATTGTGTACAAGTCCTTCAGAGATAATGTGAGGTAACTTTGTGTGGAATAGTCCCCAATGGGAGAATATGTTTTTCCCTCAAAACATTTTTTCCTGTCTAACGGTTTAGTTTAAGCATTCAAAGATGATCGTATCCCTCTGCATCACTAAATTACGTGCCTTCATTTTAGTTTTGGCATTGATGGCTTTAACTGCGAAAATGTTTTCCTTGTATCCCATTTTAAATGTATAAAGTCAGAATCCACATTACTTGTAAAACACTCTTCCACTTGGGAACTGATCGTCTCCTCATTATCGATCATTGTTAGCCGGAAAGGACTGAGCGTGTATAATGTAGGGCCCAGTATAATTGTGTTAGTCACTAGTAATAAAACCATCATGGAGGAATGATCTAATAGGACCCTAGGTAGATATTCCACAGTGTGGACATAGGAAATCATTAGGAAGATTTCCAGAGCCTCAGAGATTTATGTACAAGGACAACAGGAATATTTTCATTCTCTTCTTCAAGCCACAAACCAAAGGGTGTTAGATGTGTTTCTATAGAAACAAGACCTTTTTACATTTATCCCAATTTAAATAGTCACTGTACATTATTTGCCCAAAATATTGTTTTTACTCCGAAATACCAATACAAAATTCTGTCTAAATTGCTTTCCTTCACTCGCTATTAAGTGCCATCGCTGAGACATATTAGGTTACGTTTCCACGATCATAATCAGTTGAGTCTTTGACGCTGCACAGTGTCTCCGCACCTTAGTTTACTTGTGGTTTTGGTGTGCGCTTTTATTGCGATTTTGATCCTGCATTTTTTGTGTGTCTCTATTTGATGTGTCATTCTTGAAATAAAGCCGTTTTGTTTTTGAATCTTCCTGGTATTGATGTCACTGGGTGCGGATTATATGCGTTTTTGGCAGGTTTCCACTGTGTAAATATACCAAAAGCACGTGTATATTAGCTGCGGATTTCACGCATCTGATGCAAGTCTATAGGGAAAATCCGCACACAAAACTGAGCGTTCCTGCAACACAAATTGACACGCTATGGCTTGGAAACACACACCTAAAGTCAGTTTACTCAACCTATAGAAGAAGCACAGGGAGCATGAGATTTCTATTATTCTCATCCACTGTGCTTGTAATATAAAACGCTGAGTTTTGGGGGCAGCAAAAATATGCAGCATCCAGAATGCGAGTAACAATTATCATAGTGACGTAGCCTCACAGTAGGTAAGCGCTCATTTTTTCCTCTGTATTCCTGTTCTGCCTGACAAATTCTATATGGGCATAAACACAGAGGCGGACTTTCACACAGGCTTGCCAACTTGACTTTTTACTTTCTTTAAATAGCTTACCAAATAATCCCAGACAGACAATATTTTTATGGATACATTGGAAAACCATAATAAATCATTATGATTATAAGGGATTCATGTCTACAGCTCATAATTCTGACATGTCATCAGCTGCCATAACTGTGAACTGTAAAATTATGATAAGGGTAAGCACACACTGTGAGAAAAACAGAGTGGAAAAAGGTAAAAAAAAAAATTTGCATTCCACCCGCACCCAAGTTACTCTTTGGGGTTGCTACCATGAGCGATTTTTTTTCTCAGCCCTAATCGGACCGAGAAAACAATCGCAGCATGCTATAGGTGGAATCCAATTCGTTTTCACTCACACCCATACAAGTCTAAAAGCGGCTTTGCACACTACGACATCGCAGGTGCGATGTCGGTGGGGTCAAATTGAAAGTGACGCACATCCGGCGTCACTTGCGATATCATAGTGTATAAATCCTAGATGATACGATGAACGAGCGCAGAAGCGTCGTTATCGTATCATCGGTGCAGGCTCCGACATTTCCATAATGCCAGAGCCGTGACAGGTACGATGTTCTTCCTCGTTCCTGCGGCAGCACACACCGCTGTGTATGAAGCCGCAGGAGCGAGGAACATCTCCTTACCTGCCGCCGGCCACAATGCGGAAGGAAGGAGGTGGGCGGGATGTTTACATCCTGCTCATCTCCGCCCCTCCGCCGCTATTGGCCGCCTGCCATGTGACGTTGCTATGACGCCGGACGACCCACCCCCTTAGGAAGGAGGCGGGTCGCCGGCCAGAGCGACGGTCGCAGGGCATGTGAGTGCATGTGAAGCTGGCGTAGCGATAATTTTCACTACGCCAGCTATCACAAGATATCGTACCTGCGACAGGGGCGGGGACTAACGCGTGCGACATCGCAGCATCGGCTTGCGATGTCGCAACGTGCAAAGCCCGCCTAAGGGCGCAAGAGAAACATCGCACTACTCTCGTGTAATGCGAGTGCAGTGCAAGAATCACATCAGCTGACAATGGAGGAGATGGGGAGATTACTCCCTCCCTCTCCTACGCAGCGCCTGCCCCCCTTCTCCATGGTTTTGATCGCAAGATCGCATCACAATGGCAAGACAATCGCATGACACTCAGCTTACACTCCAGCAGAGCGTGAGCCGAGTGTGATGCAATTGAATCGCATTAATGCCCATGTGGCTGCAGTCTTACAGTCAAAATGATCTGTATTAAATTCTCCAGGTTCAAAACATAATCACAGAAAACTTAAATTTTTTTTACGAACTGGTTTTGGGTAGTCAAGCCCTTGGACATTGTTAATTGCAAAAAATGGGAAGTGGGAGTAAAAAAGATTGCAGCACCTATAGTGCTGGCTGAATAATGATGAACTGCTAACTGACAAGTATATGACAAGATAACAAGCATAAAAATCTGGAAAGATCCTGGATGTTAGACTAGTCAGTACACCAAAAGCATTATCCTTACTAAAAGGCGCTGTTTTTTACCTTTAAGTCAGAATTGTCTGGGAGGGAGGAGAGAGTATGTGAATAAGATTTGCTTTATTTCTATGTTCTCTTAAAACATTAAATAAAAATAGTTTCAAAGCCAGTAACAAAGACTTTATCTGCCTTATATGACAAGTCCCTAAATTAAAACTGCGGTATACAACTCAATTTCAATAGATTTTCCTTTATGTCTTTAAGGTGTCTTCGTTCTTTAAAAAACTTCAATAAAAACCCCTTGGCATTGCAGCCAATTTTGATTTTTATGCCCGAACAATTTTTTTTAATGTCCTGTTCCAATGGCCATAATTTTTTTCCTTATTTGTGACAGTCATTGAAGGGCTTGATTTTTTCAGCAACATTAACGTGTTTGTCAGTAGTATTTACTTAGATGTTCATACTACATATTAACAGATTTTTATTAATTCTTTAAGGAATGGAATTAAAAAAACAAAAAAAAAAGTCCTAAAATTTCTTGTTAAGTATTACATTTTATGCTATATGTCGTGCAGCACAAATAATGCGCTAACTTTATTCCGTGGGTCAGTACAAATGTAGTGATACCAATTTTATATTTTTATATGATTTTGTTTAATATTTTATTAGTTTTATACAAAAAATACGTTTAAATAAAAAAAAGTTATATCTGTATATATAATTGCCTTATTCTGTCTGTCTGTCTGTCTGTCTTGCTCCAAAATTGTGTCCTTACGGTGACACAAAGCTGATTGGCCGCTGGGCTCGCCATGGCCCCGCCCCCCCCCGCACGGATTGGCCGCTCGCCCAGGCTGCGCCCCCACACGGATTGGCCGGCCGCTCGCCCAGGCTCCGCCTCCCTCACAGATTGGCCTCTCGCCCCGGCACCCTGCAGGCATTGGCAACTCGGCCACGCCCCACCCCCTCACGCAATGCACGCTAGCTCTGGCCCCGCCCCCCCACACGCATTCCCCGAACCGACACGGTCATGGAGCCACGACTCACAGGTGAGTACTGTACCCCCGGGAGCCCACATCAGCGTACGCCGCCAAACCAGCCGACACATACCCTCGCAGTGCTGGGGCTGGCCGGCGTATGCTGGTGTGGGCTCCCGTGCGAGCGGGGGACGAGATACGCTGGTAACCATGGTAGCATAGTTACCAGCGCATCAAGGTCCTGCAGCGGCGGAACATACACACACGCACACACATAACAGCACACACACACACATCAGATCACACTCACTCTCACACACACACATCACATCACATCCACACACTCACAACATCCTGGGATATCGCTTGCTTCTCGGCGGCGATACTGTGCTGTGAGCTTCCAGGACCTGCCGGAGGATCACATTGCCAGAAGCATGTGGTATCTCCGGATGTTGCGAGTATGAGCGCGTATGTGCAATATCGTCAATGTGTGTGTGCGTGAGTGTATGCGATCGGGTGTGTGTGAGTGTATGCGATCGGGTGTGCGTGAGTGTATGCGATCGGGTGTGCGTGAGTGTATGCGATCGGGTGTGTGTGAGTGTATGCGATCGGGTGTGTGTGAGTGTATGCGATCGGGTGTGTGTGAGTGTATGCGATCGGGTGTGTGTGAGTGTATGCGATCGGGTGTGTGTGAGTGTATGCGATCGGATCTGTGAGTGTCGGCAGAGGAGCACGGCGTGCTGGAGGAGGCTGGGAGGAGAGAGGCTGATCCTGGGGAAGGCTGGGATGGGGAGGCTGAGAGAAGAGAGGCTGATGCTGGGGGAGGCTGAGGCTGGGGTAGGCTGGGAGGAGAGAAGCTGATGCTGGGGACCGAAAAGGCTGATGCTGGGAGGAGAGAGGCTGATGCTGGGGGAGGCTGAGGCTGGGGTAGGCTGGGAGGAGAGAGGCTGATGCTGGGAAGAGAGAGGCTGATGCTGGGAAGAGAGAGGCTGATGCTGGGAAGAGAGAGGCTGATGCTGGGGGAGGCTGGGAGGAGAGAGGCTGATGCTGGGAGGAGAGAGGCTGATGCTGGGAGGAGAGAGGCTGATGCTGGGTGGAGAGAGGCTGATGCTGGGAGGAGAGAGACTGATGCTGGGAGGAGAGAGGCTGATGCTGCAGGTAGAGAGGCTGATGCTGCGGGCAGAGAGGCTGATGCTGCGGGCAGAGAGGCTGATGCTGCGGGTAGAGAGGCTGATGCTGGTGCAGCATGGGGGATGGAGCACGATGGGGAGTGCGCAGCATGGCAGATGGAGCACGTTTGGGAGTGCGCAGCATGGCGGATGGACCACGTTTGGGAGTGCGCAGCATGGCGGATGGAGCACGTTTGGGAGTGCGCAGCATGGCGGATGGACCACGTTTGGGAGTAAGCAGCATGGGGGATGGACCACGTTTGGGAGTGCGCAGCATGGCGGATGGACCACGTTTGGGAGTGCGCAGCATGGCGGATGGACCACGTTTGGAAGTGTGCAGCATGGCGGATGGACCACGTTTGGGAGTGAGCAGCATGGCGGATGGAGCACGATGGGGGGTGCGCTGCAAAGGGGATGGAGCACGATGGGGAGTGCACTGCATGGGAAATGGAGCACGATGGGGAGTGCGCAGCATGGCGGATAGAGCACGTTTGGGAGTGCGCAGCATGGCGGATGGAGCACGTTTGGGAGTGCGCAGCATGGTGGATGGAGCACGTTTGGGAGTGCGCAGCATGGCGGATGGAGCACGTTTGGGAGTGCGCAGCATGGCGGATGGAGCACGTTTGGGAGTGCGCAGCATGGCGGATGGAGCACGTTTGGGAGTGCGCAGCATGGGAGATGGAGCACGTTTGGGAGTGCACAGCATGGGAGATGGAGCACGTTTGGGAGTGCACAGCATGGGAGATGGAGCACGTTTGGGAGTGCGCTGCATGGGGGATGGAGCACGATGGGAAGTGCACACCTCCCCCCAACACACACACACACACGCGCGTGCACTGCACAACACACCACACACAAACACTGGGAACCACAAACAACTGCCCTACACAGACACCCACACACACAGACAACGCTGCACACACACAACACCCAACACACAAACACCGCGGCACACACAAATATACGCACATACCGCACAACACACACATTGCACAAAACATACCTCCCCCAAAACACACCACACACACAAACCGCGCAACACTCACACAGCGCTCCACAAACAACGCAACACACATACAACACCGCTCTCACCCCCCGTCACACCCAGACAACACCCAGAACATGTACAGCGCCCTACACAAACACTTGGTAACTACACACAACAACATCTATCTATCTATCTATATATATATATATATATATATATATATATATATATATATATGCTGTGTGTAGTTACCAAGTGTTTGTGTAGGGCGCTGTACATGTTCTGGGTGTTGTCTGGGTGTGGCGGGGGGTGAGAGCGGTGTTGTATGTGTGTTGCGTTGTTTGTGGAGCGCAGTGTGTCTGTCGCGTTGTGTGTGTGTGTGTTGCGCGGTTTGTGTGGGTGTGGTGTGTTTTGGGGGGAGGTATGTTTTGTGCAATGTGTGTGTTGTGCGGTATGTGCGTATATTTATGTATGCCGCGGTGTTTGTGTGTTGGGTGTTGTGTGTGTGCAGCGTTGTCTGTGTGTGTGGGTGTCTGTGTATGGCGGTGTTTGTGTGTGTGTGTGTGTGTGTGTGTGTGTGTGTTGGGGGGAGGTGTGCACCTCCCATCGTGCTCCATCCCCCATGCTGCGCACCCCCCATCATGCCCCATCCCCTATGCTGCGCATTCCCCATCGTGCTCCATCCCCCATGCTGCGCACCCCCCATTGTGCTACATCCCCCATCGTGCTACATCCCCCATCGTGCTACATCCCCCATCGTGCTACATCCCCCATTCTGCGCACTCCCCATCGTGCTACATCCCCCATGCTGCGCACCCGCCATCGTGCTCCATCCGCCATGCTGCGCACTCCCCATCGTGCTACATCCGCCATGCTGCGCACTCCCCATCGTGCTACATCCCCCATGCTGCGCACTCCCCATCGTGCTACATCCCCCATGCTGCGCACTCCCCATCGTGCTACATCCCCCATGCTGCGCACTCCCCATCGTGCTACATCCCCCATGCTGCGTACCCCCCATCGTGCTACATCCCCCATCGTGCTACATCCCCCATCGTGCTACATCCCCCATCGTGCTACATCCCCCATGCTGCGCACTCCCCATCGTGCTCCATCCGCCATGCTGCGCACCCGCCATCGTGCTCCATCCGCCATGCTGCGCACTCCCCATCGTGCTACATCCCCCATGCTGCGCACCTCCCCATCGTGCTACATCCCCCATGCTGCGCACCTCCCCATCGTTCTACATCCCCCATGCTGCGCACTCCCCATCGTGCTACATCCCCCATGCTGCGCACTCCCCATCGTGCTACATCCCCCATGCTGCGCACTCCCCATCGTGCTACATCCCCCATGCTGCGCACTCCCCATCGTGCTACATCCCCCATGCTGCGCAACCCCCATCGTGCTCCATCCACCATGCTGCGCACCCCCCATCGTGCTCCATCCCCCATGCTGCGCACTCCCCATCGTGCTACATCCCCCATGCTGCGCACTCCCCATCGTGCTACATCCCCCATGCTGAGCACCCCATCGTGCTACATCCCCCATGCTGAGCACCCCATCGTGCTACATCCCACATGCTAGAATAGTTCTCCTATTATACTCAGAGAGGAGTATAATAGGAGGACTGTAATAGGAGGAGTAGTCCTGGGGGGAGAGGAGTATAATGCCGGCTACCTGCACATGTGTACCGGGAGCCGGTGTACACTGGTAACTATGATACACATCGGGTAACTAAGGGACCTTAGTTACCCGATGTGTATAATGGTTACCAGCGTTCACGGGCTCCGTTAAGATCCCAGCATCGCAAGGTTATGTCTGGCGCTGCTGGGATCGTGACGGAGCCGGTGTACACTGGTAACTATGATACACATCGGGTAACCAAGGGACCTTAGTTACCCGATGTGTATAATGGTTACCAGCGTTCACGGGCTCCGTCAAGATCCCAGCATAGCAAGGTTATGTCTGGCGCTGCTGGGATCGTGACGGAGCCGGTGTACACTGGTAACTATGATACACATCGGGTACCAAGGGACCTTAGTTACCCGATGTGTATAATGGTTACCAGAGTTCACGGGCTCCGTCAAGATCCCAGCATAGCAAGGTTATGTCTGGCGCTGCTGGGATCGTGACGGAGCCGGTGTAGAAGCAAGCGATATCCCAGGATGTTGTGAGTGTGTGGATGTGATGTGTGAGGTGTGTGTGAGAGTGAGTGTGATCTGATGTGTGTGTGTTTACTCACCTGGGAGTCGGAGCTCCGTGTCAGTTGGGCCAGAGCGAGCGTGCATTGCGTGAGGGGGGTGGGGCCTGCAGAGAGCCGGGGCGAGAGGCCAATCCGTGTGGGGGGCGGGGCCATGGCGAGCCCAGCGGCCAATCAGCTTTGTGTCACCGTAAGGACACAATTTTGGAGCATGACAGACAGACAGACAGACAGAATAAGGCAATTATATATATAGATATATATATACAGTTAGGTCCAGAAATATTTGGACAGTGACACAAGTTTTGTTATTTTAGCTGTTTACAAAAACATGTTCAGAAATACAATTATATATATAATATGGGCTGAAAGTGCACACTCCCAGCTGCAATATGAGAGTTTTCACATCCAAATCGGAGAAAGGGTTTAGGAATCATAGCTCTGTAATGCATAGCCTCCTCTTTTTCAAGGGACCAAAAGTAATTGGACAAGGGACTCTAAGGGCTGCAATTAACTCTGAAGGCGTCTCCCTCGTTAACCTGTAATCAATGAAGTAGTTAAAAGGTCTGGGGTTGATTACAGGTGTGTGGTTTTGCATTTGGAAGCTGTTGCTGTGACCAGACAACATGCGGTCTAAGGAACTCTCAATTGAGGTGAAGCAGAACATCCTGAGGCTGAAAAAAAAGAAAAAATCCATCAGAGAGATAGCAGACATGCTTGGAGTAGCAAAATCAACAGTCGGGTACATTCTGAGAAAAAAGGAATTGACTGGTGAGCTTGGGAACTCAAAAAGGCCTGGGCGTCCACGGATGACAACAGTGGTGGATGATCGCCGCATACTTTCTTTGGTGAAGAAGAACCCGTTCACAACATCAACTGAAGTCCAGAACACTCTCAGTGAAGTAGGTGTATCTGTCTCTAAGTCAACAGTAAAGAGAAGACTCCATGAAAGTAAATACAAAGGGTTCACATCTAGATGCAAACCATTCATCAATTCCAAAAATAGACAGGCCAGAGTTAAATTTGCTGAAAAACACCTCATGAAGCCAGCTCAGTTCTGGAAAAGTATTCTATGGACAGATGAGACAAAGATCAACCTGTACCAGAATGATGGGAAGAAAAAAGTTTGGAGAAGAAAGGGAACGGCACATGATCCAAGGCACACCACATCCTCTGTAAAACATGGTGGAGGCAACGTGATGGCATGGGCATGCATGGCTTTCAATGGCACTGGGTCACTTGTGTTTATTGATGACATAACAGCAGACAAGAGTAGCCGGATGAATTCTGAAGTGTACCGGGATATACTTTCAGCCCAGATTCAGCCAAATGCCGCAAAGTTGATCGGATGGCGCTTCATAGTACAGATGGACAATGACCCCAAGCATACAGCCAAAGCTACCCAGGAGTTCATGAGTGCAAAAGAGTGGAACATACTGCAATGGCCAAGTCAATCACCAGATCTTAACCCAATTGAGCATGCATTTCACTTGCTCAAATCCAGACTTAAGACGGAAAGACCCACAAACAAGCAAGACCTGAAGGCTGCGGCTGTAAAGGCCTGGTAAAGCATTAAGAAGGAGGAAACCCAGCGTTTGGTGATGTCCATGGGTTCCAGACTTAAGGCAGTGATTGCCTCCAAAGGATTCGCAACAAAATATTGAAAATAAAAATATTTTGTTTGGGTTTGGTTTATTTGTCCAATTACTTTTGACCTCCTAAAATGTGGAGTGTTTGTAAAGAAATGTGTACAATTCCTACAATTTCTATCAGATATTTTTGTTCAAACCTTCAAATTAAACGTTACAATCTGCACTTGAATTCTGTTGTAGAGGTTTCATTTCAAATCCAATGTGGTGGCATGCAGAGCCCAACTCGCGAAAATTGTGTCACTGTCCAAATATTTCTGGACCTAACTGTATATATATATATATATATAACAAAATCATACATGAACTACACAATACGTAAATTCTAGAATACCCGATGCGTAGAATCGGGCCACCTTCTAGTATATATATATATATATATATATATATATATATATATATATATATATATATACATAAATAATATCGTCCAATTCTGTCTGTAACGGAAATCCCGCGCCGCTGATTTGTCGCGCCAGCCACCCACACCAATTAGCGACAGGCGCAGTCCGGCCGCGAATTGGCACAGGATTTGAACCACGCTTCGCTGATTCGTCTCACACAGACACCGCCGCACACAGACACCGCCGCACACAGACACCGCCGCACACAGAAGCCTCTATATACACCCCAGCAGCCTTTATACACACCCCAGCGTATACACCCCAGCAGCCTTTATATACACCCCAGCAACCTTTATATACACCCCAGCAACCAAAGCCTCTATATACACCCCAAAAGCAGCCTTCAGCACACAGTAAAAAAAAACAAAAACACGATTATACTCACCTTGCACTTTTTTCTCTTTTCATACTTTGTGATACACTCTCCCTCCCCTCGCTGGCCCTGCAGGCTGGGAGATGCGGCTGCTTCCTGTCACGCTGTACAAAGGCTAGTAAGACACAGTACAGCGTAATCCCCACTTGGTGGCAGCAGAGTAGTGAAGGAGAGACAAAGAAACACTGTAATGGAAAAGCAGCTGAAGTACAGCAGAGTAACTTCAGCAATGTTAACAGGCCAATCACCAGGGGGCAAAAGAGTAGTCAGTCAGGGTCTAGCCAGGAGAGTTGAGTCACTGCAAAGGGAGGATCAATATCAAACTCAGAAAGCAGAACCGAGTCGGAAGCCGGGAGATCAGGTATGCAGAGGGAAGCACAAACAACAGACAGAAGAGTGAATTCAGGGGCTGGGACAGGCAGACGAACGGGGGAGGGTACAAGTCAGGACACAGTAGCAGGGAGGCAGGACAGATCGGGAACACTCACCAGAGCCAGTATACACCCTGCAAGGCAGAAATATCACTGGCACTGAGCCATAGGTAGGGAGGCAATATATAGTGTCCTGGGATCCAGAACGAGGCAAGAGAAGTTAACCCCTGACATGACGAGGCCAGAGCTGGGTGTAACCAGCTGCAGGGAAAAGCCGGACTGGATCATGACAGTTCCTATTTCCTCCTCGGCATGTGCCGCCCACCTCTCAGCTCATTTTACATATATATATATATATATATTATATTTTTTTTTTTTTTTTTTTTTTATTTTTATTTTTTTTTTTTGAGGTCAACATAATTTTTATAATTTTCTATTAGCAGAACTGAATAAGGGTTTTTTGCACAACAATATGTAGTTTTACTTGTAGCCATATTATGGTACGAGACGTTTTGATTACTTTTTACTAACTCTTTGTGAGGCAAAGATGACAAAGAAATAAAATCTACCTTTTTTGTGTTTTGTTTTGTTTTTTCATTTAAAAATAATTTACATTTCGATATCATCTTATCTTTATTCTACAGGATGATGCAATCTTGGCACTCCCAAAATTTATGTAGGTAGTTTATATCTTGCAACTTTTGCACAAGGAATTCCTTAAAAAATATATATAAATAACTTTTTTTGGTCATCATGTTCTGATACCGATCCCTTTTTTTTATCTTTTTGCAGATGGAGTTGTATGAGGGCTTGTGTTTTGCAGGAACAGCTGAGGTTTTAACTGGTATCATTTTGGGTGTATGCAACTTTTTGATCAATGTTTCTAATCTTTTATTTTTCGGAATGGGCTTGAACTAAATTCATTTTATCTGGTATTTTTTTTTTTACAGAGTTAGCCATCTAGTATAACTGACATGCTAATGTCATTCTGCAAGTTGATGCGATTACAGTAATACACAATTTTTATTAACAGAAAAATCATTTAAAACAAATAATAATCGAGTCACGATATTGTAAAACCCCCTAACTCTACCATTTTTCTGTTTACAAACTGTATAGGGATTTATTTTTTTTTTGCACAACTAGCTGTAGTTTTGATTGTAATTATTTTGGAATGTATACGACTTTTTTTATTTTTATTTATTTTTTATTAACAAAATCTGCATTTGTGACGCCCTGGCGTCAGGGTAGGACAGGCACACCAGTGGGCGGGACTAGGCGGATGGAGAACGCCCACCTAGGGGTCTGGAGAGCCCTGGGCGGGAAAAGAGTCAGTCAAGTTTAGGAGTCAAGTTGAGGAGTCAAGTGGAGTATTAGTAGAGGAGTAGCGTGTAGGTGAAGCTCAAGTACTGAGAGCAGAGGTGCCGGGGTTGGAGCCCCGGTGCATTGGCTAGGTGGCAGACAGTGGTCCGTGTCTGACAGGAGACAAGAAGATGGCAGCCAGAGATCTGAGGTGGACCGGGGCAGGGTTGGAGCCCGCCGGTACCGACACCGGAGAACCAACCTGGAAACCGTACACGGAGGGGGTACTTGGACCCTGAAGCCAGGACCGGAACCAACGGCCTAGCTAATTAACCAATTGAGGGCAGGATTATATGTCCTGTCCCAACCAAAGTCCCAAAAGCAGACAACCACCCACAGAGAGGGATAGGGCATCCGCCAGGGCCCAGTAGATCCCATGGGTCAGCGTCAGTGGGCACGGCTCCCAACAGAAGTACCGGGAGCAGACTCCCGCGTTCCACACCGGGACGTCCACCACATCACAACACAGTGCAGAGGAAAGTGACACAGACCACCAGCCCGAATGGGGGACCAGAGTACACCCGGCTGCGGCGGCCAGCCAACAGTACCTTGGGTAATCACTGGACTTGTCTGATTTATTTAACCGTGAGTAAGCTGAGACTCCCTGGTCTGACCAGGCGCGCCGGCCCCTGCCATCACCGTCCCTTGTACCGAGTCACTGGGCCCCGGGGCAACAATCCCTACCCACGGAGGGGTTAACAACCAGCTGCCATCCCATCGCCCCCGGGTGCCCCACAACAGCAACGGTGGTGCCACACTTCACCACACACCCTGGGTGGCGTCACAGCTGGATTATGGCAAATCCCGTACAAATATGCCCCCTTTTATTTTGAGTGTCCGCGTGACCCCCGAGTACGGAGAATCCCTCAAGCCACACTGCGGATCCGGATCCGAGCAGCCCGGCTACTACTGGTGTGGGGGCGGCACACATTTATGATATACAATAAAGGGAACATAAGTCTGAGATAAACATTCACATGGAGCTGAAATTTTTCAGCTGCATTTTAAGTCAGAGATTTGCAGAATTTTACAGTACATATTTCCACATGATGTGGGAAAATATCTGCATGTAAATTCATGACAATTGTTGAGGCAGATTAAAAGCAGATGTTTTCCACTTTGAGTTCAAAAAGGCAAAGGCAAAGTTGTTTAAAACAAGAAAAAAAAAAAACCACACAGTTCATAAAGGTCAAAATTCAACATCCAATATACACACTTGTCCTGACTAGGGCTAGCACTAAAAACAAAATGAAAAAATAATATGGTGTGATCCGCTCCATGGCCCACAACCTCCACAGAATATTTTGTTCTAAAGTGTGTACTGAAGTGAGATTCAAATTTAACAATTTCTGTCCTTTGAATTAGAAAAGATGAAAAGAGGTCACAGACAAATATATATGTCTGCATTATTTTCCTGCGTGTATTTCTTTAACTGAGTCTATTGGACCACTGTATTTTAAGAAATTTCTAATAAAGATGAAGAATTTTTAAACAGCACCCTGAAGTTCCGATGGATCTACTGGATCTACCTCTGATGTTGTTTTTATCCAGTACCTTGCGAAAGTATTCGGCCCCTTGAATTTTTAACCTTTTCCCACATTTCAGGCTTCAAACATAAAGCTAAAAAATTTAAATTTTATGGTGAAGAATCAACAACAAGTGGGACACAATTGTGGAGTTGAACAAATTTATTGCTTATTTTAAACTTTTATAAAAAATAATAAACTGAGTATTGGGTCATGCAATATTATTCGGCCTCTTTAAGTTAATACTTTGTAGCGCCACCTTTTATTGTGATTACAGCTGCAAGTCGCTTGTGGTATGTCTTTATCAGTTTTTCACATCGAGAGACTGAAATTCTTGCCCATTCTTCCTTTGCAAATAGCTCGAGCTGAGTGAGATTGGATGGAGAGCGTTTGTGAACAGCAGTTTTCAGCTCTTTCCACAGATTCTCAATTGGATTCAGGTCTGGACTTTGACTTGGCCATTCTAACACCTGGATAGGTTTATTTGTGAACCATTCCATTGCAGATTTTGCTTTATGTTTTGGATCATTGTCTTGTTGAAAGACAAATCTGCGTCCCAGTCTCAGGTCTTTTGCAGACTCCAACAGGAGTACAAGAATGGTCCTATATTTGGCTCCATCCATCTTCCCATCAATTTTAACCATCTTCCCTGTCCCTACTAAAGAAAAGCAGGCCCAAACCATGATGCTGCCACCACCATGTTTGACAGTGGGGATTGCTTTTACGCCAAACATATCGTTTGGCATTGTGCCCAAAAAGTTTGATTTTGGTTTCATCTGACCAGAGCACCTTCTTCCACATGTTTGGTTTGTCTCCCAGGTGGCTTGTGGCAAACTTTAAACAACACTTTTTATGGATATCTTTGAGAAATGGCTTTCATCTTGCCACTCTTCCATGAAGGCCAGATTTGTGCAGTTATACGACTGATTGTTGTCCTATGGACAGACTCTCCCACCTCAGCTGTAGATCTCTTTAAATTAATTTAATTTGAATGAACTGCTGGCACCACTCAGAGCTCTCTGCAGCCCTAAACCAATGGCAGCCGCTGGCCAATCAGAGTCTAATGCTGACGTCATGTCATTACATCAGCTGCTGGCCTGCTGTGATTGGCTGGCGGCTGCCTTGGGTATAGTTCTGAGAACTCTGCGTGGCGCCAGCAGTTCATTCAAATGAAATGAAGTGCTGACTATTGCGGGCACTGGCCACAATGGTCACGGGGTCCTCGGACCTACGGGCTGCAACAAGCAGCCAGAAGGGCCACATGCGGCCCACGTGTTTGAGACCCCTGGTCTAAAAGGTGTTCATTCAGTATTACACTGACAGGTATAATTTATTGCAATGCTTGCAATGGATTATACTAGAAATTAAACTAATAAAAGTTCATATCCTTTTTAGAAACTAAGCAAAAAAAAAAAAAGTTAATAAAATTGTACAAATATTTTTAGAAAATGAAGAACGAAAGAATGAAATAAATATTATACCAATAACTATGTATATTTATGTAAAAACAAAAATAAACAAAAAAGAACACATATTTAGTATTGTCGTGTTTGGAACAACACGATCGATAAAACTGTCACACTACTTAACCTTTTCAGTGGATACAATAAAAAAAAATTGCAAAAACTATGTCTTTTCATGATAAACCAGACAAAAAAAGTGGGATAAAACGCAATCAAAAAGTCATATGTAAATAAAAATGGTATTGCTGAATATGACATCTTGTCCCACAAAAAAAAACAAGCTACCAAAAAGCTCTGTAAACTTAAAAATAAAAAAACTACAGCTCTCAGAATACAACAAAGCAAAAACAATAATTTGTTCTATAAAAAGGTTTTTACTGTCTAAAAGCAGCAAAACATAAAAAACTATAAAAATGTGGTATCCCTGTCACTGAACTAACCCAAAGAATAAAGCCATTTTATGACATGAACGGCAAAAAAACAATTCCTGAATTGCTGTTTCTTATTGATTCTGTCTCACAAAAAGTGGAATAGAAAGTGATTAAAAATAATACTAGATTTTTCAGACTATAAGACACATTTTTCCCCCAAATTTGGGAGGAAATATGGGGTGCGTCGCATAGTCCGGATGTGCCTGGCTCACTGTGAAGGGGCGGCTGTGGCGCGAGTCACAGGTGGCAGGAGCAGGGTCGCCTCTGCAGGAAACTGGCAGCTGGGAAAAACACATGCCCGCTATTAAAGAAAATGAATATTCACTGCTCCCCAAGCCCATAATCCCCGCCCACCTCTTGGCACTGAAGCCAGTGGTGGGAACTATTATGGCCGTGGGGAGCAATAAATATTAAAAAAAAATTTAATAACGAACACACTGATCGTCCAAGCCATCGGCTTACTGCAGCGACTGGGGCAATCATGTGCATCAGCTATTAAATAAAAAGAATATTCGCTGCTACCCATTCCCATGATCCTGGATGTGGGCAGCAGTGAACATTTATTTTGGATTAACCATCAGCTGACGTCAGTGTGCAACTAGAGGCCCATGACATTGAATTCATGTGCTGCCCCACTTACAAGTCAGCTGCCGGCATTAGAACAGGACACCACGCACTGGGAAAGCGGATGGAAGGTGAGTAGAATGGGTTTTGGGTTTTTTTTATGTGTGTGGCATAACAGAAGGCATATATACCAGGATACGCCCATGATGGGGTACATATATACCAGGATGAGGGATATATACATCAGGATTAGGGACATATATACACAAGGATGGACCCAGGATGGGGATCATATATACCAGGTTTGGGGACATACACACCAGGATGGGCCCAAGATTAGATACATATTATACTAGCATGGGACCAGGTTGGGGATCATATATATCAAGATCAGGGACATATATATGTGGAAGGGGTCAGGATGATGGACACTAGTACTGAATTGGGAGATATTATCCCCAAAACCGTGTCAGCAGCAGTTCCCTCCAGTGCATCATCATGACCACATTATTTTCCTTTATTTTTAATTCCTATTTTCCACATTTAAAATCTAGATACATTGTATGCTCCAGTGTGTCTTATAGCACAAAAAATACTGTATGTGGCAAAAAATGGTACCAATAACAACTTCAACTCAGCTTGCAAAAATTAAGTCCTCACAAGACTGTCGACAGAAAAATAAAAAAAACTACAACCTTCAGAGTTCAGTGATGCAAAAAACCCTTTATTTTGTAAAAAAAAAAAAACAAAAAACAATTTTAGTGTAACGGTAACCAAACCTAAAAAAACCTCAAAAACTATATAAAATCTGGTATCGCTGTAATTGTACTGACCTGAAGAATAAAGCTGACTTATCACTTATACTGCAAGCTGAACGGCATAAAAAAATAAAGCCAGTTTTTCAACTTTTGTTGATTTCTTTATTTTGACTCCCAAGGATGGTAGTAAGACTCAGCTCACATTCATTTTGCACTCTACACTGAGCACTTACATTGGGGTTTACGTGTAAATCTCTGAAAAACGTGATTTAGACAAAATTCCCAATGGAAAATTCAGTGTAATGAGGCAGATGGAGGCACTTTGAAATCCCGTCTGGCCTGTCTGGTCTGGTGCCGGGTTGTGCATCTTTTTTCACGTGCACAAACGTGTAGTCAACAACAATTTTATACACCTTTGAAAAGAAGGACATTGATGAACAGAGGCCAAAAAGAAACTAGAGTAACTCTATTTCCTCATTAGTGAATGGATTTGTAGTGGGTTTCACCTGAATCACGTATTTCTGAGATAAAGATGGAAACCCTAATGTAAGTGCTCAGCTTAGAGCACAGGATAAATGTAAACTGATCTAAAATGTTCTCTACCACAAGTTGTTACCAATAATATTCAACTGAGCTCACAAAAACACAAGTCCCAACTCGGGTCCATCATCTGTTAATGGAAATACAGTATATGGGGCTTCCCCTCCTTTCTTAGCACCAGTTTTTCTAAACCACATTTAACATCCACGTTTGCCATTTTTGTAGCAAGGAAAGCCAACTTAATTTACCAGGTATGTGTCTTCAAAAGCACAACCTGGGCACAATGTATGGGCACTACAAGGACTTAATAGCAGTTTTTAATTCTGTAACATTCACTGCATTTGACTCCATGGGAATTTTCCAGATACAAAATCATCACTATACCCGTAGATGAATTTCTAGAGGGGTGTAATTTCCATAATGTGGTTAATTGAAAGAATTTCTGCTTTTCTGTCAGTTAAGTGCTCTGCAAATAGAGTCTGCAAGCTATTCTAGGAAAATCTGTGCTTAGAAAGTCAAATGACACTCCTTCCCTCCTGAGTCCTGCGATGCGTCCAAACAGTTCTGTAGTGTCACATATGAGGTATTGCAATGTTCAAGAGAAATTGTGTTACACAATATGGGGACGGTTTTGTCTATTCCCCTTGTGAAAATTGGAAGTCTGCGGCTAACACATTTTAATGGTAAAAATGTAATTATCTTTTTATTCACCCCCAAATAATAGAACATTTTGTGGCACAATATGGTGCAGTTTGTAAAATGAGGTCTCTTGTGGGGAATTTCTGCTGTTCTGGCACCTCAGTGGCTTTGCCAATGTGACATGGCACCCCCAAATAATTGCAACTACATCTGAAGTCCAATATGGTGCTCCTTCCCATCTCAACTTTGCACTGTACCTCAAAAGTAGTTGAAAATTACATGGAGGGTATTGGTGCACTCAGGAAAAATTAAAGGGAACCTGTCACCAGTTTTATGGCCTATAAGCTGCGGCCACCACCAGTGGCTCTTATATTCAGCATTCTAAGATGCTGTATGTAAGAGTGCAGGCCGCTGTGAGAACATAAAAACACACTTTGTAATACTCCCCTAAACCGGTCGCTGCGGTGCTCGTTGGCCCCATGGGCGGCAAAGTTATCCGGGACCAGCGCCTCCTCTCTCAGCCATCTTGCTCCTCCATCTTCTGAAGCATGTGTGCATGACGCGTCCACGTCATACACACTCGCCGGCACTGAGGTCCTGCACAGGTACACTTTGATCTGCCCTGCTCCGGGCAGATCAAAGTATTGTAGTGCGCCTGCACAGGACCTCTGTGCCGGCGAGTGTGTATGACGTGGACGCGTCATGCACACAGGTTTCAGAAGACGGAGGAGCAAGATGGCCAAGAGAGGAGGTGCCGGTTCCGGAGAACAGCGCCACCCACAGGGCCAACGAGCACCGCAGTGACTGGTTTAGGTGAATATTATAAAGTGTTTTTTTATGTTCTCACAGCGGCCTGCGCTCTTATATACAGCATGTTAGAATGCTGTATATAAGAGCCCACTGGTGGTGGGCGCAGCTTATCGGCCATAAAACTGGTGACAGGTTCCCTTTAAATAGCAAACTGTGGTCCATTTTTTTCCTATTAGCCCTAATAAAAATTAAAAGCTTGGGGCTAAAGCAATATTGCAGTGAAGATGTAATTTTTCTTTCTTCACTGCCCAATGAGTATGAAATCTAGTGACATTTGTGGTGTCAATATGCTCACTGCACCCCTAGAATAATTTATTGAGGAGTGTAGTTTGTAAAATGAGATCACTTATGGAGGTCTGCTTTTCGGCCAATGTGATATGGTACCGCTAAACCATTCCATATAAATCTAAACTCCCATACGGCGCTCCTTTCCTTCTGAGCTATGCACTGTGCCTCAAAAAACGTTTTTATTAACAAAGCCAAATATTATACAATTCCATAAATCACCTGAGGGTTAAAATTGCTTACACGCTTAGATGAATTCCTTGAGAGGTGTAGTTTCCAGAATGGGATCACTTGTGAGGGGGTTAGGGGGAAGGCGGTTCTGCTATTTCAGCAAGTCAGGGACTCTGCAAATGCGACATGGCATTCGATTTCTATTCCAGCCAAATCTGCGATCTAAAATTCAAATAACAGACCTTCCCTCCCGGGTCATGCCATGCACCCAAACAGTAGTTTTTTCACCACATACTGTATGGGGTATCAACATTCTCAAGAGGAATTGCATTTATTGCAATTACTCTATACAAGTCTACGAGAGCTCGATTTTGGCCTCGTTCTGGCTCTCACAGACTTGCATTGAGAACTTTTGACTAGCGATGGGCGAATAGTAATTATTCATGTTCAGATTATTCGTAACGAATCCCAAAGCACTATTCCAGTCTTCATCACGAATTCCAAACCTAATGCAAGTCAATGGGGAACTCAAGAATTTTTTTTTTGCCATGACGAATACTGGAATACCACTCAGTATTCAGTAAGCTTTATCAGAACATGAACAGTTACTATTCACCTATGTCTACTTACGACGTAAAGTCTGACTTCTGGGCACAAAATGGTGCCACGGAACCAGAGCAGGAACAAAAAATAATGAAGCTGCCGGAGGAGGAGTGTATGACGGGGGCATGGAATTAGATTTAAAGTGACATTCCAGCGTTAAAAAAAAACAAAACTTTCTGGAGTGGTGCTTTAATATCTTTGAAAGAGCTGGCTAGACACTATGTGTTTCAGGCAGCATGAATATGATTCCTTTAACTCCTTAAAAACCAGGCTATTTTTAGTTTCTGCACTTTTGTTTTTACCTTGCCTTTTGCCAAGAGCCATATTTTTCTGCCCACATACCCGTATTAGGGCTTTTTATTATTTTTGTAAGTTGTACTTTTAAATTAAGCCAATAATTTTACCATATAATGCACTGGAAAACGGGGTCAAAAATTTAAAGGGGTGAAATAGTGTAAAAAAAAAAAAAGGCAATTCCATGTTTGTTTGTTTTTTCGTTGTTTTAGGTATCATGTTTATAGTGTTCATTGTGCAGTAAAAATGACATTGAGATATGATTCTGTTTGTTTGCATGATTATTGTGATAGCAAACTTGTATAGCTATTTCATTTTCATTTTCTGAGATCCACAACGGTATCATTTTGTGATTGATGGGGCTGTGTGAGGGAATATTTTTTTGAGGGTTGATCTGAGGTTTTTATAATACCATTTTTTGGCAAAAAGGGCATTTTGATCAATTTTCTTATAGCATTTTTTGCAGAGTTGTAGTCAACTAACAACCGCAATTCTGGCATCTCGATCCTTTTTCTGTTTACAACATTTTGGGTTAATTCACTTTGCATTTTAATAGATCGAACTTTTAAGGACTTGGAGATACCACTTATGTATATTCTTTTTTTAAGGTCTTTAACCCCTTCACGACCGGCCGATTTTTCACTTTCCGTTTTTTTTTCGCCATTCTTTTTCTGAGAGACGTAACTTTTTTATTTTTCAGTCAATATGGTCATGTGAGGGCTCATTTTTTGCGGAACGAGCTGTACTTTTAAATGAAACCATCAGTTTTACAATATAGTGTACTGGAAAACGGCAAAAAAACTCCAAATGCAGAAAAATTGCAAAAAAAGTGCGATAGCACTATGGTTTTTGAGATATTTTATTCACTGTGTTCACTATATGGTAAAACTGATGTGTGGGTGTGATGCCACAGGTCAGTGCGAGTTCGTAGACACCAAACATGTATAGGTTTACTTTTATATAAGGGGTTAAAAAAAATCGGAAGTTTGTCCGAAAAAAGTGGCACACGTTTTACGCCATATTCCGTGACCCGTAGCGTTCTCATTTTTCGGGATCTATGGCTCAGTGACGGCTTATTTTTTGCGTCTCGAGCTGACGTTTTTAACGGTACCATTTTTGCGCAGATGCTACGTTTTGATCGCCTCTTATTGCATTTTGCGCAAAAGTTGTGGCGACAAAAAAAACGTTGTTTTGGCGTTTGGAATTTTTTTGCCGCTACGCCGTATACTGATCAGATTAATTGATTTTATATTTTGATAGATCGGGCGTTTCTGAACGCAGCGATACCAAATGTGTGTATATTTTTTATTTTTTTAACCCTTTCATTTTCAATGGGGCGAATGGGGGGTCATTTGAACTTTTAGTTTTTTTTTTAATTTTTTAAAACTTTTTTTTTTATTTTACTAGTCCCCCTAAGGGGCTATTGCGATCAGCATTCCGATCGCTCTGCAGTATCTGCTGATCACAGCTACAAGGCTGTAAACAGCAGATACGCTCTCTTTCTCTTTTGCTGTGCCCCGGGCACAGCGAAAGTGAAAGCAAGTCAGGTGTAGTACAGGAGTCATCACATGACCCTGTGCTACCATGACAACTATCGGAAGTCACGTGATCGCGTCACGTGACTTCCGGTATCGGGCGGTAAGTAAAATTTTACCGCGATCGCGCTTATAATGGCGCTGTCACAAATTGACAGCACCATATAAGGGGTTAATCGGCACAAGCAGATAACGATTCTGCTCGTGCCTAGCAGGCACACATCTCAGCTGTGAAAATCAGCTGAGATGTGCGCCGATCGCAGCATGCTGCCGCCGAAGGACCGCGGGCAGTAACATTATGACATTTAGGACATAATTTTACTGCCCGCGGTCGTTAAGGGGTTAAGCTATGTGCTCATGTTTTGGCTGGAAAAAAGCAGCTGAAAAAACGTGAATTTTTTTATTGCGCTTGAACGTTTTTTCACTTGCATTTTTTCCTGCTTATTTTTGTGTTTTTTTTATTCATGGCAATCACCATGACAACTCCGGGTTGCTGAGCTACGGGGAGTCTCACATACCATGGTGTTTGCACGGTGTGAGGTGAAGTGCTGCGCTATAATCCCCTGTAGTGATAAAGTATTTCAGGAGATGATAGAAATGCAGGAAATAAATGCAGAAACAATTGATATGCTGCTTCTTTTTTCAGCAACAAAATATGCAAGGAAAAAAGAAGCAGCGTGTGCACAGCATGTCAGGATTCTTGTAGACTTTGCTGGGATGCTTTTCCTTGCTTTTATTGATTAAAATAAGCAAGGAAAAACAGCCTTATTTTAAATTGGGAAAAATAGAGACATTCAAATTTTTAGGTTTTTATTTTTAAAACATATTTCTTTTACTTTTTACTTTATGTTTCAGTCCCCTTAGGAGACTTCAACCTGCAATCGGCCAATTGCTTGTACTATATACAGTAATGCCACAGTATTGCTGTATATAGCACTAATCACAGTCTCCTATGAATACCAGGCATAGGCCAGCCTACACAGGAGCACAATCATGATAGGCATGGGGGTTTTCAGTAGAATTCTGGCTGTCTTGTGTCGGGGGTCGGAGAGGAGAAAAAGAAAGAAAGAAAGAAAGAAAGAAAGAAAGAAAGAAAGAAAGAAAGAAAGAAAGAAAGAAAGAAAGAAAGAAAGAAAGAAAGAAAGAAAGAAAGAAAGAAAGAAAGAAAGAAAGAAAGAAAGAAAGAAAGAAAGAAAGAAAAAGAAAGAAAGAAAGAAAAAGAAAGACAGAAAGAAGACAGAAAGACAGAGAGAAAGAAAGAATGAAAGAAAGAGAAAGCAAGAAAGAAAGAGAGAAAGACAGAAAGAAAGAGACAGAAAGACAGAAAGTAAGAAAGAAAGAAAGAGAGAAAGACAGAAAAGAAAAGAAAGACACACCACCCAAATGAAAAAGCAGCTGTATAATAACAACAACAGCATTTAACAGGCTAAGAGCTGCGGACTCCACTTGCAGCCATTAGAGGCAGAGGAAGACTAAATGACATGGTCATTATCTGCCGAGAATAGTGGGGGCTCAGCACCTCTGCCATCTTCATTCATTGGCTCCTAACGAGCGCTTTACATGTATAGTGATTGTCTTTAAGGGATTAAACGGCTTGTTCATGCTACCTTTATTTTAAAAATGTGTTGGGGACATGTTTTTATGGCCCTTATTAATGTTTGTTACATGTTCTCCTCCTCTCGCAATTCTAAGTGCAGATTTCACACAGATTGCACAGCCCTCCTGTTTTTAAAATGCCTGCTGGTAGAGGAATGTATGACCAGAACTGTCTATCAGCCCCCTTTTCATTTTTATCAACCACCATTTTAAGAACAGGAGAACTGCCAGTCTGCAGACAATGTTGCAATATTAAAGGGTTTGTCCACTATTAGGACAACCCCTTCTGATGCCATTGGTTTCCCCTGGTTAAGATATAAGGTCCTGTACTCGCCTCCTGTTCTAGCACTATTCCAGAGCTGTCGATAATCGTGATTTGGAGCTCACGTGACACTGTGAAGTCACGTGAGCGCCGCATCCAATCACCACTGACTTCTCTCTCCACGCCTTTAGACCTAATGAGTTAATCAACAGGAAGTGATGCTGCGGCTGCCACTCCCTTTCTGTTGATTGCTCATTTGGTCCAAAGGCGTGGAGAGAGAAGTCGACTGTGATTAGATGCAGGGCTCGTTTGACGTCACAACGTGAGCCTTGAACTGTGATTACTGACAGCACTGAAACGGCACCAGAAAGGGAGGCGAGTACAGGGTCTTTTATTTTAACTGGGAAAAACAAGTGGAATCAGAAGTGGACAACGCCTTTAAGCAGGCGGTGGTTCACAAAGGAAAATGTACAATACTGATATAATTAAGAAGTGCTAAAAATACACAAATACATATCTCCAACACATTTGTTATAATAATGATAAAGTGAACAGCCCCTCTTTCAGTTCTGCACATACAGAGTGCAGCCCACAAGGTAGTTCTCAATATGGGGGGTCAGGCACCAGACAATTATTCTGAGTAGATCTTAAACCTGATTAAGGACTCTCAACAAGGCGCTTTCCTGATTCTGTACATTTGTAACCTTGCTGCAAAAAAGCAAGATCCATTAGTACATGGCTAACTGAGATTGGTGTGTAGTAATCAGGTGGCCTGCGCAGAACCAGGGTCTCAACTCCACTGAACACTTTTGAAAGAGGAAATCCAAGTGTGAGCCAGAACTTGTCATTGAACATCTGTGTTCATACAATCAGCTGGTTAAGGAGCATTTACACTGTATAATTTTTGTGTAAGGAGTGTACGTAGCAACACTAATTTCATGATTATTGTGGAGCATAACTGTGCCGCCCCCGCGACAGCTGACGGGCTGCTCGGGCCCAGATCCACAGTGGCTCGAGGGGTCTCCGGATCCGAGGCGGGGTCGCGCGGCTGCCCGGAATAAGAAGGGGGATTGTTTTATGTGGTGAATGGGATAATGTTCGTGACGCCACTCACGGTGTGTGGTAACGTGAGGGACAACGGCTGCCGTTTGGGGGGGGAGCCCGGGGACGATGGTGTGGCAGCTCGAGATGTTAACCCCTCCATGGGTAAGGGGAGTGGTGTCCTGGGACACGGTGATGGATGGAGTGGGGAACCCGTCGGAGGTGAAGGGATATTGGGTACTCACACAGTCCAAAGTCACTGACGCTGACACCAGGTAAACCAAACTCTTGAATGCTCTGTCTCCGTTGGTCGAGCACGCTGGCTCCGTGCCCCTTTGGTGTTGCTGGTTGGTCTGAAGCCTTGTCCCTTGGCACTGTGTGTAACTTGGTGGATCCCTTTCGCCTAAGACTACTCGGTTCCCGCTCACCTGCGTGGCTAGCAAGGTGAGCCTGCTCTCAGGGTTCACGCTTGGGATTTTCTGGACGGTTGTGGGAAGTCCTATACCCCTCGTTGCGCTAGTACCCTGATTCTGGAGCAGGTGGGGAACGGTTCCTGAAGACTTCGTTCCCGTCGGGTGAAGCTTCTTCCCAGCCTAGGGTCCGCGTACCCTGTCGTGCCCTGGCCCCTGCCCGGTTGTAGCACAAGGCAGCACGGTGCCCCCTGTCACTACCCCCTGTGACCGGGGTTCCAGCTCCTTCTGGCCAGGCCAACGTCTGGCACCTCGTACAGGTACAGGAGGATGTTCCTCAGGATTTAGGTATACCTGTTGGTAGCAACATCAAATTGACAGGACCCGTAACCAAGGAGGAGCGGGTACCATGCAGAAGGGCAGATTGCACGGCACCCTTGTGACGACCTGATAGGCCAGGGCACCCAGTCACTCAGGCATTCAGTCAGTCACCCAACAATTGAAAGAAATGCTGCTTTGTTGGGTGAAATGTTCTCAGTTTGCCCGCAAAAAAAATCACCGTTCTCTCTGTTGCATCGTCTTATGGAAACAAGACCTTTGTAAAACCCACTGGTAAATATTTACTGACCGACGGTCGTTTAAGCGGCAATTTTTTTTTTTTTTCTTAGGCTGTGTGCACAAGTTGCATTCTTGTTGCTTTTTTGATGTGTTTGTGAGTGTAGATTTGTCACAAAACCTGAAGGGAATCCTGATCCCATCAAAGTCAATGAGAATACTAAAGTGTCATGCACACATGCTCATTTGTGACTTGCAGATTTGGGCCAGAAAATAATCTGCAGCATGTTAATTCTTTCAGCCTTTTTGCAGCATTTTTCACCCATTAACTTGAATGAAGTCATTAAAAAAATTATTGCAGATTTACTACATTTTTATGCGTTTTTAGACAGCAGTGAATGCTATTGAGATGGATAATAAAAATCTATTTGGCCTTAGTGTCAATATGAGTGTCAAATGGCCCCTGGGCGTCAGAGGATCGGTTATGTTCCTGAAGTCACCGCTCATCACTACCCCAAAACACGGGAGTGCAGCGTGAGACAAGAGAGGCTGCCGCTCAAAGCCTAAGGAGCATCATTTTGAGCCTCCATAGTATTTGATCCAGGCAATTGAGGAAGCTTGTGAGAACCACTGGACTACTGCAGAGCTGGGAAATTAGATTTTTAATAAATTGGTGAACAAGAGACAGTGTTTTGTTTTTATTTCTCACTTTTTCTTTCTTTCAGGTCTCCATTTCTGGAGTACATTGGAATCCTTGGACTACATGGGGAGCTGCATGGTTTTTGTTTGTTTTTTTTATAAAATGGTAAACCAGGGAAAGTGTGGAGGAGTGTTTTTTCAACTAAAGTATTTTTGTGTCTGTTTTTTTCTTTTCATTTAGTGGGTTAGTAATGGAAGTGATTGATAGACCCCTCTCCATTACTTACACCAGGGCTTTATGCAACCCTAAAAACCATTTCCCAGATTGCCACCGCACCAAGACAAATCAAGAAGAGCTGCGGCTGTGTGATGCGCCACTTGTGGGCTGACATTTTTAGGCTGGGAAGGGGCCAATATCCATGGACCTTCCCAACCTGGTAATAACAGTCTGCAGCTGTTTTCTTTATCTTTGCTGGCTATTGAAAACTAGGGGGGGGGGACTCCTGAAGTGTTTTGTTTGTTTGTTTTCTTCATTTATTTAACTTATTTATTTAGTCATGAAAAGCTGTCCAACAAGCTCCACAGGGTGAAATTTTATTATATGCCGGGCGGTTGTTTAAATTTATGTCTACATATCTGTATGTCTACATATTTACAGTATCTGTCTATCGTTCTCTGTATATAGTATCATCTAACTTTACTGCGCTTAATTGGTGTCCAAAAACACTAGAAAAACACTTCCAAAAATATACTGAAAATGCAGTAAAACGCCCTTTTTCGCAGCTGCGTTTTTCTTGCAAAGAGATGTAAAATTGGTTAAAAAATTTCTGTATCCAAATACTCAACGTGTACAAATACCCTTGAAGTTAACCTCAGTTAAGTAATAAATTGGGATTTTTCACATGCCAAGGTGTAAAGAAGTACCGTATCTTTCTGTGGTATCCATTGCAGCGGCTCTGCTTCTAATAAGACTGTATCAATGGTCATAAGTAGATATATAGGGACTAGTACAAAGTGTTCTTCGCTCGTGTGTATATAGCATGTCTTCTCTCAACTGTGTTCTCATTAGAGTCCCAACAGCAGCAGATTACCAGTGGAAAGTGCTTTATTCTGCAGCCTCCTCCCAGTGTGAGATTACACGATATTCAGCACGTAGGACAGATCATTCACTGAAACATCAACTTGATTACCGAGTACTAATATATCAGACCAATTTTCGCCTTCTCACCTAATACACGATAGCTTCAAAGTGTACACATATCTGGGGAGATGTATTTCTTTGTGATGATACACATTTGTTTATACTTTTCTGCCCTATGTAAATAAAAGGGACTGCAGTCCTATGCAAAATAGCAGAAATGCACTCACAATTGTATATATCATTCAGTTTATCTTTAATACTGTACAAAATATTGAAGTTTATCCATTAACATTTTTTAAAAGAGTTCTCCGATTTATCTGACCTCCCAACAGTTGGCCGAACCTGCCAATTTTGGCAGGACTGGCTGACCAACTATTGTGTATGAGGCCTCCCGACTCTACCATGACAGATGATGTCGGAAAAGAGATGGATCATCAGCAGGAATTTCAAAGTCCAAGCATTGTGCTTTCAAGGGAGATGAGTCACTGCCATAAAAATTAAAAAACTCATTAAGTGTTATGAAAACAGCGGAGTTGGGTGTTGAATGGGTTGGCAGATAGATGTATTACCGATAGCTGCTCTACTGAGTGCCAATCAAATGTAATGACTGAGCAGACTTTAGGAATAGTAACAAACACTTGGTATCTTACATTGACAACATGACACATTTTACTGTTAAAAAATTCTTTGTACAGTGTAAGAAGCGTTCCGAGTTACAATTAGCTGGGTGACAGGTTGATGGTCGAAAGAAAACCATTGCTTGTACTTGTAATCTCTTCTAACATGTCGTAGTAAAAACTTGTATTTACCAAGAAATTACATTTCTGAGGCATATTTTATTACGACTAGAAATGTATGGATATAAAGACAACTGAGTACCACTAGTCGCTTTGTTTCCTACAGCCTACACTTTGTGCACTGATTAGACATTGCTAGGCTGTGTAGATGCTCACTCCACTGACAGGCATTGGAAACCTCAGTTATATGCTTTGTTATATTATTTCTGGAGGAGTTCGCGAAAAAAGCAGAATGTAAAGTTCTCAAAAAAATCCAAAAATAATACAAAAATGGTTATTTCATGTGGAATGAAATTATTTTTAAAGTAAATGTTCACTTTAACCCCTTACAGTAGGGGTCCCCAACTTGTGGCTCGCGGTCCTATGATGAACTCATTAGACCTGGTGCTAATGCACTAAGTTGGCTAACAGCTACGAAAAGGAGGTCATCTCATGGCAACTTGTGAGTAGTCCCTTGAACAAGAGGAAATCTGGATGCTCATATACTGCCCTAGAGAATTTAGAGATAAATTAAGAATAATAATCTGGAGATGGGATGATACTGCCAATCGGAGGAGGCGGGTAAAGCTGGATGTGATAGTGTGGTGGGAGTTCTTGATGCATGAACTGGCGGGAATCCCTGGATGTAAGTATTCTTGGTGTAATTTCTGTGGGAAAGCTTTGGCTGCTATTATACCGGTAATGGGAGCTTTGGGTGTCACTACTGTGGGGGAGGGAGGACTATATGTGGCTTGCAATCCTCTTGCAAAGCAGAATGTGGATCTTCAGGTAAAAAAAGGCTGGGGACCGCTGCCTTAGAGATTTTGAAGTCACTGCATTAACACTCCAGTAATCTTGAATTGGAGAACAGAGAAGAATAAAAAAAAATGGTTTTTAACAGGTTCTCAGTTCTCCTTTTGAACCTACATAATACTCAATGAGCCACTGCACTGCCCCGGGCCAACGAAAAGAAGCTCAACTCCACTAGTGTAAGTGCCTTACATTATCGCAGGGGGATGTCTTTTCCTATCAATTGAGCCCCTATGGCTGCTTCAGTTACAGTGATTAATTGCACAATATAACAAATATTATTATCTCTCTAGAGGTTTTTTTTTATTATCTCTTGGGCGGAAATATTTAATTAAAAAAAACAAAACATATATATACAGTGGTACCTTGCTTAACGAGAACAATCCTTTCTGGGACTGTGCTTGTTAATCAAGGTACTCGTTCAGCAGGGCAAGATTTCCCATAGGAAATCATTTAAATGCTGACGATCCGTTCCACAACTTCTAAAATGTCCCATCCTGGTCCCCTGTTCTATCATTCCACACATGCACAAACACACACAAACACACACAAACACACATGCACGCACGCACACGCACATATTATATGCTCGCCTTACCTTCCGTTCCATCGCCGGTCTGCTGGGACTTGCTGTTCTCTGGTACGGGGCCGGGCTGTGTAACGCGTTACCATAACGACGAGGCAGGAAGTTCTCGGCCAGTGCGCTGACGTCAAAGGCAGAGCCGCTTGCCTCTGATTGGCCAGCGCTCTGCCTTTCATTAGCGGTGAAAGGAAGTTCCTCCCTCGTCGCTATGGATGCAGAGACACAGCGTGGAGTGGAGCGCAGCGGCGCACTACAGCACCCAGAAGGCCGGCGATGAAACGAAAGGTAAACATATTATGTTATATTATATGCTCACCTTACCTTCTGTTCCATTGCAAGCCTCCTGGGTCTTGTAGTTCGCCGTGAGGACGTCGCGATGTACCCGGGAACTACAAGAACCATGAGACCGGCGGTGGAATGGAAGGTAAGGTGAGCATAATACTGTATGTGTCAGCGTGCCTGTGTGTTTGTGTGTCTTTCTGAGTACATGTGTGTGTTTGTGTGTGTTTGTGTGGACTGCAAGTGCGGGTCAGAGTGTGGTGGATGGACGAAACCGGAAGTGTGTGCGGTGAGAATTTCGCTCGTCCAGCAAAGCTTTCTCGTAAAGCGGGTTACAAATTTACAGAAAGCTTTGCTTGTTAAGCGAAATTCTCGTTAAGAGGGTTACTCGTTACGCGAGGTTCCACTGTATATATATATATAATTTTAAAAAACAAACCTAAACTTTATTACAAGTTTTGATTAAACTGCATTTTCTCATTCAGGATTAAAACAGAACAGCTAATCCTAATAGATATCCAAACAATTATAATAATCTGTTTAATGTAAAAAATGAACAGTATAAAAAAATGAACAAAATATTGCAAAAATTGCTTTTTTTTATAATTGTGTCAAAATATAGCATTATAGAAAAAAATTCTTCTGCAAAAAACAAGATTATTAAAATCTTTTCATGCCTATTATTAAAGTGGACCTTCCCGCAGCTAAAAAGTGGACAGTTTTTACTCTTATTTTATTCCTACTGTTGACGAGTATTCCGTTTTTCTTTTTTTTCTTTTTTTTATCTGTCACAGGGTTCCAGATATATGGGCCTTTACAGTTAGTGTGCCCAATATGCTAAGTTTTATAGTGAAGGACGTTTGGCTTACAGGAGTCTCTGCGGGCTTGTTTCCAGGTGAGCCACATCAGCTTGGTATAGACCATAAAAATTAGAATAGATTAAAAAAGCTCATATGTCTGAAACTATACAGCTGATTTAAACATAAAAACTAACAAAAAAAATTTGAAGAGGAGAAGCAGGAATAAAATATGAGCAAAGAGCTCTGGTGACAGATTCTCTTTAAAGAGAACCTGTCAGGTCCCTTATGCCATTAATGCCAGTATCTATCTATATATATAATTGCCTTATTCTGTTTGTCTGTCTGTCTGTCTGTCTTGCTAAAAAATTGTGTCCTTACGGTGACACAAAGCTGATTGGCCGCTGGGCTCGCCATGGCCCCGCCCCCCCACACGGATTGGCCGCTCGCCCAGGCTGCGCCCCCACACGGATTGGCCAGCCACTCGCCCAGGCTCCGCCCCCCCACAGATTGGCCTCTCTCCCCGGCACCCTGCAGGCATTGGCAACTCGGCCCCGCCCCGCCCCCCTTACGCAATGCACGCTAGCTCTGGCCCCGCCCCCCCACGACACGGTGACGGAGCCACGACTCCCAGGTGAGTACTGTACCCCCGGGAGCCCACATCAGCGTACGCCGCCAAACCAGCCGACACATACCCTCGCATTGCTGGGGCTGGCCGGCGTATGCTGGTGTGGGCTCCCGTGCGAGCGGGGGACGAGATACGCTGGTAACCATGGTAGCATAGTTACCAGCGCATCAAGGTCCTGCAGCGGCGGAACATACACACACGCACACACATAACAACACACACACACACATCAGATCACACTCACTCTCACACACACGTCACACACACATCACATCGCATCCACACACTCACAACATCCTGGGATATCGCTTGCTTCTCGGCGGCGATACTGTGCTGTGAGCTTCCAGGACCTGCCGGAGGATCACATGGCCAGAAGCATGTGGTATCTCCGGATGTTGTGAGTGTGAGCGCGTATGTGTAATATCGTCAATGTGTGTGTGCGTGAGTGTATGCGATCAGGTGTGTGTGTGAGTGTATGCGATCGGGTGTGAGTGTGTGTGTGTGTGTGTGTGTGAGTGTATGCGATCGGATCTGTGAGTGTCGACAGAGGAGCACGGCGCGCTGGAGGAGGCTGGGAGGAGAGAGGCTGATCCTGGGGAAGGCTGGGATGGGGAGGCTGAGAGAAGAGAGGCTGATGCTGGGGGAGGCTGAGGCTGGGGTAGGCTGGGAGGAGAGAGGCTGATGATGGGGACCGAAAAGGCTGATGCTGGGAGGAGAGAGGCTGATGCTGGGGGAGGCTGAGGCTGGGGTAGGCTGGGAGGAGAGAGGCTGATGCTGGGAGGAGAGAGGCTGATGCTGGGAGGAGAGAGGCTGATGCTGGGAGGAGAGAGGCTGATGCTGGGAGAAGAGAGGCTGATGCTGGGAGGAGAGAGGCTGATGCTGGGAGGAGAGAGGCTGATGCTGGGGGAGGCTGGGGTAGACTGGGAGGAGAGAGGCTGATGCTGGGAAGAGAGAGGCTGATGCTGGGAGGAGAAAGGCTGATGCTGGGGGAGGCTGATGCTGGGGGAGGCTGAGGCTGCGGTAGGCTGGGAGGAGAGAGGCTGATGCTGGGGACAGAAAAGGCTGATGCTGGGAGGAGAGAGGCTGATGCTGGGAGGAGAGAGGCTGATGCTGGGGGAGGCTGAGGCTGGGGTAGGCTGGGAGGAGAGAGGCTGATGCTGGGAGGAGAGAGGCTGATGCTGGGAGGAGAGAGGCTGATGCTAGGGACAGAAAAGGCTGATGCTGGGAGGAGAGAGGCTGATGCTGGGGACAGAAAAGGCTGATGCTGGGAGGAGAGAGGCTGATGCTGGGGACAGAGAGGCTGATGCTGGGGACAGAGAGGCTGATGCTGGGAGAGAGGCTGATGCTGGGAGGAGAGAGGCTGATGCTGCGGGTAGAGAGGCTGATGCTGGGAGGAGAGAGGCTGATGCTGCGGGCAGAGAGGCTGATGCTGCGGGCAGAGAGGCTGATGCTGCGGGTAGAGAGGCTGATGCTGGTGCAGCATGGGGGATGGAGCACGATGGGGGGTGCGCAGCATGGGGGATGGAGCACGTTTGGGAGTGCGCAGCATGGCGGATGGAGCACGTTTGAGAGTGCGCAGCATGGTGGATGGAGCACGTTTGGGAGTGCGCAGCATGGCGGATGGAGCACGTTTGGGAGTGCGCAGCCTGACGGATGGAGCACATTTGGGAGTGCGCAGCATGGCGGATGGAGCACGTTTGGGAGTGCGCAGCATGGCGGATGGAGCACGTTTGGGAGTGCGCAGCATGGCGGATGGAGCACGTTTGGGAGTGCGCAGCCTGACGGATGGAGCACGTTTGGGAGTGCGCAGCATGGCGGATGGAGCACGTTTGGGAGTGCGCAGCATGGCGGATGGAGCACGTTTGGGAGTGCGCAGCATGGCGGATGGAGCACGTTTGGGAGTGCGCAGCATGGCGGATGGACCACGTTTGGGAGTGCGCAGCATGGCGGATGGAGCACGTTTGGGAGTGCGCAGCATGGCGGATGGAGCACGTTTGGGAGTGCGCAGCATGGCGGATGGAGCACGTTTGGGAGTGCGCAGCATGGCGGATGGAACACGTTTGGGAGTGAGCAGCATGGCGGATGGAGCACGTTTGGGAGTGTGCAGCATGGCGGATGGAGCACGTTTGGGAAAGCGCAGCATGGCGGATGTAGCACGTTTGGGAGTGCGGAGTATGGCAGATGGAGCACGTTTGGGAGTGCGCAGCATGGTGGATGGAGCACGTTTGGGAGTGCGCAGCATGGCGGATGGAACACGTTTTGGAGTGCGCAGCATGGCGGATGGAGCACGTTTGGGAGTGTGCAGCATGGCGGATGGAGCACGTTTGGGAGTGTGCAGCATGGCGGATGGAGCACGTTTGGGAGTGCCGAGTATGGCGGATGGAGCACGTTTGGGAGTGCGCAGCATGGCGGATGGACCACGTTTGGGAGCGCGCAGCATGGCGGATGGAGCACATTTGGGAGTGCGCAGCATGGCGGATGGAGCACGTTTGGGAGTGCGGAGTATGGCGGATGGAGCACGTTTGGGAGTGCGCAGCATGGCGGATGGACCACGTTTGGGAGTGCGCAGCATGGCGAATGGAGCACGTTTGGGAGTGCGCAGCATGGCGGATGGAGCACGTTTGGGAGTGCGCAGCATGGCGGATGGAGCACGTTTTGGAGAGCGCAGCATGGCGGATGGAGCACGATGGGGAGTGCGCTGCATAAGGGATGGAACACGATGGGGAGTGCGGAGTATGGCGGATGGAGCACGTTTGGGAGTGCGCAGCATGGCGGATGGAGCACGTTTGGGAGTGCGCAGCATGGTGGATGGAGCTTGTTTGGGAGTGCGCAGCATGGCGGATGGAGCACGTTTGGGAGTGCGCAGCATGGGAGATGGAGCACGATGGGGGGTGCGCAGCATAGGGGATGGAGCACGATGGGGAGTGCGCTGCATGGGGGATGGAGCACGATGGGGAGTGCGCTGCATGGGGGATGGAGCACGATGGGAAGTGCACACCTCCCCCCAACACACACACACGCGCGCGCACTGCACAACACACCACACACACACACTGGGAACAACAAACAACTGCCCTACACAGACACCCACACACACAGACAACGCTGCACACACACAACACCCAACACACAAACACCGCGGCACACACAAATATACGCACATCCCGCACAACACACACATTGCACAAATCATACCTCCTCCAAAACACACCACACACACACAAACCGCGCAACACACACAACGCTACAGACACACAGTGCTCCACAAACAACGCAACACACATACAACACCGCTCTCACCCCCCGTCACACCCAGACAACACCCAGAACATGTACAGCGCCCTACACAAACACTTGGTAACTACACACAACAACATCTATATATATGTAACAAAAATCATACATGAACTACACAATACGTAAATTCTAGAATACCCGATGCGTAGAATCGGGCCACCTTCTAGTATATATATAATTGCCTTATTCTGTCTGTCTGTCTATCTGTCTGTTTGTCTTGCTCCAAAATTGTGTTCTTACGGTGACAACCGTCTGATTGGCCGCTGGCTCGGCCTGGCCCCGCCCCCCCACGGATTGGTCGCTCGCCTCGACTTGGCCCCGCCCCCCCGCACGGATTGGCCGCTCGCCCCGGCCCTACGCACGCATCGCCAGACATAACCTTGCGCTGCTGGGATTGCGACGGAACCGGTGAACGCTGGTAACTATTATACACATCGGGTAACTAAGGTCCCTTAGTTACCCGATGTGTATCATAGTTACCAGTGTACACCGACTCCGTCACGATCCTAGCAGCGCCACTCATACCCTTGCGATGCTGGGATCGTGACGGAGCCGGTGAACGCTGGTAACCATTATACACATCGGGTAACTAAGGTCCCTTAGTTACCCGATGTGTATCATAGTTACCAGCGTACACCGGCTCCCGGTACATATGTGCAGGGAGCCGGCATTA
This sequence comes from Anomaloglossus baeobatrachus, assembly GCF_048569485.1. NCBI lineage: Eukaryota > Metazoa > Chordata > Amphibia > Anura > Aromobatidae > Anomaloglossus > Anomaloglossus baeobatrachus. The sequence continues at coordinate 136,337,241 of NC_134357.1, read as the reverse complement.
TACTCCTCTCCCCCCAGGACTAATCCTCCTATTACAGTCCTCCTATTATACTCCTCTCTGAGTATAATAGAACTATTATAGCATGGGGGATGGAGCACGATGGGGAGTGCGCAGCATGGGGGATGGAGCACGATGGGGTGCGCAGCATGGGGGATGTAGCACGATGGGGGGTGCGCAGCATGGGGGATGTAGCACGATGGGGAGTATGCAGCATGGGGGATGGAGCACGATGGGGGATGCGCAGCATGGGGGATGGAGCACGATGGGGGTGCGCAGCATGGGGGATGTAGCACGATGGGGAGTGCGCAGCATGGGGGATGGAGCACGATGGGGAGTGTGCAGCATGGGGGATGGAGCACGATGGGGGGTGCGCAGCATAGGGGATGTGTAATACTTATATATGTTCTGAGGATTTCGATAGCGTAGGGCAATGACAATCAGAGACGAGTTCTTGGTACAAGATATTTTATAATATGTAACCACGGTAGATACACAACGGAAAACACAGCGGTACAAATACACAAATACCTTCCCGAAAACGGAGCGAAGGGAATTCCCGGGGCCACGCACCGGACTCCCCCAGGGAGACCACCAGAGCGAACCCCTATACAGGGACTGTCCGGCAATCACCCCGGAAGGCCTAAATGCGCAGCAGCCGGGACACAAGGGGCAAGCGGTAAAAGTCCAGGAGTGTCCGTACGGGATGATTGTCCAGAGTGGTTACGAACCAGAGAGAACCGGGCAGAGTGCTGACCGAAGATGGCAGAAGGAATCCGGGCACAGCTTTGAGAAACCGGGTAAGGTCCAGAGTCGGTCGGTCGGTAGTCTTTAGGAGGATCCAAAGGTAATCAGGATTAGCAGCAGCAAAGCAGGAGCACACAGCAAGCAGTATACTCAGGCACTGGACTAGGCTTAGAGGCGGCCTTTTAAGCAGCTGGACAGGAAGTAGGGCAACAGAACAGTAAACTCCATGTTAACCGAGGGCAAGCTCATTCAAAAGAGAACTGGAAAACCTGGAAACCTGACAGGATGGAGCACGATGGGAGGTACGCAGCATGGGGGATGGAGCACAATGGGGAGTGCGCAGCATGGAGGATGGAGCACGATGGGGAGTGCGCAGCATGGAGGATGGAGCACGATGGGGAGTGCACAGCATGGGGGATGGAGCATGATGGGGAGTGCGCAGCATGGGGGATGGAGCACGATGGGGGGTGCGCAGCATGGGGGATGGCGCACGATGGGGGGTGAGCAGCATAGGGGATGGAGTACGATGGGGGGTGTGCAGCATGGGGGATGGAGCACGATTGGGAGTGCGCAGCATGGGGGATGGAGCACGATGGGGAGTGCGCAACATGGGGATGGAGCACGATTGGGGTGCGCAGCATGGGGGATGGAGCACGATGGGGGGTGCGCAGCATGGGGGATGGAGCACGATGGGGATTGCGCAGCATGGGGGATGGAGCACGATGGGGGGTGCGCAGCATGGGGGATGGAGCACGATGGGGGGTGCGCAGCATGGGGGATGGAGCATGATGGGGGGTGCACACCTCCCCCCAAAACACTCACACACCGCCACACACGCACTGCACAACACACTACACACACACTGGAACCACAAACACCGCCCTACACAGACACCCAACACACAAACAGCGCGGCACACACAAATATACGCACATGCCGCACAACACACACATTGCACAAAACATACCTCCCACCAAAACACACACACACACCCCACACCAACCACGCAACACACACACACAGCGCTCCACAAACAACGCAACACACACAACGCAACACACAAACAACACCGCTCTCACCCCCCGCCACATCCAGACAACACCCAGAACATGTACAGCACCCTACACAAACACTTGGTAACTACACACAACAACATCTATATATATATAACAAAAATCATACATTAACTACACAATACGTAAATTCTAGAATACCCGATGCGTAGAATCGGGCCACCTTCTAGTCATTCATATTTGCACATCAAAATTCCCTTCCTATATAACATCATTCACTAAAATCAGTGTCTAAAAGAAGTACGTATTACCTCTGTTTTTCACATGCAAATTAGGGCCGTGACTAGTTGATGGGAAGTTAGTTATACCAGACTAGTTGACCCTCTTTCCATGTTATCACATCCTTGTGGCCATGATAACATGATTTCCACAAGCCAGCATCACCGCAACTCTTGGGAATATTTCACATGTGCGAGGCTCATTTTGCACCCCGGCTTCAGAGAGGTGCATTGCGCATGATCAGAAGTGCAGAAGCTATTTTTCCAATCATGCGCAGTGCTTCAAGTAAAATGGAAATCTGTACTCTCAGTCTGTGTCTGGGTGTGGAGGTGTGTAGATCTCCAGAGGTGCAACTCTTGTTAAAGAGCTGTAAACTATCCTAAGCGGGTGGACCCAACTAGCATATGGACTGGTTATTTTGTTATCCTATCATTGTTTTCTACCTGGTAAAGGCTGTCTGTATTTATCAGAGCAGTTTATGAAGATGTAATAAACCAGCCGACATTTAAATAGAAACGGTTCCTGTCTCAACCTCAACGAGCTGCCAAGAGAGTCGCATTATTAAACAATGGTATGGCTATTTCTGCCAATTGTCCCAGGAGCCACTTTTCCATGTGAGAACACCAGGCCGCATGTTGCTCGTGCTACTGTGACACTATGCATGGCCTAAATATAGTACCATGGTCTTGACTTGTCTCCCTTCGAACACATCTGGGAAGTCATTGGTTGGTGCTTGCAAAGGGAGCTGCCAGCAGGGGATCGTGATATTCTGCTTGTCCAAGTGCATTCAGTGCGGCAGAACATTTCTCAGACAACCATTAATAACTGCACTGATAGCAGCCAAGGTGTGTCAGTGCGGGGATTCCTGCCTGTGGAGCTCATACTCTACATTGAATAAACCGAGATGTTTTGAATATGTTGTTTCCTTTTTTCATCATTTGCACATCAATAACATGTCTATCCATCCTGTGATTTACATAATTCCACAACTTGTCCTTCTTAATGCTATAAAATCAATGCTGAGTCATTTGAGTCAATTTATATCTAAAAAAAAAAAAAAAAAAAAAAGATATGAACAACATTTATGACCCTTGAGAAGCAGTTCAACACATGAGGCGCGTGTCTTCGCCCTTTTCTACTACTAATAAATCATGGGCATGCATTGTATTTTTTTTGTCTATACTAAAATATATTACCAGTGTCATTTATCATATATGTGTATATTCATATAGAACAAAAAATACTCAACTCACCTAAATGGTTTCCTCCATCCTCCACCACCGCAATGACCCGTCTTCCGATTTTGGCTACAGCTTCTGCCATTCTCTTAGCATTCAGTCTCAACTGTTCATCCAGCGCTTACCTAAAATTATTAACTGATGGTTATTTATGGTATTGAGAAAAATGTTATAAAAAAATAAATTAAATTGTGTGCAAGACATGTAAATAGGGACCCTATATAAATGATGCCATTAAGAGTGGTTTCTCACATTGATTTGAACAGAATCAGATGATGCAAATACATGTAAAACAAAACTCAACTGATTCCTGAATTTTGCATGATTCGTCAACAATTTAATGTGTTACGAGGGGAAGATGTGTTTGGGTGTAGGACGCTTGGGCATGTTCAATTGCAACATGCCCACTCCTTTTTACTTAAGTGAGAAAACGTCCTGTTCAAAGTCTCTGCTAAGTGTGCGAGATAATGGAAGAACATAACTGTAGGCCGAAAAAAACAACCTCTTAGGCTGCTTTCACACCTCCGGTTTCTGCAATGCGGCACAATACGGCACTTTGCAGGAAAATCGCAACCGTTTTTTTTTGCTGCCGGTTGCGTTTTTTCTGCATAGACTTTGATTAGTGCCACATTGTGCCGCATGGGCTCGCGTTCGGTCTGGTTTTTGCCGCATGCGGCAGATTTAGCCGATGCGGCGGCCGGATGGATTGTTGCCTGGCACGTTTTTTCGTGCGGCAACAAAAACCGCATTGCGCCGCATTCGGCCGATGCGGCGCATTTTTCAATGCATGCCTAAGGCGGCCGGATGCGGCGCGATGCGGCAAAAAATGCATCCGGCCGCCGCATGCGGTTTTTGCCACTGCGCATGCTCAGTAGCAAGCCGCAAGCGGCAAAAACCGGACGGGCCGCATGGGAAAAACGTATGCAAAGGATGCGGTGTTTTCACCGCATCCGTTGCATAGCTTGCACAGCCGGATTGAGCCGCAGAGCTCAAGCCGGATGTGTGAAAGCCTAACCAAAAATGAGTTGTGTCTGTAAGTTTTAGAATTACAAGTTGTATTCACACTTAACCTCATATATTAATCTGCTTAGATCATCTGCCTTTTTACCCTTCTGCTCACAGACCATACAGCTTGATGAATGTGATAGGCTCACTTTGATTATTGCCTCCATTTCTGCATAGTATCCTGATAAAGGTGTCCCTAAGCCTAACTTCATTCACATTAATTAAGTATGGCATAGGAAATTAATATATATGTTGCACAACTGTGTATATAGGGATAATTGTTATGCTACATACTCAACACTATATTTCATGGTATTCATAACAGGTATTTTTTTGCATAAGCCCCCCATCTTCACCAGACACCACAGATGACTCAATGAATACATCACTTGGCAAACAACGTGTCATGATCCAGGCCGGCTTTTCCGTGCTGCTGGTTACAGCCAGCTCTGGCCTGGTCATGTCAGGGGTTAACTACCTTGCCTCGTTCTGGATCTCAGGACGCTATATATTGCCTCTTTACCTATGGCTCAGTGCCAGTGATATTTCTGCCTTGCAGCTTTTATACTGGTTCTGGTGAGTGTTCCCGATCTGTCCTGCCTCCCTGCTACTGTGTCCTGACCTGTACCCTCACCTGTTCATCTGCCTGTCCCGGTCCCTGACTTCCCTTTCCTGTCCGTTATTTGTGTTTCCCTCTACATACCTGATCTCACGGCTTCTGACTCTGTTCTGTTTTCTAACTTGATTTTGATCCTCCCTTTTCAGTGACTTCACTTTCCTGGCAAGACCCTGACTGTTTGACTACTCTATTGCCCCTCTGGTGGTTCGCCTGTTAACTGCCTACTGAAGTTACTCTGCTGTATTTCAGCTGCCTTTCTGTTACAGTAGATTAGGAGAGAAAAGGCGCAATAGGGTCTTACCCGATATACTGGGTGAAAAGGTATAAAGAAATGATGCACTCACCTGATCGGGTTGTGCCAGTCACAACCCCTTTAGTGGCATGAGCGAGTGCCTAAGTGGTCCAGCAGCAGCCCTGTTGTACAAGCGAGACATCAACTTCGGAACTGGAGGAAAACAGGTTTAACACCGCGCTTGAAGACCACGGACATCAGTGTTGAACATACAATTCTTTTATTTCATTTCATTCCTACGCGTTTCGGAGACCACAACTGCCTCCTTCTTCAGGGAAAAGAATTCTTTTCCCTGAAGAAGGAGGCAGTTGTGGTCTCCGAAACGCGTAGGAATGAAATGAAATAAAAGAATTGTGTGTTCAACACTGATGTCCGTGGTCTTCAAGCGCGGTGTTAAACCTGTTTTCCTCCAGTTCCGAAGTTTCTGTTACAGTGTGACTTTGTCTCACCTTCACTACTCTGCTGCCACCTAGTGGGGAATACGTTGTACTACATCTTACTAGCCCTTTCTACAGTGTGACATTTTTCTCCTAGAATATGGTAAATGCCACTGAAAACTATGGATGTCTAGATGAAAGCAATGTGTAGCTGTCATAATGGAAGTATGAACTGAATTTAAGGATCCCTGTACAGTTAATGACCATTGATCGATAAACATTTACCGTTCTAAGGTTGTTTAATAGCCAATTTATACAGGAGGATCGGAGTAAATGATGTGCCCTGACCAACCTGTAGGACGATGCACCGCCGAGAATTATTATTTTCTTCGCTACACACTGTAATGGCCAGAGCACTACAGAAGTGGTGGATGTGAAGGAGCTGGGGTGATGGCAATTACTTAAGTGACAGTGACTGAACCAAGCCAAAGCCCCACCCCTATGATTAAAACAAAAGGTATGTACTGCACTCTCCTAAGCATATCAAGTATTTTTTTGTTTTTTTACAAAACCATGTTAGTGATGTATATTACATGATTTAAAACACATTGGGTGTGGTTTAATATCACAAAATGAAATGACAGGTTCCCTTTAAATAAATCTGCTGTGTTTTGGATACTTGCTGGTATTTAGTGATAAAATCATGTGAGTATTTCATGCGCTTTTGATGTGCTTCCAATACAAAAACACAATAAAAATGCATGTGCACTTTTTAGCTGTGGATTTTCTGCATCTCATTTAAGTCTATTGGGAAAATCTACAAATAAAATCCCAATTTATAGGAAGAGAAATTGGCATGTGGCAGCTTTCAAAAATCTCAAATCAAGTCAGTTCATGCAGCATAAAAAGAAAGCACGTCAGCCATGAGATTTCTATACATCCCATACACTTTATTAGAACTGTAGTAAAATTAATTTTTTAAGCATGAAAATACACATCGGGAAAAAAAGCACCAAATACTCACGAGAACTTGGCTCTCAAGCTGTAATACAGGCTGTGCAATGGAGATCAGTTCAGCTTATGATATAATGTCCTTAAGATAAAACATATCAAGTGACGTTCCTGTCAAATTCTCAAAATTGTTCAATGGAACTATTGTAGAATACCAGGGCTGTTATTTCCCTCTGTCCTTCTAACTAAAGCTTTCAAGGTGCTCTGTACACTATAGATCTTCAAGACAAGAAACAATAACTACTGCACATTACTGGGATTGTCAGGAGAACAACGCGCTCTTCAATCACATCACTCAGTGCTCTGCACCTCAGACCTCCTGCTCTGAACTATCATGGACGCGCTCTTCAATCACATCACTCAGTGCTCTGCACCTCAGACCTCCTGCTCTGAACTATCATGCCCGCGCTCTTCAATCACATCACTCAGTGCTCTGCACCTCAGACCTCCTGCTCTGAACTATCATGCCCGCGCTCTTCAATCACATCACTCAGTGCTCTGCACCTCACACCTTCTGCTCTGAACTATCATGCCCGCGCTCTTCAATCACATCACTCAGTGCTCTGCACCTCAGACTTCCTGCTCTGAACTATCATGCCCGCGCTCTTCAATCACATCACTCAGTGCTCCGCACCTCAGACTTCCTGCTCTGAACTATCATGGACGCGCTCTTCAATCACATCACTCAGTGCTCTGCACCTCAGACCTCCTGCTCTGAACTATCATGCCCGCGCTCTTCAATCACATCACTCAGTGCTCCGCACCTCAGACTTCCTGCTCTGAACTATCATGCCCGCGCTCTTCAATCACATCACTCAGTGCTCCGCACCTCAGACTTCCTGCTCTGAACTATCATGGACGCGCTCTTCAATCACATCACTCAGTGCTCTGCACCTCAGACCTCCTGCTCTGAACTATCATGCCCGCGCTCTTCAATCACATCACTCAGTGCTCCGCACCTCAGACTTCCTGCTCTGAACTATCATGCCCGCGCTCTTCAATCACATCACTCAGTGCTCCGCACCTCAGACTTCCTGCTCTGAACTATCATGGACGCGCTCTTCAATCACATCACTCAGTGCTCTGCACCTCAGACCTCCTGCTCTGAACTATCATGCCCGCGCTCTTCAATCACATCACTCAGTGCTCCGCACCTCAGACTTCCTGCTCTGAACTATCATGGACGCGCTCTTCAATCACATCACTCAGTGCTCTGCACCTCAGACCTCCTGCTCTGAACTATCATGCCCGCGCTCTTCAATCACATCACTCAGTGCTCTGCACCTCAGACCTCCTGCTCTGAACTATCATGCCCGCGCTCTTCAATCACATCACTCAGTGCTCCGCACCTCAGACTTCCTGCTCTGAACTATCATGGACGCGCTCTTCAATCACATCACTCAGTGCTCTGCACCTCAGACCTCCTGCTCTGAACTATCATGCCCGCGCTCTTCAATCACATCACTCAGTGCTCTGCACCTCAGACTTCCTGCTCTGAACTATCATGGACGCGCTCTTCAATCACATCACTCAGTGCTCTGCACCTCAGACCTCCTGCTCTGAACTATCATGCACGCGCTCTTCAATCACATCACTCAGTGCTCTGCACCTCAGACCTCCTGCTCTGAACTATCATGCCCGCGCTCTTCAATCACATCACTCGGTGCTCTGCACCTCAGACTTCCTGCTCTGAACTATCATGCCCGCGCTCTTCAATCACATCACTCGGTGCTCTGCACCTCAGACCTCCTGCTCTGAACTATCATGCCCGCGCTCTTCAATCACATCACTCAGTGCTCTGCACCTCAGACCTCCTGCTCTGAACTATCATGCCCACGCTCTTCAATCACATCACTCAGTGCTCTGCACCTCAGACCTCCTGCTCTGAACTATCATGCCCGCGCTCTTCAATCACATCACTCAGTGCTCTGCACCTCAGACCTCCTGCTCTGAACTATCATGCACGCGCTCTTCATTCACATCACTCAGTGCTCTGCACCTCAGACTTCCTGCTCTGAACTATCATGCACGCGCTCTTCAATCACATCACTCAGTGCTCTGCACCTCAGACCTTCTGCTCTGAACTATCATGCCCACGCTTGGTTTATTTTTCATGACTGAGAAATGCAGCATTTTTAAAACCTGCCAAATGTCAATTATATCAGCGTTATTTCACCCACAGAAAGCAATGAGTGCAAAAAAATACTGCAAAATATGTAACCATGCATTTTTGGGGCATAAACTAACTTTATTAAACATGTACTGTAGACAAATAACCTATATACAGCATACACAAAAAATGCAACACATTCACACCCCCAAAAAAAATCAGCAAAACCTGCTTCGTGTTAGCAGTAGTAATGAGCGGACTCGCAGATACCAGGAATCAGCGGGTCCAACCAGGTCAAGAAAGAAACCCAGCTAGGGCCCGGAATTGATCCCGGATATTTGGCCAGATGCCGCTCTCCATATAAAAGTCTATGGGGACCAGAATCCAAAGCTTTAAAATGGTGGTAGAAGGGATAGGGGGATTGGAGAAGGCGAGTTATACTTATCGAGTCTCCACGCGCGTCTAACACTACTTCCGGGGCCACACATTATCATTCATACATATTCACCGATTCCCCCGCCCACTGGCAGTTCCACCGTCTCTTACTAGTTGCAGTCACACGCACCCCCACCCTTTGTGACTGCATGTCTGACTGCAACCAGTAGAGGCAATTTGTTTGCATCTCTATTGCAGTAAAAATAAATAAATAAAAAATTGGCATTTGGTTCTCCCATATAATGTTACCCAGCACAGATAAAGCATACGGCTACAGGCTGCAGCCCCCAGTCGTGCTTATCTGTGTATGAAAAGAAGAGGAACATGCGTTTTTTTAATTATTTAAATAAACAATTTTTTTAAATAAACGGCGTGCAGTCCCCTTCAATTTTAATACCCTGCCATGATTAAGCTGAAAGCTGGGAATTGGTATTCTCAGGCTGGTGCGGGAGCAGTCGGGGTAATAAGGGGTTAATGACAGCTCACAGCTGCCACTAAGCCCTAGATTAGCATTGAGAGGCATCTAAAAGACCCCCCATTACTAATTTGTAAGTGAAAAGAAATAAACACAAACATCCCGAAAACCCTTTATTTGAAGCCACCCCCATCTTTTACCCCTTTATTAACCCCCAAAACACCCAGGTTCAACATAATCCACACAAGGTCCCACAACGATTCCAGCTCTGCTACATCTGAAGTGAAAACGCATGGCCACAGAACATGACCAGCCGCTGTGAGCTTTAGGCAGAGAATAACTGTGCTATAGGGATGAACGATGATGTCACTCAAGTTATTTGCAGTCACAGCTGGATTTTTCCACAGTCCTCCACCTGTGATCGCAGGTTACCTGACCTCTGGTGACCTCATTGAACTGAATGACCTCAGGTTCAATGAGGTCACCTGAGGTCAAGTTACCTGCGATCGCAGGTGGAGGACTGTGGAAAAATCCAACTGTGACTGCAAATAACCTGAGTGATATCACCGCTCTTTGCGCGGGACCGCACACATTTTTTTTTTAATTATTTATTTAAATGATTTTTAAAAAACATGCATTTGGTTCCTCTTATTTTGATACATAACCAAGATAAGCACAAGGCTGGGGGGGCTGCAGCCTGTACCCATATACTTTATCTTTGCTGGGTATCACAACATGGGTGGACCCTAAGCAAATGTTTTAAATTTTTCTTACATCAATCTAGACTCTGACACAGCGCCTCTGATTGGTTGCAATCAGACATGCAGTCACACAAATCCTGGGACTGTCAGTGGGCGGGGGAAGCCGTGAATATGCATGAAAAATAATGAGCGACCCCGGGAGTAGAGTGAGCGGCCTGGAAGCAGAGTTACAGCCACGCGGAGACCGGTAAGTATAAAGCACTTGCTTTATTGTTATTTTCTTTGATTTTTCTTTGATTTTTTTTTCTATTACCTGGGTGGCTGGACTCAGATTGTTACAGGGAATTCCCTGAGAACTCCGGGCCCGGGGTTGGTGCTGGGGTTCGTTTGAACCCACACGGATCCAGACTATTACAGTCCGGGTCCATCCATCATTAGTCAGCAGCTTTTTTTTCTGCCTGCAGAAAAAAAATGTTAAAAAAGCACTTGGACACTCCTTGCAGATGACGCCTTTTAATCTCACTGCCTACACTTCTTGTAAATGATGCCCTTTTTGCCTCTCTGCCTACAATCCCTGCAGACATTGACTTTGTTGGGATTTGGACCCATGACACCAGTGTTGCAAAGCTACAGTGCTATCCACTGTACTGCTCTCCATTTTACTATATTAACATTAAATACCTAGTAAAAAAGTGGTACAACGATGTTGTACAAAAGATATGGTGCCCTGCAGCTGCACAATGATACAACTTTGCACCTTCAACTTAGCTTTACCTACAATAGCTGTTAAACCAGTAACACGTGAATCTGATTGAATCTTCTTTATTAAAGGGTGAGTCACCACAAGATACTTGCATAATAATTAATCCTTTAATAATGTGATGCTTCTTCGATGGGTACGCCCAGACCTATCACTACAAAATATATTGCTGGGATATGTCTATAGGCTGCATAGTAGATTTCTGCAAAGTACTAGGCACTTTTTTCCTCCAAGAAAGATATAAAAATCATTTGGAAATTTTCTTGTAAATGACTAATTAAAAGTGGACATTCCCTTATTATCACTTTTTTAGGATGTATATATTTGCAGTCACTGAAGCTTGCACCTATTCACATTTGCCGGGGTAGGAACTGCCTCCATATTTAGCTGAGCACTCTTCCAATCAGCCTAAGGCATTCAGAGGTCAGATTTTTTTACAGACGTGTCATATCCATATTTTCCAAGGACAGCATTTGTACTTAAGGGAAAGTTCATATGTCCGTTGTTTTTTTTTGCAGACTAGGTGGTCCACACCAAAATACTGAGACATATCCAATTTTCATCCTAGTCACTGCTCAAACTCCCCAATGCATGTCTAAGCATCCATGAAAAAAGCCAGAAAGCAATCGGATGAATCTGTGAGCTGTACAATTTTCATGAATCTTTGATAGAAGAACCTTAACCTCTTCATGACATATGAACTACAGCCTTTGATGCGGGCTTGCACATTGAGCCCGCATTTTATTCAGCCATCATGTGCCTCTAACAGCCGTAGTTGTATCGACTAAGCAGTTAAATCCTGCTGTCAATCTCTGACAGTGGGATTTAACACACGTCGGCAGGGGACTGTTTCATTCCCAGCTCCCATCGGCGCTCCCATGACATGATTGGGGATCAGAGATGGCATGCCATGACATCCAAGAGACAGCTGATGACCCCAACGTATGTCATTACGATCCTCCTGTGAACACCGGCTGATGCCCTGCCCTCTATAGCAGATGCAATTGGATGGTCACAGCTTCAAATCACCGAAGGGGACTAGTAAATTCAATTGAAAGTGCAAAAAAATAAAGTTTAAAAATATGGAAAAAAAAACACCCACAAAAGGTTCAAATAACCAATCTTTTGCTCCTTTAAGAATAAAACTTCAAACAAAAAATACACATATTTGGTATTGCTGCATTCAGAAATGTCTTAATACAAATTAATTGAGCAAGGTTAAACCCATTTAGTTGGAATGTGGCTGGGTGTATGCATATCCCATACTTGCAGTCACATGATAGCTCGCGTGCTACGTCATACACATGCACCGGCATTGAGGTCCTGCGCAGGCGCACTTTGATATGCCCTGAGTAGGGCAGATCAAAGTATTATAATGCGCCTGTGTAGGACCTCAATGTCGGCGCGTGTGCATAACGTAGGACGCATCATGCACCCTGGCTTCAGAAGAAGGAGGACAAAGATGGCCGAAAGAGGAGGCGCCGCACCCAGAGAACGGAGACACCCATCTGCACCACACGGACCGTTTAGCTAGGTATTATAAAGTCATTTTTACATTCTATACAGCGGCCTGGGCTCTTTTATACAGCATGCCATATATAAGAGCCCACTGGTGGTGGCCGCAGCTTATAGCCACCAAATCTATTGAGAGGTTCCCTTTAAATTTTTAACCCCCCCAACCCCTGGAGAGACAAGTCTGATAAAAGAAGGTTGCCATCAACAGAGTAAGCCTGGCCACCGCGTTTGCTCAGTATAGCAGTGGATACCGCAGGAAATACTGTAACACTTGCCTCTCCTGGGAAACAGAGACACTCTACCACCACTATACACTGAGGAAGGTCCGTTACGGACCGAAACATTTGTGCTTGATAGTGTCTTGTAACAAAAATCACCGTTCTTTCACATCAAGTCCTGAGTGCCAAGTTTTCTGTTATATTGCAATTATCAGTCATATTTGGAGATGTTTTTCCTAAAAGACGAATGGCCACTCCCCATACCACGTTGTCTGCATCAGATGATTTCTGAGTACCTCTCTTTTTGGGATCCATTTCTAGTTGACATTGAAGTAAATGCACTTTCTGAATGCAGTTTTTTAAAAACTGCGAACAAAGCAATAACCTAAGATACAGAGGGAAAATCACCACAATGCAACTGGCATTTATTGTGATTCCAAATGGCGTAACACCGTATCATTAGAGCAATATCGACTCATGTCACTAGTCTGTCTTCTTGTTGTATTAATGTCACGAAGGTTTGTTCGCTTTGCAAAGACCATTAACACCGCTTGTGCACCGCTCTGCGGGGCCTGTATTAGACAAAGGGAATGAATGCCGACTCAACAGAATGTGATCACAGACCAACAGCGGCACAGTCACTACCTCAATAGAACGAGCCTCTACGGGAGGCCAGAGGGGGATGAATGCCTGCGTAATAGCAGTAGGGAAACACAGATCATCCATTTACTAATGGGTAGATTGATGTGATGCGGCACAGCACTAAATGTGGAAAGCATATTAGCGTCTGTAGCTATTTATACTTTTCTTTCTAGTTTACCCCTAATCACCACCCTTCCGCCTTGATATTATATTTTTTATTTTTGCAGTGACTCAGTGAGGCTTATTATTCATTACATTGGGGTTGTATTTTTTTATTAAAAATAAAAACAAAATTCAATTCTTCATGTTTTTTCCCCAATTCATTGAACACCTAAACTATATTGTGAAACCTCTCCAAAAAACAAAACAAAACACTTCCTTGGGAAGGCTATCCCGCTAGCCAGACATCATTTCCCATGATAGATTTTCAGTTCCAGCTCCTTTTATTATGTGTGCTGGCCATCTTCTAGAGAACAGTAGTCAATGCAGAGGCTTTACAAACTCTTCATAAAGGCAGAATATGGCAGAAACTGCGCAGCACTGGATCACACCTTGCTGGCTTCCCTTGTCTTGTAGATTGCGGTTATGGTGGATTCAATAGCCTAAGCCCACCAGAAAGCACGTACTGCCCAATCCTCATGAGCGCCCTACATCACATAATGACAAATGTTCTTGTATTAAGCTTTTAATGATCTATCCACTAAATGGGCACATCATGACTTCTAGCTCATAGGTAACGGATGCATTGTGCACATCATCTTCTGCTCCCCGCTTAGCTTCAGACATTCATGAGGAAAATTCGAGGCTTGGGACTCGGCTTCACCTTCAGTATGATGGTGACCGCCTATTTTGACGAATACAATAGTGTAATCTACCATGCTATTGTATGTAAGAAAAAAGAAAAAGAACGTGGTATACATTATTTAATTGGGCTCCAAAGAATGGAAGAGCAAACTCTGCTAACAGTGTTTAATACATTTTTTGAACTATATTGATATATACAAGACAAAAGCTAAACAAGAACTCTTCTAGTCTTTGTAATAGAGCCCTGTAGACACATATTGTATGTATGGTGCGTGGACACAGAGGGGAGGGCGCCTGTGTAGTACGTGTATCCGGACCCTCTCCTCCATCAGGTTCCACCTCAACAAACACACATATAAATACAGGCTTAAAGCATGCACATGCCAATACAATATACACGAAAGAGACCATTATAAAGTACATAGCACAAACATGTATACAAGTATATAGAAAATGTGCACATACACAGAACACATGCATATACAAAATGGCATATGTGATTCCCTTATTCAGACATCCTGAAGAATTTTTTTGTTTTCCCTTTCCACATTCATAATTGTAACAGCCATAACTTTTTCTTTATAGATAATGCTCACTATATGACGTCTTATTTTTGTGCATCAATTATATACACTGCACACTATGTTTTTTTTTGCAAGTGAAAAATATTTATTTACCCGTACACTTGCACCTTAAATTGCTGATTAGGCTATGTGCGCACGTTGCGTAAATACATGCAGTTACGCTGCGCTTTGTAGCGCAGCATAACTGCATGCGTCCTGCGTCCCCTGCACAGTCTATGGAGATTGTGCAGGGGCCGTGCACATGTGGCGTCTTAGGCTACTTACACACATCCGGTTTTTGCTCTGCGGCACAATACGGCGCTCTGCAGAAAAACCGCAACCGTTTTTTTTTCCGCCGGTTGCATTTTTTTTTTGCATAGACTTACATTAGTGCCGTATTGTGCCGCATGGGCTTGCGTTCGGTCCGGTTTTTGCCGCATGCGGCAGATTTAGCCGATGCCGCGGCCGGATGGAACGTTGCCTGCAACGTTTTTTGCTGCAACAAAAAAAAACGCATTGCACCGCATCCGGCCGCTGCGGCGCATTTTTCAATGCATGCCTATGGACGCCGGATGCGGCGCAATGCGGAAAAAAAACGCATCCGGCCGCCGCATGCGGTTTCTTCCACTGCGCATGCTCAGTAGCATGCCGCAACCGGAAAAAACCGGACTGGCCGCATGTAAAAACTTATGCAAAGGATGCAGTGTTTTCACCGCATCCGTTGCATAGGTTTCACAGCCGGATTGAGCCGCACGGCTCAAACCGGATGTGTGAAAGTAGCCTTAGAGCGCAGCGCTTCGGCTGCTGCCCAAAGCGCTGCGTTCTAAGAAGTGACATGTCACTTCTTCCGTGCGCTTTGCCGGCAGCTCCTGCTCGGTCTATGGCAGGAGCTGCAGGCAGAGCGCATGGAATCAGCCTTTTTTTTTTTTCCTCTACGGACATTTTCTGCAGCGATTTGAAGCGCACGTGTGCTCTTCAGATCGCTGCAGAAATTTCTGCAGGGCTAGTACGCAACGTGCGCACATAGCCTTAGAGTGCACGCCTTTTTTGCTTTGTTTTTTTTGTGCATGACAAGGTTGCCAGACATGAATATAAGTATTACATTTGTGTTGATTCTTTAAGTTGATTTA